>NC_091987.1:92881156-93539503 GCF_044704955.1 Pristiophorus japonicus
TTTGTGTTCCAGACGAGTGTTGGCGAATGAAACTCTTCCTATTTCAGTGTTGGTATGAAACATTCCATTGATCAGATGTAGCATAGCCAGATGCAGAGTAAAACTTCAACGACATATCTCATCCCCAATCTCAGAAGAGCACCCCCTTTATCGCACCGGTGTGACATTTTTCCCATTTCCCACGCCAGGCATCCAGTGCCCTTTCTCAGAGGGATTACCAAATTACTACAGACCCATGCCTATTAAGAAGTGGAGTGAGAATGCTCTGACTCATTTCATACAGGACCCTTCCAGCTAGCAGACAGAGGAGACTACCACTTCATCAGTCTGGGCTGGATTTAAATCCAGGTCCCAGAGATGAAAGGCCAATGTCTTAACACAATGTACCACCCAGTTCCCCAGTACCACTGCCTTTGTGAAGAATTATATATTTTCACAAACAAAGCTGCCAACATGAATATTGAATTGTCAGTAAAAAGGTATACAGCCTCTCTGATTTAGTGAAACAGACAACAAGACCAATAAAACTTTGCAGAAATAATTAATAGGCTTATTACTTTTCAATCTAGCTTTGTCCAGTCTCCCCAAGGACTTCTGCGTAGCACTGAGAAAAAAGAAAACAGCATTTGGAATGGTGGTAATGCATCAGTGTGTTTGAAAATTGATGTCGCTGTAATTCTGATTAGAAACAAAAACCTATGGCAGAAGCACTGCATTTTTAATGAGTCCTAATGAACAGGCTCATTAGCGTCACAAATGGCAGAGGAGTCATTATCTTTATCAGTTGCTGAACCCCATTATGTTGCTGCTGGAAATAGATACTAACTGATATATCTGGTTGAAGCGGAGCAGGGTAGCACTTGGGAAATCAGCAGATCCTGATGACTTTCTCTTTCAATGCATTGATTTCACGTCAGAAAGAAAATGCATTATTTCTTACAAAAAAAGGTTATGACACAAAGAAAAAGTTGGAAAATGCAGCAGTAAAGAAACAGCCATACTTAGCTGTTAAATGGAAAAAATGTACCCGACTGAAAAAACAAATGATTTTAATCATGAATTGCTGTGGCTTGTGGACAAATTCAACTTGCAACATCCCCTACTGATTTTATTGTGGCTTGGTAATTTTCCCAATAAACATAGTCCCACGTGGGAGATGTTATTGTCTTCTGATGATGGTGCATATTATATATGAAGAGGCTGAAAAAGGTTCAGTCGCTCATACTGTGTGCTATTGTTTTACTATTGCTGAATAAGTCTAATTCGATTTTTTATCGCACAGGATTCTTAGATTTTCATCAGTGATTCAGGGGGTCACATTCTGAGATTCCTTTTGCTTATACTTAGGCTGATTGGTTCTCGGTGACTGAAAACGTTCATTTCTATTTCATTAAATGGAATCACAGGCTCCTGGTCCACCAACGCCTTAAATTTAAAATTCTCATCCTTGTGTTCAAATCCCTCCATGGCCTTGCCCCTCTACCCTCCCCTCACCCCTATCTCTGTAACCTCCTCCAGCCCGACAACCCTCCGAGAACTGTTCATTCCTCCAATTCTTACCTCTTCTGTATCCCTGATTTCCTTCGCTCCACTATTGGTGGCCATGCCTTCAGCTATCTAGGCCGCAAGCTCTGGAATTCCCTCCCTAAACCTCTCCGCTTCTCCACCTCTCTCTCCTCTGCTTTTAAGATTCTCCATAAAATCTACCTCTTTGACCAATCTTTTGGTCACCTGCCCTAACGTCTCTTTCATTGGCTCGGTGTCAAGTTGTGTTTGATAACGTTCCTGTGAAGCACCTTGAGACGCTTTAACTACATTAAAGCTTCTGTATAATTGTGAGTTTTTTTGTTGTTTAGATCTGATTTATAGTAGTTGAAAATCGCCTTCAGTTTCCTTTTCACCATTAATCCCTGGAACATTTTCAGTGTTGTCCACAGTGGTGTTTTCCCTCTTTTATCCTTTTTCCTTAGTGATATGGATCTATTCCGTACTCTGTGTATAATAAATATGATCCAGTTTTCTTCCATGCTTTTTGTAAAGTCCTTACTCAATAGTATAAAACCACATGAGGCACATCCTGGGGGCAAGGTCACACACAGACCTTACTTCTTTATTTACAGCACAAAGACAACCCAACCCTGTGTGTGACCTCCCTTTATATACCTGGGTGCCCAGATATCGGGCAGTCTCCCACAAGTGCACCTCTTGTGGTCAAGGTGTGCATCAAGGTCAAGTGTGTACAGTAATACAGTGGTGTTACATACATGACACTTTTCCCCTCTAACAATGCTCTGAAGTCCGATTCACATCCAGGGAAAAGCCGAGTCTTAAAGGGGTGGCAAGGAAAGTATGCACATGCACAGCTCCACCTCCCAAGTGTCTTCAGAGCAGGAAAATGGAGGAGCAAGGAGGACGGCAGCAAGTGCATTGCTTCTCGGCCATGGCCCTTGAGGCCTTGCTTGAGAGGAGCAACAATGCGCTACAGCCTGGAAGGCAGGAGGGGTGGGTGGTTGCGGGGGGAGGGGGGGGGGAGCGAAGGCCACTGCCAAGCGTATTCTGAAGGCTGTGGAGGGGGATGAGGCAGAGGGGTGGCAAATGCCTGCGGAAGATGCATTAATCACATGTGTACCCATGGGAATATATCGTTGTTGACTACAAATGGTTGTCAGGATCTCTTTGGTGTTCTTGCACTGTTGTAAGGGGCTGTGGATAAAATGGTACATAGATACTGTTACAGAATGAGAACTGGCAGGGTTGTTCATGGTGGTTATGTATTCTGTTGTTTGAAGGGGTGTTTGGTCCAGCTTTTATTATTTGCAGGTGTGGGGTTTTTAAGGTTGTTTAAGGGATGTAAATAAAATATTAATTTGACCGTTTCCTTCAGTCTCTGGTGTATGACTGTGGACTTGTGATGGAGATGTGGCATTATCTTTGCACAATGCACGGTCATTATGAGCTGCATCCCTCAGCTTCCTCCATTTAAGCAAACCGATGCATTATGAGCTGCAGTTGCATGGCCTTTGTGCCCGCACCATTGGCAGGCTGCTTCCTCTGTGACTGCTGCTGGTCCTCGTCATCTTGCTGGACATTCGGGGCCTCGCCAGGCTCCTCTTCCTCCTCCTCCTCCTGTGGTAGGCCTGCAATCCTCAAGGGCCCCCATGATGGTCAAGTTGTGCAGCATGCAGCACACCACAATGAATAGTGAGACCTGCTGAGGGGAATATTGAAGGCATCAGAATCGTTGCTTCAGCAGTCCTATTGTCTGCTCGATGATGTTATGGTGGCGGCATGGCTCTTATTGTAGTGTTCCTCCGGTTCTGTGGTGGGATTGCGGTGGGGGATCATTAGCCAGGTGGCCAGCCCATATCCTTTGTCCCCGAGCAGCCAGTCTCGGCACTTCTCGTGATGGCTGAAACAGTCGTGACACAGTGCTCTCCCGCAGAATAAACGCATCATGTGCGCTTCCAGGATAGCGAGCATTGACTGCAAGGATGCGCTGCGTGTGGTCGCACACCAGCTGCACATTTAGGGAGTGGTATCCTTTTCTCTTTCTGAATACCTTTGCATTTCGAATGGCGCTCGCAAGGCCACGTGCGTGCAGTCAATTGCTCCTTGAACCCCTGGGAAGCCGGCTGTCCTGGCAAACCCATATGAGCGCTCAGTTTGTTTCTCCCTGGTCATCGGGAAGTTAGTGAAGTCCATTCTGCGTGTGTAGAGAACCCGTGTGATATCGTGGATGCAGCGATGTGCTGTGAATTGTGAGACGCTGAATATGCCCCCTGATGCAGCCTGGAAAGAGTCGGAGGCATAGAAGGGGAGTGCCAACGTGACCTTTACTGCGATGGGCAGCGCAGTCCTGGTGCCGATGTGGGGCTGCAGGACATGGAATATCTCTGAAACTACCTCCTTTTGGAAGCGCAGTCTTCTGACACATTGCTCCTCCGACAGATCCAGGTATGAGCGTTGCTGCCGGTAAAGCCGTGGCGGGTAAGGTCTTCTGCCCCGACGTCTAGGGGCTCTCCTCCTTCAGTCACCGACTTGGCCAACAGCCTTTCTATCTTGATGCCACCATACTAGAGCATGTAGAATGCGATTCTGGCAGCATAATAATGCACCCATTAAAGTTTCCAATTTCAGTTGTTAGCAAGCTGTAATGTTAGGTCTGTCTGCTGCTGCAAACTCGGAGGCCCATGCACCGAGCTCTGTGTAAGCGTTACACTGATTGTGCCCTCTGAGGGAAGCGCTTCCTCATCCCTTTAAGTAGGTTATGGAAGGTTGTACCAAATGTTTTTTCAGGAGTGATTAGGGACAGTCGCTAAACGAGGCAGCCGCACCTAATTTAGCGAGCGGGGTGCTAGCGTGGGCATTGCACCAGGACTAATGTTAGGATCTGACTGAAAGTCAGCAGCCAGGTGCTCGCGTTTGCCGCTGGCGGTAAGCCTCAACTAAATTTTCCGGCGGGGCGCTGCAAGCTACGCTCACATTAACAGCCCTCTGGGCTGCTAACTGAGGCACTAACTGAGGCACTAGACAACTGAATTTCCACCCCCCTAGACTTAGCTTTCTTTCCCTCATTGCACTTATCCCGAACCACAGGTTGTCCACCTTATTTGCACCCAGAACAAATAGATCCATCACTGTTATAAACAAATTCTGTTCACATAAAAGGCTGCACTGCCTACAGATTGTCTTTTTTATATCTATAAAATCTAACTTTAACCATGTATGCTTCGGAGCTTGAATATGCCTTTTTTGTAATCATGCAGAAGCAACTTGCTGTCCATCTACTATCTGCTTTTAGTGTTCAAATGTTGGCACTAGATAGAAAGTAAACAAAAGACAGATAACCTTAACATTTACCAGCAGTGATGTGTACATAGGTCAGTCATTAGAAATTTTAACCAATTTTCTGAAGCATATACTTGTACTTTCATTTAAAGTCAAGATCAGGATTAAGACCATGAAAGCATGATAACTTAGCCAGTTGGTGCATATACGCCTAAGTGATATTTTCTGTTCTAGATCTAGCTTTCCACGATTTTCCTCTGATCAACCATTCTATGATGTCCAGTGTTATCCTTTTAGCTCTATTGTCTCCTATTATCATGTCCTGTTACAGTCATAGGTACTTTGCCACGTGGATTTTCTTAATCACAGATCTGAGGGCTGTCCTGTTTGCAGTCTCACTGCTATATTTTTCATATATTTTGATGTTACTTCTTTGGAATTCCTGTCACAAAAATTATATTTCTATTGTAAGATATTTTCCTGATATTTTGTTACCTACCCTCTTCAAATTTTTAGTTATGGAAAAAGATTAATTTTATTTAGTTGAAAAGAAATGTTGATACTCCTTTTTAATGCTATATTTAATTCATCTTAAAGACTGTTTAGTTACTAATCTTTAGAAACTACAGTAGAGTAACAGGTTTGATTAAGATGAATTCTAATGAATGATTTGCAATCAGTTCATAGCAGAAAGGCATTGCTTTTAATATAATTAATATGTTGGCATTATGTAGCTACTTCTAATAACACAATGAGTTGGTTTGGCATTTGATTTAGGAAATGTGTCACATGAAAAAAAATTCTCAAATATCATGGTAAAAATCCAAGCGTTTTCTGACAATCAGAATATACTATCCTGTTAATTAAATGTAGAGTAATTTCACAATGAATAAATTAATCTCCTAAATCTCAACACTTGGCAGCTATTATACAGTGAACCTGTACTATTTTTACCAAAGCAAATTGAGTCAGTGCTAATGAAAATTTAAACTAACTTCATAGGTACATGAAATGGTGAACTGGCCTTAGTTAAGTGTATATAAATTGCCCCTTTGAAATTATTCCAAACTGTAGACAGGGAGCATAATGTCCATATTGTCCAGAGGTTGATTTCCTGATAGAGGACGTGCTGAAAAAAATATGAAAATTATATTGACTCCTCAAACTGATCTCAATCCCAGCAGAGCAGGAAGAAAGTGAATGGAAATTAACAACAAAATCAATACAAGATTCCAGGTCAAAAGGGCACTAAAGGGATATATCAAATTTGGGTATATAATAGATTTAGCCTGTCATTACACCACAGATACTAGTGTGAGAATGCTTCCCTTGCTTTATGCTGTCAACTGCATTGACCTGAGGCAAAGGTGCTTCCTTCATGTATTCCTCTTCTTAGGTTTAATATTATGAGAGAGTTGACTGGTTATCTGCTGCATTGACCGGTGGTCCAACAGGCTCTCTTGGCTTCAACCTGGGCTGGGACTGGAATATACCCAATGAGAAGCCCTAATGATGTGAGATGATGGACAAGCAGGTCTCTTGCTTCAAAAGCTCTCAAGAGTCAGGTCATCGATTGACTCCTAAAATAAACTGCCACTTTATGTTAGTGTACATCTAAACCTGTTTCGTATGGATGGAAAGATGATTGTATCGGAGACCTTCCTAGGTTTTACATGCTGTTGGTGCGCTCCCTGTGGAGTTTTCATCATATCAGGGTTTAAAAAAAAACTCACCGAAAACAAACAGGAATTCTCTATTGTGCACATTACTATGTATGACCAACTTTATATCCCATCCATTTTCTTAATAACAGGAATAAGGTGTTAATTCTGGTACAACTGGAAGAAAAGCTACTCTTAACTACAAACTAGGTGCCATTATATATAGTGTAAAATGTGTTTGGTGGTGGCATCGCAATGGATATGGTGGAAATAGCAGAGGATGGTCTGTTGAATGTGCTGGCTGGTGGGGTGAAAGGTGAGGTCAAGGGGAAGGGGTGAGGGCTGAAGTGCGAGAAATGGGACGGACATGGTCCAGGGTCCTGTCAAGCACAGTGGAGGGGATCCTCGGTTGAGGAAAAAGGAAGCACTGCTATGGAAGGTGCCGTTGTCAGCAAATATCTTCAGATGTCAGAACAGGATTACATCTTCCCCTTCCCTTTCAGCATTCAGAAGGATCCACTCCCTTCGCGGCACTCTGGTCCACTCTTCCATCACCCCCAACAACCGCTCACCATCCCACGGCACCGCTCCACTCCCACTCTGTCCTCGGCCTCCTACACTATTCCAATGGAGCTCAATGTAAGCTCGAAGAAATGCACCTCAGCTTTCGATGAGGCTAATTACAGCCTTTCAGACTCAACATCGAGTTCAATCATTTCAGACCATAAGCACTGCTCCCATTTTTTCGACAGCAGCTGTTGGTAATGATTCTGCTATTTCCATTTACACTTTCTCTGGTTCTGACAAGGGTCATCTACCTGAAACGTTAACTCTGTTTCTCTCTCCACAGGTGCTACCTGGCCTGTTGAGTATTTACAGCATTTTCTGTTTTTATTGCACCTCCTCTAGACCCATCTTTTGTTTCTTTACTTGTTACATTACCATCTCTTTATGCCTTGCACCATGATCATTTGATCACTCCTGCCTTCCACCCTATCATAGACCTTCCCTTTTGCTCTTTCCTCCCCTCTCCCTCTCCCTGCTACTGCACTTGCTTAAAACCTGTTCCATCTGTAACGTTTTCCTGTTCTGACAAAAGGTCACCAGCCAGAAACGTTAACTGTTTCTCTCTCCATAGATGTTGCCACGCCTGCTGAGTATTTCCAGCATTTTCGGTTCAGATTTCAGATTTCCAGCATCCACAGTATTTTGCCTTTGCCCTTATATATAACATGTGCATGGAGTTCAAATGATTAACCTGTGAAGTGTGTATCAAACAATAAATGATGAAGTTGAAGAAAGAAAGAAAAAAAAAGAAAGAAAAAAAGAAAGAATAAAAGAAAGACAGACAGACAGACTTGCATTTATATAACACCTTTCACAACCTCAGAATGTCCCAAAGCCTTTTACAGTATTTTTGAAGTGTAGTCACTGGTGGAATGTAGGAAACCCGCCAGACAATTTGTGCACAGCAAGGTCCCCTAAACTGCAATGTGATAAAGACCAGATGATCAGTTTTTGTGATGTTGATGGAGGAATAAATATTGGCCAGGACACCAGGGATAACTCCCGAGCTCTTTATCAAAATAGTGCCATGGGATCTTTTACATCCACCTGAGAGAGCAGATGGGTTTAATATTACATCCTAAAGGCAGCACCTCCAACAGTGCAACAATCCTTCAGTACTGCATTGGAATGACTGCCTAGATTTTTGTGTTCAGGTCTCAGGAGTGGGACTTGAACCTACAACCTTCTGATTTAGAAAGCGGGAGTGCTACCCCACTGAGCCACAGCTGTCACATAGCTGCCTTAGACATGCATATTGCTGAATACACAGAATGCATGCAACAATGACCTAACAGACCTTTACAGGATTATAATATAGGAAAAGTATTCATCCAGGAATCTCAAATGCATCTCCAGCATAACAAATGAGTAGAGTTATGAAGCTGAATATATTACTCCTCATTAGAGGCTAGAATTTCCCTAACCTGTTTTTCTGGTGCCCTCACCCGAGGTGCGCCGCTTTTGTCCGCCTCCAAGCGCGCTGAAAAAAGACGTCCGTATTCTGGCAGTTCCCCAGCCTCTCTTCGGTTGTGGCACAGCGTGGCCCAATGGATTGGGGGCGGAGCCACGTCCCGGCACTGAAGACAGTGCTGGGACCTCTGCACATGCATGCTAGAGTCTGCGCACGTGTGCAGTAGCTCCTGGTAGACTATTTTTGCAAACGCGCGCTGCAGCTGTGTGGGAGGGGCCCGAAGCATGCCATCCTAGCCCTGGCTGAATGGGATCCATCATTGGCGGCCCGCTGCGTTCCCTAGGGTAGGACTTCTATTTTTTATTTGTTATTTACTGATAGGTTTTGGTGCTTTAGGTGCAGGGTTCCTTCTATTTTATTTGCTCATTAATTATTTATTACTTTTTGTGCTTTGTTTGGTGCTTGGTGGTGCTTTAAATGTAGTTACTTGTGCCGATTCCTTAACTATAGGTAAGGTTTTTCTGTGCGGACAGAAGTGGCAACATACGCTGGCCTAGTTTGGAGCAAATATTTGCTGCCCAAACACCCAAAACAGGGGTATGTGGCTGGGAACGCCCCCTTTTGAAAAAAAAAATGAACGAAAAAAACCTAACTATCTCACTTGCACTGGCGCAAATTAAATGGCCAGAATTGCAATTAAAAAGATAGTCCAGAAAAATCAAGTTGCTCCAAAAAAAAAGGAGCCACTCCTGGGGAAACTTGGGCCCTAGGTGTTTGTGAATTGAAGAGCAGAACCATCAACCAAGCATCACCCATCAGCTACTCTTGTAGACTCAGATCTACCGTCGATGGGACAGAGCCAAAATAAATGACTATTGGAAGGTCAATGGAAAATCAATCAACATATGTACAATGACAGTCGGTGCATCACAAATTACCCATGATCACTGAATGGACCCCTTTAATGCTGCAAAAAACAGCTGAAGGAGCAGTTCAACATTTGTGGATATTTAGGAAACCAGGAATATTATGAAATGCTTTACATTTTCATTCTTGATGCTTATAGGTCACAGAGAAACATATACAACTTATTATGTAGATAAATGCAGCTGTCATTTGCTATTGCAAATATATTGTATATCACTTGATTCTTGTGTATCAGTTCATAGGAGTCTGAGAAGAAACAGTCATATCGAAGTATGGTATTATAGTATAGCCAAGGAAGTACTTTTGAAGAGTTATTTCTTACATTACAATAGTGACTACACTACAAAAAGTAATTCATTGGCTGTAAAGCGCTTTGGGACATCCTGAGATCATGAAAGGCATATATAAATGCAAGTTCTTTCTCAGATGGACACATTCACTGCTACTAACAACAACAATAACAACAACTTGAATTGATATAGCACCTTTAATGAAATAAAATGTCCCAGAGCGCTTCACAGGAGTATTATAAGACAAAAAAAAAATTGACACCGAGCCACATAAGGAGAAATTAGGGCAGATGACCAAATGGGGGGGGGGAGGCGGGGGGGTGGAGGAGGGGTGACTGGAGGAGATGATAGAGGTAGGGAGGAGCAAGGCCATAGAGGGATTTGAAAACAATGATGAGAATTTTAAAATCGAGGTGTTGCTTAACCAGGAGCCAATGTAGGTCAGTGAGCACCGGGATGATGGGTGAACGGGACTTGGTGCGAATTTGGACAAGGGCAGCTGAGTTTTGGATGATCTCAAGTTTACATAGGGTAAAATGTGGGAGGCCAGCCAGGAGTGCATTGGAATAGTCAAGTCTAGAGGTAACTAAGGCATGCATGAGGGTTTCAGCAGCAGATGAGCGGAGGCAAGGGCGGAGACGGGCGATGTTACGGAGGTGGAAATAGGTGGTCTTAGTTATGCCCCGGATATGTGCTCATTTCAGCATCAAATATGACACCAAGGTTGCGAACAGTGTGGTTCAGCCTCAGCCAGATGTTAGGGAGAGGGATGGAGTCAGTGGCTAGGGAATGGAGTTTGTGGCGAGGACCGAAGCAAATGGTTTTGGTCTTCCCAATATCAAAAATAACGACTGATTAACAGCCTAATAACTCTCTAAATCTAAATCTAAATCTGCATAAAAGTGAATCATTTGTATAGAAGCAAGTACTATATAGCACTGGAAGTGCATGCTTGCTACTAAACAGCTTACTTTTTTTACTTTTTACAATGACTAGATATTTTGAGATTAAAATGTAAAGTCATTCCCACATGCACTAAATCATCTGCGGTTTCTCTTAAAGAATGATTCCTTTTAAGCAGATATAATACAAAACTGAATTACATGTACAGCAAAGTGCTCCTGCAGGGGAGTTGATCACAAACATGCCATCTCAATGATATGTATGACGGTTTGATATACTATACCTCTGAACAAATGATGTTTTAGTCATTAGAACCTGGCAATTGAGAAGTCCAGGATTTACTGCTGAGCTCCATATCAGGTAATAGAATTTTATTTATAAGCTGTGACTTTTCAGATCAGTCAAAGCAAACTTGAGGCCAAAATGACTGCTTTCAATAAATTTACTGAAAAAACAGATGCAAGTAAGAAGTGATTGAATTTGTGGAGAAAGCACTAATGGACTATTCATCAGTGTTGAGCACTATTCTGAGGTTTTCTTCCCCTCCAAAAATCCATTAACCCGCAGCAAAAAAAGTTGGAATTAAAATTATTTGTTCTTACTAAAGGCCAATCATGGGAAATGAGTGTAAATTACACAGCATTGAAAGCTCTTTGTGAAGTGACTATTTAACAGTAGGTTAGAATTGGCATTAGCTTATGAAGATTTGTAAAAAGAAATATCGTAAAGCAGTCGTAGAAGATTTTCTGCCCCACAGCATAGGTTCAGTAAACATTGTTGGGTTACCCTCAGTGGAGGAAGTGGCAAGGTTATGGGGCTAGATTTTCCACTTTTGTGCTTAGCGCCCAAAATTGGGTGTTACTTCCAGCGTGGGCGGTAAAAAAGTGTTTTTCAGATCGCCGGTATCTCGCCCATTCTCAAAGCACCTAGTCTCCATTTTTGAAAATAGGCGTTACCGCGAGCGATATGAAATAGGCATTAGCGTTAAATCTCGCTGACCTTCTGCTGTAAAGTGTCGCCGTCCTTAGCAACGACCTGGCAACGCTCGATTCCTGCGATTCAGGAGGTCAAGGGTCATCATGACATGCGCAGAAGAGGAGACAGAGAGAGAGGGAGCTGAGAGGGACTGAAGGCGTGTGTGGCTGTGGTGTGTGCTTGTTTGGCTGTTATGGGAGGAACGAGGGATATTCACCAACAGCAAAAAGCCTACTAAGCATCACGAACATAGTTGGCACCGAGTTTTTGTCCAACAAATAAGATATAACATGGAAGGGATGGAGGAGGCCCTGGAGCTGGTAGCCAGGAACACTGGTGGCAGAGGACTCCCAGTGGTCCCGGAGCACAGCACTGCACCCCAAGGTGCCGCGTCCCCATTGCCAACCACACATGAGAGCCAGCAGCAACATCTTGCTTCTGGCTCAGAGCACGTTGCCACCTCAGGACCGTCCCCTCCCGTATCTGTCGAAGCAGCGGTTCTGCCGTCATCCCCCCCCCCCCAATGAAGCAGCGCCTGAGGAGCTCCTCAGCCAGGTGGCTTGGAGTCAGGAGGGGAAGGGGAAGGGGTAGAGGTGGGAAGGAGAAGCGGGGGGGGGCGGGGGGGGAAGGCTTGGCTTTTACAGAAATACTGATGATTTCAGATAACTGTCCAGTTTAAATGTTTTTTATTTAACAAAACTTTGTTGTGCATTGGCTCAGATAGCTGCACCATTACACGCTGGTAATTCCTTAACATCAAAGGGTATAATTACACTTAACTTCAATCAACTAAAACTTTAATTGTCACCAAAGTGATGCCCACCATTGCTGTATGACCTGCACACACAGCAGTGTGTCAGCCTTGTAAATAACACCAACATTCTTTCAGGCAATGTGATCATTGATGAGCTCCTGATGTAAGGCTCTTGCAGCTATCATGCCACCATGGGCCCTTTCATGCGGTCTACATGGAGGTGGGGGCATAGCTTCAGCATCAGCCTGATTGTGTGGGCCGATGTCAGCATCCACCTCCTCATCCTCCTCTTCCTCTCTCTGGTGAGGCGGACTGTCAGACTCATCCGGCAATTCTTGTCCCCTCCTGATAGCCAAGTTGTGCAGCATGGAGCACACCACCACGAATTGAGCTACTTGCTCAGGGTGGTATTGGAGCTCGCTTCCTGAGTGGTCCAGGCATCTAAAGCGCTGCCTAAGCACTCCAATGGTTTTCTCCACGATATGGCAAGTGGCTCTGTGGCTTTCGTTGTATCGCCTCTCGGCTTCGGTGTGGGTGTCACACAGTGGGGTCATCAGCCAGATGGCAAGGCCATATCCTTTGTCCCCAAGCATCCAGCATTGTCCTTGTGGCTGATTGTTAAACAAGTCAGATACAGTTGTTTTTCCTGATAGCCATGCAGGATATGAGCATCAAGGATGCTGCCTGGAAATTGAGCATTCACTGCCATTATAATTTGCTGGTGGTCGACAACGAGTTGGACATTCAGAGAGTGGAATCTCTTGCGGTTCCTGAAAACCTCTGCATCCTGAAAAGGTGCCCGCATCGCGATGTGCGTCCAGTCTATTGCTCCCTGCACCTTGGGGAAGTTTGCAATTCTGGAGAATCCTAGAGTCCTCTCACTCTGTGCCTCCCTGTTCATAGGGAAGCTGATCAAGTCCCTCCTGTGGGTGTACAGGGCTTCAGTGACCTGTCTAATGCAGCAATGTGTGGCATGCTGAGACAGTCCGCAAATATCACCAGCTGTGGACTGAAAAGAACCCGAGGCGTAGAACGACAGTGCCGCAGTGACTTTGACCTCGACAGACAGTGCAGTACTGATGGCGCTGGCAGGCGGGAGATCTGCCCTTATCAGCTAACATACCTCAGTGATAACCTCTTTGTGGAAGCACAGTCTCCAAAGGCAGGTGGTGTCTGGTAAGTCGAGGTAAGAATGCTTCTGCCTGTACTTGCGGGGGGTATAATGTCTGATCCTCTTCAGCAGTCTGGCACGTCTTACTTTGGGCACATAATGCACTGGAGCGTACCTTTGGCGATCTCGAGTCTGCAGCATGTAATTGGTCACCAAGAGAAGGTGAGAAAGGACATGCCCCATTGCAATAGCTCTCTGTTTTCCATCAATTGGTGACAAACAATGAATGTCCCGACGAAGACATCTATTCAATTCCAATCAGTCACAGTATGGTCAAGATGTTTGTACAGATGTTCACTTCAACCTACAGAGTACATCCGAACTTCCCCGAGGTTGAAGCAGAGCAGCCTTTTAAAGGATGTTACATGTGATCTAGAACATGGCGTCCATAACGCTGTGATTAGTTCCGGTTAGTTCCGCGTTTTCTCGGTGGTTTTTTGGGTGAACGATATCGTGGGCGATATGTGTACGAGGTGGTAAAAGTGATGCTGGACGATCTCGTGGCCACTAGTTTCAATAAATATGCTCTTTATGACAAAAAAAAGTGGGCGGGCAGTATTATTGAATCTCGGCGTTAAATCAGTGTGGAAAATAACGCTGGGCGATATTATGGCCGTTGATTTTGCCCACTCTGATGATTCCGCCCCAAAAAAGTGGGCGAGCCGTATTATTTTTTCCCAGCGTTAAGCACATGGGGAAAGTAACGCTCGGCGATAAGTTTCCGAAAAATGCTCGTCAGTTTCCACTTTGTGGCTAAATGGCCGATAAATTGGGTGTTATACGTCATTTCTGCGGTAAAATGGGCATTAAGTGGGCGTTAAGCATGCAAAAAAAGTGGAAAATCTAGCCCATGGAGTTTGTGGTGTGGGTCATTTTAGTTTTCCCAATATTTACCAGGAGGAAATTGTGGCTCCATCAAGACTGGAAATTGGAAAAACAGCATAGCCGGGATTTCACCACAGAGGCGACTCAATACGAGCGGCATTGGTGCAGTGTGGGAAACCCGCTCCAAAGTGCAGTCCGCCCTCTCCTCTCAATCTTCCATGACTGGGGTTTGTTAAGCCCGCCCTGCGGCTTTCCCGGCCAATTAACTGGAAGAGGGTCTGATGACGTCATCAGCCAGTTTCCTTAAATGGACCATTCCCAACTTTTTTTTGACAGTTCTTCTGTCAGTCTTTTGCAGCATTGAGCTATTGCAACAAGTGCTCTACGTGGAGCTTCAACACGGCAAGCGAGCCCCAGGTGGGCAGAGGAAATGCCTCAAGGACACCCTCAAAGCCTCCTTGACAAAGTGCAACATCCCCACCAACTCCTGGGAATCCCTGGTCCATGACCGCCCAAAGTGGAGGAAGAGCATCCGGCAGGGAGCCGAGCAACTCGAATCCTAATGCCGAGAACAAGCAGAAACCAAGCGTAGACAGTGGAAGGAGCATATGTCAACCCAGGCTCTCCGACCACCCTTTCCTTCAACCACTGTCTGCCCCACTTGTGACAGAGACTGTAGGTCCCACGTTGGATTCTCAGTCACCTGAGAACTCCCTTTTAGAATGAACGCAAGTCTTCCTCGACTTCGAGGGACTGCCTGTGATAATGATGATGAGCTACTGCAAACACTGACAAGCACTGCACAAAGGTGCATGGCTGCACCCAGGCTCTCCCATGACTCCCTCCAGATGCTTATGGAGGGAGCCACAGCACGCAGGGAGGTTGTCTTCCATTCCAATGGACGGAAGAAACCTCCACAGGACACCAAAGCTGCCAGGTTGCACATTGCATATGAGGGCACAAGCAGGGATGTCGTCAGGAGATCCAGGCTGCAGTGACACAAACCTCTCAATGACCTCAGTACGTCACGAAACATTACTGCAAAGCCACACTCGACCTAAACCTGCTGTGGCACTCATCACATCCCCATCACTGTGCCTTCCCTACTCTACCCCTGCATATCATTACTCACACCAACTCACCTTGCACCTCCACGCCTCCCGCTCTCTCTCTATTAACATTAGCAGTTCCTCATTTCACTAGCCACCCCTCACACTCACCTTCATCCTTGTCCAATCATACTAACTAACAAAACACAAAGGTAGGCACTTGGGTCCTTTAGTCAATGTTCATGTACCGTTAATGTTGAGGTGTTGTCAAACATTGAAATCTTTATTTTCAGGTGTTTGCGTTCTTGGACAGATTTGCGGGCACCTTTGGAAGTGGCTTAGAGAGTTTTAGTGAATGGTGAGACGTAAGGGTACCCCCCACAATGGACATAGATGTGAAAGGAATGGGTTGGACATTGCAGGAATGCTTTATGGTGCCAACTGTTATGTCCCAAATAAAGCAATGTGACTGAATACTGTAGACTTGAGTAAGTGTGACCTTAGTCTCTTTATTCTGACTCCAGAATGCTGGCACAGCATGGGAGGCCTGCTTATATGCAGTGCTCCCAAGGGATGCTGGGATCCCTTAGGACTCCAACAGATGTGCCCTCTGGTGGCGGTAGAATGCTGGTTACAAGGTGTTGCATACATAACATCACCTCCCTGCCCCCCCCCCCCCCGCAAAAGTCAAAAGTACACTTATTTACAGGGTGAGACGATCTGGGGCTTTCCGCTCCCTAGTCGATCGTCTCGGTACAGACACATGTGCAGGTGAGTTGGTTGGGCCTTTGCTGGGCTGCTGTGCAGCTGGCCTTGCTGGGCTGCTGGTGACAATGGGTTCAGCTTCATGGTCAACCGTGATGTTGGTTGCCACTTGTGTGTGTATCGGAGGTTCGAAGTTGGTGGTGTCCTCTTCAGGTTGCTCATGGCTGTCTGCGAATCGCAGTTTTGTTTGGTCCAAATGCTTTCTGCAAGTTAGTCCATTTGCAAGTTTGACCTCAAACACCCTACTCCCTTCTTTGGTTATGACAGTGCCAGCAAGCCATTTGGGACCATGTCCATAGTTGAGTACAAATATTGGGTCATTGACTTCAATATCGCGTGACAAATTTGCGCGATCATGGTACATGCTTTGTTGATGCCGCCTGCCCTCAACATGATCATGGAGATCAGGGTGGACTAGAGAGAGCCTTGTTTTGAGTGCCCTTTTCATGAGCAGTTCAGCCGGGGGAACCCCGGTGAGCGAGTGGGGTCTTGTGCGAAGGTGTTCTGCGAATCGGGCAGTCCGATCCAAGGCTTCAAGGCGAGTGTCTGGGTACAGAAGGACGCTAGATCGGTTTACAACAAGCCACGTTCCGTACCATATGCACTCAAGGAGAAAGTTGAGCAAGAACTCAAAAGACTAGAGACTGAGAACATTATTTGTAAGATAGATTGCTGTAATTGGGCTACACCCATTGTTGTTGTACCTAAATCCGATGGTAAGGTAAGATTGTGTGGTGATTATAAAGTAACCGTAAACCAGGTTCTAGAGGGTAATGTCCCTAATACATTGCCGAATATAGAAGATTTGTTCACAACACTGACAGGTGGTCAGAACTTCTCAAAACTGGATCTTACGAATGCCTACTTACAGCTTGAACTAGATGAGGAGTCCAAGTCATGTTTGACTAAAAATACTCATCTAGGCCTATATCAATTTAATAGGCTACCGTTTAGAGTGTCTTCCGCCCCTGCCATATTCCAAGGGGTGATGAACCAGATTTTGCAAGGTATTGAAGGGGTAGTATGTTATTTGGATGACATACTAATTTCAGCACCAAATAGGCAAATTCATAATAACATATTGAATGAAGTTCGCAAACGGCTAGAGAAGCACAGAGTACACGTGTCTGCTAGTAAGTGTGAGTTATTTAAAAACTCAGTGGAGCACTTAGGGTACAGAGTAGACAAAGATGGTTTACATCTTACGACCATACAAGTATTTGTGAAACTTCTTGACCCCAAAAATTAATGCCAAAGCTTCCCTTTCAATTTGCGCATAATTACTCTCACTGGCACTGAGAGTGCGTGAGAGTAATTGGAAAAATTGGATGCAATTAGAAATGCACCCACTCCCAGGAATGTCACTGAACTTCGTTCATTTTTGGGTCTTTTGAACCATTATGGGATGTTCCTATCAAATTTGGCTACAGTATTACATCCACTGAATGAACTATTGAAAAAACAGGTCCATTGGAAGTGGTCAAAAGATACAGCATTCAAGGAGTGTAAAAGCAAGTTGGTAGAGAGCACCATGTTAGTTCACTATGACATATCTCAGGAGAATAAGCTAGCATGTGATGCCTCTCCGTATAGAGTTGGGACAGTGATCTCTCATGTATCACGTAGTGGGGAGGAGAGACCAATTGCTTTTGCTTCACGCACTCTCAGTGCCAGTGAGAGTAATTATGCGCAAATTGAAAGGGAAGCTTTGGCATTAATTTTTGGGGTCAAGAAGTTTCACAAATACTTGTATGGTCGTAAGTTTACCATCGTTACGGATCATAAGCCCCGAACAGCAATCCTCCATCCAAAGTCCCCAGTTCCAACATTAGCTGCAACCCGAATGCAGAGATGGGCTTTGATTTTGTCAGCATATACATATGATATTGAATACAGATGATCAGCTGATCACAGTAATGCTGATGCAATGTCTAGATTGCCTTCCCCATCACAACTTACACCCGATAGGGAAGAAGTGTTTTATTTTTCATACATTGATGAACTGCCAGTCACAGCTGAAGAGATTGGTAGAGCAACCAAACGTGACCCAGTGATGTCAAAGGTGTATGAGTATATTGCAAATGGATGGCCAAACCACGTAACAGATAAAGATACACATCCATTCTTCATTCGTAGGAATGAATTATCAATCGATAAAGATTATATCATGTGGGGTGCAAGAGTGGTTATACCAAATAAATTCAGGTCCAAATTATTAGGAGACCTCCATGACCAGCACCTGGGAATGTGCTTGACCAAGAGTTTTGCACACAGTTATTTATGATGGCCAGGTCTTGATAAAGATATAGAGTACATCGTGAGTCAGTGTACGACATGTCAATCAGTAAGCAAGCAACCACCATCAGTACATTACAACCATGGAAATGGCCTCCCAGGGTGTGGCAAAGGCTACATATTGATTTTGCTGAGTTAGAAGGACAACAATTGTTCATTGTGATTGATGGCCATTCGAAGTGGGTTGAGATGTTTCCAATGTGGAAAATAACAAGTAAAACATTGGACATTTTACGAAAATTATTTTCTTCATTTGGCCTCCCTGAAGAAATTGTTTCGGATAATGGACCACAATTTTGTTCAGAAGAATTTGCACAATTCACGAGCAAAAATGGTGTGAAACATACCAAGGTTCCACCATACCATCCTGCTTCGAATGGTGCAGCAGAGCGCACTGTACAACTTGTAAAACGTGCCCTCATAAAACAAATGTTAAATCCAAATCCAAGGAAACGACAGTTGTCATTGGATCACAAATTGGCTAATTTTTTGATTACATATCGAAATACTCCTCATACAACTATTGGTAGAACACCAGCAGAATTGTTTCTCAAACGACAGCCACGAACCAGATTCTCGTTGTTAAAGCCTAATTTGGCACAGTCCGTAGAAGAGACACAATTAAGACAGAAAGAGAATCATGATAGAGGTAGAGTAAAAGAGAGAAGTGTGAAATTAAACCAGAAGGTGAGAGTGAAGAACCATCACCATAAATGGTTAAGGTGATTACTAGGAAGAATGGTGAAGATATGTGGTCCTCACACATATTTGGTAAAGATGTTTGATAATGGACAGGTTAGGTTTGTCCATATTGATCATATTTTACCGACAGACATGGAAGGAGTTGAAGGTGGGAATGATTCAATTATTTCTGACTATTCAGATAGTTTTGATACACCAGTAGCAAATCCTAAATCCAATGTACTGGAAACAAATCCAGGAGAGAATCAGAATGAAAGTCTGAGTCCAGGTCAGGAAAACAAAGAGCCTGAAGTTAGAGTGAGTTCAAATGAAAATCAAGGAAATTCCGTGGAGGAAAACGTTCCTCAGGATGAGCCTCGAATGTGTGAAATCGACACCAAGTTTGGAAGGTTCTGCTCAAGAGCGAAGGTATCCTCTTCAAAACAGAAAACAAGTGGTAAAGTTAAATTTGTAAATATGGAAAAAAAAAGTTTATATCCTGTGTTATGTATAAACATGAAAGTTATGTATGATATTTGTTATAATAACTTCTTCATTAAGGAGGGAGAAGTGTATTGTCTGTAAGCTTGTAATGTTTGTAGCGCCACACTGTGGATGTGGACGTATTGTGTACTGCAACTGCAGAGTTAATAATAAACAGAACCAGGCAGATTCTGGAGGCTTCCGAGAGAGCTGCCTGCCATGTAGGAAGCTGTGTTTGCTGTACTATGTGAATATAACACAGGTGGTACTGTGTAGGTCGCGCATGATCGTTTCCCTGCCTTTCTTAGGCAAAACCACGCGATTACCCCACAAAAGACAGTCTGCCTGTATGGACATTTCGTCTTTGCGCTGCTGCAATGGCTTGATCTCTTCATGCATCTCTGCTGGGATGCTGGACCAACTCCCATGGAGGACACAGTTTTTTTACAAGGGACTGTAAAGGATCCTGGCTGGTCCAGATTCTGATCTGGCGGGCCGTAACGGGTGATTTTTCATTCTCAAATGCATCCATCATCAAGAGCAAGTCTGCAGGCTGTGCCATTTCCACCCCGGTGGTGGGCAATGGTAGCCAACTGAGAGCTTCAGCACAGTTCTCTGTGGCTGGCCTGTGGCGAATTACATAGTTATATGCAGATAGCGTGAGCGCCCCCATCTTTGGATGCAAGCAGAGGCATTGGTATTAATACCTTTGCTCTCTGAAAATAGTGATATGAGCGGCTTATGGTCAGTTTCTAACTTGAACTTAAGCCCAAATAGATACTGGTGCATTTTTTTCACTCCGTAAATGCATGCCAGGACTTCTTTTTCAATCATGCTGAAGGCCCTTTCAGCCTTGGACAAACTCCTGGACGCATAAGCAACTGGTTGCAATGTTCCCGATTCGTTAGCCTGTTGTAACACACACCCGACACCGTACGAAGATGCATCGCAAGCTAGCACTAAACGTTTACATGGGTCATACAAAACAAGCAGTTTGTTGGAACATAACAGATTTCTGGCTTTCTCAAAAGCAGTCTCTTGTGATTTCCCCCATACCCCGTCATCTCTCTTGCGTAGCAACACAGGTAGAGGTTCTAGCAAGGTACTTAACCTGGTTAGCAAATTAACAAAATAATTGAGGAGTCCCAGGAACGACCGCAGCTCCGTCATGTTCTGTGGTCTCGGCGCATTCTTGATGGCCTCTGTCTTGGCGTCGGTGGGTCTGATGCTGTCTGCCGCAATTCTTCTCCCTAAGAACTCGACCTCTGGTGCCAGGAAAACACACTTCGAGCGTTTCAACCTGAGTCCCACATGATCTAGCCGACTTAGAACCTCTTCCAGGTTCTGCAAGTGTTCAGTGGTGTCCCGACCTGTGATCAATATGTCGTCCTGGAAAACCACGCTGCGTGGAACCAACTTTAGCAGACTCTCCATGTTCCTTTGAAAAATAGCCGCAGCCGATCGAATCCCAATCTATTGTAGATGAACAGACCTTTGTGCATGTTGATGCAGATCAGGCCTTTTGAAGATTCCGCCAGCTCCTGAATCATGTAGGCCGAGGTCAGGTCCAACTTGATGAACGTCTTCCCTCCTGCCAGTGTCACAAATAGTTTGTCTGCCTTGGGTAGCGGGTAGCGGTCCTGCATTGAAAAACGGTTGATCGTTACTTTATAGTCCCCACAAATTCTGACTGTGCCGTCGCCCTTGAGAACCGGAACAATCGGACTGGCCCACTCGTTGGAACTCAACCGGTGCAATGATGCCCTCTCGTTGCAGCCTGTCCAGCTCGATCTCTACTTTCTCTCGCATCATGTATGGCACCGCACGTGCCTTGTGGTGGATGGGTCGTGTACCAGGAACCAAGTGGATCTGCACCTTCGCCCCCGAGAAATTTTCAATGCCTGGCTCAAACAACGATGGGAACTTTCTCAAAACCTGGACACATGAGGCATCGTCGACGGACGAAAGCGCTCGGATGTCGTCCCAGTTCCAGCGGATTTTTCCCAGCCAGCTTCTGCCGAACAGTGTGGGGCCATCTCCTGGTACAATCCTTAGTGGTAGTTCATGCACCGCTCCATCATAAAAGACTTTTACTGCTGCACTGCCAATTACAGGGATCAGCTCTTTAGTGTAAGCTCTCAGCTTGGTATGAATAGGGCTCAGCTTGGGCCTTTGTGTCTTGTTGCACCACAGCCTCGCAAAGGCCTTTTTGCTCATGATAGACTGACTCGCACCCGTGTCCAATTCCATGGATACTGGAATTCCGTTCAGTTCAACTTTTAACATGAATGGTGGACATTTCGTGGAGAAGGTGTGTACTCCGTACACTTCTGCCTCCTCGGTGCGAGTCTCTAGTTCAGTTTGATCCACCATGGATTGGTCTTCCTCTGCAACATGGTGATTTGCAGGGTTTGTAGCTCGTCTGCACATTCGCTGGAGGTGTCCTACTGTTCCACAGCCTTTGCATGCATAATATTTGAAGCGGCATTGATGGGCTCGATGATCACCTCCACAGCACCAACAAGGTGTTTATTGCCTCGCATTCACCCTTGATGGTGGACTCTGAGTCACCTGAGGTTGTGCAGCTGCAGGCATGTACATTCTGCCATATGCATTCCTGCCTGAAAACAATGTTACTTTGTGTGCAGTACTTGCCGATGCATCTTTATGCTGCGAAATGTGTTTGATGTTATTGCTGGTGGACATAAATGCCTGGGCTATCGTTATGGCTTTGCTCAGGTTCGGTGTTTCAACAGTCAATAGTTTGTGAAGGATAACCTCATGGCCAATGCCAAGCACAAAAAAGTCTCTTAGCATTTACTCCAGGAATCCATCGAATTCGCAATGTCCTGCAAGACGCCTTAGTTTGGCAATGTAGCTCGCCACTTCCTGGCCTTCAGACCGTTGACATGTATTAACTCGATACCTTGCCATCAGAATGTTCTCCTTCGGATTTAGGTGCTCCCGGACCAGAGTACACAGTTCTTCATACGATTTGGTTGTTGGTTTCACCGGAGCAAGAAGATTCTTCATGAGGACATAGGTTGTTGCCCCGCAGACGGTGAGGAGGATTTCCCTTCGTTTGGCAGCGTTCTCATTCCCTTCCAGCTCATTGGCCATGAAGTATTGGTTGAGTCGCTCCACGAATGCTTCCCAATTGTCACCTTCTGAGACTTTCTCCAGGATACCAACAGTTCTCTGCATTTTTGCGTGATGGTTCGTTATCTATTACTCATCACCAGTTGTTATGTCTCAAATAAAGCAATGTGACTGAGTACTATAGACTTGAATAAGTGTGACCTTAGTCTCTTTATTCTGACTCCAGAGTGCTGGCACAGCATGGGAGGCCTGCTTATATGCAGTGCTCCCAAGGGATGCTGGGATCCCTTGGGACTCCAACAGATGCGCCCTCTTGTGGCGGTAGAATGCTGGTTGCAAGGTGTTGCATACATAACACCAACCTAGTGCATTATGTGGTAGTCAGGGTGCACAACATGAAGTGAAGTAAATGTAGCCATGGTGAGGCCATCACTGGCCTCTCGAGCAGCAATGTGGTCAAGTGCTGATGCCCTGTGTACTGTGCAGCATCAGGTGATTGCGGAGAAGGTTGGTGTTTTTGGTCGTGATGCTGTTGTGTTCAGTGATGTTGGTGTTGGGGCTGATCGTGGTGGGATTCTAAGGACCAAGGTGAGATTTTTTCAAGGACACTGATGCCGCTGGAATAGATGGCAGGTGAGCTTGAGATGACAGAAGCGCCCTGTCACTGGTGAGAGAGGTTGCTCCAAGGAGGTGACAGTGAATAGAGAGTTCACTGCAAACACTTTCAAACTTCATACAGCTCAAATTCTCTTCCAAAACCTGAAGGCTACCGCTTGTGACATTGGAAAGTGAACATCTGTGAAATGGTAGCTTTTATACCTCTTCTGCAGCTGTCAACTAGCCAAAGCAATAAAGAGTCATCGAGAACCCGACTGGCATGAAACCTGAGGCACGGCAAACCCATCAAAAGGTTGGTAAAATTGTACGTGCCTGCTTTTAAGCCTCTTATCTAACATTTAAGTACTTTTTAATGATGTTAATTACCTGTCCCGCCGCTTCTGCTGGGTCTGCCATCCGAAGTCACATGTGACAGCTGAGAAACTCACACGGAGGCGGGGTCAGAGCGGGATCCCGACCCACTGTCAATCAGGGCCATTGTGCCGCCTCCAAACCCGCACTCGCAGGGCTGGAAAGATTCCAGCACCTGAAGATGCTCTGGCTGTGATTGTAGAGGTAACGGTGGCACTAAGCAAAGATATTCCCATTGAGCTGGATAATGGAGGAAAGACATTGGAGGAGGATGCTGTAGTCAAAGGTTGCTGAGAGATCTAGGAGGATGAGGAAGGATAGTGCACCGTGGTTATAATCACAGAGGATGTTGTGACATTGATTAGAGCCATTTCAGTGCCCTAGTAGGGGCCAGATTGGTTAGCATCAAGGGGCTGCTTTTAACTCCCGGCAGGAGTGAATGGCAATCCTATGGCGAGTGCAAGTTGGAGGCCCAGCACAGTTGAATTAATTTGACTCCTGCTCGCCAGCTGCTCAACTGCTTCTGGTGGAAAGTGGTAGCTGGTGGCGGGGAAGGATGATGGGAAGTTGAGTGGTTTGCAGGTTAGTCCAACACCTCACCTCCGTCGTCCAGCTGGGTGGGACTGCACTCGCCTGGTTCTATTCTTATCTATCTAATCATAGCCAGTGAATCACCTGCAACGGCTTCTCTTCCTGCCCCCAATCATTACCTCTGGTGTCCCCCAAGGATCTATCCTTGGCCCCCTCCTATTTCTCATCTACATGTTGCCCCTTGACAACTTCATCCAGAAACACAGCGTCAGTTTCCACATGTACATTGATGACACCCAGCTCTACCTCTCCACCACTTCTCTTGACCCCTCCATGGTCTCTAAATTGACTGACTGCTTGTCCGACATCCAGTTCTGGATGATCAGAAATTTTCTCCAATTGAAAATTGGGAAGACCGAAGCCATTGTTTTCGATCCCCGCCACAAATTCCATTCCTTAGGCACTGACTCCTCCCCAACTCCTGTCTGAGGCTGAACCAGACTGTTCGCAACCTTGGTGTCATATTTGACCATGAAATGACCTTTCGGCCACATAACTGCAACATAACTAAGGGCACCTATTTCCACCTCCGTAACATCGCACGTCTCCCCCCTTGCCTAAGCTCATGTGCTGCTGAAGCCCTCATCCATGCCTTTGTTATCTCTAGACTTGACTATTCCAACGCATTCCTGGCTGGCCTCCCACATTCTATCCTACGTAAACTAGAGGTGATCCAAAACTCAGCTGCTCGTGTCCTAACACGCACCAAGTCCCGCTCACCCATTACCCCTGTGCTCGCTGACCTACATTGGCTTCCGGTTAAGCAATGCCTCGATTTCAAAATTCTCATCCTTATTTTCAAATCCCTCCATGGCCTCACCCCTCCCTATCTCTGTAATCTCCCCCAGCCCCACAAATCCCTGAGATGTCTGTGCTTCTTTAATTCTGCCCTCCTGAGCATCCCTGATTGTAATCGCTTAACCATTGATGGCCGTGCCTTCTGTTGCCTAGACCCGAAGCTCTTTAATTGCCGGCCTAAATCTCTCAGCCTCTCTACCTCTCTTTCCTCCTTGAAGACGCTCCTTAAAACATGCCTCTTTGACCTTGACGTGTGCTAATTTCTACTTATGCGGCACCGTGTCAAATTTTTATCGCTTAATACTCCTGTGAAGTGCCTTTGGACATTTCACTACTTTATAACTACTATATAAATACAAGTTGTTGTTGTTATTGTTGTTAATAGGAATGGGAAAAAGCCATTAGAAAATATGTTGTGCTCTTCTGGTATGACCAAGCATTACAAAGTATTAATTTCACAGAAACGGACCATTCGGCCCAACAGGTCTATGCTGATGTTTTATGCTCCATTCAAGCCTCCTCCCACAGCTCTTAATCTAATCCCATCTGCATATCCTTCTATTCCTCTCTCCCTCATGTGCTTCCCATCTAACTTCCCTTTGACTGCATCTATTCTATTCACCTCAACTATTCCTTGTGGGAGCGATTCCACATTGTAACCACTCGATGGGTAAAGAATCTGCTCCTGAATTTCTTATTGGATTTATTAATGACTATTTTATATTCATGGGTCCACAAATAGAAACATCTTTTCTATGTCTACCATATCAAATTATTTCATTATCTAAAGGCATTGAGATGAAATTGCTCCCCTCCATAAGCTCCATTACTGCCTCTAAGAGGTGGGAATGGGGCGGAGAGCCCTTACAGACGGGGGGCAGATGGATGGGTTGACCTGACTGAAATTGCCCCCTGGAGAACGGGTTACCGCACCGCCCGTTTTCCCGCTGCGTTGGGCATGCCTTACCGACCGGCGGCGACACCCTCTCTGACCCCCGCGCGGAGTTGCCCCACGGGAGTGGCGCTGCCATCGGTCAGTGCCACTGACAGCTTTCTCCAGTGCTGCTGGTGAATCCATGTTATTTTTTATTGTCGGCTGACTGCCTGGTCGGGCCAACAATTATGCCCACGGGTTCAGCCGGGCCACCAACAGGCAGCCTGGCAGCTCCTCTTGGGTGCCAGGCCACTGGTCTGGCCGAAACCCTCCCTAGTGGCCCAGTTTTTGCCACTAAAGTGGCTGCAGAGTTCGCAGCGCCCTGTCCTTCCATTGCTGTGGGTCTGGAGTCACATACCGGGTAAGGACGGAAGATTTCATTCGTAAACCAGTTGGGTTTTTCCGACAATCCGGTAGCTTCATGGTCACTCTTACTGATACTAGCTTTTTAATTCTAGATTTATTTAATAACTGAATTTAAATTCCCCAGCTGCCGTGGTGGGATTTGAACTCATGTCTCCAGATCATTAGTCCAGGCCTGGGTTACTAGTCCAATAACTTAATCGTACTCGGGTCTATACAAGTTGTACATAGGGAGTTAGAGTTTCCGCTTTGGGCACAATCAGCGATTCCTGTGCAAATTGTGCCCAAAATTGTGCTCATTTTGAAAATAATTCTTTTCCCCCGAGTTTCTGCTCAAACTCATTTGCATGTCGCTGAATTCAAAATCTGCCATGAAGCAGTGCAATCGGACAGTGTTTTAAAACGTAATTTAAAACAAATTTGCTTTCAAAACAATTTTCCTTCATATAAGTGGCAACTTGGTGAAGTTTCATTAAAACAGATGAAAATAGGTTTATCACAAAAAGATGCATTTTTAATCACAGTGTCAATCCACCACCTCTGACTAATCCAATTTTAAATTACTGAATTCAATTTTTTTTAAATACATAAAACAATTTCTAGTTATATTGGGGTACATTAACCAGTTTCTTACTAAATTAAAATTAAAATAATGTTTAAAAGCCTTTAAAACATACCTATTAGTGTCCTTGCGCTCAAAAGAACCTACTTAATTATTAATGTCTCCCAGAGAGCCTGCAAACAAGCATAATTGGCGGAAACTCCCAATGGTGATGACATATCCTGAGGGTATGGGCAAATCTGTGGGTGGGGCCTGCTTCCAACATGATGTTCTTAAAACTAGCGCAAAAGATTGCGGAAACTCGAGTTGAGCTGAATGCAAATTGCGTTTAAATTTCCGCAATCTTTTGTGCTGGCTATGCTGATTTCAACTCTATTATTCCGAAAAAAACAACACAATTGAGCAGAAACTCCAGACCAATCTCTCTACTTTTCAATTCTATACCTCTACCAATGAACCCCAGTGCATTGTTTGCTTTTTTTTAAAAAATGGCCTTATTAATCTGCATTGCTACTTTTAGTGATCTGTGTATCCGTATCCACCTGCTCTTCTACTCCATTTGGACACTTATTTTCCAAGAAGTATGTGGGCTTCTTATTCTTCCTATCAAAATGTACTACCTCGCACTTAACTACATTAAAGTTAATTTTCCAGTTACATGTCCATTGTGCAAGTTTATTCATATCTGCCTGTATTTTGTCGCAGTCCTCCTCTCTGTTAACTAGTGAATAACCATTTGCCAATCGGAGTACCTAACTTTAACCCCTACTCTCTGTTTTCCGTTTGTAGCCAGCTTGCTATCAATTCTGCTACTTGTTTCCTGACTCCATATGTTCTGACCTTAGTAATGAGTCTACTAGGTGGTATGTTATTGAAGGCTTTTTGGAAAACTAAATATATTACGTCTACTACATTACACTTATCTTCCCTTTCTAGGAACATAGGAACAGGAGTAGTCACTTAGCTCCCCGAACCTATTCCACCATTCAAGAAGATCATGGTTGATCCAGGACCTAACTCCAAACACTGTCCTTTTCCTCATATCCCTTAATACCTTTGGTTAACAGAAATCTATCAATTGACAGTTGACCCAGCATCAATTGCCATTTGCAGAAGAGAGTTCCAAATTTCTATCACCCTCTGCACGCAGAAGTGTTTCCGAAGTTAACCCTGAAAGGCCTGGCTCTAATATTTTTGGTATGTCCCCTAGTCCGAGAATCCACAACCAGCAGAAATAGTTTCTCGCTATCTACCCGATCAGATTCCTGAATATATCTTGAAAACTTCAATCAAATCATCACTTAATGTTCTAAATTCCAGTGAATAAAATCCTAGTTTGTGTAATCTCTCCTCGTAATTTAACCCTTGGAGTCCAGGTATCATTCTGGTAAATCTAAGCTGCACTCCCTCCAAGGCCAATATTTCCTTCCCAAGGTGTGGTGCCCAGAACTGTTCACAATACTCCAGGTGTGGTCCAATCAGGACTTTGTATACCTGCAGCATAACTTCTAACCCCTTGTATTCTAGTCCTCCATATATAAAGGCCAGCATTCCATAAGAACATAAGAATTAGTAGCAGGAGCAGGCCATATGACCCCTCAAGTCTGCTCTGCCATTCAATAAGATCATGGCTGATTTTGACCTCAAATCCACTTTCTTACCTGATCTCCATATCCCTTGATTCCCATAGGGTCAAATAATCTATCTAACAAAGCCTTGAATATACTCAATGATGCAGCATCCATAGCCCTTTGGAGTAGAGAATTCCAAAGATTCACACCCCACTGAGTAAAGAAATCCTCCTCATCGCAGTCATAGATGGCCAACCACTTATCCTATATAAGAACATAAGAACATAAGAACATAGGAACAGGATAGGCCATCTAGCCCCTCGTGTCTGCTCCGTCATTCAATAAGATCATGGCTGATCTGGCCGTGGACTCAGCTCCACCTACCTGCCCGCTCCCCGTAACCCTTAATTCCCTTATTGGTTAAAAATCTATCTATCTGTGACTTGAATACGTTCAATGAGCTAGCCTCAACTGCTTCCTTGGGCAGAGAATTCCACAGATTTACAACCCTCTGGGAGAAGAAATTCCTTCTCAACTCGGTTTTAAATTGGCTCCCCCATATTTTGAGGCTGTGCCCCCTAGTTCTAGTCTCCCCGACCAGTGGAAACAACCTCTCTGCCTCTATCTTGTCTATCCCTTTCATTATTTTAAATGTTTCTATAAGATCACCCCTCATCCTTCTGAACTCCAACGAGTAAAGATCCAGTCTCCTCAATCTATCATCATAAGGTAATCCCCTCATCTCCGGAATCAGCCTAGTGAATCATCTCTGTACCCCCTCCAAAGCCAGTATATCCTTCCTTAAGTAAGGTGACCAAAACTGCACGCAGTACTCCAGGTGCGGCCTTACCAATACCCTATACAGTTGCAACAGGACCTCCCTGCCTTTGTACTCCATCCCTCTCGCAATGACGGCCAACATTCCATTCGCCTTCCTGATTACCTGCTGCACCTGCAAACTAACTTTTTTGGGATTCATGCACAAGGAACCCCAGGTCCCTCTGCACCTCAGCATGTTGTAATTTGTCTCCATTCAAATAATATTCCCTTTTACTGTTTTTTTTCCCCAAGGTGGATGACCTCACACTTTCCGACATTGTATTCCATCTGCCAAACCTTAGCCCATTCACTTAACCTATCTAAATCTCTTTGCAGCCGCTCTGTGTCTTCTACACAACCCACTTTCCCACTAATCTTTGTGTCATCTTTAAATTTTGTTACATTACACTCTGTCCCCTCTTCCAGGTCATCTATGTATATTGTAAACAGTTGTGGTCCCAGCACCGATCCCTGTGGCACACCACTAAACACCGATTTCCAACCCGAAAAGGAGCCATTTATTCCGACTCTCTGCTTTCTGTTCGCCAGCCAATTCTCTATCCATGCTAATACATTTCCTCTGACTCAGCGTACCTCTATCTTCTGCAGTAACCTTTTGTGTGGCACCTTATCGAATGCCTTTTGAAAATCTAAATACACCACATCTATCGGTACACCTCTATCCACCATGCTCGTTATATCCTCAAAGAATTCCAGAAAATTAGTTAAACATGATTTCCCCTTCATGAATCCATGCTGCATCTGCTTGATTGCACTATTCCTATCTAGATGTCCCGCTATTTCTTCCTTAATGATAGTTTCAAGCATTTTCCCCACTACAGATGTTAAACTAACCGGCTTATAGTTACCTGCCTTTTGTCTGCCCCCTTATTTAAACAGAGGCGTTACATTAGCTGCTTTACCAATCCGCTGGTACCTCCCAGAGTCCGGAGAATTTTGGTAGATTATAACGAATGCATCTGCTATAACTGCCGCCATCCCTTTTAATACCCTGGGATGCATTTCATCAGGACCAGGGGACTTGTCTACCTTGAGTCTCATTAGCCTGTCCAGCACTACCCCCCTAGTGATAGTGATTGTCTCAAGGTGCTCCCTTCCCACATTCCTATGACCAGCAATTTTTGGCATGGTTTTTGTGTCTTCCATTGTGAAGACCAAAGCAAAATCCTGAGACTATGCCACTTAGATCTAGATTCTCCAGCCAGGGGAAACAACCTCTCAGCATCTACCCTGTAAATCCCCCTCAGAATCTTATATGTTTCAATGAGATCACCTCTCATTCTTCCAAACTCCAGCAAGTATAGGCCCAATCTACTCAATCTCTCCGCATAGAACAATCCTCTCATCACAGGAATCAATCTAGTGAACCTTCATTGGAAAACTGTGCACAGTACTCCAGGTGTGGTCTCACCAAAGTTCTGTACAATTGTAGCAAGACTTCCTGGGGTAAAAATTGACCTCTCTCCGAAACGGGGCGCACCATCCGATTTTTCTAGCTTTTCTCCGCCGCATAGGTTGCCGTCGATATTCAGCGCTTATATGTTTTTTTCTTGGGCGGATGTAGTCGTGGCTGAGGGGCGAAAGTGCCCTTGCAGCGGCTCGGCTGCCCCGATCACTCATCAGCACGGCGCTAATGATGTCAGTTAAATGGGAGAGCCGCTCCGAGCTCTGCGTATTTTAAAGTTAGGTCCACTGGGCCACCAGGGAGGGTTTTGGCCGGAGCAGCAGCCTGGCACCCAAGAGGAGGTGCCAGGCTGCCTATTGATGGCCCGGCCGAACCTGGGGGCCTTAAATTGTTGGGTCGACCTGGTGGTCGGCCGACAATAAAAAATAAAATGGCGTTGCCGGCAGCGCTACCTCCCCTTTAAGTGCGGCTGTGCCACCGACCAACAAGGGCCAACAAGGATTGCCCTGCACAAAATCTGTCGGGGGCACCATCCAGTGACAGTGTTGCTCCCGCGGGACAATTCCTCAAAAGGGATATTTCCCGTGGGGCAATTTGAGGAAGCAGTCGCCGCCGGTCAGTACGCTGCTGGGGAAAAACGGGCAGAGCGGTCCCCTACACCAATCCGCTCCTGATGAAGGGCAATTTGCAAAATAGTGGCCCCTCCGCGGAGAGTCGGTGGCCATTCCGCGCCGCCCCGTGGTCGCTGTATTCGGGCAGCCAGAGGCCTTATCGGGAGAGGCATTTTCAGGCCCCCTTCACCCTCTGTGATTCCTCTACTAGGACACTTAAATCTGTCTGAACGCTGACATTTAATAGTTGCTCACCATTTAAAAAATACTGGGGAAAATTGTGGTTGGAGGCTTCCTTCGTATGAACTCACCGACCCGAAATAAATCTCCGAAACTACCTGTTGGTCCCGGAGAAACGTGGGATTCTGGTCTGAGGCCTTCATTCGCTGCACAGTGTATGGGGATCTGTCTTCCCCGTACGGACGTCTATGTTGCAATCACGTGGGCCTGGACCACCAATCACGAGGTAATATTCTCATTGAAAAAAATGGGAACTCCGTTTGTATGAGTTCCCATTTCTATCAATGAGAATAACCCCCTAAAATAAGAACCACAACACAATAAATAAAAAAAACAACTCACATAATTGAAATGAAATGTAATTAAATGTTTTAGAAAAAAAATATTTGGCAGAATTTTTTAAAAATGTGTTTTAATAGGGTAAAAGATATACTTACCTTAATGGACTTGGTTTTTAACTTAAAAATGAATGATTAAATTAAAATTTTTCTACGTTTTAAAAGTATTTCGCTGGTAAAAGTAAGCTTTGCGTCTGCTTTTAACATACGTAAAGTTTGAAGGACATTCGCTGGGCATGAGTTGGGCAAAGAGCTCAATCTCTGCCGCACGGACGTCCTTCTCCTGGATATGCGTAGAATCTGTCTGAACAAATTTTGACAGATCGGAAAAGCCAGTTTTCGGCGCATGCACAGGTCCGTGCGCACTTCGTACAGACCCGGCGAGGCCGCAATATTTCTGTTCTTCCTACCAAAGTGAACAACCTCACATTTCCCCACATTATAATCCACCTGCCACCATATTGCCCACTCACTTAACCTGTCTATATCCATGTGCAGGCTCTTTGTGTCCTCCTCACAGCTTACTTTCCCACCTAGCTTTGTATCATCAGCAAACTTGGATACATTACACTCAGCCACATCATCCAAGTCATTGGCCTTCCATTAGCCTTTTCAGTATTTTTTCTACCTTTCCACGACATTTTAATGATCTATGTCTTCCTCTTTCTCAGCCTGAAGCAATTTAAATCTTTCAAATTACTTGATCTATCTTGCCCACTCTATTCGCTTACTAAAGTTAAGCTGATCTGGTAGTTTTGTTCGCGCAAGGTTTTCAATAAGGCTGTTGAACATTGAAGTCAGGTGTCATATGTTTATTAAGCAAACAGTGCATGCAATCGTACTTAAGCATACACTTTAAAGATTGTACTTACAGCCACACCTGATGATGGATGGCTGAGAATTCAAATATGTTTCCCCCAGATCGGTGGGGCATGGTTTAATGTTTTTTGTTTACTCCCAAAAAGAGTTTCAAACATGTTACAGTTTCGAACTCGGGGGTGAAATTCCCCCTTTTGTCGATGGCTGTTAGCGCCTCCAGGGGGCTGCTAACAGGGTGCAAAATGGTTTTCACCCGGGCACGGTGCAAAAATCGCCGTTCCCAGCCCCCTCGCCCCGTTCAATTGGGCGGGGGTTTTGCGGAGGTGCCATGTAACGCCTTGCTCCTGATGGAAGCACTCTGCTCGTCTGCGCACCAAGATGATGATGTCGTCGCCATGCGCAGCGCCCCCTTACTGCCCCGGAAGCTAAATTGCCCTGCGCAACCTACCTTAATGCCAGGCGATGACAATGACAGCTTCAGTCGGGAACCAGATGGAGCAGCGCTATTTAAAGGCATCATCTTGAAAAATATTTTCTGTCGGCCATTACTTTTTTGTGCTTTCCAAGAGATAGGCAGGGTGACTGGTGGACCGATAGCAGTGATTTTTACCTCAAGGAGTCTTCTGCTTCCTAACTATTCCCTTGTATAACTCACCAGCAGTTTTGAACTTACACCATTTCTGTCACTTCATGTGCTGGCACTCCACCTCCTAATCCGACATCCGTCAAAGGATGCTTAGACGAAGACAATGGTGGCGACAATTTCAGAAAGGAATAGAGAGCAGGAGAGAGAAAGGCCCAGAAAAGAGAGGAAGCACCACAGAGAGAGCCCATGGAGAGGCCCAAGGAGAGGCCCAGGGAGCAAGGCACAGACAAAGACAGGCAGCAGGACAAGGAGAACCACCGGCAGCAGGACAGGGAGAACCACAGGATAGTGTGGGCAGAGGAAGAAGGCACCACAGGGCTGGCAACAGGAGGCCTTACTCTCCCGGATTATTCCGGCAGCAGTTCTCTTACATCAATTTCACTGAGGAGCGAAGGCTGCATTTCAGCAAGGACTGGGTCATAGAGCTCTGTCATATTCTGGAAACAGATCTTGAGCCTCAGACCAGGATGAGGACGGCTCTCTCAGTGGCAGTCGAGGCCACCATCTTGCTCAATTTCTAAGTCAATAGAGCTTTCCAGGGAGCAACAAGAGACATCTCCAACATTTCCCAATTTGCCGTCCATTGCTCCATCCGCGAGGTCACAGATTCTCTCTACAGAAAGAGGCGGGACTATATGTCCTTCCCCATAAGCAAAGAGAAGCAGCACGAGCATGCATGTGGCTTTGATTGCACCCATGTCACTTTGAGGGCACCACATCACAATCCTGAGATCTTCCGTAATCGCAAAGGCTACCACTCACTGAATGTGCACTTGTTGTGTGTGACCACACACACAGAATCCTCACCGGGAATGCACGCTATCCTGGTAGCCATGATGCCTTCATCTTGTGCTAGACTGGTGTGCCAGCTCTGTTCCAGCCCCCAAATGAATTTGAACAAATATTTTGTATCAGTCTTCACATAGAAGACTCTAAAAACATCCCAATAGTGGATAATCAAGGGGCTATAGGGAAGAGGGAACCTAAAACATCACTATCACTAAAGAAAAAGTACTCAGTAAAATAATGAGACTAAAGGTGGACAAGTCCCTGGACATAATGGCCTGCATCCTAGAATCTTAAAAGAAGTGACTGCAGTTATAGTAGATGCATTGGTTGCAATCTACCAAAATTCCCTGGATTCTGGTGAGATCCCAGCGGATTGGAAAATCACAAATGTAATGACCCTATTTAAAAAAGGAGGGAGACAGAAAGCAAGAAGCTATAGATCAGTTAGCCTAACATCTGTCGTTGGGAAAATGCTGGAGTCCATTAATAAGGAAGCAGTAGCAGGACATTTGGAAAAACATAATACAGTCAAGCATAGTTTTATGAAAGTAAATCATGTTTGACAAATTTGCTGGAGTTCTTTGAGGATGTAACGAGTAGGGTAGATAAGGGAGAACGAGTGGATGTGGTATATTTGGATTTCCAGAAGGCATTCAATAAGGTTACTGCACAAGATAAGAGCTCACGGGGTTGTGAGTAATATATTAGCATGGATAGAGGATTGGCTAACTAACAGAAAACAGAGAGTCGGGATAAATGGATAATTTTCCAGTTGGCAAATGGTAACTAGTAGGGTACCACAGAGATCAGTGCTGGAGCCTCGACTATTTACAATCTATATTAATGACTTGGATGAAGACTGTAATGTAGCCAAGTTTGTTGATGATACAAAGATGGGTGGGAAAACAAGTTGTGAGAAGAACACAAAAAATCTGCAAAGGGATATAGACAGGCTAAGTCTGCAAAAATGTGGCAGATGGAGTATCCCCTTTAAGAACTGGAATGGACAGGAGCTTGATTATTGCTGAATTAAACTCACCTGAAATTGCGCTCCTACAGCACTCCACTGAGGCCATTAGTGCCTCAGATACTGCCTCCCTTCATTTCTGCGGTAGAAATGCCCAATTTCCCACAATTTTGCAGTCATTCTCGCCAGGTGCTAACTGTTCAAGAAGTGAAACTTAGCACCCCAAACGGGGCTCTACCGAATTTCACCCCCTCAATATCATAGACTTTACGAATCCAAATAAAAACAGCCAGTTTTTATACATTTCTTTCACTCCCTCTATTTAACAAACCATATATTTCTGCATTACAAAATTGTATAAAAGTTAAAATGAAACTCCATATAAGCAGAATTGATTTGACTTATCCTTTCTCAGTTCTTCCTCCTAACAGCACTGTGGGAACCTTCATCCATCATCATCATCATAGGCAGTCCCTCAGAATCGAGGAAGACTTGCTTTCACTCTTAGGTGGCTGAACAGTCCAATAAGAGAACCACAGTCCCTGTCACAGGTGCGACAGATAGTCGTTGAGGGAAAGGGTGGGTGAGACTGGTTTGCCGCAGGCTCTTTCCGCTGCCTGCGCTTGATTTCTGCATGCTCTCGGTGATGAGACTCGAGGTGCTCAGTGCCCTCCCGGATGCACTTCCTCCACTTAGGGCGGGCTTTGGCCAGGGTCTCCCAAGTGTCAGTGGGGATGTTGCACTTTTTCAGGGAGGCTTTGAGGGTGTCCCTGTAATGTTTCCTCTGCCCACCTTTGGCTCATTTGCCGTGAAGGTGTTCCGAGTAGAGCGCTTGCTTTGGGAATCTCGTGTCTGGCATGTGAATGATGTAGCCTGCCCAGCGGAGCTGATCAAGTATGGCCAGTGCTTCAATGCTGGAGATGTTGGCCTGGTCGAGGACGCTAATGTTAGTGCGTCTATCATCCCAGGGGATTTGTAGGATCTTGCGGAGGCATCGTTGGTGGTATTTCTCCAGCGACTTGAGGTGTCTACTGTACATGGACCATGTCTCTGAGCCATACAGGAGGGCGGGTATTACTACAGCCCTGTAGACCATGAGCTTGGTGGCAGTTTTGAGGCCTGGTCTTCGAACACTCTTTTCCTCAGGCGGTCGAAGGCTACACTGGCGCACTGTGTCACACGGACTGTAGCGGTTCAAGAAGGCAGCTCATTACCACCTTCTCAAGGGCAATTAGGGATGGGCAATAAATGCTGGCTTTGCCAGCGATGCCCATATCGCATGTATGTATAAAAAAAAACTTTTGTTTTCCTTACTTAACAAGCCCCTTTTCTGTTGGGCTGACAATTATAACTCGCTTACTATGTCATCTTATTGCTAGTTTCACACTTGCTCCATATAATTGCTATTCGACCAAGTGAAACCCACAATTATCAGACTGCCTTTGTTTCTGTATCATTGGTACCAATTACAAAGGATGATGTATGCCCAGATGTTTTCCTTTGCAGATCTAATTGTTTTCCCGCATCGGAACCAAGATGCAATGACATGTCTTTAATTCAGTCTCGAGTTACTTCATTCTGAAACTGCCCATAACTACAGGATTAGCCGTGGCCCAAATGCCCAGTGGTAATTTAAATTGACTTGTACTTTCCTGTTTAAGAGGCAAAGGCTAAAGGTTAATATTACTACAATGTAAAAGAGAAATCAATAGCAGTATAACATTAGAAATCTTCAGAACAGTCTGATTAACCCTTTCCTTACAGGTTTAGTAGAAATAAATAATTTTCCCCTACTTTTAAATTTCTTCTCCTACTAACTCACGGGTCTTTACAAAACCTTGGGGCTGAAATTGGTGACCTTACCACCGAGTGCCATCGAGTTTTACGGCCGCTCTCCCCTTGGTGACAGATTGCTCCAGATCAGCCGCCGGCGGGAGGGGCGTACCGCTGAGAATTGCCCGCTGACACTCGCTAGTGTGCAAATCGCGTAAATGGCCTCCCACCCGCTGAGCTGGCAGATTCCTCTGGGTGGGAGTCGGCGGCAGCAGGGGGAAGGACTGCTGCATGAAGACAGGCATGCAGCGGTCCTTCCCTGATGGTGAGTAAGAAGACCTGCAAAAAAAGGTTAGTGAACTTCTGTTAATTTCTTTTCCAGTGATTTATCTGTATCGGGTCCCCTGAAGGTATTCCAGTGCTTTATTTTTGTGTGAAGTTTTTTATTTTTCAGTCTTCCCCCATCCCTGGGCCCGACTCAATCCTCTGCGGCACTTCGGCGAGAATCGCATTTGCCGCCGAAATTGAGAGCTTCCCGCCTGCTGCCGCCCAGATTGACGACGTAAACCACTATTTTGTCGTCGGGCAGTACTGCTATCTCTCTTAGAGGGATCTTCCTGGCAAAGCACCGCCTGCTCTCTCGCCGGCCATCGGCGGTCCTTTGGGCGGCACTAGAGCGGACTTTGACCAAGTTCTGGCCCCTTGTCCCGTCCCATCCTCATTCCCTATTTTTCCATTGTTTCCAGATGATTCTTTTAACAAAGAACAACCACTATTGCTACCCTGTTGCATTACAAATTATTTTAGAATTGGACTCAGATGCTGGAAATCTTCTATACCTAACTTTATTTATATTTTTCCCAGGATCTTTCTAGCTTCCAGCTAGGCCCTGAAAACTCTCGAAGTACACACTGCCAAATTAGTCATGTTTTTTGTATCTTCAGAGTGACTCAGCACCATCTCTGCTAGCCTTTCATTATACTGCGTTTACAATAAGTCTCTAACCCTACCGCCACCTATTACACTTTGTATCTTGATATTCTATGCTAGATTTGCTTTGAAACAGGATTAATGAGGATGAGTTGACCTCTGGAAATATCTTCCTGCATTAAATGCTGTCTGACATAATTACTGTATATAATGAAATTGCAGAATCTGCTATTTCACTTTTAAATTCTTACTTGCTGCACTTGTGAAGGTCACTAAGCTTACTTTGCATATACTTTTTACAACTACAATTTTGCATCGCATCTATGTCCATTCTGCTACTTTACAGCAATGCCTCAGTGCACTTCCTTAAGTCATGCAATTGTTTTCTCAAATTCTGTCTGATTATTTTAAACCTAGAGAAAACATTCACCTCTTTGGTGGAGTAATCCTATGCATGCTTCTTTCTCTGCATATTTGGGGCCCTTTACCCATCAAAAATATTGTTTCAATCTTCCATCACACTGCTCATGGAAGCTTGCAGTGCATTTTTTAACACAATTGTACCCTTCACAGCTGGACTAATAAACTTTAGGAGATTTATGTTACTTAAGTGGGTTGTTAGCTGCTTGACAATTGTTAAAAGGCCATTATTGCGCTATGATTGCCTGATATTTGTTTAATATCGGAATCTTTCTTGTTTCATTTGTGCTTATCATCATGTTTTTGTTAGTGGCTTTTCACTGAGGGGAATTTTGCTCAACTTATTTCTAGGTGGAAATACTAGGTATTCAACAAGAAACCTGAGAGCATCAAAGAATGTACTCGTGAAAAAAAGTCCAATTGTTCCTTAGAAAACAACATTCACGTTTCAAAAAAAAATGCATGTGAGATCTTCCTCCCCCAAAATTACATTGTGACTAAATCACCTTCAGGACAAATGAGTCGACTTATGGTTCAAAAGTGAAGTGATTTTCTCAATGTCCAGCACAAAGTGAGAGCAGTAGCCCGATCCAGAGGCGAGAGTGCTACCACTGAGCCATGATTGACGCTTGAGCACACGAACACATCCCCACAATGTATCATCTTCATCGATGACCTAATGATCATCATCAGATCTTTGATGGTGACACAGTGGTTAATCCTTCTGCCTGAAAGATGCAGCAACTAAATCGCTGCAAAGAGGTATAGACAAAACAAACAATGGGCAAACAATACCGTGTTCCCTTCAACTCAAACGAAGGCCATGTTCGTAACTCTGTTCAGAAAGACTGACCACCCACCTCCCTTCTATAAAGGTAGCAAGCTCCCTTTGGTTTTCAGCTTCTTCACTTAATTACATCCAATCTAAGCAGGGGCAAACTAATGCTGGAAATAACATTGCTTTAAAAGCCATGATGGAGTCAGTAGTGGATATGGAGCAAAATCTAAGCACTCAAAATTAGTGAAAAATTCTATCTGGATTTTTCTCATGTGGTGCTCAGAGCTCATTCCTTGTTGTGCAATGCAAAGACTGTGGCCTAGAAATTGTATCGCACCCGAATTGGGGCACGATCCCGCTGCATGCGTCTACTGAGGCCGGTGGCAAGACTATGGGAAATTGATCCACAGCGCCTCATTTGCTAATTTTGATGGTCCGGGGATGTGCAACGATCGGCCAACTTGGATGCTGGCAAAGGTGGTAAGCAAAGACTCAGGGGTGGTGGGGTGGGACCATTGGGAAAGGGAAGGAGATGAGCGATGGACAGCAGAAGCCTGCGAATTTAACATGGAGCTGAGAACAGCACTCTTGCTCCCCTCGGCTCCATACCGACCACAGCCTATACTCTGCATATTGCGGTCAGTCATGAACTGAATTTTACAATGGGAAACTGAAGTAGGCATTAAGTACCCTATTTACATATGCAAAACACCTAACGCCTGTTTGAGGCATGGGCCCTGGACACCTATGCAAGAATCTTTAGCAATATAGCAGGCGGCGCACTGCCACCCCGCACCCCCCCCCCCACATTGAATGCTTAGGTGCGCATTTTAAACTTGTAAATTCTCAAGCTTATTCTCAATTCTCAAATGTACCAGCAGCATTCCAGTGGTATGATCAGCAGAAAGTCCTTTCTTCTATCACTAACAGAGTGACAAGTATTCTAATGGTCTCCCATCTTTCACCCTCTGTAATCTTCAGCTCATCTGAAATTCTGTTGCCTGTATCTGTAATATATATAGCTCCACCTGTGGACTACTGTGACACTGCAGCCAGTTCTGTTACAAATAAAGAGGGAACAGGTCACCTGACTAGCATTCCAGAGTGTTCTGCCATCTTGTATGTGTGTTTGTGAGTTGCACTGAAGATATAACAATGGCAATGAGAATGGGATAATCAGAAAAAAAAGCTGCAATTTTTGTTGGAGGAGGATTCAGCCAACTGACAGAGAGCCATTGAGAGCTTCTCTGTTTTGATTAATAGCTACAAATCCAAGGTAAATTACAAGCACTCTTGTCTGAACTGCCAGAGTCCAGATGGCCATGCCTATGGGAATAATCGGGCATTTGGGGGCATTTCAACGTGACCGTGAAAGTTTCAGAGCATATGTGGAGTGGCTAGAAATATTTTTCTCCGCAAATATCATCGAAGTCCCCAATGATGAAAACCATAACCGAGTGGTGTTGGAAAGACAACCGGCGATTTTCTTAACTGAAGCAGGGCCCGAGGTGTATGAAACCTAAAAAATATGCTTGTGCCTGTCAAGTCGAAGGACACAACTCTTAAGCAGATTTTAACTAAGTTAGAACAACACTAGGGTCCTGAGCCCCTGGAAATTGATGAAAGTTATTGTTTCAGAATGCGAGATCAGTTAACCGAAGAAAATATCAGTGAGTACATTGTAGCATTAAAAAGCTATCCATTCACTGTAACTTCGGAAACTTTCAGGACCGAGCATTGCGTGACCGCTTTGTTTGTGGGATAAAAAATGATGCGATCAGAAGAAAGTTATTGACAACGCCTAACTTGACATTTGATTTAGCTTGTCAGACACCTATGTCAATGAACATGGCCGACCAATATTCCCGAGAATTTCATACTATTTCCAGTCATCAGACAACCGAGGTGAATCACCTGCAGGTTAAAAGTAAAAGACAGTTGGGCCCCAAGGTCTCAGAAACTGGCAACGGTAACAGAGTATTGAAGTCCTGCTATCGGTGCCTGGGACAACACATTGCTCAAAGTTGTCCATATGTGAAGCAGAGTGTTTCATCTGCAGGAAAACTGGGCTTTTTGCGAAGGCATACTGACTGAAGGGTAAACCAGCTTTCAAAGCTATAAGTAAAAATCCCCAGAGACTACATAGCATGGAAGAAAAACAACAGGGCGAGGAAGTTTTAGAGCTATACATTATCAGGAGCATGAGGTTAACTAACAGCGATTTGAAAAGTATCAGCATCCACATAGATGTCACAGGAACCAAGATACCCATGGAAATTGACACTGGTGCATCCGTGAGTGTAGTACTGGAGTCGCTGTAATGGAGTCATTGCCCCAACCCTCTTCTCAATCTTCCTCGCTGTTATGCTCCACCTCACAGTCAACAAGCTCTCTGCTGGAGTGGAACTAAACTACAGAACCAATGCGAACTTGTTCAACCTTCGCCGTCTCCAAACCAGCTCCAAGACCACTCCAAACTCTGTCATTGAGCTACAGTACGCTAACGATGCCTGCGTCTGCGCACATACAGAGGCTGAACTCCAGGACATAGTCGACGTATTTACTGAGGCGTACTAAAGCATGGGCCTTACACTAAACATCTGTAAGACAAAGATACTCCACCAGCCTGTCCTCACTGCACAGCACTGCCCCCCAGTCATCAAGATCCACGGCGTGGCCCTGGACAACGTGGACCATTTCCCATACCTCGGGAGTCTCTTATCAACAAGAGTAGACATTGACGACGAGATTCAACACTGCCTCCAGTGCGCCAGTGCAGCCTTCGGCCACCTGAGGAAAAGAGTGTTTGAAGATTAGGGCCTCAAAACTGCCACCAACCTACAGGGCAGTAGTAATACCCGCCCTCCTGTATGGCTCAGAGACATGAATCATGTACAGTAGACACCTCAAGTCACTGGAGAAATACCACCAACGATGCCACCACAAGATCCTACAAATCCTTTGCGCAGACAGTCACACCAACATTAGCATCCTCGACCAGGCCAATATCGCCACACTTGATCAGCTCCGCTGGGCAGGCCACATCGTTCGCATGCCAGACACGAGACTCCCAAAGCAAGTGCTCTACTCGGAACTCCTTCACGGCAAACAAGTCAAAGGTGGGCAGAGGAAATTTTACAGGGACACTCTCAAAGCCTCCCTGAAAAAGTGCAGCATCCCCACTGACACCTGGGAGTCCCTTGCCAAATATCGCACTAAATGGAGGAAGTGCATCAGGGAGGGTGCTGAGCACCTCGAGTCGCATCGCCAAGAGCATGCAGAAATCAAGCGCAGGCAGCGGAAAGAATGCGCAGAAAACCTGTCCCACCCACCCCTTCCCTCAACGACTATCCGTCCCACCTGTGACAGGGACTGTGGCTCTCGTATTGGACTGTTCAGCCACCTAAGGACTCATTTTAAGAGTGGAAGCAAGTCTTCCTCGATTCCGAGGGACTGCCTATCATGATGATGACCTCGACAAATTGCGTGATTTCCCATTGGAGAAATCCAAGATAGAGCTGCGAGGCTACTATGGAGAGAAAATTCCTGTGGTAGGTTGTATCACCGTACCGGTAAAATACAAGAATCAATTTCAGAGCTTGCCTCTATTAGTAATGGCAGGAGACAAAGCTGCCTTACTAGGAAGAAATTGGTTGGGATCACTGAAGCTGGATTGGAGTGAGATTTTTTGTGTTGAAACGAGATTTGCATCAAATGATGATGTCATCAAGAATTATCCGAAGGTGTTCTGTGAAACAGGCAGTCCGATCCAAGGCTTCAAGGTGAGTGTCAGGGTACAGAAGGACGCTAGATCGGTTTACTACAACCCATGTCCCGTACCATATGCACTCAAGGAGAAAGTTGAGCAAGAACTCAAAAGACTAGAGACTGAGAATATTATTTCTAAGATAAATCTATGTAATTGGGCTACACCCATTGTTGTTGTACCTATGTCCGATGGTAAAGTAAGATTGTGTGGTGATTATAAAGTAACCGTAAACCAGGTTCTAGAGGGTAATCTCCCCAATACATTGCCAAATATAGGAGATTTGTTCACAGGTGGTCAGATCTTCTCAAAGTTGGATCTTACGAATGTCTACTTACAGCTTGAACTAGATGAGGAGTCCAAGTCATGCTTGACTATAAATATTAATCTAGGCCTATATCAATTTAATAGGCTACCATTTGGTGTCTTCTGCTCCTGCCATATTCCAAGGGGTGATGAACCAGATTTTGCAAGGTATTGAAGGGGTAGTATGTTATTTAGATGACATACTAATTTCAGCACCAAATAGGCAAATTCATAATAATATATTGAATGAAGTCCTCAAATGATTAGAGAAGCACAGAGTACGAGTGTCTTCTCGCAAGTGTGAGTTATTTCAAAACTCAGTGGGGTACTTAGGGTACAGAGTAGACAAAGATGGTTTACATCCAACCAAGGGAAAGCTGGATGCAATCAGAAATGCACCCTATCCCAAGAATGTCACTGAACATCGATCATTTTTGGGTCTTTTGAACTATAATGGGAAGTTCCTACCAAATTTGGCTACAGTATTACATCCACTGAATGAACTATTGAAAAAACAGGTCCATTGGAAGTGGTCAGAAAAAAACGATACAGCATTCAAAGCAAATTGATAGCGAACACCATGTTAGTTCACTATGATATATCTAAGGAGATTAAGCTAGCATGTGATGCTCTCTGTATGGAGTTGGGGCAGTGATCTCTCATGTACTACATAGTGGGGAGGAGAGACCAATTGCTTTTGCTTCAAGCACTCTCAGTGCCAGTGAGCATAATTATGCGCAAATCGAAAGGGAAGCTTTGGCATTAATATTTGGGGTCAAGAAGTTCCACAAATACTTGTATGGTCATAAGTTTATCATCATTACGGACCATAAGCCCCTGACCGCAATCCTCCATCCAAAGTCCTCAGTTCCAACATTAGCTACAGCCCAAATGCAGAGATGGGCTTTGATTTTGTCAACATATACATATGATATTGAATGCAGACGATCAGCTGATCACAATAATGCTGATGCTATGTCTAGTTTGCCTTCCCCATCACAGCTTACACCCGATAGGGAAGAAGTGTTCTATTTTTCATACATTGATGAACTGTCAGTCACAGCTGAAGCGATTGGTAGAGCAACCAAACGTGGCCCAGTTATGTCAAAGGTGTATGATTATATTGCAAATGGTTGGCTAAACCAGGTAACAGACAAAGATATTCATCCATTCTTCATTCGTAGGAATGAATTATCAGTCGATAAAGATTGTATCATGTGAGGTGCAAGAATGATTATACCAAATAAATTCAGACCCAAATTATTAGGAGACCTCCATGACCAGCACCTGGGAATGTGTTTGACCAAGAGTTTTGCAGGCAGTTACTTTGATAGAGGTAGAATAAAAGAGAGAGAGTTCAAATGGAAATCAAGGGCATCCCTTGGAGGAAAACTTTCCTCAGAATCAGCCTCAAATGAGTGTAAATTCAACACCATGTTTGGAAGGTTCTGTTCAAGAGTGAAGGTATCCTCTTCGAAACAGAAAACAAATGGTTAAGTGTGATTTGTAAATATGGCAAAATAAGTCCATATCTTTTGTTATGTATAACCATGCAAGTTATGTATGATGATTATTTTATTATAATTACTTCTTCATTAAGGAGGGAGAAGTGTAATATATTTAGCTCCACCTGTGGACTACTATGGCACTGCAGCTCATGCTGTGTATAAATAAAGAGGGAACAGGTCACATGACTAGAGTTCCGGAGTGTTCTGCCATCTTAAGGCTTGTGTGTGTGTTTGTGAGTTGTACTGAAGATACAACAGTATCCTTTACTCACACCAAGTCCCATTCACCCATCAGCCCTCTGCTCACTGATCTGCATTGTCTTCCGATCCAGCAACACCTCAAATTTAAAATTCTCATCTTTGTGTTCAAATCCCTCCGTGGCGTCACCCCTCCCAATCTCTGTTATCTCCTCCAGCCCTACAACCCATCAAGAAATTTGTTGGGGGGAGGTTTCAGGTGAGCGGAAATTTAAAAAGTCAAAGAATAAGGAGAGGACAATAGAGCAGGGTGGCACTGGGGTGAATGAAAACCAGAGCGTGACAGGAAGGGAAAGAATGAATAAACATTAAAGTGAATCTGAAAGTAGGGTCAAAGCAGGAAAAAATAGTAAAAAGAAAATTTTAAAGCTCTTTATCTGAATGCACGCAGCATTTGTAACAAAATAGATGAGTTGACGGCACAAATAGATACAAATGGGTATGATCTGATAGCCATTACAGAGACGTGGTTGCAAGGTGACCAGGACTGGGACTAAATATTCAGGGGTATTTGACAATTCGGAAGGACAGATAGTAAGGAAAAGGTGGTGGGGTAGCCCTGTTAATAAAGGATAAGATTAGAAATGATACTGGCTCAGAAGATCAAAATGTTAAATCAGTTTGTGTGGAGATAAGGAATAATAAGGTGAAAAAAAATTACTGATGGGCATCGTCTATAGGCCCCTTATCAGTAGCTATACTGTTGGATTGAGTATATATCAAGAAATAATGGAGCTTGCAAAAAAGGAATGTCAATAATCATGGGCAATTTTAACCTTCATATTAATTGGACAAAGCTAATTGGCCCGGGTAGTCTTGAGGAAAAGTTCATAGAGAGTATCCAGGATTGTTTCCTTGAACAGTATGTTGTGGAATCAACCAGGGAGCAGGCTATCTTAGATCTGGTACTGTGTAATGAGGCAGGATTAATAAACGATCTCCTAGTAAAGGATCCTCTAGGAATGAGTGATCATAGCATGGTTGAATTTCAAATTCAGTTGGAGGGTGAGAAAGTTGAATCTCAAACCAGTGACCTAAGCTTAAATAAAGGAGACTACAAAGGAATGGAGGCACAGTTGGCTGAAGTGGACTAGGAAAAGAGATTAAAGTGTGGGATGGTTGATGAGCAGTGGCAAACATTTAAGGAGATATTTCATAACTCTCAACAAAAATATATTCCAATGAGAAGGAAAGACTGCAAGAGAAGCAAGAACCATCCGTGGCTAACTAAGGAAATAAAGGATGGTATCTGTTGTGTATTTAACTCCTTGTAACCTTGTAACCTGCATCACACCTGTACACCAGAGGGCCTACTTTTGGAGTCCCAAGGGATCCCAGCATCTCTTGGGAGTACAGTATATAAGCAGGCCACCCACAAGGTACTGGCACTCTGGAACTAAAATAAAGGAGCTAAGGTCACACTTGCTCATTACACACAGTACTCGGTCTGACCATTTATTATAAGTATAACAATTAGCGACGAGGTAAGGAACCATGCGAAAATGCAAAGAGCAGTTGTCATCCTGGAGAAGTTCTCGGAGGGGGTTGATTGGGAGGCCTTCGTGGAGAAACTCGACCAATACTTTGTAGCCAACGAGCTGGAAGGGGACGAGAACGCGGCCAAACGAAGGGCGCTCTTCCTGTCTGTGGGGCCACTATCTATGGCCTCATGAAGAATCTCCTGGCCCCAACTAAACCAACAGATAAATCCTACGAAGAACTGTGTACGCTGGTTCGGGAGCACATAAATCCTAAGGAAAGCATTTTGATGGCGAGATATCGGTTCTACACGTGTCAACGATTGGAGGGCCAGGAAGTGGCGAGCTACGTCGCCGAACTAAGGCGCCTTGCAGGACATTGTGAGTTTGAGGGATTCCTAGAACAAATGCTCAGAGACGTTTTTGCACTGGGCATCGGACATGAGACAATCCTTCGCAAACTGTTGACTGTAGAAACTCCGAATCTGAGTAAAGCCATAACGATAGCCCAGGCATTTATGTCCACCAGCGACAACACCAAGCAGATTTCTCAGAACAAAGAAGTTTCGGCCAATACTTTACATAAAGTAACATCGGTTTTGAGCAGAAATGTACAGGGCAGAATGTACACGCCGGCTGCTATGGCCCGACCTCAATATGTCCCAGAGTCCGCCATCATCTGTTAATGCGAGGCAGTTAACAACCTGTTGGCGCTGTGGGGGTGATCATCGGGCCTGTTAGGTCTTGAATAAAGAGTCAGACGAGATACTGCAAGCTCAAAGTAAAGTGTGACCTTTATTATAGTTCTCAGAGTGCTTCTCCAGCCTGCAGGGCCTCCTTATATACAGGTGCTCCTAAGGGATTATGGGATCCCTTGGGACTCCAGGGGATAAGCCCTCTGGTGGTTAGACATGGTCTTTACAGGTTTACATACATAACAACACTACCCCCAAAGTCAATACTGTAACTATATACAATGTGAGTCGATCTGGGGCCTTCCTTTCCCTGGTGATCGTCTTGGTGCAAATGCTGGTTTTGATAAGTCATTTGTTGGGCCTTCGCTGGGCTGCTGCGCAGCTGGCCTTGCTGGGCTGCTGGGGATGGTGAGTCCTGCTGGGCTGCTGCGGGTGATGGGTTTTGCTTCATGGTCAACTGCTGGGTCGGTTACCACTTGTGTGTGTGTTGGAGGGTCGAAAAAGATAGAGTCTATTGTGGGTTGTTCTGGATAGTCCGTAAATCTGAGTTTGGTTTGATCAAAGTGTTTTCTGCAGGTGAGTCCATTTGAGAGTTTGACCACAAACACCCTACTCCCTTCTTTGGCCAAAACAGTGCCAGGAAGCCACTTGGGACCTTGTCCATAGTTCAACACAAATACGTGACACATTTGCGCGATCACAATATGTATTCTGTTGAAGCCGCCTGCTCTCTACCTGTTCGTGTAGATCAGGGTGGACTAACAAGAGCCTTGTCTTAAGTGCCCTTTTCATGAGCAGTTCAGTGGGAGGAACTCCAGTGAGCAACTGGGGTCTCATGCGGTAACGAAGCAGGACTCAGGATAAGTGAGCCTTCAGTTACTAATTAGCAATCTTGTTGTACAAAGCCCCTTGGGGAAGAGTGACCATAATATGGTAGAATTCTTTATTGAAATGGAGAGTGACACGGTCAATTCAGAGACTAGGGTCCTGAACTTAAGGAAAGGTAACTTCGATGATATGAGACGTGAATTGGCTAGAATAGACTGGCGAGTGATACGTAAAAGGGTTGACGGTGGATAGGCAATGGCAAACATTTAAAGATCACATGGGTGAACTTCAACAGTTGTACATCCCTGTCTGGAGTAAAAATAAAATGGGGAAGGTGGCTCAACCGTGGCTAACAAGGGAAATTAAGGATAGTGTTAAATCCAAGGAAGAGGCATATAAATTGGCCAGAAAAAGCAGCAAACCTGAGGACTGGGAGAAATTTAGAATTCAGCAGAGGAGGACAAAGGATGTAATTAGGAGGGGGAAAATAAATATGAGAGGAAACTTGCTGGGAACATAAAAACTGACTGCAAAAGCTTCTATAAATATGTGAAGAGAAAAAGATTAGTGAAGACAAACGTAGGTTCCTTGCAGTCAGATTCAGGTGAATTTATAATGGGGAGCAAAGAAATGGCAGACCAGTTGAACAAATACTTTGATTCTGTCTTCACGAAGGAAGATACAAATAACCTTCCGGAAATACTAGGGGACCGAGGATCTAGTGAGAAGGGGGAACTGAAGGAAATCCTTATTGGGTGGAAAATTGTGTTAGGGAAATTGATGGGATTGAAGGCCAATAAAGTCTGATAGTCTGCAATCCAGAGTACTTAAGGAAGTGGCCCTAGAAATAATGGATGCATTGGTGATCATTTTCCAACAATCTATCGGCTCTGGATCAGTTCCTATGGACTGGAGGGTAGCTAATGTTACACCATTTTTTAAGAAAGGAGGGAGAGAGAAAATAGGTAATTATAAACTGGTTAGCCTGACATCAGTAGTGGGGAAAATGTTGGAATCAATTATTAAAGATGAAATAGCAGCGCATTTGGAAAGCAGTGACAGGATTGGTCCAAGTCAGCATGGATTTATGAAAGGGAAATCATGCTTGACAAATCTTCTAGAATTTTTTGAGATGTAACTGGTAGAGTGGACAAGGGAGAACCAGTGGATGTGGTGTATTTGGATTTTCAAAAGGCTTTTGACAAGGTCCCACATAAGAGATTGGTGTGCAAAAATTAAAGCACGTGGTATTGGGGGTATTGTACTGACGTGGACAGAAAATTGGTTGGCAGACAGGAAGCAGAGAGTCGGGATAAACAGGTCCTTTTCAGAATGGCAGGCAGTGACTAGTGGGGTGCTGCAGGGCTCAGTGCTGGGGCCCCAGCTATTTACAATATACATTAATGATTTAGACGAAGGAATTGAGTGTAATATCTCCAAATTTGCAGATGACACTTAGCTGGGTGGCGGTGTGAGCTGTGAAGAGGATGCTAAGAGGCTGCAGGGTGACTTGGACAGGTTAGGGGAGTGGGCAAATGCATGGCAGATGCAGTATAATGTGGATAAATGTGAGGTTATCCACTTTGGTGGCAAAAACTCGAAGGCAGAATATTATCTGAATGATGGCAGATTAGGAAAAGGGGAGGTGCAACGAGACCTGGGTGGCATGGTACATCAGTCATTCAAAGTTGGCATGCAGGTACAGCAGGCGGTGAAGAAGGCAAATGGTATGTTGGCCTTCATAGCTAAGGGATTTGAGTATAGGAGCAGGGAGGTCTTACTGCAGTTGTACAGGGCCTTGGTGAGGCCTTACGTGGAATATTGTGTTCAGTTTTGGTCTCCTAATCTGAGAAAGGACATTCTTGCTATTGAGGGAGTGCAGCAAAGGTTCACCAGACTGACTCCCGGGATGGTAGGACTGACATATGAGGAGAGACTGGATCGACTGGGCCTGTATTCACTGGAGTTTAGAAGGATGAGAGGGGATCTCATAGAAGCATATGAAATTCTGACGGGACTGGACAGGTTAGATGCAGGAAGAATGTTCCTGATGTTGGGGAAGTCCAGAACCAGGGGTCATAGTCTAAGGATAAGGGGTAAGCCATTTAGGACTGAGATGAGGAGAAACTTCTTCACTCAGAGAATTGTTAACCTGTGGAATCCTCTACTGCAGAGAGTCGTTGATGCCAGTTCATTGGATATATTCAAGAGAGAGTTAGATATGGCCGTTACAGCTAAAGGGATCAAGGGGTATGGAGAGAAAGCAGGAAAGGGGTACTAAGGTGAACGATCAGCCATGATCTTATTGAATGGTGGTGCAGGCTTGAAGGGTCGAATTGCCTACTCCTGCACCTATTTTCTATGTTTCTATGTTTCTATATTACCCTTTTCAAGCTCTGATTGATTGTTTGAACTGCTCATTCTGCCTGACCATTGGATGCTGGTTTAAATGTGGAAGATGTGACATGTTTGATCCCATTACGGGTCATGAACTCCTTGAACTCGGCACTGATAAAGCATGGCCCATTGTCACTCACAAGGATATCAGGCAGGCCATGCATGGCAAACATGGCCTGTAGGCTTTCAATGGTGGCAGCGGATGTGCTTGCCAACATTATCACACATTCAATCCATTTGGAGTACGCATCTACAACCACTAAGAACATTTTTCCCAAGAATGGGCCTGCATAGTCGACATGGACCCTAGACCATGGTTTGGAGGGCTAGGACTATAAAGTTAGTGGCACCTCCTTGGGTGCATTGCTTAACTGTGAACATGTATTACATTTGTGCACGCAGGACTCTAAGTCTGCATCGATATCTGGCCACCGCACATCGGATCTAGCTATCGTTTTCATCATTACGATGCCTGAGTGGGTGCTGTGGAGATCACTAATGAAGGTTTCCCTGTCCTTTTTTGGCAGCATCCGATTACCCCATAGGAGGCAGTCTGCCTGTATGGACATTTCATCTTTGTGCTGCTGGTACGGCTTTATTTCTTCCTGCATCTCTAACAGGACATTAGACCAACTCCAGTGGAGCACACAGTTTTTTACAAAGGACAGTAAGGGGTCCTGGCTCGTCCAGGTTCTAATCTGTCGGACGGTAGCAGGTGATTGCTCACTCTCGAATGCTAACATTGCCATAACTAAATCTGCTGGCTGTGCCACCTCCACCCCTGTGGTGGGCAATGGCAGCCTACTGAGAGCATCGGCACAGTTTTCTGTGCCTGGCCTTTAGCGGATAGCGTAGTTGTATGCGGACAACGTGAATGCGGGTCGATGCATTCGTATTTATCCCCTTGCTTTCAGAAAAGAGGGATATAAGTGGCTTATGGTTGGTTTCCAATTCAAATTTGAGCCCGAACAGATATTGATGCATTTTCTTTACCCCGTAAACACACGCTAATGCTTCTTTTTCGATCATACTGTAGGCCCTCTCAGCCTTAGACACACTTCTGGATGCATAAGCAACCGGTTGCAATTTCCCAAATTCATTAGCTTGTTGCAATACACACCCGACCCCGTAGGACGACGCATCACATGCTAGTACCAAACGTTTACATGGATTGTACATCACAAGCAATTTGTTTGAACATAACAGCTTCCTAGCTTTCTCAAAGGCATTTTCTTGGTTTTTACCCCATATCCATTCATCTCCTTTATGCAGTAAAGAGTGCAGGGGTTCTAACAATGGCTAAGACCTGGTAAGAAGTTACCAAAATAGTTCAGGAGTCCTAGAAACGACCGCAGCTCCGTCACATTCTGTGGTCTCGGTGCGTTCTTGATTGTCTCCGTCTTCAAATCAGTGGGCCTGATGCCGTCCGCTGCGATTCTTCTCCCCAGGAACTCCACTTCAGGCACCAGGAAAATGCACTTCGAGCATTTTAGCCTGAGCCCCACACGATTAAGCCGAGTAAGAACCTCCTCCAGGTTCTGCAGGTACTCAACAGTGTCCCGACCTGTAACCAAGATGTCGTCCTGAAAGTCTATGGTGCGCGGGACCGACTTCAGCAAGCTTTCCTCTGGAATAACGCCACAGCCGATCAAATCCCAAACGGGAATCTGTTGTAAATGAAGAGACTTTTGTGCGTGTTGATGCAGGTGAGGCCTTTTGATGATTCCTCCAGCTCCTGCATCATATAGGCCGAGGTCAAATCCAGCATCCCTCCCGCCAGTGCCGCAAATAGGTCGTCTGCCTTCGGTAGTGGGTATTGATCCTGCAGTGAGAAACGATTGATAGTTACTTTGTAATCACCACGGATTCTGACGGTGCCATCTCCCTTGAGGACTGGAACAATCAGACTGGCCCACTCATTGAATTCGATCGGCGAAATGATGCCCTCTCGTTGCAGCTTGTCTAGCTCAATCTCCACCCTCTCTCTCATCATGTAAGGTACCGCTCTCGCCTTGTGATGGATGGGTCGAGCCCCTGGAATCAAATGGATCTGCACTTTTGCTCCTTGGAACTTCCCGATGCCAGGTACGAATAGCGAGGGTAAATTGTTTAGGACCTGGGAACATGAGGTGTCATCGACGGACGAAAGCGCTCAGATGTTGTCCCAGTTCTAGCGTATCTTTCCCAGCCAGCTGCTGCTGAACAGCGTGGGGCCATCGCCCGGTACCACCCAGAGTGGTAACTCGTGCGCCGCTCCATCGTAGGAGACCTTTACGGTAGCACTGCCGATTATGGGAATCAGTTACTTTGTGTACGTTCACAGTTTAGTACGAATGGGAGTCAGGACTGGCCTTGAGGCCTTGCTGCACCACAATTTATCGAAAGTCTTTTTGCTCATTATGGACTGGCTTGCGCCTGTGTCCAGCTCCATGGACACCGGGAGTCCATTTAATTCAACCTTCAGCATTATCGGGGGAAACTTTGTGGTAAATGTGTGCACCCCATATACCCTTGCTTCCTCGGTCTGAGGCTCTGGTTCGTTGTGATCCACCGTGGATCTGTCCTCCTCTGCAACATGGTGGATTGCAGGATTATCAGGGTTTGCAGCTCGCCTGCACATGCGTTGGAGGTATCCCATTGTTCCACAGCCCTTGAAAACTTATCCTTTGAAGTGGCATGAAAGGAAATGATGATCACCCCCACAGCGCCAACAAGGTGTTAATGGCCTTGTATTCACCCTTGACTGTGGACTCTGAGTCATCTGTGGATGTGCAGCTGCAGGCGTGTAGGTCCTGCCCTGTACATTTCGATTCGAAAACAATGTTACTTTGTTCACAGTACTTGCAGCAGCACTAGTGTGTTGAGAAATTTGTTTGGTTTTGTCACTAGTGGCGATAAACGCCTGGACTATCGCTATGGCTTTACTCAAGGTTGGGGTCTCTACAGTCAAAAGTTTGCAAAGTATTACTTCATGGCCAATGCCAAATAAAAAGAAGTCCCTGAGCATGTGCTCCAAATGTCCTTCAAATTCGCAATGTCCTGCAAGGCTCCTTAGCTCGGCGACGTAGATCGCCACTTCCTGGTCTTCAGACCTCTTGTACGTGTAGAACCGATACCTCACCATCAGAACACTTTCCTTCGGGTTTAGATGCTCCCGGACCAGTGTGCACAACTCATCATACGACTTGTCTGTGGGTTTCGCTGGATCGAGCAGCTTTTTTCAGGAGTCCATACGTTGGTGCCCCGCAAACGGTGAGGAGGATCGCCCTTCGTTTGGCAGCGTTCACTTCTCCTTCTAACTCGTTGGCCACGAAGTATTGGTCAAGTCGCTCCACGAAGGTTTCCTAATCATCTCCCTCCGAAAATTTTGCCAGGATGCCCACGGTTCTTTGCATTGTTGCGGTGGGGTTCGACATCTGTATCTCATCGCCAGTTGTTATGTCTTGAATAAAGAGTCAGACTTGATACTGCAAGCTCAAAGTAAGGTGTGACCGTAGTCCTTTATTACAGATCTCAGAGTGCCTCTCCAGCCTGTGAGGCCTCCTTATACAGGTGCTCCCAAGGGATTGTGGGATCCCTTGGGACTCCAGGCGATAAGCCCTCTGGTGGTTAGACATGGTATTTACAGGTTTACATACATAACAGGCTCCATCAATGCAGCTTTAAGCACTATGCGTGCAATGGCTGCTGAACAATGGGACACCTCCAACAAATATGCAGGCGAGCTGCAAACCCTGCAAACCACCAGGAGGAAGATCGGTCCACAGTGGATCAGACGGAATTGTAAACTCGTACGGAGGAGGCAGAAATGTACGGGGTACACACGTTCACGACGAAATGCCCACCAATAATGTTGAAAGTTGAACTGAACGGTATTCCAGTGTCTATGGAGCTGGACACGGGGGCAAGTCAGTCCATAATGAGTAAAAGGGCCTTCGACGGGCTCTGGGGGAAGAAAGCACACAGGCCCAACCTCAGCCCCATTCAAACAAAGTTAAGGACTTATACAAAGGAGCTAATCCCGGTAATTGGAAGTGCTGAAGTCAAAGTCTCCTATGATGGAGCAGTACACGAACTCCCACTATGGATTGTGCCAGGAGATGGCCCCACGTTATTTGGCAGAAGCTGGCTGGGGAAAATCCACTGGAACTGGGACGACATCCGAGCGCTTTCATCAGTTGATGACACCACATGTACCCAGGTTCTAAGCAAGTTTCCATCATTATTTGAGCCAAGCATTGGAAGTTTCTCGGGGGTGAACGTGCAGATCCATTTCGTTCCCGGTACACGACCCATCCATTACAAGGCTCGGGCGGTACCGTACATGATGCGTGAAAAAGTGGAAATCGAGCTGGACAGGCTGCAACGCGCCGGTGGACTTCAATGACTGGGCCAGTCCGATTGTTCTGGTACTCGAGGAGGACGGTACGGTTAGAATTTGCGGTGACTATAAAGTAACAATTAACCATTTTTCACTGCAGGACCAATACCGCTACCCAAGACAGACGACTTATTTGCGACCCTGGCTTGAGGGAAGACATTCACCAAGCTGGACCTGACCTCAGCCTACATGACGCAGGAGCTGGAGGAGTCTTCGAAAGGCCTCACCTGCATCAACACGCACAAAGGTCTATTTATTTACAACTGGTGCCCATTCGGGTTGCAGCGATCTTCCAGCAAAACATGGAAAGCCTGCTAAACATAGAAACATAGAAACATAGAAAATAGGTGCAGGAGTAGGCCATTCGGCCCTTCTAGCCTGCACCGCCATTCAATGAGTTCATGGCTGAACATTCAACTTCAGTACCCCATTCCTGCTTTCTCGCCATACCCCTTGATCCCCCTAGCAGTAAGGACCTCATCTAACTCCTTTTTGAATATATTTAGTGAATTGGCCTCAACAACTTTCTGTGGTAGAGAATTCCACAGGTTCACCACTCTCTGGGTGAAGAAGTTCCTCCGCATCTCGGTCCTAAATGGCTTACCCCTTATCCTTAGACTGTGACCCCTGGTTCTGGACTTCCCCAACATTGGGAACATTCTTCCTGCATCTAACCTGTCTAACCCCGTCAGAATTTTATATGTTTCTATGAGGTCCCCTCTCATTCTTCTGAACTCCAGTGAATACAAGCCCAGTTGATCCAGTCTTTCTTGATAGGTCAGTCCCGCCATCCCGGGAATCAGTCTGGTGAACCTTCGCTGCACTCCCTCAATAGCAAGAATGTCCTTCCTCAGGTTAGGAGACCAAAACTGTACACAATACTCCAGGTGTGGCCTCACCAATGCCCTGTACAACTGTAGCAACACCTCCCTGCCCCTGTACTCAAATCCCCTTGCTATGAAGGCCAACATGCCATTTGCTTTCTTAACCGCCTGCTGCACCTGCATGCCAACCTTCAATGACTGATGTACCATGACACCCAGGTCTCTTTGCACCTCCCCTTTTCCTAATCTGTCACCATTCAGATAATAGTCTGTCTCTCTGTTTTTACCACCAAAGTGGATAACCTCACATTTATCCACATTATACTTCATCTGCCATGCATTTGCCCATTCACCTAACCTATCCAAGTCGCTCTGCAGCCTCACAGCATCCTCCTCGCAGCTCACACTGCCACCCAACTTAGTGTCATCCGCAAACTTGGAGATACTACACTCAATCCCCTCATCTAAATCATTAATGTACAGTGTAAACAGCTGGGGCCCCAGCACAGAACCCTGCGGTACCCCACTAGTCACTGCCTGCCATTCTGAAAAGTACCCATTTACTCCTACTCTTTGCTTCCTGTCTGACAACCAGTTCTCAATCCATGTCAGTACACTACCCCCAATCCCATGTGCTCTAACTTTGCACATCAATCTCTTGTGTGGGACCTTGTCGAACGCCTTCTGAAAGTCCAAATATACCACATCAACTGGTTCTCCCTTATCCACTCTACTGGAAACATCCTCAAAAAATTCCAGAAGATTTGTCAAGCATGATTTCCCTTTCACAAATCCATGCTGACTTGGACCTTGTATGGTGGTCTTCGAGGACGACATATTGGTTACAGGTCGGGACACCATGGAGCACTTGAAGAACCTGGAGGAAGTTCTTAGTCAGTTGGATCGCGTGGGGCTCAGTTTGAAATGCTCAAAGTGTGTTTTCCTGGCGCAGGACATTGAATTCTTAGGAAGAAGGATCGCAGCAGATGGCATCAGACCCACTGACGCCAAGACGGAGGCCATCGAGAACGCGCCGTGACCACGGAATGTGACGGAGCTGCTGGCGTTTCTGGGACCCCTTAACTATTTCGGTAATTTCCTACCTGGGTTAAGCACCCTACTTAAGAACCCCTGCAACTGCTACTGCGCAAGGGAGACGACTGGGTATGGGAGAATTCACAAGAGGCTGCCTTTAAGAAAGCCAGAACTTTACTGTGTTCTAACAAACTGCTTGTCCTGTATAACCCATGTAAACGACTAGTGTTAGCTTGCGATGCATTGTCATACGGGGTCGGGTGTGTGTTACAAGCTAATGAATCGGGAATTTTGCAACCGGTTGGGTATGCATCCAGGAGTTTGTCCAAGGCCGAAAGGGCCTACAGCATGGTTGAAAAAGAGGCTCTGGCGTGCATTTACGGGGTAAAGAAAATGCACCAGTATTTGTTTGGCCTCAAGTCCGAACTTCAAATAGACCACAAGCCGCTCATATCGCTATTCTCGGAGAGCAAAGGGATCAATACCAATGCCTCTGCCCGCATCCAAAGATGGGCGCTCACGCTGTCGGCATACAACTATGTAATTCGCCACAGATCCCAGGCACAGAGAACTGCGCAGATGCTCTCAGTCGGCTACCATTGCCCACCACCGGGGTGGAAATGGTACAGCCAGCGGACTTGCTTATGGTCATGGAGGTATTTAAGAATGAGAAATCCCCCGTTATGGCCCACCAGATCAGACCTGGACCAGCCAGAATCCTTTACTGGCCCTGGTAAAAAACTGTGTCCTCCATGGGAGCTGGTCCAGTGTCCCAGTGGAGATGCAGGAAGTGATTAAGCCGTTCCACAGTCGCAAAGATGAGCTGTCCCTGCAGGCGGACTGTCTCTTGTGGGGCAATCATGTGGTCTTGCCCAAGAAAGGCAGAGGGACATTTATTGGGGAACTACGCAGCACCCACCCGGGCATCATGATGATGAAAGCCATAGCCAGATCCCACGTGTGGTGGCCAGGCATTGACTCAGATTTAGAGTCATGTGTACGCCAGTGCAATGCTTGCTCAGTTGGGCAATGCACCCAGAGAGGCACTGCTAAGTTTATGGTCCTGGCCATCCAAACTGTGGTCAAGGATCCGTGTAGACTATGCAGGCCCATTCCTAGGCAAAATGATTTTGGCTGTCATGGATGCTTACTCAAAATGGATTGTATGTGCAATAATATCTGGAAGCACGTCCACAGCCACCATTCAAAGTCTAAGAGCTATGTTTGCCATGCACAGCCTGCCCGATGTCCTAGCAGTGACAATGGGCCATGCTTCACAAGCGCTAAATTCAAAGAATTCATGACCCGCAACGGGGTCAAGCATGTCACATCTGCACCATTCAAGCCTGCATCCAACGGCCAGGCAGAACGGGCAGTCCGGACCATCAAGCAAAGCTTGAAATGTGTGTCAGAAGGTTCCCTGCAGACCTGGTTGTCCCGAGTACTGCTCAGCTACCGCACCAGACCTCACTCACTCACAGGAATTCGCCCAGCCTAACTGCTCATGAAAAGGGCGCTTAAAACAAGTCTCTCTCTGGTCCACCCTGATCTACATGATCATGTGGAGGACAAGCGGCATCAACAGTGTGCATACCATGAATGTACAAACTTGTCACAGGATATTATGCTCAATTATGGACGTGGTCCCAAATGGCTTGCTGGCACGGTCACAGCCAAAGAGGGGAGTAGGGTGTTTAAGGTCAAACTGACCAAATGGGCAAACGCACAGAAAACACTTGGACCAAATTAAACTGCAGTTCACCGACAGCTACGTGCAACCCGAAAAAGACACCACCAACTTTGACCTTCCAACACACAAACAAGTGGCAACTGACATCACAGTTGATCACGAAACAGAACTTATCATTCCCAACAGCCCAATGAAGAACTGACCAACCCAACCACACCAACATTTGTACCGAGACGATCGACAAGGGAGTGCAGAGCCCCAGATCGTCTCACCTTGTAAATAAGTGTATTGTTGACATCACGGGGAGTGATGTTATGTATTTAACCCCTTGTAACCTTGTAACCTGCATCACACCTGTCCACCAGAGGGCCTACCTGTTGGTGTCCCAAAGGATCTCAGCATCCCTTGGGAGTACAGTATATAAGCAGGCCACCCACGAGGTACTGGCACTCTGGAACTAAAATAAAGGAGCTAAGGTCAGACTTGCTCATTGCACACAATACTCGATCTGACCATTTATTATAAGTATAACAGTATCAAATTTAAAACAAGGGCATACCAAGTGGCCAAGACTAGTGGGAGGCCAGAGGATTGGGAAACTTTTAAAAGGCAGCAAAGAACAATGGAAAGAATAATAAAGAGGGCGAAGATAGATTATGAAAGTAAACTAGCATGAAATATAAAAACAGATAGTAAGAGTTTCTACAGGAACAAAAAAGGAAAAGAGTGGCTAAAGTAAATGTTGGTCCCTTAGAGGATGAGACTGGGGAATTAATAACAGGGAACAGGGAAATAGCAGAGACTTTGAAAAATATTTTGTATCGTTCTTCACGGTAGAAGACACTGAAAACATCCCAATAATGGATAATCAAGGGGCTAGGGAGGGAGGAACTAAAAACAATCACTATCACTAAAAAAAAAGTACTCGGTAAAATAATGGGACTAAAGGTAGACAAGTCCCTTGGACCTTTGGCTTGCATCCTAGAGTCTTAAAAGAAGTGGCTACAGAAATAGTGGATGCATTGGATGCATCCAAAATTCCCTGGATGCTGGGGAGGTCCCAGCAGATTGGAAAACCGCAAATGAAATGCCCCTATTTAAAATAGGAGGCAGACAGAAAGCAAGAAACTATAGATCAGTTAGCCTAACATCTGTCGTTGGTAAAATTCTGGAGTCCATTATTAAGGAAGCAGTAGCAGGACATTTGGAAAAGCATAATTCAGTCAAGCAGAGTCAATGACTTGGATGAAGGGACCAAGTGTAATGTAGCCAAGTTTGCTGATGATACAAAGATGGGTGGGAAAGCAAGTTGTGAGAAGGACACAAAAAATCTGCAAAGGGATATAGACAGGCTAAGTGGGTAGGCAAAAATTTGGCAGATGGGGTATAATGTGGGATAATGTGAGATTATCCACTTTGGCAGAAGAAATAGAAAAGCAAATTATAATTTAAATGGAGAAAAATTGCAAAGTGCTGCAGTACAGAGGAACCTGGGGGTCCTTGTGCGTGAAACACAAAAGGTTAGTATGCAGGTACAGCAAGTAATCAGGAAGGCAAATGGAATGTGGCCTTTATTGCAAAGGGGGATGGAGTATAAAAGCAGAGAAGTCCTGCTACAACTGTAGAGGGTATTGGTGAGGCCACACCTAGAGTACTGCATACAGTTTTGGTCTCTGTATTAAGGAAGGATATCCTTGCATTGGAGGCAGTTCAGAGAAGGTTCACTAGGTTGATTCCAGATGTGAGGAGGTTGATTTATAAGATAGGTTGAGTAGGCTGGGCCTGTACTCATTGGAGTTCAGAAGGATGAGAGGTGATTTTATCGAAACATATAAGATAATGAGAGGGCTCGACAAGGTGGATGCAGAGAAGATATTTCCACTCATAGGGGAAACTAGAAATAGGGGGCATAGCCTCAGAATAAGGAGCCGCCCATTTAAAGCAAGTACATCCTTTCGTAAATATGGAAACCAAAACTGCACGCAGTATTCCAGGTGTGGCCTCACCAATACCTTATATAGCTGCAGCAAGACTTCCCTGCTTTTATACTCCATCCCCTTTGCAATAAAGGACAAGCTACCATTGGCCTTCCTGATCACCTGCTGCACCTGCATACTTTCCTTTTGTATTTCATGCACAAGTACCCCCAGGTCCCGCTGTACTATGGCACTTTGCAACCTTTCTCCATTTAAATAATAACTTGCTCTTTAATGTTTTTCTGCCAAAGTGTATGACCTCACACTTCCTAACATTATACCTCATCTGCCAAATTTTTGCCCATTCACTTAGCCTGTCTATGTCCTTTTGCAGATTTTTTTGTGTCCTCCTCACACATTGCTTTTTCTCCCATCTTTGTATCATCAGCAAACTTGGCTACGTTACACTCAGTCCCTTCTTCCAAGTCATTAAAACAGATTATAAATAGTTTGGATCCCAGCACTGATCCCTGCGGCACCACACTAGTTAATGGTTGCCAAGCAGAGAATGAATCATTTATCCCGACTCTCTGTTCTCTGTTAGCCAATCCTCTATCCATGCTCATATATTACCCCCAATCCCATGAACTTTTATCTTGTGCAGTAACCTTTTATGTGGCACCTTGTCAAATGTCTTCTGGAAGTCCAAATACACCACATCCACTGGTTTCCCTTTATCTACCCTGTTTATTACATCCTCAAAGAACTCCAGCAAATTTGTCAAAGAGATATGAGACCAAGGCAGGAATATGTGCTCCGGACAAGTTGCTCGCATAGAGGGTAAATACCAACATGTGCTTTTTGGGCTGAATGCCTGGCACCATGTTATAACTTCTATGTACTTTCCTCTCACAACCTTGGTTTAAATCCAGAACTCTACTTTCTCTGTTTTCAGCGACGAGGTAAAATCAGTTTCATGCTCATTTCAATGTTGAATATTTGACCCTCTAATTACTATTTTAATTTTACATTTATAGTTTGGCAAGGAATGACTAGAAAGAGAACAAAATGTTCTCTGGGTCACCCTGAGGAATTTTGCCATCCTACTTGCAATAACTCAGTCTTGTACTTCAGCTTATACGTTTCCAGGATAAATGACCACTGACAACACAGCTCATTATAGTTAACCAGCAACCAAGCACAGACAGGAAACAAACTGCCGAGAGCTGTCATCTGTCTCCCTTTTCAGCTCATAACGAAGCTGGAACAGACCACAACACGGAACACCTCATAAAACGCGACACCCCAGGGAAAAATAGAAGAAATGCCGGCTAGGAATTGTTAGTTTATCCAGTGACCTCTGCTGGAAAATGCACATGAGGATTGGGCTCTGCTGTGCTGCCCCACACACTTGAATGCCAAGCTAATAGGCACTATTGAGACCCAAATGTGACCAACAGGACCACAGGAACAGGAATAGGCCATTCAGCCCCTTGACCCGGCTCCACCATTATATGGCTGATCTATACCTCACCACTCCATTTATGTACCTTAAGCTCCATATCCCTTCATACGCTTACCCATCAAAATATCTATCAATCTGTCTTGAAAGCTCCAATTGGCTCAGCATCAATAGCCTTTTGGGGGAAAGAATTCCAGATTACTATCAAACTTTTTGTGAAAATGTGCTTCCTGATTTCCTTCCTAAATGGCTTCGCTATGAAGTTAAGATTATGTCCCTTCTTGTTTTTGATTCTCCAACAGAGGACATAGATTCTCTGTATATGCCCTATCGAATAATTTGAACACCTTGATCAGATCACCCCGGTAGTATTCTGACTAAGTTGGGTGAACTATACCTTGAAGAAAGGATGGGTCAAAATAGGGATTAAAAGGTTTTTTTTAACGGCTAGTGCACTATCAAAGTGTTTCACTTCATTGTTCTGTGTTGTAGCTATAGTGACATCCAAACTAAGTGATATTTTAATTTAACCTTTGCATATCTACACAGTACAACTTAATGAGTAAGTACCTTGCGAACATTTGCTGATAGGGAACATTTGTACAGCCATAGATTTATAGCCACTATTCTTAGGCAGCACTGCAATTAATCCAATGCTCTTTAGATTTTAATGTTTAAAACAAATGAATTTTAGTAAGAAGGATTATCAGAGCTGATTTATATAAACCACTTCCACTTGCTGAACAATAGGCTCAATATTAAGATTTTATGGACAATGTTACATAATATTGTCATCTAATAATAACCTACTATTTGAAATTGGTTCATGATATTGGCTTAAAAATTTGTGTGCGTCCATTTTTGCGCGCACGGGAGTATGAATATACGAACAATGACGGACAGGTAAAGACCATCTGGTCTATTGGGCCTGTCCCACACAATTACGATACCTTTTGTATCACAACATTTACACTCCACCCCACCCAAAAATCATGTGATCTCCTAGGAGAGACTAAAAAAACCCAGGCCAATTTGGGGAAAAAAATCTGGGATATACCTCTCCGACCGATCTAGGCGATTGAAACTAGTCCAAGAGATCACTCTGGCCATTAAATTCCCTGCAGTATCTATCTTCTGTAAGACATGTTCTCCACCATAACCAGAAACAAATCCAGCTTTCACTTGAAGGAATTCAGCGAGTCTGCATCCACCACATGAAACGGTAGCTTGTTCCAAAGGTTTAATATTCTCTGACGTCTAACCTAGATCTAGCCCTATACAACTTAATTTGTGACCCCTGGTCCTGCCTAACCTATTTAATTGAAATAAACTGTCAGCTGGAACACTGTCTATTCTCTTCATTATCTTATAAACCGCAATCATATCACCCCTAAGTCTATGCTGCTCTAAGGTATAGAGTCCCAACTCTTTTAGCCTATCTTCTTGGAAAGCAGAACATTAAAATGAATTAGGAAGGCAGAGGAAACAAAGGCTAGAAAATAGATAACAAGGGAGTTTGGCAGTGCTAAATGGTATATATACTTCAATGCAAGGAGTCTAGGGAATAAGGCAGATGAGTTCAGAGCACAAATAGACACTTGGTAGTATGATATTATAGTTAATACTGAGACATGGATGAAAGAAGGTCAGGTATGTCAGCTCAACATTCCTGGTTACAGGGTTTACAGGCAGGATAGAGAGGGGGAATAAAAACGGAGGGTGGTCGCAGTATTGATGAAATAAACAATTACAGCTGTGAGGAGGGATGGTATGTTAGAAGGATCATCAAATAAGGCCATATGGGTTGAATTGAAGAAGAAAAAAAAGGGGCAATCACACTGTTGGATCAAAAATTGGCTCAGTATATAATAGACCCTAAACAGTCAGAGGGAGATAAAGAGCAAATATGTAGGCACATTTCTGAGAAGTACAAAAACTATAAGGCAGTAATAGTAGGGGATTTCAACTATCGTAATATTAACTGGGATTAAATGAGTGTGAAAGGTATAGAGGGTGTAGAATTCCTAAAATGCATTCAGGAGAACTTTTCAAGCCAGCATGTAGCAAGCCCAACAAGGGAAGGATTTTGTTTTAGGGAATGAAGCTGGGCAGGTAGATGGGGTATCAGTGGGAGAGCATTTTGGTGCTTGTGATCATAATTCAGTTAGATTTAGGGTAGTTATGGAAAAGGACAAGGATAGAACAGGAATAAAAGTTCACAATTGGGGAAAAGCCAATTTTACTAAGCTGAGATGTGATTTAACCAAAGTGGACTGGTAACAACTACTTGAAGGTAAATCAGTATCAGAGGCATTCAGAGAGCTGAGGGTTCAGAGCAAGTATGTTCACTGAAAGAAAAAGGGTGGGACTAAAAAATCTAGAGCGCCCTGGATGTCAAGGGACATACAGGGTAGGATAAAGAAAAAAAGAAGGGCTCAATACTGCAGAATCTCTAGAGGAGTATAGAAAGTGCAGGGGTGAAATTAAAAAGGAAATTAGGAAAGGAAAGAGGGAGCATGAACCATTTTTGGCCAGCAAAATCAAGGAAAAACTAAAGATATTTGAAATACATTAAGGGCAAGAGGATAACTAAAGAAAGAGTCGGGCCTATTAAAGACCGGTCACTCCACAGCTTAAGAGTGTGCAGGCAGAGAGGGAGTGAGTGACTGCCAGACAGAAGAGGAGGACTAGGCAGGTAGTGCAGGAGTCCACTGAGTCCATCTTGCTCTCCAACTGGTAGTCTGTTCTGAGTACCGGTGGGGGCGCGATGGTGTCTCTGGGGAGTGCAACCAGAGCCAAGTCCATGGCACCACGGGTTGCTCAGCTGCACAGGAGGGAAGGAAGAAGAATGGAAAAGCTAAAGTGGTAGGGGATTCGCTAGTCAGGGGAGCAGACAGGCATTTCTGCGGCCGCAGACGTGACTCCAGGGTGGTATATTGCCTCTCTGATGCCAGGGTCAAGGATGTCACTGAGCAGCTGCAGGGCATTCTGGGGGAAGTGGGTGAACATCGATACCAAAGACATAGGTAGGAAGAGGGATGAGGTCCTGCAGGCAGAGTTTAGGGAGTTACGAGAGAGATTAAAAAGCAGGACCTCAAAGGTAATAATCTCCAAATTACTCTCAGTGCCACGAACTAGTGAGTACAGAAATAGGAGGTTAGAGCAGATGAATATGTGTCTGGAGAGATGGTGCAGGCGGGAGGGCTTTAGTTTCCTGAGGCATTGCAACCGCTTCTGAGGGAGGTGGGACCTGTACAAGCCGGATGGGTTGCACGTCAACAAAGCCAGGATCAATATCCTCGCGGGGGAGGGGGGGGGGTTTGCTAGTGCTGTTGGGGAGGGTTTAAACTAGCTTGACAGGGGGATGGGAATCTGAAACTAGTTCAGTAGGGAGGGGAGTAAAGCTGGAATTAAAAAGCAAAAATAAAGAAAGTGAGTTTGAAGGAAAGAGGAAACAAGCAGGAAAAAGGGTAAAAAAACAAACTTAAAGGCACTTTGTCTAAATGCACGTAGCATTTGTAACAAGATAGATGCATTGACGGCACAAATTGAGACAAATGGGTATGATCTGATAGCCATGACAGAGACGTGGTTGCAAGGTGACCAGGACTCGGAATTAAATATTCAGAGGCACTTGACAATCTGGAAGGACAGACAGAAAGGAAAAGGAGTTGGGGTAGCTCTATTAGTAAAGGATGGAATCACTGCAATAGTAAGAAACGATATTGGCTCAAATGATAAGGGTGTTGAAACAGTTTGGGTGGAGATAAGGAACAATAAGGGGAAAAAGTCACTGGTGGGCGTAGTCTATAGGCCCCCTAACAGTAGCAACTCTGTTAGTCAGAGCATAAACCAGGAAATAGTGGGGGCTTGTAAAAACGGAACAATAATCATGGGTGATTTTAATCTCCATATTGATTGGACAAATCAAATTGGTCAGGGTAGCCTTGAGGAGGAGTTCATAGAGTGTGTAAGGGACGGGTTCCTTGAGCAGTATGTAATGGAACTAACCAGGGGGCAGGCTATCTTAGATCTGGTCTTGTGTAATGAGACAGGATTAATAAACAATCTCCTAGTAAAGGATCCCCTTGGAATGAGTGATCATAGCATGGTTGAATTTCAAATTCAGATGGAGGGTGAGAAAGTTGGATCTCTAACCAGCGTACTAAGCTTAAATAAAGGAGACTATGAAGGTATGAGGGCAGAGTTGGGTAAAGTGGACTGGGAAAATAGATTAAAGTGTAGGATGGTTGATGAACAGTGGTGTACATTTAAGGAGATATTTCACAACTCTCAAGAAAAATATATTCCAGTGAGGATGAAAGAGTGTCAGAGAAAAGATAGCCATCCGTGGCTAACTAAAGAAATAAAGGATGGCACCAATTAAAAACAAGGGCATACAAAGTGGCCAAAACTAGTGGGAGGACAGACAACTGGGAAGCTTTTAAAAGCCAGCAAAGAACGACTAAAAAAATGATTAAGAAAGGGAAGATAGACTACGAAAGTAAACAAGCACAAAATATAAAAACAGATAGCAAGAGTTTCTATAGGTCTATAAAAAGGAAAAGGGTGGCTAAAGTAAATGTTGGTCCCTTAGAGGATGAGACCAGGGAATTAGTAATGGGGAACATGGAGATGGCAGAAACTCTGAAGAAATATTTTGTATCAGTCTTTACGGTAGAGGACACGAACAATAATCCGACAGTGGATAGTCTAGGGACTATAGGGGAGGAAGAACTTAACACAATCACAATCACTAAGGAGGTGGTACACAGTAAGATAATGGGTCTAAAGGCAGATAAATCCCCTGGACCTGATGGCTTGCATCCTAGGGTCTTAAGAGAAGTAGCGGCAGGGATTGTGGATGCATTGGTTGTAATTTACCAAAATTCCCTGGATTCTGGGGAGGTCCCAGCAGTTTGGAAAACTGCAAATGTAATGCCCCTTTTTAAAAAGGAGGCAGACGAAAAGCAGAAAACTATAGACCAGTTAGCCTAACATCTGTGGTTGGGAAAATATTGGAGTCCATTATTAAAGAAGCAGTAGCAGGACATTTGGTTAAGCAAAATTCAGTCAGGCAGAGTCAGAATGGATTTATGAAGGGGAAGTCATGTTTGACAAATTTGCAGGAGTTTTTTGAGGATGTAACAAACAGGGTGGATTATGGGGAATCAGTGGATGTGGTGTATTTGGACTTCCAGAAGGCATTTGACAAGGTGCCACAAAAAAGGTTACTGCACAAGATAAAAGTTCACGGGGTTGGTGGTAATATATTAGCATGGATAGAGGATTGGCTAACTAACAGAGAACAGAGGGTCAGGATAAATGGTTCATTCTCTGGTTGGCAACCAGTAACTAGTGGGGTGCCGCAGGGATCAGTTTTGGGACCCCAATTATTTACAATCTATATTAACGACTTGGAAGAAGGGACTGAGTGTATCGTAGCCAAATTTGCTGACAATACAAAGATGGGAGGAAAAGCAATGTGTGAGGAGGACACAAAAAATCTGCAAAAGGACATAGACAGGCTAAGTGAGTGGGCAAAAATTTGGCAGATGGAGTATAATTTTGGAAAGTGTGAGGTCATGCACTTTGGCAGAAAAATTCAAAGAGTTATTATTTAAATGGAGGAAGTTTGCAAAGTGCCACAATATAGCGGGACCTGTGGGTACTTGTGCATGAAACACAAAAGGATAGTATGCAGGTACAGCAAGTGATCAGGAAGGCCAGTGGTATCTTGGCCTTTATTGCAAAGGGGATGGAGTATAAAAGCAGGGAAGTCTTGCTACAGCTATATAAGGTATTGGTGAGGCTGCACTTGGAATACTGCATGCAGTTTTGGTTTCCATATTTACGAAAGGATATACTTGCTTTGGAAGCAGTTCAGAGAAGGTTCACTAGATTGATTCCGGGGATGAGAGGGTTGACTTATGAGGAAAGGTTGAGTAGGTTGGGCCTCTACTCATTGGAATTCAGAAGAATGAGAGGTGATCTTATTGAAATGTATAAGATTATGAGGGGCTTGACAAGGTGGATGCAAAGCGAATGTTTTCACTGATGGGGGAGACTAGAACTAGAGGGCATAATCTCAGAATAAGGGGCCGCCCATTTAAAACTGAGATGAGATGATATTTCTTCTCTCAGAGGGTTGTTAACCTGTGGAATTCATTGCCTCAGAAAGCTGTAGAGGCTGGGTCATTGAATATATTTAAGGCGGAGATAGACAGAATTTTGAGCGATAAGGGGATAAGGGGTTATGGGAAGCTGGCGGGGAAGTGGAGCTGAGTCCATGATCAGATCAGCCGTGATCTTATTGAATGGCGGAGCAGGCCCGAGGGGCCGTATGGCCTACTCCTGTTCCTATTTCTTATGTTCTTATGCTCTTATAAAGATAATCTGTATGTGGTGGTGTAAGACGTGGTTCTTAATGAATATTTGCGTCTGTTTTCAGAAAAGAGAGGGGCAATGCAGACATTGCAATCAGGGAGAAGGAGGGTGAAATATTACATTAAATAAACATAGTTAGAGAGGAAGTATTAAGGGGTTTAGCAGCTTTGAAATTTGATAAATGCCCAAGCCAAAATAAATGTATTCCAGGATGTTAAGAGAAACATAAGTGAGCCTAACATTGGTCCAGTTAGCCTAACATCTGTCATTGGGAAAATGCTGGTGTCCATTATTAAGGAAGTAGTATTTAGGACATTTAGAAAATAAAAATACAGTCAAGCAGAGTCAGCATGGTTTTATGAAAGGGCAATCATGCTTGACAAATTTGTTGGAATTCTTTGAGGATGTATCTTGCAGGGTGGTTAAAGGGGAAACAGTGGATTTGGTGTATTTGAATTTCCAGAAGGCATTCGATAAGGTGCCACATAAAAGGTGACTGCACAAGATGAGATCTTACGGGATTGGGGGTAATATATTAGCATGTATAGAGGATTGGCTAACTAACAGAAAACAAAGAGTGGGGATAAATGGGTAATTTTCCGGTTGGCAAACGGAAAAGGGGTGGGGTGCCACAGGGATCGGTGCTGAGGCCTCACCTATTTACAATCTTTATGAATGACTTGGATGAAGGGACCGAGTGTAATGTAGCCAAGTTTGCTGATGTTACAAAGATGGATGGGAAAGCAAATTGTGAGGAGGGCACAAAAAATCTGCAAAGGGATATAGATAGGCTAAGTGAGTGGGCCAAAATTTGGCAGATGGAGTATAATGTGGGAAATTGTGAGGTTATCCACTTTGGCAGAAAAAATAAAAAAGCAAATTTTCAGTTAACTGGAGAAAAGTTACAAAATGCTGCAGTACAGAGGGACCTGGGAGTCCTTGTGCATGAAACACTAAGGGTTAGAGTTTCCTCATTTTTTGCATGTTTAATGCTCGCTTAACGTCCATTTTACCATTGAAACACCCATATATCGCCCATTTAGCCACAACATGGAAACTGACGGGCATTTTTCGGAAACTTATCACCGAGCATTACTTTCCCCATGTGTGTAACGCCGGGAAAAAATATTACCACCCGCTCACTTTTTTGGGGCGGAATCAGTAGAATGGGCGAAATCAACGCCCATAATATCGGCCAGCGTTACTTCCCGCACGGAATTAATGCCGCGATTCAATAATACCGCCTGCCCATTTTTCTTTGTCATAAAGATCACATTTGCTGAAACTAGCGGCCATGATATCGCCCAGCATCAATTTCACTACCTCGCACACATATCGCCCACAATATCGCTCGCCCAAAAAAACACCCAGAAAAGTTGGAACTAACCAGAACTAATCACAGCGTAATGGACATCATGTTCTACATCATGTGTCGCATCCTTTAAAAGGCTGCTGTGCTTCAACCTCAGGGGAGTTCGGATGTACTCTGCAGGTCGTTGGAGTCGATGTGAACATCTGTACAAACATCTTGACCATACTGTGACCGATTGGAATTTATTAGGTGTCTTCGTCGGGACATTCATTCTTTGCGACCAATCAGTGGAAAACAGAGAGCTATTGCAATGGGGCCTGTCCTTTCTCACCCTCTCTTGATTACCAATTACATGCTGCAGACTCGAGATGGACGAAGGTACGCTCCACTGCATTATGTGCCCAATGTAAGACATGCCAGACTGATAAGGAGGACCAGATGGTATACCCCCCGCAAGTACAGGGACAAGTGGTCTTACCTCAAATTGCTCGACACCACGTGCCTTCGGAGAATGCGCTTCCACAAAGAGGTTATCACTGAGGTATGCCAGCTTATAAGGGGAGATCTGCAGCCTGCCAGCGCCATCAGTACTGCACTGTCCGTCGAGTTCAAAGTCACCGCTGCAATGTCGTTCTATGCGTCGGGTTCTTTTCAGCTGGCGACATTTGCGGTTTGTCTCAGCATTCCATACATTGCTGCATTAGACAGGTCACCGAAGCCCTGTACGCACACAGGAAGGACTTGATCAGCTTCCCTATGACCAGGGAGGCACAGAGTGAGAGGGCTCTAGGATTCTCCAGAATTGCAAACTTCCCCAAGGTGCAGGGAGCAATAGACTGTATGCACATTGCGATGCAGGCACCTTTTCAGGATGCTGAGGTTTTCAGGAACTGCAAGGGATTCCACTCCCTGGATGTCCAACTCGTTGTCGAACACCAGCAAATTATAATGGCAGTGAATGCTCAATTTCCAGGCAGCATCCATGATGCTCACAACCTGCGTGAGAGCACTGTATCTGACTTGTTTAACAATCAGCCACAAGGTCAATGCTGGATGCTTGGTGACAAAGGATATGGCCTCACCATCTGGCTGATGACCCCCCTGCATAACACCCACACCAAAGCCGAGAGGCGATACAATGAGAGCCATAGAGCAACTCGCAATATCGTGGAGAAAACCATTGGAATGCTTAAGCAACGCTTTAGATGCTTGGACCCCTCAGGAGGTGAGCCCCAATACCACCCTGAGCAGGTAGCTCAATTCATGGTGTTGTGCTCCATGCTGCACAACTTGGCTATCAGGAGGGGACAAGAATTGCTCGATGAGTCTGACAGTCCACTTCACCAGAGAGAGGAAGAGGAGGACGAGGATGCTGACATCAGCCCACAGAATCAGGCTGATGCTGAAGCCTTGCCCCCGACCGCTGTAGACTGCATGAAAGGGCCCATGGTGGAATGATAGCTGCAAGAGCCTTACGTCAGGAGCTCATAAATGAGCGCTTTGTCTGAAAGAACGTTGGTGGGTGTGCAGGCCATACATCAATGGTGGGCATCACCTTGGTGGCAGTTAAGTGTAAATATACCCTTTGATGTTAAGGAATCACCAGCATGTAATGGTGCAGTTATCTGAGCCGATGCGCAACAAGGTTTTGTGAAATAAAAAACATTTAAACTGAACAGTTGTCTGAAATTATCAGTATATCTGAAAAAGCCAACCCTTCCGCCACCCTCCTTCCCCCCCCACCACCACCCCGCTTCTCCTCCCCGCTTCTACCCCTTTCCCTTTCCCTCCTGACTCCAAGCCGCCTGAATGAGGAGCTCCTCAGGCGATGCTTCATTGGGGGGTGGGGGCGGGGAATGACAGCTGACCCGCTGCTTGGACAGATACGGGAGAGGATGATCCCGAAGTGGGAACGTGCTCCGAGCCAGAACCAAGATATTGCTCCTGGCTCTCATGTATGGTTGGCAAGGGGGTGCGGCACCTTGGGGTGCAGTGCTACGCTCCGGGACCACTGGGAGCCCTCTGCCACCCGTGCTCCTGGCTACCAACTCCAGAGCCTCCTCCATCCCTTCCATGTTATATCTTATTTGTTGGACAAAAACTTGGTGCCAACTATGTTCTTGGTGCTTAGTAGGCTTTTGCTGCTGGTGACTCTCCCTCGTGCCTCCCACAACAGCCAAACAAGCACACACCACAGCCACATACGCCTTCAGTCCCTCTCAGCTCCCTCTCTCTCTGTCTCCTCTTCTGCACATGTCATGATGACCCTTGACCTCCTGAATCACGGGAATCAAGCGTTGCCATGCCATTGCTAAGGACGACGATACTTTACAGCAGAAGGTCAGCGAGATTTAACGCTACCGCCCATTTCATATCGCTCGCGGTAACATCCAATTTCAAAAATGGAGACTATGTGCTTTGAGAATGGGCGAGAAGCCAACGATCTGAAAACTCTTTTTTGCCGCCCACACCGGATATAATGCCCATTTTTGGGAGATAAGCACAAAATTGTAAAATCTAGCCCAAAAAGTTAGTATGCAGGTACAGCAAGTAATCAGGAAGGCAAATGGAATGTTGGCCTTTATTGCAATGCGGATGGAGTATAAAAGCAGAGAACTCCTGCTACAACTGTACAGGGTATTGTTGAGGCCACACCAAAAGTACTGGGTACAGTTTTGGTCTCCTTATTTAAGGAGGGATATACTTGCCTTGGAGGCAGTTCAGAGAAGGTTCACTCGGTTGATTCTTGAGATAAAGGGGTTGACATAAAGAAAGGTTGAGCAGATTGGGCCTGTACTCATTGGAGTTCAGAAGAATGAGAGGTGATCTTATGGAGACATACAAGGTAATGAGGAGTCTCAAAAAGGTAGATGCAGAGAGAATATTTCCACTCATGGGGGAATCTAGAAATAGTGGGCAAAGTTTTAGACTAAGGGGTCACCTATTTAAAACTGAGATGAGGAGGAATTTCTTCTCAGAGGGTTGTAAATCTGTGGAATACTCTGCCCCAGAAAGCTGTGAAGGCTGGGTCATTGAATATATTTAAGGCGGCGATAGACAGATTTTTGAGCGATAAGGGAGTAATGGGTTATGGGGAGCGGGCAGGGAAGTGGAACTGAGCCCATGATCAGATCAGCAATGATCTTATTGAATGGCGGAGCAGGCTGGAGGTGCCAAACGTCCTACTCCTGCTCTTATTTCTTATGTTTTTATATGAAAGAGGAAATAGCAGATGCTCTGACCATCTTTTCCAATCCTCTCTGGTCACAGGTGTGGCGCTGGAGAATTGGAGGACTGCTATAATTGTACCTTTGTTTAACGAGGGAGGAAGACCCATTAATTACAGGCCAGTCAGCCTAACCTCGGTGGTGGGAAAATTATTGGAAATAATTCTGAGTGACAGGATAAATCTTCATTTAGAATGACACGGATTAATCAAGGACAGTCAGCATGGGTTTGTTAAGTGAAGGTTGTGTCTAACTAACTTGATTGAAATTTTTGAGGAGGTAACAAGGAGGGTCAATGAGAGTAGTGCATTTGATGTAGTGTATATGGATGTCAGCAAGGCTTTTGATAAGGTTCCACATAGTAGACTGGTCACAAGTGTAAAAGCCCATGGGATTCAGGGCACAGTGGCAAGTTGGATCCAAAATGGGCTCAGAGGCAGGAAGCAAAGGGTGATGATTGATGGATGTTTTTGTGACTGGAAGGCTATTTCCAGTGGAGTTCTGCAGGTCTCAGTACTAGATCCTTTGCTTTTTGTGGTATATATCAATAATTTATGCAGGGGGTATGATTAAGAAGTTTGCAGATGATACAAACATTGGCTGTGTGGTTGATAATGAAGAAGAAAGCTGTAGACTGCAGGAAGATATCAATGAACTGGTCAGGTGGGCATTACAGTGGCAAATGGAATTAAATCCGGAGAAGTGTGAGGTAATGTATTTGGGGAGGGTTAACAAGGAAAGGGAATACACAATAAATCTAATATGTCCTTACTCTTCAGTACAAATGCACACTGAGGCCCATACTAGAGAGAAGGTCACTCTGTGACCAGTAACCTTTATTAGCCAGCACTGAAGTGATGAAGGTGGGTGGAGCTTTACCTTTTATACCTGAAAGTCCAGGTTAGGAGTGTCTCCCACAAGTTCACCACCTAGTGGTCAATGTTCTCACGGTGTACAACTTAGGTCAGTTTATACATGGGATACAATGACAGTTGAATACATGACATCACCTCCCCCGCAAAGTCTTATTGGGATCACAGGTTAAGTCTCTCTGGTGGTTTACGCTCCCTTATAGAGCGCCTGAGTTGGGGTTCCGGTTGTTGGGCGCTGGCCTGAGTGTCTGCTGTTTGCAGTGCCTCAGGCCTGTCCGGACTGCCCACGGTGACTGGGCTCTCCTCCGCTTGGTTCCGGTGTTCGGTCACCTGTGGTGGAGTGAACTCTACATCGTGTTCTTCCTCTGCTTCATCTATGGGGTTGCTGAACCTCCTTTTTGTTTGATCCACGTGTTTGCAGCAGATTTGTCCATTGGTAAGTTTAACAACCAGAATCCTATTCCCCTCTTTGGCAATCACAGTGCCTGTAAGCCATTTAGGCCCTGCAGCGTAGTTGAGGACAAAGACAGGGTCATTGACATCACTACATCGCGTCCTTGCATTCCCGTCATGGTAGTCACATTGTGATTGACGCCTGCTCTCAACAATTTCTTTCATGGTGGGGTGTAAAAGGGATAACCTGGTTTTGAGCGTCCTTTTCATTAGCAGCTCTGCGGGTGGAACCCCTGTGAGCGAGTGTGGTCAGGATCTATTGGCCAACAGGAGGCGTGATAAGCGGCTTTGTAGGGAACCCCCTTGGATTCTGAGCATTCCCTGTTTGATTATCTGCACTGCTCGTTCCGCCTGGCCGTTTGAGGCCGGCTTGGACTGTGCCGTTCTGACATGGTTGATACCATTTCCTGCCATGAAGTCCTGGAATTCAATGCTAGTAAAGCATGGGCCATTGTCGCTGACCAAGACGTCTGGTAGACCATGGGTGGTGAACATTGCCCGTAGGCTTTCTATCGTGGCAGAGGATGTGCTTGAATTGAGAATGTCACACTCGATCCATTTGGAGTAGGCGTCTACTACAACCAAAAACATTTTACCCATGAAAGGACCTGCGTAGTCCACATGGATGCGTGACCATGGCTTGGCAGGCCAGGACCAGGGGCTAAGAGGGGTTTCCCTGGGCGCATTGTCCAGCTGGGCACACGTGTTGCACCTGCGAACATAAAGTTCCAGGTCTGCATCTATCCATGGCCATCAAACATGTGACCTGGCAATGACAATGCCCGGGTGCTCATTGTGGAGTTCTCGGATGAACGCTTCTCTGCCCATCTGGGGCATGACTACTCGGTTTCCCCATAGTAGGCACTCAGCCTGAATCGAGAGTTCATCCTTGCGCCTGTGAAATGGTTTAAATTCCTCAGGGCATGCCCCATACGTGGCTGCCCAGTCCCCATTCAGGACACATTTCTTGACTAAAGACAGTAGCGGGTCTCTATTTGTCCAGACTTTGATCTGACGGGCTGTCACGGGTGAGCCTTCACTTTTGAAAGCTTCAACAGCCATGACCATCTCAGCAGCATGCTTGGTTGCCCCCTCGGTGGTGGCTAGTGGGAGCCTGCTGAGTGCATCGGCGCAGTTTTCAGTGACCGATCTGTGCTGAATTGTATAGTCATAGGCGACTAACGTGAGTGCCCACCTCTGTATGCGGGCCAACGCATTTGCATTTATGGCCTTGTTGTCGGCCAAGAGGGACGTTAGGGGTTTGTGATCTGTTTCCAACTCAACTTTTCTGCCAAACAGGTACTGGTGCATTTTTTTTACTGCATATACACATGCAAGTGCTTCCTTTTCCACCATCCTGTAGCCCCTTTCTGCCTGGGACAGACTTCTGGAGGCATAAGCTACCAGCTGTAACTGACCCTTGGCATTAACATGCTGCAATACACACCCGACCCCATAGGACGACGCATCGCACATTAAAACAAGTTTCTTACATGAGTCATATAGCGTTAACAGATTGTTGGAGCATAACAAATTGCGTGCTCTATCAAAAGCACTTTCCTGGTTGTCCCCCCCAGACCCATTCGCGACTTTTGCGTAGGAGCACGTGTAGCGCCTCTAACAGCGTGCTCAATTTGGGAAGAAAGTTACCAAAATAGTTCAGGAGCCCCAGGAACGAACGCAGCTCCGTTGTGTTACGGGGCCTGGGTGCTCTCTGGATCGCTTCCGTTTTGGACGCGGTAGGTCTGATCCCATCTGCTGCTACCCTCATCCCCAAGAATTCTACCTCTAGAGCTAGGAAGACACTTCGCTTTTTTCAGTCGCAGACCTACCCGGTCCAGTCTGCGTAGCACCTCCTCCAGGTTGTGGAGGTGTTCTTCAGTATCGCAACCCGTGATGAAGATGTCGTCTTGAAAAACCACCGTCCTTGGAATCGACTTGAGGAGATTTTCCATGTTTAGTTGAAAGAGTGCGGCAGCTGAGCGAATCCCGAACGGACATCTGTTGTACTCAAACAACCCCTTGTGTGTCGTGATGGTGGTCAGCTTCTTCAACTCACTCGCCAGCTCCTGGGTCATGTAAGCTGAGGTCAGGTCCAATTTTGGAAAAAGTTTGCCACCAGATAGCGTCGCAAAGAGATCCTCCGCTCTCGGTAGCGAGTACTGGCCTTGGAGTGACACCCGATTGAAGGTGGCCTTGTAATCACCACATATCCTGACCGACCCATCCACCTTGAGCACCGGCACAATCAGGCTCGCCCAGTCACTGAATTCGACTGGCGAGATGATGCCTTCCCTCAGCAGGCGGTCTAATTCGCCTTCTATCTTTTCCCGCATCACGTACGGCACCGCTCTGGCCTTGTGATGTACTGGCCTGGCGTCCGGGTTTATGTGAATCACTACTTTGGTCCCCATGAAAATGCCAATGCTGGGTTGAAATAGTGAGTCAAATTTGTCCAGGACCTGTGAGCATGATGCTCGCTCCACAGAAGAAATTGCATTGACATTGCCCCATTTCCAGTTCATGATAGCAAGCCAACTCCTCCCCTTTAGTATGGGGCCGTCCCCCGGGACAATCCAGAGTAGCAACCTGTTCTCCGAACCTTTGTGGGTCACAACTACCGTGGCGCTGCCTAGTACCGGAATGATCTCTTTTGTGTATGTCCGTAGCTGTGCGTCAATCGGCAATAATTTTGGCCTCCTGGCCTTGGATGCCCACAACTTGTCGAACTGTTTGATACTCATCAAGGACTGGTTGGCCCCTGTGTGTAACTCCATTGATACTGGGATGCCATTGAGGAGCACTTTCATCATTATCGGTAGCGTCCTGGTGTATGAACTGTATATGTGCTCCACATGAACTCGCTGAACTTCAGCTTCCAGCGAGTTCCCCAGTGTCCATTTGGCCTCGTAGGGCTTACATCGGGCCCATCCTCCTCGTACATCAACCTGGCTGCAGGCTTCCTCCACATACGCGCCAAGTGGCCGCTGACGTTGCAGTTTCTGCAGGTATATTGCTGATACCTGCAAGCTCTGGCTGTGTGTTTGCCTCCACACCTCCAACATGAGCCATTGTTGGAAACAAAAGGTCCATTACCAGTCGATCATCTCTGACTGTCTCTGTAACTGTCCTTAAACGCACCATTGACAGGTGTTGATGGCCCCATTACTGGTCGCATTGTCCCTTGCGATGGCATGAATCACCGTTCAGCTCGCCATTGTCTCTGTTGAATTCCCCCTTTGGATTCGACTACATGCTCGGGCATGTCCGATTGCCCCTGTCTGCGTGAAGAACTGTGTGTCACGTTAACAATGTTGACTCCCTGTCCATTTGCTGCATTTAAACCAAGATTTTTGTCAAACATCATTCTGGTCTCTTCCTCCCCTGAGATAAATGTCTGGGCTATCAAAGCCGCCGTTTCCAGGGTCAAGTCCTTGGTCTCAATCAGTTTCCTGAAAACCCCAGCGTGCCTGATGCCTTCAATGAAAAGGTCTCGCAGCATCTCCGCTCTGCATACATCTGGGAACTTATATCGCTCGCCAGTCGCCGGAGGTCTGCCACGAAGTCTGGAACGCTTTGCCCTTCTCGCCGCCGGTGCGTGCAACACTGGTGTCTCACCATGTGCATGCTGCTCGCCAGTTTAAAGTGTTCCCCGATCAACTTACTGAGCTCTTCAAAAGTCTTGTCCGCCGGTTTCTTTGGCGATTGAAGGTCCTTCATCAGGGAGTACGTCCTGGATCCACAAACCGTCAGGAGATGAGCCCTGCGTTTGTCGGCCGAATCCTGTCCCAGCCATTTCTTAGTGACGAAGTTTTGCTGTTATCTCTCAATGAAATCGTCCCAATCATCACCAACACAGTACCCCTCGACTGTGCTGCTAGTGGCCATGCTCGCGTGTTTTAAATCCCAGTTTCTCGTCGCCAGTGATATGTCCTTACTGTACAGTACAAATGCACACGAGGTCCATATTAGAGAGAAGGTCACTCTGTGACCAGTAACCTTTATTAGCCAGCACTGAAGTGATGAAGGTGGGTGGAGCTTCCCCTTTTATACCTGAAAGTCCAGGTTAGGAGTGTCTCCCACAAGTTCACCACATAGTGGTCAATGTTCTCACAGTGTACAACTTAGGTCAGTTTATACATGGGATACAATGACAGTTGAATACATGACAAAATGGTAAGACATTGAAGAGTGTAGAGGAACAAAGGGACCTTGGAGTGCATGTCCACAGATCTCCGAAGGTAGCAAGCTAGGTAGGTAAGGTGGTTAGGAAGGCATACGGAATGCTTGCCTTTATTAGTCGAGGCATGGAATACAATAGCAGGAAGGTTATGCTTGAACTGTATAAAACACTAGTCAGGCCACAGCTAGAGTATTGTGTGCAGTTCTGGTCACCACATTACAGGAAAAATTTGATTTCACTAGAGAGGGTACAGAGGAGATTTACGAGGATGTTGCCTGGACTGGAGGAAAGATTGGATAGGCTGGTGAAAAGCCACATACTGTGGATGCTGGAATCAGAAATAAAAACAGAAAATGCTGGAAATCTCAGCGGGTCAGGCAGCTTCCATGGAGAGAGAAACACAATTAATGTTTCAGGTCAAAGATCCTTCAAGTGTCATCGACCTGAAACATTAACTGTGTTTCTCTCTCCACAGATGCTGCCTGACCCGCTGAAATTTCCAGAATTTTCTGTTTTTATTATTGGATAGGTTGGGGTTGTTTTATTTGAAACAGACGAGGCTGAGGGGAGACCTTATTGAGGCGTATAACATGATGAGGGGCCTCGATAGGGTGGATAGGAAGGACCTATTTCCTTTAGCAGAGGGGTCAACAACCAGGGGGCATAGATTTAAAGTAATTGTTCAGAGGTTTAGAGGGGATTTGAGGGGAATCTTTTTCACCCAAAGGATGGTGAGGGTCTGAAAGGGTGGGAGAGGCAGAAACCCTCACCACATTTAGAAATACTTGGATATGCACTTGAAGTACCCCAACCTACAGGTCTATGGACGAAGAGCTGGAAGGTTAGATTAGGCTTGATGGCTCTTTGTTGGCTAGCGCGGACACGATGGGCTGAATGGCCTCCATCCGTGCTGTAAATCTCTATGATTCGATGATTCTATCTTGTTACCTAAGATGCTTTAGAATTGGAATTAGTTTAGTGGCCCTCTTCTGCACCATTTCCAGAGCCACAAACAATATCACCCACCATGTGAGGAGATCAAAACTGGATACAGTATTCCAAGTGCAGCCTGACTAAGGTCTTGTACAAGGACAAAATAGTATGCCTCGTCTTATACCTAATTTTCTTATGGATACACCCCAACACCCTATTTGCTCTAGCTATCGCTGCACAGCATTTAAGGATATATGCACTAGAATGCCCAAATCTCTTTCTATCTCCACCATCTTTAACTCCTTACCCTGGAGGGTGTATGAATGTTGAGCAATTGCCATACCCACATGCATAACACTACACTTATCTAAATTATATATCATTTTCCAGTCTTGAGCCCAATCTCCCAACACATTAAGATCTACCTGAAGCAAACAAGCATCTTCTACAGTTCTAGCACTCGCACAGATCTTGGTATCATCTGTAAATTCGCAAATTGTGCCCCAACCCCAAAATCCAGATCATTAATAAAGATAGTAAAAAGCAACGGTTGGTGGCCGTTCTTCAAACAGATCCAAATCCATCTATAACTACTCTTTGTCTGCACCTTGCCAGCCAGTTCTGAATCCAACTCAATATATTTCCACTAATACCAGACGCACTGATCTTATAGAGAAGTGGGTAGGGTAGGGGGGAACAGGGCTTAATACAGGGCCAGGTACAATCCCTGCACCTGAGTTGCCCCTGATATTGAGCCATGAGCCTCATTTTAATGGAGCTGGTGAGCTGCGCCAAGCTGCCCTCAGGTGTAATTGAAGATCGGGCCAAATATCAGGTAAGTGAGGAAGGGTGGATGATCATGCCCCTCCCAGCTCTACATTCTGGTAAGGACCACGTTTTAGGCTGCATGTAGGCCTGGTTTTCCTCAGTGCAACTGACGCTAGCACTGACTATCTCAGGGCAAATCAATCTTGCAGTGGGGGCCTCAAACAAGTGTTAGTGCCTTTGCGTATTCAAATATAGGGGCCTAATTTCTGTTTCAGTCTTGAGCGCTGTACATTGATATTTTTGGCTTTACCAATGTGGCAGATGACACACAACTGGCTCAAAATGAGTGTATGCTTTCTACCCGCCATATTAGAGGCCTAGGAGGCAATTTAGACCCAAAAATAAACACTGTGCACCAAATTTCTAGGCCTTTAACTTTAAAAACACTTACGTCAGATAATATTGCCACACAAGAATATATACACATTCTAATTGTCCTTAGAGAATAAAAATAGCTTAAGTAAAGGAAGCACTTTCTGTGTCATATGTTTATTTCAAGAAAGAACTTGCATTTAAATAGCGTCTTTCAGGCCCTCAAGACATCCCAAAGTGCTTCATGGCCAATTAAGTACTTTTGAAGTGTAATCACTGTTGTAATGTAGGAAATGCATTAGCCAATATAAACACTGCATGATTCCATAAAGAGTAAGATGATAAAATTTATCTGTTAAATTTAACCTTAATCTGTTTTTTAGTGCAGCAGGTTTTGAGACAAATGTTGGTCAGCTCACCTGCCCTGGGATCTATTGATATTTACCTGAGAGGCCAGGCGGGGCCTCGGTTTAACATCTCATCTGGAAGATGACATATCCAACAATGCAGCACTCCTTCAGCACTGCACTGCAGTGTCAGCCTAGAGCAGTGGTTCTCAACCTTTTTGTGTTCGCGGCACACTTTCGAATACTAGAATTTTTGACGGCACACTTGAAGGGATTAAAAGGTGAACACAGGTTAAAAAAAAGCAAGTTTCAGAAAATTTAAAAAATATTTTATTAATCACAGTATATGAAGATATACAACATTGTACACATGTATGTTATTAATTATTTTTTATTCTGAAAGTAACAATAAAACAATAAACTATAATAATAATTCCTCACATTAATTATAGATTAATTAGTATTTTAATGTGAGACTTGAGCCGGACATTTGTTAGTTATGTCACTAATATTAGGGTGTATAACCGATAAGGCAACTCTCATTTCGTGTTCAAGTTCGCTAAGTTTTTCCCGTTTTTTGCATTTGATGTTTGTAAGAGTTAAGAATTTTTGCAATTTCTTGTTCCGCTTCATCGCCAAGCATTATTTTGACAATTTTACAACATGCAGGCAAAATAAGTGACTCAGCGATAGTATGAGGCTTCATTCTCTGCGCTATTAATTCAGCAACTTCATAAGAAGCAATTTGAACCTTATCTGACACCTTAACATTTTTTTCAAAATATTTCACTTGTTTTGATTGTGTTGCCATCAATCTCCTAAAATAACTCTGATCTTTTGTTGCAAGATGTGCATGTTTTGTAGTAAAATGACGTTTCAATTTACTGGGAACCATTGCACTGTTCGACAGTTTTTTGCCACACACAACACACAGTGGAATGGGGCATTCTTCTCCTGTCCATGAAAAACCGAACCTCAAATAATCCTCCATATATTGACGATGAATTTTGGATTTTTTAGGATTTGGTTCAGCACCGCTTGTACTAGTGTTGGTTGTAGGCCTACTAGCATCACTTGTAGTGGCTCTGTCATTGATATCTCCTTGCTCATTTTTACATTTTCTTATGATGAATTTGTCCATTGGGGGGGACAAACTTTATTCGTCTGAGTGATCCAGACTCCAGACAGGCACGAATTGAGTCTTCCAATTTCCAAACTCCAGAGAGTCCAGACAGAAACGAACCTAGAGTTGAACAGGAAGTTTTGATTTTGACTATGGTCAAAATATGCTAAAAGCCAACTCTCAAAAATCAAAGGAACCACTAGGGTGGCTAGGCCAGGTCAAATTGGATGCCGCATATATCAAAGGAGCCGTTAATTGCCACTATATCAGGTCAAAGCGCCAAAGATGCCGCCAGTCCCGGCCACACATCAAGCTGCAGATCAATAAACAAAAATAACAAAATATAAATAAGAATGTGGTTAAATGTAATTAAATAGTTTTTGACATTTCATTATAAAAACTACACTTTTTACTGCATATGTGTTAGACTCGTCTTTCATTGCTTTCATTCAAATTAACAATCAAATTTTAAGCTTTTCACATGAACAATTTAATACTATTATTTTGGATTGGGGTGGCCATGGCCCAAGTGCCCCCCCTGGCTACGCTCTTGGTATAGTCGCACATACACACACAAACGTAAATATACATACACACACTTATACACACACACACATACACACACACAGAGTCTCATTCGATGGTAGGCACTCGCACTTCTCTATCAGTAATGGGAGGGAGTAAGGGAGTCGGGGGGGGGGGGGTGGGGGGCGGGTGTCGAGTACTCAAAGGAAACAAATTTTGCCAAAGCATTTTGTTCTAAGTATGGACATTTAAATTGTTTGTGTGTGTTGTCTCTTGTCATTATTACTTGTACAACTCTAGAACATAGTTTTTTTGATAATAGTAGAGATAAATAGATAGTTATTTGTCAATATTGACAATGTTTACTATAGCAGTGGCGTCATACATATAGGTAGATGACATATGTGTCTGTCTGCCTCTCTCTCCCCCTCCCCTTCTGTTTCAGAGTTAAATGGTTTGTATTTCATTGTGAAATCAGCTAAAGTCCACCATACTTTTACACACTTTGGTGGCACACCTGTGAAGGGTTCACGGCACACCAATGTGCCGCGGAACACCGGTTGAGAATCACTGGCTTAGAATATGTGCTTAAATCTCTGGATTGGGTCGTACGCATATGGCATTCTGACTCAGGCAGGATTGTGTCCATTGAGCCAACTCTCCTGGTGAAGAAGATAGCTACATACCAGAGACCACCAACTCTCCAGGTAAAGGAAACACTTAAAGTTGCAGCCTGGCTAACTTAAACCCAGAATGACTGAAATTCACTGTCAACAACTAGGACAATTTTAACCATTTTTATCGTCGACTTGCAAACTCTTATGTTAAAAATACTTGTATCAAAAGAATTAATTCCAACCGTTTTATATAAAAATAAGCTGACAAAATTCCAGATTTGATCACGAGGTATAGAATATAAAAGCCATGGTGTAATGATGAGCATATATGAAACCTTAATAAGACTCATTTAGAGTACTTAGTGCAGCATTAAGCTCCACTTGTAGGATGAATAAAGCATACGGGATACTTTCCTTTATTAGCCGAGGCATAGAATATAAGAGCAGGGAGGTTATGCTTGAACTGTATAAAACACTAGTTAGGGCACAGCTAGAGTACTGTGTGCAGTTCTGGTCACCACATTACAGGAAAGATGTGATTGCACTAGAGAGGGTACAGAGGAGATTTACGAGGATGTTGCATGGACTGGATAATTTTGGCTATGAGGAAAGATTGGACAGGCTGGGGACAGAGGTGGCTGAGAGGGGACTTAATTGAGGTGTATAAAATTATGAGGGGCCTAGATTAAGTGGATAGGAAGGACCCATTTCCCTTAGCAGAGAGGTCAATAATAGGGGGCATAGATTTAAAATAAGTGGTAGAAGGATTAGAGGGGAGCTGAGGAGAAGGGTAGTGGAGGTCTGGAACTCACTGCTCGAAAGGGTAGTAGAGGCAGAAACCCTCACCACATTTAAAAAGTACCTGGATATGCACTTGAAGTGTCATAACCTACAAGGCTATGGACCAAGAGCTGGAAAGTGGGATTAGGCTGGAGAGATTTTTGTCGGATAGAACATATACAATGGGTCAAATGGCCTTCTTCAATGCCGTAAATTTCTATGATTCTACAAATACTGAGGCTTTAGAGGATGCACAACGAAGATCACTAGGAAGATGCCTGCTATGAGGCAATAGAAATATGAAGAAAGGTGTAATATAGTGCTCCACTAATGGACTACTGCTTCACCTAGTGGACTACTGTGGTAATGCAACTGCTGCTGTAAATACAACTGCTGCTGTAAATACAACATATAAAATTCTGACTGGATTGGACAGGTTAGATGCAGGAAGAATGTTCCCGATGTTGGGGAAGTCCAGAACCAGGGGATACAGTCTAAGGATAAAGGGTAAGCCATTTAGGACCGAGATGAGGAAAAACTTCTTCACTCAGAGAATTGTAAACCTGTGGAATTCTCTACCACAGAAAATTGTTGAGGCCAGTTTGTTAGATATATTCAAAAGGGAGTTAGATGTGGCCATTACGGCTAAAGGGATCAAGGGGTATGGAGAGAAAGCAGGAATGGGGTACTGAAGTTGCATGATCAGCCATGATCATATTGAATGGTGGTGCAGGCTCAAAGGGTCGAATGGCCTATTGCTGTGCCTATTTTCTATGTTTCTATGTTTCTAAGTCATATGATGTATTGGAGCCATTTTGTAAAGTCTGTGTGTTAGTGATGTCACAAAGAATATATTACATTGGCAACGTAGGATAGGATAATCGGATTAATCGGATTCCCTAGCTGAAATTTTTGTTGGTGGGTGATCCTGCCAAACAACAGAGAGGCTTTGAGAGGTTCTTTTTTTGCAGAACAGCTAAAAATCCAAAGTAAATTACAAGCACACTTGGCTTAACTGAAGAGTCCAAGTGGTTGTGCCTATGAGAATAAATTGGCCGAGAGACCCTCGAAGCATATCTGGAGTGACTAGAAATGTTTTTCAACACTCTGTCGAAGGCCCTGATGATGAAAACCATAACCGAGTGGTGTCAGAATGGAAACAGGCTAGCCATGGAAATCGACACTGGTGCATCCGTGAGCTTAGCACCGGAATTGCTATATCTCGACAAGTTGAGTGATTTTCCGATGGAAAAATCGAAGATCAAGCTGCAAGGCTACTCAGGAAAGCAACTGCCTGTGGTTGGATATATCACCGTACCGGTGAAATACAAAGATCAGTTTCAGGGTTTGCCTCTCTTAGTAGTGGCAGGAGACAAGCCTGCCTTGTTAGGTAGAAATTAGTTGGGATCACTGAAGCTGGATCGGAATGAGATTTTTCGTGTTGAAATGAGATTTGCATCAAAAGATGACGTCATCAAGCAATATCCAAAGGTGTTCCGTGAAACAGGCAGTCTGATCCAAGGCTTCAAGGTGAGTGTCAAGATACAGAAGGATGCTAAACCAGTTTACTACAAGCCACATCCCGTACCATTCTCACTCAAGAAGAAAGTTGAGCAAGAACTCAAAAGACTAGAAACTGAGAACATTATCTCTAAGGTAGAAGAAATGTTGTATTTTTCATACATTGATGAACTGCCGGTCACAGCTGAAGAGATTAGTAGAGCAACCAAATGTGACCCAGTTATGTCAAAGGTGTATGATTACATAGCAAATGGCTGGCCAAACCAGCTATCCGAGGAAGATGTTCATCCATAGTTTGTTCATAGGAATGAATTACCAGTAGATAAAGATTGTATCATGTGGGGTGCAAGAGTAGTTACTCCAAATAAGTTCAGGTCCAAATTGTTGGGAGATTTTCATGACCAGCACCTGGGAATGTGCTTGATCAAGAGTTTTGCACGCAGTTACTTATGGTCTAGATAAAGATATAGAGTACATTGTTAGTCAATGAACAACATGTCAATCGGTAAGCAAGAAACCACCATCAGTACTATTACAGCCATGGAAATGTCCTCCCAGGGTGTGGCAAAGGTTACATGTAGGTTTTACTGAGTTAGAAGGACAACAATTATTCATTGTGATTGATAGCCATTCGAAGTGGCTAGAGGTTTTTCCAATAAGGAAAATAACAAGTTAAACACTGGACAATTTGTAAAGATTGTTTTCTTCATATGGCCTCCCACAAGAAATTGTGTCTGATAATTGGCCTCAATTTTGGTCAGAAGAATTTGCACAGTTCAAGAGCAGAAATGGTGTGAAACATACCAAGGTTCCTGATAAGATAAAGGATGAAACTGAGTACTGTGTACAATGAGCAAGTATGACCTTAGCTCCTTTAATGAGACTCCAGAGTGCAGGTATCTCGTGGGTGACCTGCTTATATACTGTACTCCCAAGGGATGCTGGTCCCTTGGGACTTCAACAGGTAGGCCCTCTGGTGGTAGTGTAATACAGGTTGCAAGGGGTTAAATATATAACATCACTCTCCCGTGAAGTCAAATAGTACACTTATTTACAAGGTGAGACGATCTGGGGCTTTTCGTTCCCTTATCGATTGTCTCGGTACAAATGCAGGTGTGGGTGAGTTGGTTAGTTCTTCACTGGGCTGCTGGGGATGGTGAGTTCGGCTTCGTGGTCAACCATGATGTCAGTTGCCACTTGTGTGTGTGTTGGAGGGTCAAAGATGGTGGTGTCTTCTTCAGTTTGTTTGTAACTGTTGGTGAACTGCAATTTGATTTGTTCCAAATGTTTTCTGTACGTTAGTCCATTGGCCAATTTGACCTGAAACACCCTATTCCCCTTTTTGGATGTGACCGTGCCAGCGAGTCATTTGGGATCATTTCCATAATTGAGTACAAACTCAGGATCATTGATCTCAATATCGCATGACAAATTTGCGCAGTCATGGTACACACTTTATTGATACCGCTTGTCCTCCACGTGATCATGGACAACTCGGCTTGGCGACCTCCGGTGAGTAAATGAAGTCTGGTGCGGTAGCTGAGCAGCACTCGGGACAGCCGGATCTGCAGGGAGCTTTCCGACACATATTTTAAGCTTTGCTTGATGGTCTGAACTGCCCGTTCTGCCTGACCATTGGATGCGGGCTTGAACAGGGCAGATGTGATGTGCTTGATCCCTTTGCGGGTCATGAATTCCTTGAATTCAGCACTGGTGAAGCACGGCCCATTGTCGCTGACTAGGACATCAGGCAGACCGTGCGTGGCAAACATGCCTCGTAGGTTTTCAATAGTGGCCGTGGACATGCTTACAGACATTATCACACATTCAATCCATTTTGAGTAAGCGTCCACGACAACCAAAAACATTTTGCTTAGAAATGGGCCTGCATAGTCCACGTGGATCCTCAACCATGGTTTGGAGGGTCACGACCACAAACGTAGCGGTGCCTCTCTGGGTGCTCAGAGCAAGTGTTGCACTGGTGCACGCATGATTCTAAATCTGAGTCGATGCCGGGCCACCATCCATGGGATCTGGCTATATCTTTCATCATTACAATGCTTGGGTGGATGCTGTGCTTTTCATAAATGAACATATCTCTGCCTTTCTTGGGCAAGACCATGCGATTGCCCCACAACAGACAGTCCGCCTGCAGGGACATTTCGTCTTTGCGCCGATGGAATGGCTTAATCGCCTCCTGAATCTCCACTGGGATGCTGGACCAGCTCCCATGGAGGACACAGTTTTTTTTACCAAGGACAGTAAAGGATCCTGGCTGGTCCAGGTCCTGATCTGGCGGGCCGTGACGGGGGATCTTTCGTTCTCGAATGCATCCATTACTATGAGTAAGTCCACTGGCAGTGCCATTTCCACCCCAGTGGTGGGCAATAGCAGTCGACTGAGAGCATCTGCACAGTTCTCTGTGTCCGGTCTGTAGTGGATTACATAGTTGTATGCCGACAGCGTGAGCGCCCATCTTTGGATGAGGGCAGAGATATTGGTGTTAATCCCTTTGCTTGCAGAGAACAGCGATATGAGCGGCTTACGATCAGTTTCAAGCTCAAACTTGAGGCCAAGTAAGTACTGGTGCATTTATTTTTACCTAGTATACGCACGCCAGAGCCTCTTTTTCAATCATGCTGTAGGTCCTTTCGGCCTTGGACAAACTCCTGGACGTATAAGCGACCGGTTGCAAAATCCCCGATTCGTTAGCCTGTTGTAACACACACCCGACCCCGTACGACGACGAATCGCAAGCCAGCACTAATCTTTTACAAGGGTTATACAGAACAAGCAGTCTGTTTGAATACAACAGATTTCTGGCTTTCTTAAAGTAGGCCTCTTGTGAATTCACCCATACCCAGTCGTCTCCCTTGCGCAGTAGGGCTTTTAGCAGGGTGCTTAACCCAGGTAGGAAATTACCGAAATAGTTGAGGAGTCCCAGGAACGACCGCAGCTCTGTCACGTTCTGTGGTTGCGGCGCGTTCTTGATGGCCTCCGTCTTGGCGTCGGTGGCTCTGATGTCGTCTGCTGCAATTCTTCTTCCCAAGAACTCGACCTCCTGCGCCAGGAAAACATACTTCGAGCGTTTCAACCTGAGCCCCACGCAATCCAACCGACTAAGAACCTCTTCCAGGTTCTGCAAGTGTTCGATGGTGTCCCGACCTGTAACCAGTATGTCGTCCTGGAAAACCACGGTGCGAGGAACCGACTTTAGCAGGCTCTCCATGTTTCATTGGAAGATTGCCGTGGCCGACCGAATCCCAAACGGGCATCTGTTATAGATGAACAGACCTTTGTGCGTATTGATGCAGGTGAGGCCTTTCAAAGACTCCTCCAACTCCTGCGTCATGTAGGCCGAGGTCATGTCCAGCTTGGTGAATGAATTCCCTCCAGCCAGGGTTGCAAATAGGTCATCTGCCTTGGGTAGCGGGTACTGGTCCTGTAGCGAAAAAAGTACTTTATAGTCCCCACAAATTCTGACCGTGCCGTCCTCTTTAAGTACCGGGACAATCGGACGAGCCCATTCATTGAATTCCACCGGTGCGATGATGCCTTCTCGCTGCAGCCTGTCCAGCTCAATTTTCACTTTCTCTTGCATCATATACAGTACCGCCCGTGCCTTGTGGTGGATGGGTCGCGTACCAGGAACCAAATGGATCTGCACTTTCGCCCCCGAGAATCTTTCAATGCCTGGCTCGAACAACGATGGGAACTTGCTCAGAACCTGGGCACATGAGGCGTCATCGACGGATGAGAGTGCTCGGATGTCATCCCAGTTCCAGCGGATTTTTCCCAGCCAGCTTCTGCCAAACAATACGGGGCCATCCCCTGGCACAATCCACAGCAGGAGTTCGTGTACTGCTCCATCATAGGAGACTTTGACTTCTGCGCTGCCAATTACAGGGATTTGTTCCTTGGTGTAAGTCCTTAGTTTGGTGTGAATGGAGCTGAGCATGGGCCTGTGTGTCTTTTTGCACTACATCCTGCCAAAGGCCTTTTTACTCATTATGGACTGACTCGCACCAGTGTCCAGTTCCATCGATACTGGAATTCCATTCAATTCAACTTTCAACATTATTGGTGGACGTTTCGTAGTGAATGTATGTACCCTGTACACTTCTGCCTCCTCGGTTCGAGTCTCCAATTCAGCCTGATCCACAGTGGATCGATCTTCCTCTGCAACGTGGTGGTTTGTAGGGTTTGCAGGGTTTGCAGCTCGCCTGCACATTCGCTGGAGGTGTCCCATTGTTCTGCAACCGTTGCACACATAGTGCTTGAAGCGGCATTGATGGGGCTGATGATTACCTCCACAGCGCCAACAAGGTGTTAATTGCCTCGCATTAATGATTGATGGCGGACTCTGGGTCATCTGAGGTCGGGCAGCAGCAGCCAGCGTGTACGTTCTGCCATGTATATTCCTGCTCGAAAACGACGTTACTTTATGCACAGTACTGTCTGAAACTTCTTTACTCTGCGAAATCTGTTTGGTGTTGTCGCTGGTGGACATAAATGCCTGGGCTATCGTTATGGCTTTACTTAGATTCCGAGTTTCAATTGTTAACAGTTTGCGAAGGATTGCCTCATGGCCAATGCCCAGTACCATAAAGTCTCTAAGCATTTGTTCTAGAAATCCCTCAAATTCACAATGTCCTGCAAGGTGCCTTAGTTCGGCAACATAGCTCGCCACTTCCTGGCCCTCCAACCGTTGACACGTGTAGAACCGATATCTCGCCATCAAAATGCTTTCCTTAGGATTTAGGTGCTCCTGGACCAGAGTACACAATTCTGCATAGGATTTAGCTATTGGTTTTACAGGAGCTAGGAGATTCTTTTTGAGGCCATAGATTGTTGCCCCACAGACAGTTAGGAAGATCACCCTTCGTTTGGCTGCGTTCTCGTCCCCTTCCAGCTCATTGGCCACAAAATATTGGTCGAGTCTCTCCACGAAGGCCTCCCAATCGTCCCCTTCTGAGAACTTCTTCAGGATACCAACTGTTCTTTACATTTTCGCGCGATTGTTCCTTACCTCGCCGCCAATTGATTAGCTCATAATAAAGGATGAAATTGAGTACTGTGTACAATGAGCAAGTGTGACCTTAGCTCTTTTAATGAGACTCCAGAGTGTAGGTACCTCGTGGGTGGCCTGCTTATATACCATGTTCCCAAGGGATGCTGGAATTCCTCATCAAGCAAATGTTAGATCCAAATCTAAAGAAATGGCAGTTATCATTTGACCACAAATATGCAAATTTTCGAATTACTTTTCGTAATACTCCTCATACAACTACTGGTAGAACACCAGCAGCGTTTTTTCTCAAACGACAGCCACGAACCAGGTTCTCGTTGTTAAAGCCAATCTTGGCACAATCAGTAGAAGAGAATTAATTAAAACAGAAAGAGAATCATGATAGAAGTAGGGTAAGGTTAGAGTGAAGAACCATCACCATAAATGGTTAAAGTGGTTACGGAAGAATAATGAAGATATGTAGCCCTAGCACATATTTAGTCAAAATGTTTAATCATGGAAAGGTTAGGTTTGTTCACGTTGATCATATTTTACCTACAGATGTGGAACGAGTTGAAAGTTAGAATGATTCAATTATTTCTGATGAGTCAGATACTCATATTACAAGTGAGTCAGAAAAATTTGTTACAAGTAGAGTACCATTGGCAAATCTTACATCAGATATACTAGAAACAAGTCCAAGAGAAAGTCAGAATTTATGTCAGAGTCTGAGTCAAGCAGACCATCAGTCTGAAGTTGTAGAGAGTTCAAATGGAGTTCAAGGGCATCCCTTGGAGAAAAACGCTGCTCAAGCTTAGCCTAGAATGAATCTAAGTTTTTCTCTTTTTCTCTTTTTCTTTTAATTAGATTTTTAATTAGATAAGTCTAATTAGAGAGATGGCAGGGGAGCTCAATCCTGTGGAGTGCACATCCTGCAGCATGTGGGAAATCCTGGACGCTTAGCATGGCCTAGCCAACCATGTGTGCAGGAGGTGTCTCCAGCTTCAACTACTCGAGCTCCACGTTTCGGAGCTTGAGCGGCGGCTGGAGTCAATATGGTGCATCAGCGAGGCTGAGAGCTACTTGGATAGCACGTTTCAGGAAGTGGTCACCCCGCAGCTTAAAAGCATGCAGGCAGAGGGGAAGTGGGTGACCACCAGACAAAGTAAGAACGCTAGGCAGGTAGAACAGGAGTTCCGCCGAGAGTCCATCTCGCTTGCAAACCGATATTCACTTCTGAGCATCGGTGAGGGCGATGGTGCCTCTGCAGAGTGCAGCCAGAGCCAATTCCAAGGCACCACGGGTAGCTCAGCTGTGCAGGGGGGAGGGACGAAGAATAAAATTGCTCCAGTGATGAGGGATTCGATAGTTAGGGCAACAGAGAGGCGTTTCTGCGTCCGCAGGCGTGATTCCAGAATGGTATGGTGCCTCCCTGGTGCCAGGGTCAATGATGTCACAGAGCGGAAGCAGGGCATTCTGTGGGGAGAGAGTAAACAGCTAGAGGTCGTGTCCATATTGGGACCAATGACATAGACAGAAAGAGGGATGAGGACCTACAGGCAAAATTTAGGGAGGTAGGAAGAAAATTAAAGGGTAGGACCTCAAAGGTAGTAATCTATGGGTTACTACTGGTGCCACATGCGAATGAGTACAAGAATAGAAGGATAGAAAGGATGAACATGTGGCTGGAAAGTTGGTGTAGGAGGGCTTTAAATTCTTGAGGCATTGTGACCGCTTCTGGGGTAGATTTGACCTGTACAAACCAGACGGGTTGCACCTCAACATCGCCGGGACCAATATCATCACAGGAGTTTTGCTAGTTCTGTTACATAGAAACATAGAAAATAGATGCAGGAGTAGGCCATTCGGCCCTTCGAGCCTGCACTGCCATTCAATGAGTTCATGGCTGAACATGCAACTTCAGTACCCCATTCCTGCTTTCTTGCCATATCCCTTGATCCCCCTAGTACTAAGCGACATCTAACTCCTTTTTGAATATATTTAGTGAATTGGCCTCAACAACTTTCTGTGGTAGAGAATTCCACAGGTTCACCACTCTCTGGGTGAAGAAGTTTCTCCTCATCTTGGTCCTAAATGGCTTACCCCTTATCCTTAGACTGTGCCCCCTGGTTCTGGACTTTCCCAACATTGGGAACATTCTTCCTGCATCTAACCTGTCGAAACCCGTCAGAATTTGAAACGTTTCGATGAGATCCCCTCTCATTCTTCTGAACTCCAGTGAATACAAGCCCGGCTGATCCAGTTTTTCTTGATATGTCAGTCCCGCCATCCCGGGAATCAGTCTGGTGAACCTTCGCTGCACTCCCTCAATAGCAAGAATGTCTTTCCTCAAGTTAGGAGACCAAAACTGTACACAATACTCCAGCTGTGGCCTCACAAAGGCCCTGTACAACTGTACTAACACCTCCCTGCCCCTGTACTCAAATCTCCTCGCTATGAAGGCCAACATGCCATTTGCTTTCTTAACTGCCTGCTGTACCTGCATGCCAACCTTCAATGACTGATGTACCATGACACCCAGGTCTCGTTGCACCTCCCCTTTTCCTAATCTGTCGTCATTCAGATAATAGTCTGTCTCTCTGTTTTTACCACCAAAGTGGATAACCTCACATTTATCTACATTATACTTCATCTGCCATGCATTTGCCCACTCACCTAAGCTATCCAAGTCACTCTGCAGCCTCATAGCATCCTCCTCGCAGCTCACACTGCCACCCAACTTAGTGTCATCCGCAAATTTGGAGATACTAATTTAATGCCCTCGTCTAAATCATTAATGTACAATGTAAACAGCTGGGGTCCCAGCACAGAACCTTGCAGTACCCAACTAGTCACTGCCTGCCATTCTGAAAAGTACCCATTTACTCCTACACTTTGCTTCCTGTCTGCCAACCAGTTCTCAATCCACATCAGCACAATACCCCCAATCCCATGTGCTTTAACTTTGCACATTAATATCTTGTGTTGGACCTTGTCGAAAGTCTTCTGAAAGTCCAAATACACCACATCAACTGGTTCTCCCTTGTCCACTCTACTGGAAACATCCTCAAAAAATTCCAGAAGATTTGTCAAGCATGATTTCCCTTTCACAAATCCATGCTGACTTGGACCTATCATGTGATCTCTTTCCAAATGCGCTGCTATGACATCCTTAATAATTGATTCCATCATTTTACCCACTACTGATGTCAGGCTGACCAGTCTATAATTCTGTTTTCTCTCTCCCTCCTTTTTTAAAAAGTGGGGTTACATTGGCTACCCTCCAATCCATAGGAACTGATCCAGAGTCTATGGAATGTTGGAAAATGACTGTCAATGCATCTGCTATTTCCAAGGCCACCTCCTTAAGTACTCTGGGATGCAGTCCATCAGGCCCTGGGGATTTATCGGCCTTCAATCCCATCAATTTCCCCAACACAATTTCGCGACTAATAAGGATTTCTCTCAGTTCCTCCTTCTTACTAGACCCTCTGACACCTTTTATATCCAGAAGGTTGTTTGTGTCCTCCTTAGTGAATACCGAACCAAAGTACTTGTTCAATTGGTCTGCCATTTCTTTGTTCCCCGTTATGACTTCCCCTGATTCTGACTGCAGGGTACCTACATTTGTCTTTACTAACCTTTTTCTCTTTACATATCTATAGAAGCTTTTGCAGTCCATCTTAATGTTCCCTGCAAGCTTCCTCTCGTACTCTATTTTTCCTGCCCTAATCAAACCCTTTGTCCTCCTTTGCTGAGTTCTAAATTTCTCCCAGTCCCCAGGTTCGTGGCTATTTCTGGCCAATTTGTATGCCAGTTCCTTGGCTTTAATACGATCCCTGATTTCCCTTGATAGCCACGGTTGAGCCACCTTCCATAAGAACATAAGAACATAAGAATTAGGAACAGGAGTAGGCCATCTAGCCCCTCGAGCCTGCTCCGCCATTCAAAAAGATCATGGCTGATCTGGCCGTGGACTCAGCTCCACTTACCCGCCCGCTCCCCGTAACCCTTAATTCCCTTATTGGTTAAAAATCCATCTGTCTGTGACTTGAATACATTCAATGAGCTAGCCTCAACTGCTTCCTTGGGCAGAGAATTCTACAGATTCACAACCCTCTGGGAGAAGAAATTCCTTCTCAACTCGGTTTTAAATTGGCTCCCCCGTATTTTGAGGCTGTGCCCCCTAGTTCTAGTTTCCCCGACCAGTGGAAACAACCTCTCTGCCTCGATCTTGTCTATCCTTTTCATTATTTTAAATGTTTCGATAAGATCACTCCTCATCCTTCTGAACTCCAACGAGTAAAGACCCAGTCTACTCAATCTATCATCATAAGGTAACCCCCTCATCTCCGGAATCAGCCTAGTGAATCGTTTCTGTACCCCCTCCAAAGCTAGTCTATCCTTCCTTAAGTAAGGTGACCAAAACTGCACGCAGTACTCCAGCTGCGGCCTCACCAATACCCTATACAGTTGCAGAAGGACCTCCCTGCTTTTGTACTCCATCCCTCTCGCAATGAAGGCCAACATTCCATTCGCCTTCCTGATTACCTGCTGCACCTGCAAACTAACGTTTTGGGATTCATGCACAAGGACCCCCAGGTCCCTCTGCACCGCAGCATGTTGTAATTTCTCCCCATTCAAATAATATCGCATTTACTGTTTTTTTTCCCAAGGTGGATGAACTCACACTTTCCGACATTGTAATCCATCTTCCAAACCTTAGCCCATTCGCTTAACCTATCTAAATCTCTTTGAAGCCTCTCTGTGTCCTCTACACAACCCGCTTTCGCACTAATCTTTGTGTCATCTGCAAATTTTGTTACACGACACTCTGTCCCCTCTTCCAGGTCATCTATGTATATTGTAAACAGTTGTGGTCCCAGCACCGATCCCTGTAGCACACCACTAACCACCGATTTCCAACCTGAAAAGGACCCATTTATCCCGACTCTCTGCTTTCTGTTAGCCAGCCAATTCTCGATCCATGCTAATACATTTCCACTGACTCCGCGTACCTTTATCTTCTGCAGTAACATTTTGTGTGGCACCTTATCGAATGCCTTTTGAAAATCTAAATACACCACATCCATTGGTACACTTCTATCCACCATGCTCGTTATATCCTCAAAGAATTCCAATACATTAGTTAAACATGATTTCCCCTTCATGAATCCATGCTGCGTCTGCTTGATTGCACTATTCCTATCTAGATGTCCCGCTATTTCTTCCTTAATGATAGTTGCAACCATTTTCCTCACTACAGATGTTAAACTAACCGGCCTATAGTTACCTGTCTTTTGTCTGCCCCCTTTTTTAAACAGAGGTGTTACATTAGCTGCTTTCCAATCCACTGGTACCTCCCCAGAGTCCAGAGAATTTTGGTAGATTATAACGAATGCATCTGCTACAACTTCCGCCATCTCTTTTAATACCCTGAGATGCATTTCATCAGGACCCGGGGACTTGTCTACCTTGAGTCCCATTAACCTGTCCAGCACTACCCCCCTCGTGATAGTGATTGTCTCAAGGTCCTCCCTTCCCACATTCCTGTGACCAGCAATTTCTGGCATGTTTCCTGTGTCTTCCACTGTGAAGACCGAAGCAAAATAATTGTTTAAGGTCTCAGCCATTTCCACATTTCCCATTATTAAATCCCCTTTCTCATCTTCGAAGGGACCAACATTTACTTTAGTCACTCTTTTCCATTTTATATCTGTAAAAGCTTTTACTATTCGTTTTTATGTTTTGCGCAAGCTTACCTTCGTAAACTATCTTTCCTTTCTTTATTGGTTTCTTAGTCATTCTTTGCTGTTGTTTAATATTTTCCCAATCTTCTATTTTCCCACTAACCTTGGCCACCTTATACGCATTGGTTTTTAATTTGATACTCTCCTTTATTTCCTTGGTTATCCACAGCTGGTTATCCCTTCTCTTACCGCCCTTCTTTTTCACTGGAATATATTTTTGTTGAGCACTATGAAAGAGCTCCTTAAAAGTCCTCCACTGTTCCTCAATTGTGCCACCATTTAGTCTGTGTTTCCAGTCTACTTTAGCCAATTCTACCCTCATCCCACTGTAGTCCCCTTTGTTTAAGCATAGTACGCTCGTTTGAGACACTACTTCCTCACCCTCAATCTGTATTACAAATTCAACCATACTGTGATCACTCATTCCGAGAGGATCTTTTACTCGGAGATCGTTTATTATTCCTGACTCATTACACAGGACCAGATCTAAGATAGCTTGCTCTCTTGTAGATTCTGCAACATACTGTTCTAAGAAACAATCCCGTATGCATTCTATGAATTCCTCCTCCAGGCTACCCCGTGCGATTTGATTTGACCAATCGATATATAGGTTAAAATCCCCCATGATTACTGCCGTTCCTTTTTCACATGCCTCCATTATTCCCTTGATTATTGCCCACCCCACCATGAAGTTATTATTTGGGGGCCTATAAACTACGCCCACCAGTGACTTTTTCCCCTTACTATCTCTAATCTCCACCCACAATGATTCAACAATTGTTCATTAGAGCCAATATCGTCTCTTACAACTGCCCTGATATCATCCTTTATTAACAGAGCTACCCCACCTCCTTTCCCTTCTTGTCTATCTTTCCAAATCATCAGATACCCCTGTATGTTTAATTCCCAGTCTTGGCCACCCTGCAACCACGTTTCTGTCATGGCCACCAAATCATACCCATTTGTAATGATTTGTGCCGTCAACTCATTTACTTTATTTTGAATGCTGCGTGTGTTTAGGTAGGGTGTTTTAATACTAGTTTTTAAACCATGATTTTTAGTTTTGACCCCTCCTGCAGCCCCTTTACATTCAGTGGCCCTGTTTGTTTTTTACCTTGGGTTTCTCTGCCCTTCACTTTTACTCATCTCCTTTCTGTCTTTTGCTTTTGTCTCCTTTTTGTTTCCCTCTGTCTCCCTGCATTGGTTCCCATCTCCCTGCCATATTAGTTTAACTCTTTCCCAACAGCACTAGCAAACACTCCCCCGAGGACATTGGTTCCGGTCCTGTCTCGGTGCAGACCGTCCGGTTTGTACTGGTCCCACCTCTCCCTTTTTTATCTTTACGCCAATCAGGGCTGTACAATTGTTGTAGTTCATCCATGTGGTCTCTAAATGTCTGCCATTGCCCATCCACTGTCAACCCTTTAAGTATCATTCGCCAATCTATCTTAGCCAATTCACGCCTCATACCTTCAAAGTTACCCTTCTTTAAGTTCTGGACCATGGTCTCTGAATTAATTGTTTCATTCTCCACACTAATGTAGAATTCCACCATATTATGGTCACTCTTCCCCAAGGGGCCTCGCACAACGAGATTGCTAATTAATCCTTTCTCATTACACAACACCCAGTCTAAGATGGCCTCCCCCCTAGTTGGTTCCTCGACATATTGGTCTAGAAAACCATCCCTTATGCACTCCAGGAAATCCTCCTCCACCATATTGCTTCCAGTTTGGTTAGCCCAATCTATATGCATATTAAAGTCACCCATGATAACTGCTGCATCTTTATTGCAGAATTGGGGAGAGTTTAAACTAGCTTGGTAGAGGGATGGGAACCTGAGAATAGATTCAATAGGGAAGGAAGTAAAGCAGAAATTGGATCGCAAGAATTTACAAAGTGAATCTTTATGACTGGAAACAAGGCTTAGTAAATAGTAATCAAGGAGGTCTTCCTTTGCTAAATGGTATATACTTTAATGCAAGGAGTATAGCGAATAAGGCGGATGAGCTAACAGTACAGGTAGACAGTTGGGAGTATGTCATTATAGCCATTACAGAGACATGGCTGAAAGAGGAGCAGGTTTGGCAGATCAATATTGCTGGTTACAGAATTTTTAGACAAGACAGAGAGGGGGGTAAAAAAGAGGGAGGGGCAGTTGCGATATTGATTAAATAAACTATTACAGCTGTGAGGAGGGATGATATGTTAGAGGAATCATCAAATGAGGCCATATGGGTCAAATTGAAAATAAAAAAGGGGCGATCACACTGCTGGGAATGTATTACAGACTCCCAAACAGTGGGAGGGAGATAGAGGAGCAAATATGTAGGCAAATTATTGTGAAGTCCAAAAACCATAGGGTAGTATTTGTTGGGGATTTTAACTATCCTAATATTGATTGGGGCAAATATAGTGTGAAGGGTAATAGAGGGTGTGGAATTCTTAAAATACATTCAAGAGAACTTTTTTAGTCAGTATGTAACAAGCCCAATACGAGAGGGAGTGGTTTTGGATTTAGTTTTGGGGAATGAAGCTGGGCAGGTTGAAGGGGTATTAGTGGGAGAGCACTTGGGTGCCAGTGACCATAATTCAGCCAGATTCAAGTTAGTTATGGATAAGGAGGATAGGACTGGAATAAATGTCCCAAATTCGGGAAAAGCTAACTTTGCTAAGTTGAGGAGTGATTTTGCCATAGTAGACTGGAAACAGCTACATGTGGGTAAATCAGTGTCAGAACAGTGGGAGGCATTCAAAGAGATCTGGAAGGCTCAGGCCAAATATGTGCCCTTAAAGAAAAAAGGGGGCAAATAACAATTCTGGAGCCTCCTGGATGTATAGGGACTTACAGGGGAGAATAAAGAAAAAAAGGGAAGCTTATGTCATATACCGACGGCTAAATACTATAGAATCTTTGGAGGAATGTGGAAAGTTAAAAGGTAAAATTAAAAAGGATATTAGGAATGCTAAGAGAGAGCATGAAAAATTCTTGACTAGTAAAATTAAGGAAAACCCAAATATGTTCTATCAATATATGAAGAGCAAGAGGGTAACTAAAGAAAGGGTAGGACCTATTAGAGACCATGAGGGTAATCTTTGTGTGGAGGCAGAAGATGTTGGTATGGTTCTTAATGAATACTTTGCGTCTGTTTTCACAAAGGAAAGGGGCAATGCAGATACTGCTATCGAGGAGGAGTGTGAAATTCTGGATGAAATAAACATAGTCAGAGAGGAGGTATTAAAGGGTTTAGCAGCTTTGAAAGTAGATAAGTCCCCAGGCCCAGATGAAATGCATCCCAAGCTGTTGAGCGAAGTAAAAGAGGAAATAGCAGAGGCCTTGACCATCATTTTCCAGTCCTCTTTGGATTGGGGCATGGTGCCAGAGGATTGGAGGACTGCTAATGTGGTACCCTTGTTTAAGAAAGGAGAAAGGGATAGGCCGAGTAATTACAGCCTAACCTCAGTGGTAGAAAAATTATTGGAAAAATCCTGAAAGGCAGGATAAATCTACATTTGGAAAGGCAAGGATTAATTAGAGACTGTCAGCACGGATTTGTTAAGGGAAAATCGTGTTTGACTAACCTGATTGAATTTTTTGAGGAGGTAACCAAGAGGGTTGATGAGGGTGGTGCGTACGATGTAGTGCATATGTACTTTAACAAAGATTTCGATAAGGTCCCACATGGTAGGCTGGCCACAAAGACTAAAGCTGATGGGATCCAGGACAAAGTGGCTAGTTGGATCCAAAATTTCCTTAGAGGTAGGAAGCAAAGGGTAATGGTTGATGGATGTTTTTGTGACTGAAAGGATGTTTCCAGTGGGGTTCCGCAGGGCTCAGTACTGGGTCCCTTGCTTTTTGTGGTATATATCAATGATTTAGACTTGAATATAGGGAGTATGATTGAGAAGTTTGCAGATGACACTAAAATTGACTGTGTGGTTGATAATGAAGAGGAAAGTCATGGACTGCAGGAGAATATCAATCTACTGGTCAGGTGGGCAGAGCAGTGGCAAATGGAATTTAATTTGGAGAAGTGTGAGATAATGCACTTTGGGAGGGCTAATAAGGAAAGGGTATGCGCATTAAGCGGTAGGCCGCTTAATATTGTAGATGAACAAAGGGACCTTGGAGTGCTTGTCCACAGATCCCTGAAAGTAACAGGCCAGGTGGATAAGGTGGTTAAGAAGGCAAACGGAATGCTTGCTGAGGCATAGAATACAAGAGCAGGGTGGTTATGATTAAATTGTATAATACTCTGGTTAGGCCACAGCGGGAGTACTGCGTGCAGTTCTGGTCACCGTATTATAGGAAGGACATGATTGCACTAGAGAGGGTGCAGAGGAGATTTACTAGGATGCTGCCTGGCATGGTGAATCTTAACTATGAGGACAGATTGGATAGGCTCGGTTTGTTCTCATTGGAATAGAGGAGGTTGAGAGGAGACCTCATTGAGGTGTACAACATTTTGAGAGGCCTGGATATAGTGGCTAGTAAGGGCCTATTTCCATTGGTGGAGGGGTCAATTATGAGGGGGCATAGTTTTAAGGTGGTTGGTGGAAGGTTCAGAAGGGATTTGAGGGGGGCTCTTCATGTAGAGGGATGTGGAGGCCTGTAACTCACTGCCTGGAAGGGTGGTGGATGCAGAAACCCTCACCACATTTAAAAGATGCTTGGATGGGCACTTAAAGAGCCGTAACCTGCAGGGTTATGAACTTAGAGCTGGTAATTGGGATTAGACTGGATAACCTCTTATTGGCTGGTGCAGATACGATGGTAAGTACTGCAAGGAATCAAATACGGCCAGGGTGATCTCCTGGACTAGTTTCGATCACCTGGATAGGTTGGAGAGGAATTTTCCCAGATTTTTTTTTTCCCCAATTGGCCTGAGTTTTTATCTGGTTTTTACCTCTCCCAGGAGTTCACATGGCTCCGGTTGTGGTGGAATGTAGAATGTTTTAGTGTCAGGTGTGTCCCAGTTGTGTGGGGCGGACTGGTTGGGCTGGGTGCTCTTTATCTTTCCGCCATTGTTCATTGTTCATAGGTTTATTTGTAACCTTAAGGGTTGCTGACTGAGGGCCATGCCGCTCTTTGTCGGCCGGCGTGGACACGATGGCCGAAATGGCCTTCATCTCCGCTGTAAATTTCTATGTTTCTATGTCACCAAGTTTGGAAAGTTCTGTTTGAGAGCAAAGATAGCCTCTTCGAAACAGAATAGCAGTAATTAAGTTTGATTTGTAAAAATAATTCCATGGGCTAGACTTTCCACTTGACATCGCGGGGCAAGCGATCATGAAGGCTGAAACATCGCTAAGGCTGGAACATCGCCTATTTTTTGGGCACTAGCGATCTAAGCAGAAAGTCTAGTATAACCATACAAGTTATGTGTGATGATTATTTTGTATTGATTACTTTTTCATGAAGGAGGGATAAGTGTAATATAGAGCTCTCCTAGTAAATTACTGCTCCACCTAGTGGACTACTGTGGTAATCCAACTGCTGCGTAAGTACAATAAAAGTCAATAATGTATTGGAGCCATTTTGTAAAATCTGTGTGTTAGTGATGACGTAAAGAATATATTACAAAAGGCTTGAAAAATTGGTTCTTTTATTTTCTTCCAATAAGGGTGGGGAGAAATTTTGCTCAGAAGTAGTAATCTCGGGATTGCTACCAGTGCCATGTGCTAGTCAGAGTAGGAATCACAGGATAGCTCAGATGAATACGTGGCTTGAGCAGTGGTGCAGCAGGGAGGGATTCAAATTCCTGGGGCATTGGAACCGGTTCTGGGGGAGGTGGGACCAAGCCAGACGGTCTGCACCTGGGCAGGACCGGAACCAATATCCCAGGGGGAGTGTTTGCTTGTGCTGTTGGGGAGGAGTTAAACTAATATGGCAGGGGGATGGGAACCAATGCAGGGAGACAGAGGGAAACAAAATGGAGACAGAAGCAAAAGACAGAAAGAAGATGAGTAAAAGTGGAAGGCAGAGAAACCCAAGGCAAAAAACAAAAAGGGCCACTGTACAGCAAAATTCTAAAGGGTCAAAGTGTAATAAAAAGGCAAGCCTGAAAGCTCTGTGCCTCAATGCGAGGATTATTCGGAACCCAGGAGAGGGCTCTGAGCTAAATAGAGTGGGTGAGAGCTCAGATGAACAGGACCCCAAGAAAGAATGCAAAAGGCAGGAGGCAACAGAGCAGAGTAGCACTGGGGTAAGGGTAAATTACAAGGTGATAGGAAGGGACAATATGTATGAATATAAGGGGGCTGCAGGATGGGTCAAAACTAAAAATCATGGCTTAAAAACTAGTATTAAAACACTCTACCTAAATGCACGCAGCATTCGAAATAAAGTAAATGAGTTGATGGCACAAATCATTACAAATGGGTATGATTTGGTAGCCATGACAGAAAGGTGGTTGCAGGGTGCCCAAGACTGGGAATTAAACATACAGGGGTATCTGACAATTCGGAAAGATAGACAAGAAGGGAAAGGAGGTGCGGTAGCTCTGTTAATAAAGGATGATATCAAGGCATTATGAGAGATGATATTGGCTCTAATGAACAAAATGTTGAATCATTGTGGGTGGAGATTAGAGATAGTAAGGGGAAAAAGTCACTGATGGGCATAGTTTATAGGCCCCCAAATAATAATTTCATGGTGGGGCGGACAATAATCAAGGGAATAATGGAGGCTTGTGAAAAAGGAACGGCAGTAATCAGTATCGATTGGTCAAATCAAATCGCACGGGGTAGCCTGGAGGAGGAATTCATAGAATGCATACGGGATTGTTTCTTAGAACAGTATGTTGCAGAATCTACAAGAGAGCAAGCTATCTTAGATCTGGTCCTGTGTAATGAGTCAGGAATAATAAACGATCTCCTAGTAAAAGATCCTCTCGGAATGAGTGATCACCGTATGGTTGAATTTGTAATACAGATTGAGGGTGAGGAAGTAGTGTCTCAAACGAGCGTACTATGCTTAAACAAAGGGGACTACAGTGGGATGAGGGCAGAGTTGGCTAACGTAGACTGGGAACACAGACTAAACGGTGGCACAATTGAGGAACAGTGGAGGACTTTTAAGGAGCTCTTTCATAGTGCTCAACAAAAATATATTCCAGTGAAAAAGAAGGGCGGTAAGAGAAGGGATAACCAGCCATGGATAACCAAGGAAACAAAGGAGAGTATCAAATTAAAAACCAATGCGTATAAGGTGGCCAAGGTTAGTGGGAAACTAGAAGATTGAGAAAATTTTAAACGACAGCAAAGAATGACTATGAAAGCAATAAAGAAAGGAAAGATAGATTACGAAAGTAAACCTGCGCAAAACATAAAAACAGATAGTAAAAGCTTTTACGGATATATAAAACGGAAGAGAGTGACTAAAGTAAATGTTGGTCCCTTAGAAGATGAGAAGGGGGGTTTAATAATGGGAAATGTGGAAATGGCTGAGACCTTAAACAATTATTTTGCTTCGGTCTTCACAGTGGAAGACACAAAAACCATGCCAAAAATTGCTGGTCACGGGAATGTGGGAAGGGAGGACCTTGAGACAATCACTATCACTAGGGGGGTAGTGCTGGACAGGCTAATGGGACTCAAGGTAGACAAGTCCCCTGGTCCTGATGAAATGCATCCCAGGGTATTAAAAGAGATGGCGGAAGTTATAGCAGATGCATTCGTTATAATCTACCAAAATTTTCTGGACCCCGGTGGAGGTCCCAGTGGATTGGAAAGCAGCTAATGTAATGCCTCTGTTTAAAAAAGGGGGCAGACAAAAGGCAGGTAACTATAGGCCCGTTAGTTTAACATCTGTAGTGAGGAAAATGCTTGAAACTATCATTAAGGAAGAAATAGCGGGACATCTAGATAGGAATAGTGCAATCAAGCAGACGCAGCATGGATTCATGAAGGGGAAATCATGTTTAAATAATTTAATGGAATTCTTTGAGGATATAACGAGCATGGTGGATAGAGGTGTACTGATGGATGTGGTGTATTTAGATTTTCAAAAGGCATTCGATAAGGTGCCACACAAAAGGTTACTGCAGAAGATAAAGGTACGCGGAGTCAAGGAAATGTATTAGCATGGATCGAGAATTGACTGGCTAACAGAAAGCAGAGAGTCGGGATGAATGGGTCCTTTGTGGGTTGGAAATCGGTGGTTAGCGGTGTGCCACAGGGATCGGTGCTGGGACCACAACTGTTTACAATATACATAGATGACCTGGAAGAGGGGACAGAGTGTAGTGTAACAAAATTTACAGATGACACAAAGATTAGTGGGAAAGCGGGTTGTGTAGAGGACACAGAGAGGCTGCAAAGAGATTTAGATAGGTTAAGCGAATGGGCTAAGGTTTGGCAGATGGAATACAATGTCGGAAAATGTGAGTTCATCCACCTTGGGAAAAAAAACAGTAAAAGGGAATATTATTTGAATGGGGAGAAATTACAACATGCTGCAGTGCAGAGGGACCTGGGGGTCCTTGTGCATGAAACTCTTTTGGAGTATACCTGAAAAAAAAACATAAACATTAATCCGTGCCACCCGCCCTGGATGACACACCAGACATTTACAAGGCCGTTTTTTTCCTTTTTTTTTTGTTTTTTTTGGGCACTAATATCACTTTTTTTTTCCGTGCCCCCTATAAAAGGGGAGGGGGACACTAAAAGCACCGGCAATTAAAACAAATTAAACTTTAAAACGTAAAATCAAATTAAAATTTGGTTGCCGGGCGTGATGATGCACTCCAGTCCCTCCGGTGCCCACCTCTCGCGGAAGGCCGCGAGCGTACCGGTGGACACCGCGTGCTCCATCTCCAAGGACACCCTGGACCGGATGTAAGAGCGGAAAAGAGGCAGGCAGTCAGGTTGAACGACCCCCTCGACCGCCCGCTGTCTGGACCGGCTGATGGCAATATTGGCCGTGCCCAGGAGCAGTCCTACGAGGAGGCCCTCGGACCTACCCGCTCCCCTCCGCACAGGGTGCCCAAAGATCAGGAGAGTGGGACTGAAGTGCAACCAGAATTTCAGGAGCAGCCCCTTTAAATAATAAAACAGGGGCTGCAACCTCGTGCACTCAATAAAAACATGGAACACGGACTCCTCCAGACCGCAGAAATTGCAGGCGGCCTGGGAGTCCGTGAACCGGCTTAAAAATTTATTGCACAGCACTGCTCCGTGCACCACCCTCCAGGCCAAGTCCCCGATGAATAGTCGGAGGATTCCCGCATAGAGTGCCCTCCATCGGGGACCCCCGCCTCCTTCGGACGGCAAGATGGTACGCCATGGGGTGTCCGGACAGCAGGCGAGGATGGCAAAGTTGAAAGTGTGCAGGAGCAGCCCGTACAGGAAACCCCTCCGCGCGGAACTGAAAGGCACGGAGGGGATTTCCCCGAGGCGGCTCAAGTTGTGAGGCGCCGGCTCCTTGTGCATGAAACTCTTTTGAGTTTATCTGTAAAATAAAAAAACATTAAACCGTGCCACCCGCCCTGGATGACACAGCAGACATTTACAAGGCCCTTTTTTTTCCTTTTTTGTGTTTTTTTGTGTTTTTCTTTTTTTTTTTGGGCGCTAAAATCACATTTTTCCAAGTGCCCCCTATAAAAGGGGAGGGGGACACTAAAAGCACTGGCAATTAAAACAAATTAAACTTTAAAACGTAAAATCAAATTAAAATTTGGTTGCCGGGCGTGATGATGCACTCCAGTCCCTCCGGTGCCCACCTCTCGCGAAAGGCCGCGAGCGTACCGGTGGACACAGCGTGCTCCATCTCCAAGGACACCCTGGACCGGATGTAAGAGCAGAAGAGAGGCAGGCAGTCAGGTTGAACGACCCCCTCGACCGCCCGCTGTCTGGACCGGCTGATGGCACCCTTGGCCATGCCCAGGAGCAGTCCTACGAGGAGGCCTTCGGACCTACCCGCTCCCCTCCGCACAGGGTGCCCAAAGATCAGGAGAGTGGGACTGAAGTGCAGCCAGAATTTCAGGAGCAGCCCCTTTAAATAATAAAACAGGGGCTGCAACCTCGTGCACTCAATAAAAACATGGAACACGGACTCCTCCAGACCGCAGAAATTGCAGGCGGCCTGGGAGTCCGTGAACCGGCTTTAAAATTTGTTGCACGGCACTGCTCCATGCACCACCCTCCAGGCCAAGTCCCCGATGAATAGTCGGAGGATTCCCGCATAGAGTGCCCTCCATCGGGGACCCCCGCCTCCTTCGGACGGCAAGATGGTACGCCATGGCGTGTCCGGACGGCCAGCAAGGATGGCAAAGTTGAGAGTGTGCAGGAGCAGCCCGTACAGGAAACCCCTCCGCGCGGAACTGAAAGGCACGGAGGGGATTTCCCCGAGGCGGCTCAAGTTGTGAGGCGCCGGCTCCTTGTGCATGAAACTCTTTTGAGTTTATCTGTAAAATAAAAAAACATTAAACCGTGCCACCCGCCCTGGATGACACAGCAGACATTTACAAGGCCCTTTTTTTTTCTTTTTTGTGTTTTTTTGTGTTTTTCTTTTTTTTTTGGGCGCTAAAATCACATTTTTCCAAGTGCCCCCTATAAAAGGGGAGGGGGACACTAAAAGCACTGGCAATTAAAACAAATTAAACTTTAAAACGTAAAATCAAATTAAAATTTGGTTGCCTGGCGTGATGATGCACTCCAGTCCCTTCGGTGCCCACCTCTCGCGGAAGGCCGCGAGCGTACCGGTGGACACCGCGTGCTCCATCTCCAAGGACACCCTGGACCGGATGTAAGAGCGGAAGAGAGGCAGGCAGTCAGGTTGAACGACCCCCTCGACCGCCCGCTGCCTGGACCGGCTGATGGCACCCTTGGCCGTGCCCAGGAGCAGTCCTACGAGGAGGCCTTCGGACCTACCCGCTCCCCTCCGCACAGGGTGCCCAAAGATCAGGAGAGTGGGACTGAAGTGCAGCCAGAATTTCAGGAGCAGCCCCTTTAAATAATAAAACAGGGGCTGCAACCTCGTGCACTCAATAAAAACATGGAACACGGACTCCTCCAGACCGCAGAAATTGCAGGCGGCCTGGGAGTCCGTGAACCGGCTTAAAAATTTATTGCACAGCACTGCTCCGTGCACCACCCTCCAGGCCAAGTCCCCGATGAATAGTCGGAGGATTCCCGCATAGAGTGCCCTCCATCGGGGACCCCCGCCTCCTTCGGACGGCAAGATGGTACGCCATGGGGTGTCCGGACAGCAGGCGAGGATGGCAAAGTTGAAAGTGTGCAGGAGCAGCCCGTACAGGAAACCCCTCCGCGCGGAACTGAAAGGCACGGAGGGGATTTCCCCGAGGCGGCTCAAGTTGTGAGGCGCCGGCTCCTTGTGCATGAAACTCTTTTGAGTTTATCTGTAAAATAAAAAAACATTAAACCGTGTCACCCGCCCTGGATGACACAGCAGACATTTACAAGGCCCTTTTTTTTCCTTTTTTGTGTTTTTTTGTGTTTTTCTTTTTTTTTTTGGGCGCTAAAATCACATTTTTCCAAGTGCCCCCTATAAAAGGGGAGGGGGACACTAAAAGCACTGGCAATTAAAACAAATTAAACTTTAAAACGTAAAATCAAATTAAAATTTGGTTGCCGGGCGTGATGATGTACTCCAGTCCCTCCGGTGCCCACCTCTCGCGGAAGGCCGCGAGCGTACCGGTGGACACAGCGTGCTCCATCTCCAAGGACACCCTGGACCGGATGTAAGAGCAGAAGAGAGGCAGGCAGTCAGGTTGAACGACCCCCTCGACCGCCCGCTGCCTGGACCGGCTGATGGCACCCTTGGCCATGCCCAGGAGCAGTCCTACGAGGAGGCCTTCGGACCTACCCGCTCCCCTCCGCACAGGGTGCCCAAAGATCAGGAGAGTGGGACTGAAGTGCAGCCAGAATTTCAGGAGCAGCCCCTTTAAATAATAAAACAGGGGCTGCAACCTCGTGCACTCAATAAAAACATGGAACACGGACTCCTCCAGACCGCAGAAATTGCAGGCGGCCTGGGAGTCCGTGAACCGGCTTTAAAATTTGTTGCACGGCACTGCTCCATGCACCACCCTCCAGGCCAAGTCCCCGATGAATAGTCGGAGGATTCCCGCATAGAGTGCCCTCTATCGGGGACCCCCGCCTCCTTCGGACGGCAAGATGGTACGCCATGGCGTGTCCGGACGGCCAGCAAGGATGGCAAAGTTGAGAGTGTGCAGGAGCAGCCCGTACAGGAAACCCCTCCGCGCGGAACTGAAAGGCATGGAGGGGATTTCCCCGAGGCGGCTCAAGTTGTGAGGCGCCGGCTCCTTGTGCATGAAACTCTTTTGAGTTTATCTGTAAAATAAAAAAACATTAAACCGTGCCACCCGCCCTGGATGACACAGCAGACATTTACAAGGCCCTTTTTTTTTCTTTTTTGTGTTTTTTTGTGTTTTTCTTTTTTTTTTGGGCGCTAAAATCACATTTTTCCAAGTGCCCCCTATAAAAGGGGAGGGGGACACTAAAAGCACTGGCAATTAAAACAAATTAAACTTTAAAACGTAAAATCAAATTAAAATTTGGTTGCCTGGCGTGATGATGCACTCCAGTCCCTTCGGTGCCCACCTCTCGCGGAAGGCCGCGAGCGTACCGGTGGACACCGCGTGCTCCATCTCCAAGGACACCCTGGACCGGATGTAAGAGCGGAAGAGAGGCAGGCAGTCAGGTTGAACGACCCCCTCGACCGCCCGCTGCCTGGACCGGCTGATGGCACCCTTGGCCGTGCCCAGGAGCAGTCCTACGAGGAGGCCTTCGGACCTACCCGCTCCCCTCCGCACAGGGTGCCCAAAGATCAGGAGAGTGGGACTGAAGTGCAGCCAGAATTTCAGGAGCAGCCCCTTCATATAATGCAACAGGGGCTGCAACCTCGTGCATTCAATAAAAACATGGAACACGGACTCCTCCAGACCGCAGAAATTGCAGGCGGCCTGGGAGTCCGTGAACCGGCTTAAAAATTTATTGCACAGCACTGCTCCGAGCACCACCCTCCAGGCCAAGTCCCCGATGAATAGTGGGAGGACCCCTGCGTAGAGTGCCCTCCATCGGGGACCCCCGCCTCCTCCGGACGGCAGGAAGGTACGCCATGGCGTGTCCGGACAGCAGGCGAGGATGGCAAAGTTGAGAGTGTGCAGGAGCTGCCCGTACAGGAAACCCCTCCGCGCGGAACTGAAGGGCACGGAGGGGATTTCCCCGAGGCGGCTCAAGTTGTGAGGCGCCGGCCCCCGAGGGAGGTTCCGGGGTTTGGCGCCAATGAGGAATTCCGTCTGGACGGGGGTCAGTTCGGACGGGATCTCCCCACGTGCTTGAGCCTCCTCGATGCACCTAACGGAGTCAGGGCCCAGAGCTGTTTTTAGCGACTCGATGGCATCGGCCGCATGGCGGACGTTGGCAGAATTTAGGCGCCGCGCCAGCGAGCCTGGCGCCATCCAGCCCGCTCCTCCGCCATCGAGCAGGTCCCTGACCCTGGTCACCTCACCAGCCACAGCCCTCTCTTCCGACCGCCACATAAAACCTCGGTCGTGGAGGTACGGATTCCCGAGCAGCGGCTCCTGCAGGACGGCCGCCACTCCAGCCGGCGGAGAGCTGCGCTTGGTGGAGACTTTGTTCCAGACCCTGATGAGTTCCTTGTAAAAGACAGGCAGCTCCCGGAGGGCGGTCCTAACACCCCCCAAGTTCACAAACAGGAGCTGCGTGTCGTAATTGAGGTCGCGCTGCTGGCGGAAGAAATACATCGCCAGAGCACACCACCTAGGAGGGGGCTCGACGTAAAGGTATCTCTGCAGGGTCTGAAGACGGAAAGTCGCGAGCTGGGCGCTGACGCACACCAACGACTGACCGCCCTCCTCAAGCGGGAGACTCAAAACCGCAGCAGAGACCCAGTGCTTCCTGTTGTTCCAGAAAAAGTCCACCAGCTTCTTCTGTATCTTGGCGACAAACGCAGGGGGAGGGGTCAAAGTGACCAGCCGGTACCACAACATTGCGGCCACCAGCTGGTTTATGACTCACGCTCGACCCCTGTAGGACAGCACTCGGAGCAGTCCTGTCCAGCGCCCTAGGCGAGCGGCGACCTTGGCCTCCAGCTCCTGCCAGTTCGCCGGCCAGGCTCCCTCGTCGGGGCTAAGGTAGACTCCCAGATAGAGGAGATGGGTCGTGCTCCAGGCAAAAGGCCTGAGCTCCTCCGGCAGGGAGTCCACCCGCCACTGACCCACCAGGAGTCCGGAACATTTCTCCCAGTTGATCCTGGCGGAGGACACGGCCGAGTAAATCTCCTGGCACTCACGCATCCTCCGCAGGTCAGCGGGATCATCTACCGCGAGGAGCACGTCATCGGCGTAAGCCGAGAGGACGACCTCCACGCCCGGCCCTTGCAGAGCCAGTCCCGTCAACCTCGTCCGCAAGAGGCGCAGGAAAGGCTCCACGCAAACGGCGTATAACTGGCCGGACATGGGGCATCCCTGGCGCACCCCTCTCCTAAAGCGAAGGGGCGCCGTCAAGGACCCATTAACCTTAATCAGACACTCCGCGGCGGCGTACAAAAGTCGGATCCGGGCGACGAAATGCGTCCCGAACCCGAAAGCGCGCAGAGTTCCGAGCAGATAGTCGTGACCCACCCTGTCGAACGCCTTCTCTTGGTCGAGGGATAGGAAGGCGACCGACAGACCAGCCTCCTGGGAACAATGGATGAGGTCCCGGACCAGATGGGTGTTTTCGTGGATTGTCCGGCCCGTGACCGTGTAGGACTGGTCGGGGTGGATCATGTGGTCCAGCACGGCACCAAGGCGAGCAGACATCGCCCTGGCGAAGATTTTGTAGTCCGTGCTGAGGAGGGAGACCGGGCGCCAGTTCTTAAGGAGGCGGAGATCGCCCTTCTTAGGCAGCAGGACGATGACTGCCCTGCGCCAAGAGAGGGGCATCTCCCCGGTCGCCAGACTTTCCCCCAGGACCCGCGCGTAGTCGCTCCCCAGGACGTCCCAGAACGCCCTGTGGAACTCCACGGTCAGCCCGTCCAGCCCCGGGGATTTTCCTCTCGAGAGCCGGTCGAGGGCACCGGTCAGCTGCGCCAGGCTTAGCGGAGCTTCCAGATTTTCGGCGCCCTCCGGGCTGACCTTCGGCAGGTCCTCCCACAAAACTCTACGCGCTTCCTCGCTGGACGGATCCAGAGAGAACAGAGCCCCGTAATATTCACGGGCCCTGTTGTTGACGCCCTCCGGATCCGAGACGAGAGAGCCGTCATCGGCCAGCAGCGTCAAGAGCTGCTTACGGACACTCTGCCTTTTTTCCAGCGAGTAGAAGAAGGGGGAGCCGCGGTCCAGATCGCGCAGGAACCGGATCCGCGACCTCACGAACGCGCCTCGGGACCCGACGAGCTGCAGGTCCTTCAGCGCGGCCTTCTTCGCTTCGTACACCGTCCGCAGGGCCGGGTACTGGACGACTTGACCGAGACGGGCTTCCAGGTCGAGCACCTCTTTTTCTAGGCGCCCGACTCTGGCCGCCCGCCTCTTGGTCGACCCCCTCGCGTACTCTTGACAGAAGACGCGGACGTGAGCCTTGCCCACATCCCACCATAGCCTCAAGGAGGGGAAGCCCCCCTGCTTCCTTCTCCAGTCGGACCAGAATCGACGGAACGAGTCCTGGAACCGCACATCCTCCAGCAGCCGGTTGTTAAAGTGGTGGTCCGAACACGGCACCGGCCGCATGGAGGCCGCCGGGACGCAGGAAACGTACGCCCGAGAAACGTAAAGGCGGTCGACTCTGGACCATCCTACTCCAGGCCTCACCCAAGTAAAGGCGCTGGAGTCGGGGTGGAGATTTCGCCAGACGTCCACCAAGTCGAAGGACCCGACCAGGTCCCTCAACTTCTCCATCGCCGTCATGCACTGCGGGGCACCGGAGCGGTCCCTCGCCTCGAAGGTGCAGTTAAAATCCCCCCCGAGGACAATGCAGTCGCCGACGTCGACGCAGCCAAGAAGAGCGGACACCTCTTCAAAGAAGCGCGTTTGCTGCGGGCCGGGCTGAGGGGCGTACACGTTCACGAGATGAAGCGGCACGTCCCCCAGGCGAACCGTTACGTGCAGCAAGCGGCCTGGCACGGGCTCCTCGACCCCTAAGATCTCCGGCTGAAAATGCGGGCCCAGCAAGATGGCCACCCCACTAGAAATGGCGGTGAGGTGACTCATGCGGACCTCTCCTTGCCATTCCAGGAGCCACGTGGCTTCGTCTCCCGGAACGGTGTGGGTTTCTTGCAGGAAGCACACCGCATATTTCCCCTCCCGCAGGAGCGAAAAATTGTCAAATCTACGGCGTGCCCCTCTGCCGCCGTTGATGTTGAGGCTGGCTATGGTTATCTTCATGGCAAAAGCATAGTGCAACCTCTACCTTAACCTATTGTGGGGGAGGGAGCGGAGTCTTTTGTTGAACTCAGCTCCCTCTGCAGCCCAGCGAGGAGTCCCTCGAGCTCGCGCAGCTCAAGGTGTTGCTCCTTTGTCAAGGGCCCGCCCGCGGCCAAGGTTTTAGCGGCGGCGCGGACAGACCCCTTGATCAGCTCTGGCTCGGACCATTTTCCCAGGGCCAGTCGGGCTTGGTCGCAGCGACCCCGGCTCTGGGCCAAAAAGTCCCGGAGTTCCTTTGCAGGAATGAGGAGGGCCTCAGCGGTGGCCGCGAGCAGATCCACCGCCTCCCTGGCGGTGGTCTCTAGTTCTTCTCCCGCGTCCCCCACCGACTCCCCGTCCTCCTCCGGGAGGTGGCCGCCAGCAGCCGGCCCATCGACCGCACAAGGTACGGCAAATGACCCGGCCGCTCCAACCGGCCCTGGCTCTGCCCCGATCCCACCCCCAGGATCGTCGGCAGAGGAGTCCCCACTGGGAACATTTAAAAATGGTACTGGGACGGGAAACGACAGCGGAAGGGGTTCCCCCTCCGCCCCAGGAACCGGGGAACAAGGAGAGACCCGGCCATAGGAAATCCCCAGGCTCCCCAAGTGCTCCAGCTCCAAAGTAAGGGGCGAGGTTGGGTGTTCCTCCCCGTCCCCGCTGCCACCCCCCGACCCAGCATGTGCAGTTTCATTAAATTTGTTCATTTCTGTTTCTGCCGGGTCGAGCAAATCCCGGGGGAAGTTGGATATTGGCTGGGCGGGCTCGGGTTCGGCCTTTTCAGCCCCGCCCGCCTCCGTCCCCGGGACGCCCGGCCCGGCGGCAATGCTTTCCTCCGCGATCCCCACGCCCCCCATGACAGGCAGATCCTCTACGCCATCCCCGGGAGGCAGAGGCTGGGCAGCCTCGACTGTCTCACCCTCCCCGGGGACAGACTCCTCCCGCCTACGGCGCAGCTTGGGGGCGCTGGTGGGGGACGCGGGACACGCGCGGGCACCGACTCCTCCGCGGAGGGATGTTGTTCCCTCTCCGCCTCAACGGAGCGGCGCCTCCTCTTGTTGCTGGGGGTGCGCTGAGGCAGGGAGACCTCCATGTCTGCCGAGGCCTCCCGCTACGCCCCCCCTTTTCCTTTTCTTGCCCTCGCCCGAGCCCCTCTGCGGTATTGGTCAAGGGCTTGGGCACGGGCTCAGGGCACCCCGCGCTCGCCGGTGACTGGGTTGGACTGAGCGCGGTGGTCAATCTTTCTGGCGCACTGAGGGGACCCGCCTCTAGATGTTTCGCCTTGTTCCGCGCCTTCTTTCCGGTCGGACGCTCTCCCTCCCCCCCGCCGGAGGCCGTGAAAACAAAGACCCCCGACGATGCCCGCGCACCTATGGCTCCCGGCACGCGGACGCAACTAGGGGGAGGGGTGGCGGCGGCGCCAGCCTTGGCCGCCTTCGGTGGTTTGGCGGCCTTGGAGGCGGGGCAGTTCTTACGAACATGCCCCACCTCCCTACAGGCATGGCACCGCACGCCGTCCGACGTCCAGAAGACGCGGTAGGCAGTCCCCTCGTGCACCACATTAAAGTGCCCTTCCGTCGTGTCCTCCTGCGCCAGCCGGACAAAGAGCTGGCGGCGGAAGGAGAACACGTGGCGCAGGCTGTTCTCCCTGAGGCCGAGCGGTATGGGGTTGATCCCCGACCTTACCTCCCCCAGTTGGTGTAGGTGAGGGAGGAGGAGCTCAGCGGGAACAAAGGGCGAGACGTTTGACACGATGACCCTCTGCGCGGTGGCCTCGAGAGGGTCCACCGGCAGGAACGTCCCGCCCACCGTGAGCCCCTTTTCGAGGGCCAGGGACACCGCCCGCTCCGACCCCAGGAAGAACACGGCTTTCCCAGACATCTTGGAGGCTGCGACAATGGCCGAGGGGCCGACTACCCCAGCCATCGCCCGCACGCACTCCTCGATGCTCATTGTGGGGTGAGTGTAGCTCTTGACCCCGTGTTTCTTTGTGATTAGTGTGAATGGTGGCAGGGCAGCGGGTGGCGCAGGAGGTGTCGTGGAAGCGGTTGCCACCTGCGCATATGTTTTCGCTGGCCCTGCCACCGGCGTGGATGGGGTCGCCATCACGGGGTCCCTTTAAGGGCTACACCCACCCCAAAGTCACAGGCCTTAATGGTCTTAATTAGGCCTCGTTTGATAAGACTGAGCAGAGGAGCTCTTAATGAGGCACACCTCTCCCCTAGTTGGCAATTGGGGAGGGGCCTTGCTCCCTCTGCTCAGTTGTCTTAATTGTTTTATATTTTTTTTAAATTAGGAGGAAGGGGTCTCAGAGAGAGAGGGGAGAAACAGAGAGTAACAGAGAAAGAGAGAGGGGGGTGGGAAGTGGGGGGAACTGCGAGGGCAGGTCTCCCCTCACAGCTGTGGGTGGGTGCAATCCCCAGATGGCAAAACACAAAATAGTCTTTGGGGTGGTCTTCGGGTGAGGGGAGAAGATGTCTTCACCTGGGGCAGCTAGAGCCACCAGGCACACACTCCTAATGATGTTAAATAAGTGGTAAATAAAATCTTCAGCCTGGTAGCTCCAGCTATCCCAGGCTAGGCAATTGTGGGGGGGGGGGGTTCAATTGTGGGGGGTGCCTAGTTGTAAGCAAGGCCCCCACACACACTTCCACACACACACACACCCCGTGATGTTCCGGCCCTCAGTGGTCTTCTTTCCTCCCCCCACCGATATAACAAAGTCTGTTTGGGAAATGCACCCACACCCACCTGTAGAAGATGTAGAGTCACCCTCCTTCCACACTGGATGTTATTGTTGGTCTTTCCCCCTCTCTCCAACTCTTTGTAGAGATGGTAAAGATGTTAAAAGATTTCTGCCTTCCTCCTCTCCCTCTGGGTGAAAGTTGGTGGTGAATCCCCTTCCTTCCTTCTCTTGCTGGGCTGTTCTCAGGGCTCTCCAGGCAGGAGCTAAGGTTGGTAGCTGCTCTCCTCACTGCAGCTCAGCTCCAACTGTGCAGGACACGCCTCCACTGCTCCACAATTGGCCCTTGTGCATGAAACTCTTTTTGAGTTTACCTGAAAAATATAAAGATTAAACCATGCCACCCGCCTGGGTGACACAGCAGACATTTTCAAGGCCCCTTTTTTGCCTTTTTATGTGTTTTTTTTTCTTTTTTTTCCCCTTTTTTTTTGGCACTAAAATCACAATTTTTCCCCAGTGCCCCCTATAAAAGGGAAGGGGACACTAAAAGCACCGGCAATTAAAACAAATTAAACTTTAAAACGTAAAATCAAATTAAAATTTGGTTGCCGGGCGTGATGATGCACTCCAGTCCCTCCGGTGCCCACCTCTCGCGGAAGGCCGCGAGCGTACCGGTGGACACCGCGTGCTCCATCTCCAAGGACACCCTGGACCGGATGTAAGAGCGGAAGAGAGGCAGGCAGTCAGGTTGAACGACCCCCTCGACCGCCCGCTGCCTGGACCGGCTGATGGCACCCTTGGCCGTGCCCAGGAGCAGTCCTACGAGGAGGCCTTCGGACCTACCCGCTCCCCCCCGCACAGGGTGCCCAAAGATCAGGAGAGTGGGACTGAAGTGCAGCCAGAATTTCAGGAGCAGCCCCTTCAAATAATAAAACAGGGGCTGCAACCTTGTGCATTCCATAAAAACATGGAACACGGACTCTTCCAGACCGCAGAAATTGCAGGCGGCCTGGGAGTCCGTGAACCGGCTTAAAAATTTGTTGCACGGCACTGCTCCGTGCACCACCCTCCAGGCCAAGTCCCCGATGAATAGTGGGAGGACCCCTGCGTAGAGTGCCCTCCATCGGGGACCCCCGCCTCCTCCGGACGGCAAGATGGTACGCCATGGCGTGTCCGGACGGCTGGCGAGGATGGCAAAGTTGAGAGTGTGCAGGAGCAGCCCGTAAAGGAAACCCCTCCGCGTGGAACTGAAAGGCACGGAGGGGATTTCCCCGAGGCGGCTCAAGTTGTGAGGCGCCGGCCCCCGAGGGAGGTTCCGGGGTTTGGCGCCAATGAGGAATTCCGTCTGGACGGGGGTCAGTTCGGACGGGATCTCCCCACGTGCTTGAGCCTCCTGAATGCACCTAACGGGGTCAGGGCCCAGAGCTGTTTTTAGCGACTCGATGGCATCGGCCGCGAGGCGGACGTTGGCAGAATTTAGGCACCGCGCCAGCGTGTCTGGCGCCATCCAGCCCGCTCCTCCGCCATCGAGCAGGTCCCTGACCCTGGTCACCTCACCAGCCACAGCCCTCTCTTCCAACCGCCACATAAAACCTCGGTCGTGGAGGTACGGATTCCCGAGCAGCGGCTCCTGCAGGACGGCCGCTACGCCAGCCGGCGGAGAGCTGCGCTTGGTGGAGACTTTGTTCCAGACCCTGATGAGTTCCTTGTAAAAGACAGGCAGCTCCCGGAGGGCGGTCCTGACACCCCCCAAGTTCACAAACAGGAGCTGCGTGTCGTAATTGAGGTCGCGCTGCTGGCGGAAGAAATACGTCGCCAGAGCACACCACCTAGGAGGGGGCTCGACGTAAAGGTATCTCTGCAGGGTCTGAAGACGGAAAGTCGCGAGCTGGGCGCTGACGCACACCAACGACTGACCGCCCTCCTCAAGCGGGAGACCCAAGACCGCAGCAGAGACCCAGTGCTTCCTGTTGTTCCAGAAGAAGTCCAGCAGCTTCTTCTGTATCTTGGCGACAAACGCAGGGGGAGGGGTCAAATTGACCAGCCGGTACCACAACATTGCGGCCACCAGCTGGTTTATGACTAGCGCTCGACCCCTGTAGGACAGCACTCGGAGCAGTCCTGTCCAGCGCCCTAAGCGAGCGGCGACCTTGGCCTCCAGCTCCTGCCAGTTCGCCGGCCAGGCTCCCTCGTCGGGGCCAAGGTAGACTCCCAGATAGAGGAGATGGGTCGTGCTCCAGGCAAAAGGCCTGAGCTCCTCCGGCAGGGAGTCCACCCGCCACTGACCCACCAGGAGTCCGGAACATTTCTCCCAGTTGATCCTGGCGGAGGACGCGGCCGAGTAAATCTCCTGGCACTCACGCATCCTCCGCAGGTCAGCGGGATCCTCTACCGCGAGGAGCACGTCATCGGCGTAAGCCGAGAGGACGACCCCCACGCCCGGCCCTTGCAGAGCCAGTCCCGTCAACCTCGTCCGCAAGAGGCGCAGGAAAGGCTCCATGCAAACGGCGTATAACTGGCCGGACATGGGACATCCCTGGCGCACCCCTCTCCTAAAGCGAAGGGGCGCCGTCAAGGACCCATTAACCTTAATCAGACACTCCGCGGCGGCGTACAAAAGTCGGATCCGGGCGACGAAATGCGTCCCGAACCCGAAAGCGCGCAGAGTTCCGAGCGGATAGTCGTGATCCACCCTGTCGAACGCCTTCTCTTGGTCGAGGGATAGGAAGGCGACCGACAGACCAGCCTCCTGGGAATAATGGATGAGGTCCCGGACCAGATGGATGTTATCGTGGATTGTCCGGCCCGGGACCGTGTAGGACTGGTCGGGGTGGATCATGTGGTCCAGCACGGCACCAAGGCGAGCAGACATCGCCCTGGCGAAGATTTTGTAGTCCGTGCTGAGGAGGGAGACCGGGCGCCAGTTCTTAAGGAGGCGGAGATCACCCTTCTTAGGCAGCAGGACGATGACTGCCCTGCGCCAAGAGAGGGGCATCTCCCCGGTCGCCAGACTTTCCCCCAGGACCCGCGCGTAGTCGCTCCCCAGGACGTCCCAGAACGCCCTGTGGAACTCCACGGTCAGCCCGTCCAGCCCCGGGGATTTTCCCCTCGAGAGCCGGTCGAGGGCACCGGTCAGCTCCGCCAGGCTTAGCGGAGCTTCCAGATTTTCGGCACCCTCCGGGCTGACCTTTGGCAGGTCCTCCTACAAAACTCTACGCGCTTCCTCGCTGGACGGATCCGGAGAGAACAGAGCCCCGTAATATTCACGGGCCCTGTTGTTGACGCCCTCCGGATCCGAGACGAGAGAGCCGTCGTCGGCCATAGCGTCAAGAGCTGCTTACGGACACTCTGCCTTTTTTCCAGCGAGTAGAAGAAGGGGGAGCCGCGGTCCAGATCGCGCAGGAATCGGATCCGCGACCTCACGAACGCGACTCGGGACCCGACGAGCTGCAGGTCCTTCAGCGCGGCCTTCTTCGCTTCGTACACCGTCCGCAGGGCCGGGTCCTGGACGACTTGACCGAGACGGGATTCCAGGTCGAGCACCTCTTTTTCTAGGCGCCCGACTCTGGCCGCCCGCCTCTTGGTCGACCCCCTCGCGTACTCTTGACAGAAGACGCGGACGTGAGCCTTGCCCACGTCCCACCATAGCCTCAAGGAGGGGAAGCCCCCCTGCTTCCTTCTCCAGTCGGACCAGAATCGACGGAACGAGTCCTGGAACCGCACGTCCTCCAGCAGCTGGTTGTTAAAGTGCCAGTACGCGGACCCTGTCCTCGCGCGGAGCGAAGCGAGCTCCGCCCACACCAGGTGGTGGTCCGAACACGGCACCGGCCGCATGGAGGCCGCCGGGACGCAGGAAACGTACGCCCGAGAAACGTAAAGGCGGTCGACTCTGGACCATCCTACTCCAGGCCTCACCCAAGTAAAGGCGCTGGAGTCGGGGTGGAGATTTCGCCAGACGTCCACCAAGTCGAAGGACCCGACCAGGTCCCTCAACTTCTCCATTGCTGTCATGCACTGCGGGGCACCGGAGCGGTCCCTCGCCTCGAGGGTGCAGTTAAAATCCCCCCCGAGGACGATGCAGTCGCCGACGTCGACGGAGCCAAGAAGAGCGGACACCTCTTCAAAGAAGCGCGTTTGCTGCGGGCCGGGATGAGGGGCGTACACGTTCACGAGATGGAGCGGCACGTCCCCCAGGCGAACCGTTACGTGCAGCAAGCGGCCTGGCACGGGCTCCTCGACCCCCAAGATCTCCGGCTGAAAATGCGGGCCCAGCAAGATGGCCACCCCACTAGAAATGGCGGTGAGGTGACTCATGCGGACCTCTCCTTGCCATTCCAGGAGCCACGTGACTTTGTCTCCTGGAACGGTGTGGGTTTCTTGCAGGAAGCACACCGCATATTTCCCCTCCCGCAGGAGCGAAAAATTGTCAAATCTACGGCGTGCCCCTCTGCCGCCGTTGATGTTGAGGCTGGCTATGGTTATCTTCATGGCAAAAGCATAGTGCAACCTCTACCTTAACCTATTGTGGGGGAGGGAGCGGAGTCTTTTGTTGAACTCAGCTCCCTCCGCAGCCCAGCGAGGAGTCCCTCGAGCTCGCGCAGCTCAAGGTGTTGCTCCTTTGTCAAGGGCCCGCCCGCGGCCAAGGTTTTAGCGGCGGCGCGGACGGACCCCTTGATCAGCTCTGGCTCGGACCATTTTTCCAGGGCCAGTCGGGCTTGGTCGCAGCGACCCCGGCTCTGGGCCAAAAAGTCCCGGAGTTCCTTTGCAGGAATGAGGAGGGCCTCAGCGGCGGCCGCGAGCAGATCCACCGCCTCCCTGGCGGTGGTCTCTAGTTCTTCTCCCGCGTCCCCCACCGAGTCCCTGTCCTCCTCCGGGAGGTGGCCGCCAGCAGCCGGCCCATCGACCGCACTGGGTACGGCAAATGACCCGGCCGCTCCAACCGGCCCTGGCTCTGCCCCGATCCCACCCCCAGGATCGTCGGCAGAGGAGTCCCCACTGGGCTCTTTTAAAAACGGTGCTGGGTCGGGAAACGACAGCGGAAGGGGTTCCCCCTCCGCCCCAGGAACCGGGGAACAAGGAGAGACCCGGCCATAGGAAATCCCCAGGCTCCCCAAGTGCTCCAGCTCCAAAGTAAGGGGCGAGGGTGGGTGTTCCTCCCCCTCCCCGCTGCCACCCCCCGGCCTAGCATTTACAGTGTCATTAAAATCCTGAATTTCATTTTCTGCCGGGTCGAGCGACTCCCGGGGGAAGTTGATTAATAGCTGGGCGGGCTCAGGTTCGGCCTTTTCGGCCCTGCCCGCCTCAGTCCCCGGGACGCCCGGCCCGGCGGCAATGCATTCCTCCGCGATCCCCACGCCCCCCATGACAGGCAGATCCTCTACGCCATCCCCGGGAGGCAGAGGCTGGGCAGCCTCGACTGTCTCACCCTCCCCGGGGACAGACTCCTCTCGCCTACAGCGCAGCTTGGGGGCGCTGGTTGGGGACGCGGGACACGCGGCGGGCACCGACTCCTCCGCGGAGGGATGTTGTTCCCCTTCCGCCTCATCGGAGCCGCGCCTCCTTTTGTTCCTGGGGGCGCGCGGAGGCAGGGAGACCTCCATGTCTGCCGAGGCCTCCCGCTCCACCCCCCCCTTTTCCTTTTCTTGCCCGCGCCCGAGTCCCTCTGTGGTATTGGTCAAGGGCTCAGGCACGGGCGCAGGGCACCCCGTGCTCGCCGGTGACTGGGTTGGGCTGAGCGCGGTGTTCAAGCTGTCTGGCGCACCGAGGGGACCCGCCTCGGGATGTTTCGCCTTCCCCCGCGCCTTCTTTCCGATCGGACTCTCTCCCTCCCCCCCGCCAGAGGCCGTGAAAGCAAAGGCCCCCGGCGATGCCCGCGCAGCCACAGCTCCCGGCACGCGGACGCTACTAGGGGGTGTGGTGGCAGCGGCGCCAGACTTGGCCGCCCTCGGTGGTTTGGCGGCCTTGGAGGCGGGGCAGTTCTTGCGAATGTGCCCCACCTCTCTGCAGGCATGGCACCGCACGCCGTCCGACGTCCAGAAGACGCGGTAGGCAGTCCCCTCGTGCACCACATTGAAGTGCCCTTCCGTCGTGTCCTCCCGCGCCAGCCGGACAAAGAGCTGGCGGCGGAAGGAGAACATGTGACGCAGGTTGTTCTCCCTGAGGCCGAGCGGTATGGGGTTGATCCCCGACCTTACCTCCCCCAGTTGGTGTAGGTGAGGGAGGAGGAGCTCAGCGGGAACAAAGGGCGGGACGTTTGACACGATGTCCCTCTGCGCGGTGGCCTCGAGAGGGTCCACCGGCAGGAACGTCCCGCCCACCGTGAGCCCCTTTTCGAGGGCCAGGGACACCGCCCGCTCCGACCCCAGGAAGAACACGGCCTTCCCAGACATCTTGGAGGCTGCGACAATGGCCAAGGGGCCGACTACCCCAGCCATCGCCCGCATGCACTCCTCGATGGTCATTGTGGGGTGAGTGTAGCTCTTGACCCCGTGTTTTTTCGTGATTAGTTGAAAAGGTGGCAGGGCAGCGGGTGGCGCAGGAGGTGCCGTGGATGTGGACACCGCCTGCGCATATGTCCTTGCTGGCCCAGCCACCGGCGTGGATGGGGTCGCCATCACGGGGTCCCTTTAAGGGCTACACCCACCCCAAAGTCACAGGCCTTAATGGTCTTAATTGGCCTCGTATATAGACTGAGCAGAGGAGCTCTTAACGAGGCACACCTCTCCCCTAGTTGGCAATTGGGGAGGGGCCTTGCTCCCTCTGCCCAGTTGTCTCAATTGTTTTTTTTTGTAATTTGGAAGGAAGGGCTCTCAGAGAGAGAGGGGAGAAACAGAGAGTAACAGAGAAAGAGAGAGGTGGGGGGTGGGAAGGGGGGGAACTGCGAGGGCAGGTCTCCTCTCGCAGCTGTGGGTGGGTGCAATCCCCAGATGGCAAAACACAAATAGTCTTTGGGGTGGTCTTCAGGTGAGGGGAGAAGATGTCTTCACCTGGGGCAGCTAGAGCCAACCAGGCACACACTCCCAACGATGTTTAATTAGGTGTTTAAAGAATCTTCAGCCTGGTAGCTCCAGCTATCCCAGGCTAGGCAATTGGGTGGGGGGGGGTTCAATTGTGGGGGGGGGGGGCCTAGTTGTAAGCAAGGCCCCCACACACACTTCCACACACACACACCCCCCGCGATGTTCCGGCCCTCAGTGGTCTTCTTTCCTCCCCCCACCGATACAACAAAGTATTTTTGGGAAATGCACCCACACCCACCTGTAGAAATGGTAGAGTCTCCCTCCTTCCACACTGGATGTTTGTTGTTGGTCTTTCCCCCTCTCTCCAACTCTTTGCAGAAATGGTAAAAAGTAGTAAAAGTTTTCTGCCTTTTCCTCCTCTCCCTCTGGGTGAAAGTTGGTGGTGAAACCCCTTCCTTCCTTCTCTTCCTGGGCTGTTCTCAGGGCTCTCCAGGCCATCCAGGCAGGAGCAAAAGTTGGTAGCTCCTCTCCTCACTGCAGCTCAGCTCCAATTGTGCAGGACACGCCTCCACTGCTCTACCATTGGTTCCTTGTGCATGAATCACAGAAGGATAGTTTGCAGGTGAAGCAGGTAATCAGGAAGGCGAATGGAATGTTGGCCTTCATTGCGAGAGGGATGGAGTACAAAAACAGGGAGGCCCTGCTGCAACTATACAGGGTATTGGTGAGGCCGCACGTGGAGTACTGCATGCAGTTTTGGTCACCTTACTTACGGAAGGATATACTAGCTTTGGAGGGGGTACAGAGACGATTCACTAGGCTGATTCCGGAGATGAGAGGGTTACCTTATGATGATAGATTGAGTAGACTGGGTCTTTACTCATTGGAGTTCAGAAGGATGAGGGGTGATCTTCTAGAAACATTTAAAATAGTGAAAGGGATAGACAAGATAGAGGCAGAGAGGTTGTTTCCACTGGTCGGGGAGGCTAGAACTAGGGTGCACAGCCTCAAAATATGGGGGAGCCAATTTAAAACCGAGTTGAGAAGGAATTTCTTCTCCCAGAGGGTTGTGAATCTGTAGAATTCTCTGCCCAAGGAAGCAGTTGAGACTAGCTCATTGAATGTATTCAAATCACAGATAGATAGATTTTTAACCAATAAGGGAATTAAGGGTTATGGGGAGCGGACAGGTCAGTGGAGCTGAGTCCACGGCCAGATCAGCCATGATCTTTTTGAATGGCGGAGCAGGCTTGAGGGGCTAGATGGCCTACTCCTGTTCCTAATTCTTATGTTCTTATGATACAAAGATGGGAGGAAAAGCAACGTGTGTGGAGGAGGCAAAAAATCTCCAAAAGGACATAGACAGGCTAAGTGAGTGGGCAAAAATTTGGCAGATGAAGTATAATGTTGGAAAGTGTGAGGTCATGCACTTTGGCAGAAAAAAATCAAAGAGCTAGTTATTATTTAAATGGAGAAAGATTGCAAAGTGCCGCAGTACATAGTTTGTGGAGGCGGAGCGGCAGCATCGGAGAGGACTATAAAAGGCCCAACATCATCGGGAGCAGCAGGAGTTTGTGGAGGTGGAGCGGCAGCGTCGGAAAGACCAGCCGGTGCAGGTGCAGGGAGAGAAGGCAAAAAAGAAGTAGACAAAAATTGACGGGTGATGTCACAGCCAAAGGGGTAAGTGATTGGCTGATGATTGGTGAGTAGTTTTTCTTCTTTTTCTTTTCCTTTATCAGTAAGTAACCTTTATCATTGTTGTTGCCAAATTAAGTTAATGTAGTAGTTAAGTCATGGCAGGAGAGCTCAGACACGTGTCATGCTCCTCCTGTGCTATGTGGGAACTCAGGGACGCTCCCAGTGTCCCTGACGACGACATATGCAGGAAGTGTATCTGGCTGCAGCTCCTGACAGACCGCATTGCGGCACTGGAGCTGCGGGTGAATTTACTCTGGAGCTTCCGCGATGCTGAGAATGACGTGAATAGCACATTTAGTGAGTTGGACACGCCGCAGGTAAAGATTACACCTGGAGTATTGTGTACAGTTTTGGTCTCCTAACTTGAGGAAGGACATTCTTGCTATTAAGGGAGTGCAGCGAAGGTTCACCAGACTGATTCCCGGGATGGCGGGACTGATCTATCAAGAAAGACTGGATCAACTGGGCTTGTATTCACTGGAGTTCAGAAGAATGAGAGGGGACCTCATAGAAACGTTTAAAATTCTGACCGGTTTAGACAGGTTAGATGCAGGAAGAATGTTCCCAATGTTGGGGAAGTCCAGAACCAGGGGTCACAGTCAAAGGATAAGGGGTAAGCCATTTAGGACTGAGATGAGGAGAAACTTCTTCACCCAGAGAGTGGTGAACTGTGGAATTCTCTACCACAGAAAGTTGTTGAGGCCAATTCACTAAATATATTCAAAAAGGAGTTAGATGAAGTCCTTACTACTAGGGGAATCAAGGGGTATGGCGTGAAAGCAGGAATGGGGTACTGAAGTTGCAGGTTCAGCCATGAACTCATTGAATGGCAGTGCAGGCTAGAAGGGCCGAATGGCCTACTCCTGCACCTATTTTCTATGTTTCTGTGTTTCTATAGCACCCTTGGCAAACAATGAACGACTTTTTTGTTACCTGCTATCATGTAGGAATTCCACTGCGTCTCACATCACTTCAAAGGGTGCATAACATCAGCCACACCAGAAATATTTGTAATAAGATCACCTGTTAACTGACTGACCTGGTGATTGTTTCTAGCATTTTCTCAAACTGTTAAGTAGGTTTTATTCCTGATTAGACATTTACAGGAAGATGCAGTAAAAGGACGACTTTGAAATCTATCAAAAAGCAATAATTTACAAAGGTCACACAGACAAATCAGTCAGACGAGACCCTTGAAAACTTCCTGGAAGAACTTGGAATAAAACAGATGCTTTTCAGAGAGAATTAGCAGTCCGAATCCTTAATGAACCAATAGAATGTGGTTTCTGCAGGATTCACGTAGCCGCACAGCCTCAGAGCGGCAATCGTTCCTGGACATCAAAGCCATACAAATAAATAAACTCTGATACATGAATTATGTGGGTTTTTGTTTCCTTAGGAAACCCATTTGGAGACAGGCACAGACAACGTGTGGCGATCTGCACCATCTGTAAATATGTAACATCTGTGCTTTAGGCCTATGAAACACACTGATCAAAGCTCGGAGCCTTCCCTATCAGATTCCGTGATTGTGGTATATTGACTGTGATGAAAATGAAATCAAAACATTTGCAAATTAAGAATACTTTGTCGATTCAATGGAACATTGGAGATCTTCACAAAATCTGTTGGCTTCCATATAATTAGTCAATTTTTATCCAATCTTCGCCATTCATCTCCTGAAGGTGCTTAGTCATGCTGCTGAATGGTTCCATGGGCATCAGACATCCTCCAGTAAAAAGAAAAGAAAGACTTGGATTTATATAGCGCCATTCATGACCACCGGACATCTCATAGCGCTTTACAGCCAATTAAAGTACTTTTGGTGTTTAGTCACTGTTGTAATGTAGGAAACACGGCAGTCAATTTGTGCACAAGCAAGCTCCCACAAACAGCAATGTGATAATGTGACCATTCCTCATTGGAAGACTCGACAGTGGGTGTCATGGTATTCAACCATGGGAAGTAACATCCTGTGCCCATTCCTGCCCTCACCCAGCATCCACAGACAGATCCTTTCCAGCGGGGTTCACTGGACAGCAATCAAGGAAAGGCAACCTCGTGAAATCACTATAATGCCCCCACCCCATCACCGTCCATAAGATCAGCTAATTGAATCTGGTATTAAACCTGGGACCTTCCTACTCTGCGAGGCTCAGCTTTGCACCATATTACAGTTAACAGCGGAGGCATCATGGAGCAGCTATAGGAACATCGTAACATGAGTCGGCTATTCAGCCCCTCGAGCCTGTTCGGCCATTCAATCAGAATAGCTGATCTGTAGCTTAACTCTATCCACCTACCTTGGTAGTACTGTAATCCTTAATACCTTTGTCTGACAAAATCTATCAATCTCAGTTTTGCCATTTTCAATTGACCCGCAGCCTCAACAGTATTTTGGGGGAGAGAGTTCCAGATTTCCACTAGCCTTTGTGTGAAGAAGTGCTTCCTGACTTAGGGCCCAAGTTTCCCCAGCACTGGGAGCCGTTTTTTCGGCACCCAGTGAGTTTTTTGGCGCCGAAGCCCAGTTCAAAGATTCCCCAGTGTTGGGGCGCCGGTGTCTACGACCAGCGCCAGAATGTTTGGCGCCGTACATTCTGGCTGCTGTACCTGTAAAAGAAGGTTGCGCGCCATTTCTGTGCATAAGGCCAACTTTCCCCACCAACAAAATGTTTAAAACTGGCGCACAGACACTAGAAGCACAGTAGGAAAAACTCTTACCTGTATTTAGAGAATCCGCGCTGGCCCGCTGCTATCCCTGGCCAAAGGGACTCCCTGAGGCCGATTTTAATCAAGGCCTCTGCCCGCCCAAAGAGCCGCCGATGGCCGCCGAGGTACCGGATGGTACTTTGGGTGGGATATTCATCGCCGAGGCCCCTCGAAAGTCAGCGGGAAATGGATAATGCACGCCGTCAGTCTGGGCAGCAGCGGGCGGAGGTCTCATTCTCGGCGGCAGAGGCACTTGCCACCCAAGTGCTGCCGAGGATGGAGTCGTGCCCACGGAGGGTCGAAGACCTGAAAAAAATATTAAACAGTAAAAAATAAAAAAAACTCTCCGAAGACCTTCAGGGGACCCCATCCAGGTAAATCACTGTTGAAAAAAATGTATAAAATGTTCACTTACATTTTTCTCAGGTTCTTCCTACTTGTCGCCGGGGTCAGACCAGCCTCCAGCCAGCGGTCCACCCCCGTTTTGTTGCCGTCTCCCACCGACTCCCACCCACATTAATATGGGAGCTCGGCAAACGAGAGGTTAGTTGCACTACTCGGCCCTCCGCTGACGTCAGCGGGCAGTTCCTGGCGGCTCTCTCCCCCCACCCGCTGCCGCCCGCTCCAGGCCATCTCCAAAGTGGCCCTGGGCGGATCTTCAGGAGGAATGTCGGCAGCAGTTGGCGGCAGTGGGTGGTGAGGCGATGTATTTTGGCCCCCCTGACTCTTATAAATAAAATTTCAGGGAATTTAAAAAGCAAACAATAACTCTAGGCAAGTATAAAAATAGAAATAAATGTAAATTTACCATTAATGCTGCTCCTGCAATGATAAATGTCAGCTTGCAATGAAAGAAAAAATCTTTACCTTTTTCCTGCGATCTTCTCACTCCCCAAAATCTTCCACAAAGTGCAGGGAAACCTTTTACAATTATCAGGATTGAAAAAGTAGCAGACAAATCGGAGTCGTTTTCTTTAACCATCCAGTGCAGCCTTCTCCCCACTCTCCTCGATGTCGACAGCAGCCGCTGCTAGCCCCCGGCCGAAGGTCCTCTATCACGCGGCCCGCTGCTAGCCCAGGCCGAAGGTCTGCACATAAAGGACATTGCAAGACACTCCAGGCTCAAAGGTAAGTAGCAGTGATCTCTAATAAAGATTGAACATTACATTATATATATTAAATAATCCCACCACAAATCTTTTATGTTTTAATGGAGTGTTGGAGTGCTTAGGTGGACAATAAAAGACAATAATATATTTGTAGGGGTAAATTAGCGCGTTCCTGTACTAAGTTGTTCATGGATCCAGACTGGGTGAGGGTCACTGATATATGCACCATGATACTTCGTTGCATGTATCAGTGACCCAGAACAAGGCAGGATCCATGGACACCTTAGTACTGGAACCTGCCCCTGTATCATTTAAACCAATAGGTTGCAAGGGGTGAGGCCATTTTACATGTTGAGTCCGTTTATCCTGTAATACATATTAGTGCAGCGTTAAAAAATGAAGTGCAGGAGTCACGTTAAAAGTCCAAAATAAATATGTTTATTAAACATTTGTACAGCACAGTCACAATTAGCTTAACATGACTTATCTTTCACCTTCATAACTTTAAAAACTTTAATGAATACCGTGGCAAACTTTCAAAAGAACAATCAACCAAACCAACCAAAAAATAAACAAGCCTTCTATCCTCCTCCTTAGCGCTGTGCGCCAATCCTGCCCCAGTAGATGCCGCTACCCCTGCGCGTGCCCGTAGTTTCAGACTTCTGCTTCCTTGCCCCCCTTAACCCCAGGTGTAATCTGTTTCTTTTCCGACGCGGTTTTTCCTGTTGCTAGGTTACAACAGGGACAGAGACAAAATGTGTCATAGTGGAAGGCCCGGGTTCCTCCTCGTAATCAACCTCAGCCTCAGGATCAACCCTCGATTTTGGTGCAGAGTAGAAAGAGTCCCTCGCATTAATGACAGCCTGGGTGAGCCCCCCCCCCCTATTGCCGATACTACTTCATTCATCTCTCCCAAAAGCCTTTCCACCTGTAATGACTCTGCCCTCACCCTACAAAGGGCTTCCAGGAGCAATCGCGATTACTGGATGTTCTCCCCGCTCATCCCCACAAGATGTCCTATGTTCTCAGAGTCCAGAGTTTCTGCATCAGGTCTTTGACGTCTTGCAGATGTGGCTTGCTGCGACACACTGGAACCCGCAGCCTCAGACGTCACACCTAGAAAAGTCCCGTCGCCTGATTCACTCGTGAAAGGACTTGGAATCCTCGAGGGGCTCAGCACCTCCAAATCCTTGGTAACCATCTCGTCGTCGATGACTTCTTGCTGCCCAACATTCTCCTGATTTGGAATATCTGGAGTGGCGGTTTCCTGAACATTCTCTCCTTCAACTTCAGGTGCACCTTCTGACTCCTCCTGATGCTCAACCTCTGTGAAACAAAAGATAGATGCTTGGTTAGCAACATTGAGGAAAGAAAAGGGTAGGAAGCACACGCATGATGTAACATTTAACCAACCCAGACTGTACAATTTGCAGGGCTTACCCTCTAATGGAAAACTGGCCCTGCTTCCGCATTGATTGTTGGTCTTTTCCTGTGGTATTTAATCATTGATGTTATCCTCCGTTCCACGGCTGTTAGTTGCAGCCTAATTGGAGGACCTCCTCCAGTTTGTGACTGTTCTCGGTTGATCTGTGACACCATCTTCTGCAAGGATGAAAATAGGACTTTTTAAGAGAGGGTCCTTCTGAACACACGCACACACACACACACACACTCACACGGATCATATTTACAGATGTTATTGCAGTGCATATATGTACATATATTTAAAAGCCCAAATAAATGTAAGTATAACATATTACTTACAGTCACTGCTTGTCCGAGATCCTGCCACTTCTTTTTCAGCTGCGTACTGGTTCTCGGGGCCATGGACATTCCATTAAACTCAACTGCGACCTGGTCCCAAACTTTTGCGAGTACGGAGGGTTTGAGTTTCTTTTTACCGAAGTTCCCCTTGTTTTCAAGAACTTCCCATCTATTCTTGATTAAGTCAACCAGGGGTTCAATTTCTTCCACGATAAATCTCTTCGCCCTTACAGTTTCCCCTTCTCCATCTCCGTCCCTGGCCCTTTCGCCGTCTCTGCGCCCTTCCATTGCAGCCATCTCGTGTTCGAAGCTATATTTCCTACCTGAAAATCCACCTCTACCACCAATGGAGTCCCCATACGTGCTGTTATTTTTTTACTTTGCATGCACAGATTTTTTATTATTTTTTTTGTATACATCAGAACATAAGAAATAGGAACAGGAATAGACTATACGGCCCCTCGAGCCTGCTCCGCCATTCAATAAGATCATGGCTGATCTGATCATGGACTCAGCTCGACTTCACTGCCCGCTCCTTATAACCCCTTATCCCCTTATCTTTTAAGAAACTGTCTATTTCGATCTTAAATTTATTCAATGTCCCAGCTTCCACAGCTCTCTGAGGCAGTGAATTCCAGATTTACAACCCTCTGAGAGAAGAAATTTCTCCTCATCTATGTTTTAAATGGGCGGCCCCTTATTCTAAGATCATGCTCTCTAGTTCTAGTCTATCCCATCAGTGGAAACATCCTCTCTGCATCCACCTTGTCAAGCCCCCTCATAATCTTATACATTTCCATAAGATCACCTCTCATTCTTCTGAATTCCAATGAGTAGAGGCCCAACCTACTCAACCTTTCCTCATAAGTCAACCCCCTCATCCCTGTAATCAACCTAGTGAACCTTCTCTGAACTGCCTCCAAAGCAAGTGTATCCTCTCGTAAATATGGAAACCAGAACTGCACGCAGTATTCCAGGTGTGGCCTCAACAATATCTTATATAGCTGTCGCAAGACTTCCCTGCTTTTATACTCCATCCCCTTTGCAATAATTGGCCTTCCTGATCACTTGCTGTACCTGCATACTATCCTTTTGTGTTTCATGCCAAAGTACCTCCAGGTCCCACTGTACTGCAGCGATCTTTCTCCATTTAAATAATAACTTGCTCTTTGATTTGCACATGTGCAGTGCATTTTTTTTCCCGCATGCGCAATTGGTTACCCGTTTTTTTTTTGGTGCGCATGCGCTATGCGTTTACGGCGCACACTGGAAGCCTTGCCCTGCGAAATCAGCTCGGGTAGTGCTGGTGCCAGAAGATGCACATGGTAGAAGAAAACTTAGGTTTTGTATTTTCAGTACTGAGGGGCCAAATAAAAATGGGCGTCCAGGTAAATGAGCGCCATTATTTTTTATTAGGGAAACTTGGGCCCATTATTCCTAAATGGCCGAGCTCTAATTTTAAGGTTATGCCCCCTTGTTCTGGACTCTCCGACCAGAGGAAATAGATTCTCTCTATCGACCCTATCGGTAGATAAAATGATCTATCTCACATATCAGTAAGTTGGCAGAATTTAAATACATGCAGAAGCTGTGCCTTGCTGTTGCCAACTCAAGGGCTCCAATCTGCCGATTTCAATGCAGCAGCTGCTCCTTTTACCACTTTCCCAGGTCTTGGCTGGTGTTATTGAAAAGGACTTAGTATTCAATAACGTCTGTTTTTGTGCTCTGCTTGTATGGTTAAACTAAAGTGTTTGTGATTTCCTGGTCTGCACCTCAATCTGTGAAAAAATGGAGCCAACAATCCTTGTGTATGCGAGGGTGCAAAAATACATCTAATTTTTCAGTTATAGGCATCTCGATGTGGCTTCTCGACTCCAGGCCAGCACAATATCGGGCAGCTCAGAGGCAGTCCCAGCTGGGAAAAAGGTAGGTCCAGGTGAAAGGAAGGAACCTAGGGTGGCAGGTGCCAAGATTATTCTAGCTCCTCATAGCCCCACAAATATAATTTTAATATGTAGCTCTTTGGGCCTCTTATTTCTCACTAGCAGAGTCTCTAGAATGCACGCTACATCCAATAGGCTATTAAAATTGGGCTCCTATTGTAAAGTCATGTCCCTGCAGCACAGATTCACACGAGGCACATACTGAAGTCAAGGTCACTCGGGACCTGCACCTTTATTACACAGCTTTCGAATGCCACACTTGCCTGAGACCTGTCCTTATATACCTGTCTGGGACAGGTATCCAGTGTCTCCTGCAAGTGCACCCCTGGTGGTAAGGTAAGCTAGTGGTTACAGGTCATCTCTAGTTACAGTCATGTATAGCATGGTAAGATACAGTTATGTACAGTAGTGTGAGATACATGACATCACCCTCCCCAAGGTCTTATTGTCTTTATAGGTTCAGTCTCTCAGGTGGTCTACGATCTCGCATGGAGCGTCTTAGTTGTAGTTCAGCTGTTTGCCTTGGTGTCTGTTTTTCTTTCGATTGCTGGTATCCTGCAAGTGCACCCCTGGTGGTAAGGTAAGTGATTGCTGGTATCTCGCCTGGGCTGTCTGTTTCGTTCAGTATGATTGTTGGTGTCTCGCCTGGGCTGTCTGTTGGGATTGCCCTTTCCTCAGGTTGTTCTCTCTGTCTGTCCACCAGGTGTGGTGTGAGTTCCACATTGTAGTCTGCTTCTGGTTCAGCAGTGTTGTTGGTAAATCTACTTTTGACTTGGTCTACATGCCTCCGGCAGGTTTGGCCATTGTCCATTTGTACCACCAGCAGCCTGTTTCCTTCCTTGCCTGTTACTGTCCCTGCAAGCCATTTTGGACCCCTGCCATAGTTTAGCACAAACACTTTGTCTCCTATCTCATTCCACCTCCCCCTCGAATTTCAGTCATGGTACTCGGTTAGCTTACAGCGCTTTGCCTCAATGATTTCATGCATGTCTGGGAGGATTAATGAGAGCTTTGTCTTTAAGGTTCGTTTCATCAATAGTTGCGCGGGGGGAACTCCAGTCAATGAATGCGGACGAGATCTGTATGCCAGCAGCAGTCGCGACAGGTGGCCCTGCAGTGTGGGACCTTGGATTTTGAGCATACCTTGTTTAATGATCTGCACTGCTCGCTCCGCCTGGCCGTTGGAGGCCGGCTTGAACGGTGCCGTCCTAACGTGATTTATGCCGTGGTCACTCATAAAATCTTAGAATTCTGCGCTGGTGAAGCACGGACCATTATCACTGACCAATATGTCAGGAATGCTGTGCGTTGCGAACATGGTTCCAAGGCTCGCCACAGTGCTGGAGGTTGTGCTCGAGTTTAAAATGGTGCATTCGATCCACTTTGAAAATGCATCTGCAACTACGAGGAACATTTTGCCCATGAATGGGCCCGCATAGTCTACGTGCACCCGCGACCACGGTTTGGTGGGCCAGGGCCAGGGGCTCAGGGGGGCCTCCCTGGGGGCATTACTGAGTTGGGCACAAATGGTGCACCGTCGGATGCAAAGCTCCAAGTCCGCGTCAATGCCAGGCCACCAGACGTGGGATCTGGCTATGGCCTTCATGAGAACAATCCCCGGGTGCTCGCGGTGGAGCTCCCGGGCAAATGCCTCACTGCCTTGCAGAGGCATAACTACTCGGCTGCTCCACATCAGACAGTCTGCCTATAGTGATAGTTCAAGCATGTGCCTATGGAAAGGTTTGATTTCCTCGGGGCAGGCATCGCCAGTTAAGACACATCTTTTTACTAGGGATAACGTGGGGTCGCTGGTCGTCCAGGCTCTGATTTGGCGAGCCGTCATGGGCGAACCTGTAGACTCAAAGGCATTGATTGCCATGGCTATCTTACAGTCCTGTTCATCAGACCCTTCCGTGGTCGCCAGGGGTAGCCTGCTAAGCGCGTTGGCACAGTTGTCTGTGCCTGGTCTGTGCCTTATGGTGTAATCGTAAGAGGCCAGCATGAGTGCCCACCGTTGAATGCGCGCCGAGGCATTGGTGTTTATTGTCTTGCTCTCGGATAGTAGGGACGTGAGGGACTTGTGGTCGGTTTCTAACGCGAACTTGGCCCCAAAAAGGTATTGGTGCATCTTTTTGACACCGTACAAGCACGCGAGCGCCTCCTTCTCCACCATTCCCGCTCCGCCCGCGAAAGTGACCTGGAGGCATAAGCTATGGATTGTAATTTACCCACACTATTGACATGTTGTAAAATGCACCCGACCCCATACGCTGACGCATCACATGTAAGAACTAGCTTTTTACCTGGATCAAAGAAAGCCAAAACACTGTTGGAACACAGAAGGTTGCGTGCCTTATTGAAGGCGCGTTCCTGGGCGTCCCCCAAAACCAATCGCACTCCTTCCTGAGTAGCACGTAGAGAGGCTCCGGCAGCGTGCTTAAGTTCTGCATAAAGTTCCCAAAGTAATTGAGTAGCCCGAGAAAGGCGCGCAGTTCTGAGACATTCCGGGGCCTGGGTGCCAGGCGAATTGCTTCGGTTTTGGTCTCTGTTGGGCGGATTCCATCAGCGGCAATCCTTCTGCCCAAAAATTCAACCTCGGGCGCGAGAAACAGGCACTTGGATTTCTTAACTCTTAGGCCTGTCCGATCCAACCGCTTTAGTACTTCCTCCAAATTGCAGAGATGGGAGTCGATGTCCCTACCCGTGATAAGTATGTCATCTTGAAATATAACCGTTCCCTGGATGGACTTGAGCAGACTCTCCATGTTGCGCTGGAATATGGCAGCTGCCGACCTGATGCCAAATGGGCATTGATTGTACATGAAAAGGCCTCGATGTGTGTTGATGGTGGTGAGTAGCTTAGGCTCTTCGGTCAGTTCTTGCATCATATACTCAGACGTGAGATCTAGTTTCGAGAAAAGTTTCCTCCAGCCAATGTAGCAAATAAGTCCTCCACTCTGGGCAGCGGGTATTGGTCCTATAGGAAGACTCTGTTTATGGTAGATTTGTAGTCCCCACAGATTCGTACGGATCCATCAGGCTTCATGACTGGGATGATAGGATTTGCCCAGTCGCTAAATTTCACGGGTGAGATAATGCCTTCCCACAGAAGCCTGCCCAATTCATGTTCAATCTTTTCCCTCATCACATAGGGCACAGCTCTAGCCTTGTGATGGACCGGTCTTGCATCCTGTGTGATGTAGATTTTGACTTTAGCCCCTTTGAAGGTGCCCACACCTGGCTGAAAGAGATGTTCAAATCGACTTAGAACTGTTGAGCAGGAGGTCCGTTCCTCTGACGACATGGCGTGAACATCATCCCATTTCCAGTTTAGTTTTGCCAGCCAGCTTCTCCCCAGCAGTTCTGGGAGATCTCCGGGGACAATCCACAGGGGAAGTCAGTTCACTGTCCCTTTGTTTGTGACTGAGAGCATGGCGCTGCCAAGGACTGGGATGATTTCTTTGGTATAGGTCCTTAGTTTGGTGTCGACCCTTGTGAGCTTTGGTCTGTCTCTTTTGTGCGGCCACAGCTGTTCAAATTGTTGAGCGCTCATGAGAGATTGACTCGCTCCCGTATCCAGCTCCATGTTGACGGGTATCCCGTTGAGTAGGACCCTCATCATTATTAGAGGCGTCTTGTTGTAACAGCAGTGGCCATTGATCGTGTTGACCTGCTGTACCTCGGTGTCCCGGGTACTGTCCCCACCGTCTTCTGGTCCGCTTTCCGACCCTTCCGATTCGTATACCAGCCGAGCTGCCGTTTTTCTGCACATGCGGGCCAGATGCCCTGTATAGTCGCAGTTTCTGCAAACAGCATGCTGAAATCGACACCCCCTTGATGAGTGCCTTCCCCCACATCTCCAGCATAGACCGCTTCCATTGTTTGCAAAGGATGAGCTGCGTCTGGCTGGTCTCTCTTCTCTCAGTTTGTAGTTGATCGCTCGCATTATGGGTTGATGAGGTGTGAACGGCCGTTCATGTGGCCCTTGATGGCTTCTGGCGCCACTGCCTGCTGTTGAGGGCCTGCTCTCCTGCCTTTGTCTGTGTGTGGGGGTAGCGGCTTGTTTCACGCTGTGAACCCCTTGTTCCGATGTTTCGTTAGTTGTCATACCCGCAGTGTAGATCAACCTTGTTTCTTCTTCTCCTGCCAAGAATGTCTGTGCAACCAGTGCTGCTGCCTCTAGGGTCAAATTCTTGGTCTCTATGAGCTTTCGGAATATGCCTGCATGGCCTATTCCCTCAATAAAAAAGTCTCTCAGTACCTCTCTCCTTAGTTCATCGGAGAACTCATATAAACTAGCCAACCTCCAAAGTTCCACCACGAAGTCGGGTATGCTCTGGCCCACACAGCGTCTGCAGTTGTAGAACCTGTGTCTGGCCATGTGTAGGCTGCTCGCTGGTCTCTTACCAGTGTGCTCAACTCTTCAAACGACTTGCTTGCTGGTTTCTCGGGTGCCAGCAGGTCCTTCATTAAGGCGTATTTTTTTGAGCCGCAGCTGGTCAAGAGATGGGCTCTTCTCTTGTCTGCCTTATCGTCGCCTAACCAGTCTTTGGTTATGAAGCTTTGCTGAAGCCTTTCTATAAACTCCTCCCAATTATCTCCAGCATTGTATTTCTCATCTGAGCCGTTGGTCGCCATTCTGTGGATTCTGTGATCCCGTAACTCGTCGCCACTGTAAAGTCATGTCCTGCAGTACAGACTCACACGAGGCACATACTGAAGTCAAGGTCACTCAGGACCTGCACCTTTATTACACAGCTCTCGAATGCCACACTTGCCTGACACCTGTCCTTATATTCCTATCTGGGACAGGTATCCAGTGTCTCCTGCAAGTGCACCCCTGGTGGTAAGGTAAGCTAGTGGTTACAGGTCATCTCTAGTTACAGTCATGTATAGCATGGTAAGATACAGTTATGTACAGTAGTGTGAGATACATGACACCTATGAACCCAATTCACATGAATTCATGAGCTTTCTGCCTAGCTCAGGTATGTGCCTTGGCTGCCCATGAAAACACCGGAGGGGTTATAGTGACGAATGGGAAGTGAGGCAATAAGTCCACCGCTACTAATTTAGTTACTGCCCAGTTTCTCCAAGGTGGAGGGATTTAAAATGTCCCCTTCTATAGATACACTTTCAGAAAGTATTTGATAAAGGTCCACATGAAAGATTGCTACATAAGCTTAAGGCAGCAGATATCCGAGGAAACAATGGGAGACAGATAAGAAATTGGACGAAGGAGAGGAATTTGGGCTGGGAGAAGTGCTAAGTTGGAGGGATCACTGTTCAGGCCACTACTGTTCTTGTTTGCATAAATGAGCTAAAATGAAGACACTCAATTTAAGTTGACCAAATTCAAAAATTATACTAAATTAGGGGAGGAATAGTAGAGTCAGATGAAGCATCTAAGGAATTACAGAAAGACCAAGACACTATTTGCAAGTGACAGAACCATGGCTGATGAAATTCAATACAGATAAGTGCAAGAATTTATACAGTGGGAAAACAAGATGGAGAACACAGCTATTCAACAATGGCCTAACAAGAGGAGATGCTAACACAAATCTGGAATTGCTAGTCGGCTCTACACTTACCGTGTCCAGTCATTGCAGAACAGCGTATGGTCATTACACTGAATCGGTACAGTGCTTTGATTAGCTACACCTTTATTGCTGTATTTAGTTTTGATTATCAAGATACAAGGGAAGTATCTAAGCCCCAGATGCAGTGCAGAGAAATGCAATGAGCCTGATCCCTAGTGTCAGAAAAATAAGTTGTGAGGAAAGATTATAAACATTGGAGCAAGAAATACGTGGCCTCAGCGCTATTCCGTAACGCCATTAAATGGCACTAAAACAGCAGCTGCTGCTCATTCGCCAGCTGCTGGCGGTCCCCATGATGGCTGCTGATTTCGTCCTTACCCGGCAGCGCAATACTGGACAAAATGGCAGCGTTCTGACGTAAATGGACATGCAAAACCGACTTTACAGCCGCGATTTCGCCTATCGGGTTGGGAGTGAGGCGGCCAGGGTCCGTAGTGAGGTCTTGGCCCATTGCCGGTTATATCCTGTTCTCTACAAATGATTTTACCTTGATTGGGCTCGTTCAGCCCACCCAGCGGGGTTCCGGCCAATTAAAAGGAAGCGGGTCTGATGACACCATTTGATCACGCATCATCAGCCGGTTTTCTTAAAGGGACCATGTCCACATTGATTTTGACATTTGTGCTTTCAATATTCTACAGCATTGAGGTGCTGCAAACACTGACAAGCGCTGCACAAAGGTGCATGGCTGAACTCAGGCTCCTCCATGTCTCTCTCCATATGCTTATGGAGGGAGTCACAGCACACAGGGAGGTTCGCTTCCCTTCCAATGGGTGCAAGAGACCTCCCCAGGAGACCAATACAGCCTGGTTGCACATTGCACAGCAGGACACAAGCAGGGATGTTGTCAGGAGGACCAGACTGCAGTGGCGTAAACCTTTCAATGATCTCAGTGGATCACGAAACATTACTGCAAAGCCACACTCAACCCCATCCTGCTGTGCCGCTCATCACATCCCCATCACTCAGCCTTCCCTACCCTACTCCTGCACATCCTTACTCACACCAACGTACCTTGCACCTCCACCCATCCCTTTTTCTCTATCTACATTATCACTTCCCCATCTCACTAGTCACCTCTCACACTCACCCTCATCCTAGTGCAATCATACCAACTAACACACAAGGGTAGGCACTTGAGTGTTATTGCTAATGTTTAAGTAAAGTTTCTGTTAATGTGTTGTCAAACAATTAAATCTTTATTTACAACACTTTGCCTTCTTGGACTGATTTGTGTGCACCTTTGGAAGTGATTTAATGAGTTGCAGTGAATGGTTAGACATAACGGTAGCACCATCACCCCCCTACCCCCCTCGCCCCACCCCCCTCCCTCCCCCCACCGCCCTACCCTCTCCACCTCCCCCCCACAATGGGAAGTCATGTTTGACAAATTTGCTGGAATTCTTTGAGGATGTAACAAACAGGGTGGATAAAGGGGAATCAGTGGATGTGGTGTATTTGGACTTCCAGAAGGCATTTGACAAGGTGCCACACAAAAGGTTACTGCACAAGATAAAAGTTCACGGGGTTCGGGGTAATATATTAGCATGGATAGAAGATTGGCTGACAAACAGAAAACAGAGAGTCAGGATAAATGGTTCATTCTCTGGTTGGCAATCAGTAATGAGTGGGGTACCGCAGGGATCAGTGCTGGGTCACCAACTATTTACAATTTATATTAACGACTTGGAAGAGGGGACTGAGTGTAACGTAGCCAAGTTTTCTGATGATATAAAGAAGGGAGGAAGGGCAATGTGTGAGGAGGACATAAAGAGGCTGCAGGAGGACATAGACAGGCTAAGTAGGTGGGCAAGAATTTGGTAGATGGAGTATAATGTTGGAAAGTATAAGGTCATGTACTTTGGCAGAAAAAAATCAAAGAGTAAATTATTATTTAAATGGAGAAAGATTGCAAAGTGCTGCAGTATAGTGGGACCTGGGGGTACTTGTGCATGAAACACAGAAGGATAGTATGCAGGTAAAGCAGGTGATCAGGAAGGCCAATGGAATCTTGGCCTTTATTGCAAAGGGAATGGAGTATAAAAGCAGGGATGTCTTGTTGCAGCTATACAGGGTATTGTTGAGGCCACACCTGGAATACTGCGTGCAGTTTTGTTTTCCATCTTTATGAAAGGATATACTTGCTGTGGAGGCAGTTCAGAGAAGGTTCACTAGATTGATCCCAGGGACGAGGGGGTTGACTTACGAGGAAAGGTTGAGTAGGTTGGGCCTCTACACATTGGAATTCAGAAGAGGTGATCTTATAGAAACATATAACATTATGAGGGGGCTTGACAAGGTGGATGCAGAGAGGATGTTTCCACTGGTGGGGGAGACTAGAACTAGAGGGCATGATCTTAGAATAAGGGGCCGTCCATTTAGAACTGAGATGAGGAGAAATTTCTACTCTCAGAGGGTTGTGAATCTGTGGAATTTGCTGCCTCAGAGAGCTGTGGAAGCTGGAACATTAAATAAATTTAAGACAGAAATAGAAATTTTCTTAAATGATAAGGGGATAAGGGGTTATGGGGAGCGGACAGGGAAGTCGAGCTGAGTCCATGATCAGATCAGCCATGATCTTATTGAATGGCGGAGCAGGCTTGAGGGACCTTATGGCCTACTCCTGCTCCTATTTCTTATGTTCTTATGTTCTTATGTGATGCATATGAAAGGAATGGCTTAGGCATTGCAATGATGCTTCATGGTGTTAGTGTGGGGTGATGCCAACCTGGTGCATCATGTGGCAGCCAGGGTGTACAGCATCAACCAAAATAAATCTGGCCATGGTGAGGCCATCCCTGGCATCCTGGGCAGCAATGTGGTCGGGTGCTGATTCCCTCTGTCCTGTCCAGCATCAGTTGATTGCAGAGAAGGCTGGTGTTGTTTTGGTACTGCTGGTGTGCCTGGTGATGTTGTTGTTAATGCTGATTGTGGTGGGATTCTGAGGAGCAAGGCAAGATTCTTTCAAGGGCTGATGGAATAGGTAGCAGGTGAGGTTGAGATGACAGAAGCGATCTGTCAATGGTGTGAGAGGTTGTTCCAAGGAGGTGACTGTGGATATAGAGTTTACGCCAATACTTCCAACCTGCATAAAGCTCAAATGTGTCTTCCAAATCCTGAAGGCTGCAGCTACTGGTTTTGGAAAGTGAACAGCTATGAAATAGTAGCTTTTATACCACATTTGCAGCTGTCAACTATTCAGAAGAATAGATACTGATAAAACACCCGACCTACTTGATGTGATACCCGAGCGCCGTGAACCTCGTCAAAAAGCTGGAAAAATGATAAGTACAGCACAAAATGGTGTTTCATTGGCTTTTAACAACCTCTTAATAATCTAAATTGCCTCCTTCAGCGCTGACAGACCCGACACATGGGAGATGAGCGTGGAGGTGGGTTGACAGCGGGCTCCTGATCCGCTTTCAATCATTTCTATTTTGACAGCTGACCCGCCTCCGATCCTGCCCTCCCAGTACCAGTAAAATTCTGGTCAACATCACAAGCACGAACTTCAAACCTGGCGCTGTGTCTAAAGTATGCCAGGTTAACCAGGCTGACAGTGGCAATGTCTGCACCTCTTAAAAGGACATACACATAGTTCAGGTAAGTTTGGATTTTAGGTTTTGGACTGGGTTTTTCTGATTTTGTTGAAGTGGTGGCTTGCTGCAATAGATGTGATAAGCTTTTTAAGTGTGCAGGGAGTGTTGCTAGATGCTTGCAAAGGCTCAGATGGTAAATGAAAGCCTGTGAGAAGACAGAACAGGCTGCAAATACTCAGCTGGTCACACAACATCCATGAATAGAAAAACAGAGTTCATGTCTCAGGTCAATATACTTCCTGAGCTGCTGAATATTTCCAGCATTTCATGCTGTAATTTCACATTTACAGCAGAGGGAAGAGGAAGACACAGAAGAGGAGGAAGTTGAAGAGGAGTAATCAGATGGAGGGTTGCATCCCAGACAGCCCTTTTGTGGCCGGGATATCCGGGATGGAATCATCCACCTGCGGTCCCAGTGACCACAACCCTAATTCCCCTTTCAACATTAGTTCCACACCTTACCTTCCATCTGTTACTGACCATCACAATGTCCTCTTGCCCACAATGCTGATCTAAAAGCCACCACAAAGCAAACTTTCCAATCCACCTAGATACAGCTATCCATTCAATGTGGCATCAAATCACCCATATGCTTTCTCTTCATGACTCTCTTGTGTGTGCCTTTGCCTGTCCAACAGATGTCACGCAGTGCTACCCCAGTGGCTGCAGCATAGCTGATAGACTTTCAGTGCACACAGCACTCAGATTAGTGCAGGAGGTCAACACTGCAAGAGACGTCCTCTACCCACAGGGGCCAGGAGGCCCTCCAGAAAGAACGGTGTAGGACCACATCACCGAGGGTATCACTGCCAGCAGTGTTGCACCCACCATCTGGCTCCATTGCAAATGGCCTTGCTGGTTGAACTTGTGGAGCTGATGGCTGGGAGTGTCAAATCTATCTTCTTCTTGTTCTTCTTCACACTCCTCTCCCTCTTCTTGGTCTCCCACTGGCTAGACAGGCTGCATTTCTTGGGTGTGTGAAATGACGAAGACACAAAGGTGGATTTGTGGTGATGGAAGGATGGGAGATACATGCCAGAAGAAGGATAACATACGAGGATACCAGCACCTTGTATACTTTCAGCCATGCTTCTGGCCAAGGGGTCAGCCATGCCCCTGCCAAGAATGGCCTCCTCCAAGGGGGTGAGGGGAGGCTAGGAATGGGAGATGTGCCTCATGATTGGTACAGATTGTTGATAGGTGATTGATTGGTGGGGGGCAGGAGGAGTCGTGCATTCAGCAGTGTGTGAGGCTGTTGATTCAGTTGGTAGGAGACGGCTTTTGTAGATGCATTCACTGACCTTGACCAGTGGTCGATGTGCCTCGTCACTGGTGCAGATTGTTGACAGGTGAATGATTGTGGCTCTTGCATTAAGCAGTGTGTGAGGCTAGTGGTGCATTCACTGACCTTCACCAGTGGTCTGAGGTCATGAAGATCTTTGGACACTGGAGCCAGGTGGTGGGAGGGGGGCTATACTGCTGGCAGTAACTGACTTGGTAATATAGTCCCACATTGTTCTTTCTGGAGGGCCACCTGGCCCCTGTTGGTAGAGGGCGAGTCTTGCAGTGTTGACTTCCAGCACAAAGCTAGAGTGCTGTGTGCGAGACCCTGGGTTCCCCTCCCCTGGCTTGCTGAGCCATTTGTGTTCATGTTGAGGCATTTTTCCTATTTTTTGAGGTTAGGAAGGTAATTCAGCCTAAAGAGCTCAATATTCACATTTGGGGCTTCTTTTTAATGTGAAATATTTTTTTAAAGGCAGAAAGTGCTGAAAACTGCATTGTTTCACTTCAGTTTAATTTGTATTGCTTCAGTGTGCATGGTCCCCTTTAATTCTCAGACCTCTTCATTGCTCACAATTGCTTATGAGCTCAAGAAATCAACTCATCACCTCTTAGTGGCTGTCTTGTGTGTCTCTTTGCCTATCCTACTGATGTCACGGCACACCTGCACACGAACCTCAGGTAGGATGCCTCCAGCAACACCACCAGGACGGCATTGTACAGCATCAACAATCTCCATCCCCCAGATGAATTTTGCTCCGTTAGCATTACGGCCATTAACTCCAGTTGCCGGTGACACTGGCAATTTTACTGGCAAAAAACAATTTCTCCCCGTTGAACTCTTCAGCCTTGAAGGGAGACATATGTGAGGGGATAAAGAAAAAGAAAGAAGTTTATATAGCGCCTTTCACCACCTCAGAATGTCTACAAGCGTTTTACAGCCAATGAAGTACTTTTGAAGTGTAGTTACTGTTGTAATGTTGGAAACAGCAGCCAATTTGATCACAGCAAGGTCCCATAAACAGCAATGAGATAATGGTATCTTACAAAGGTATGTAAGGTACAAGGTGGCTTTGGAAAAGGCTTTCTGAGAAATGTTTCATGTTAAACTGTGATTGCAGGACAAAGGGGATGTCGATATAAAGTGAGAAAAGCCAAATTTAGGACTGATGTCAGCAAGCAGGTCTTCACACTAAGAGTAATCAATATCTGGTTAGGGCAGTGGAGTCACTCATAGAAACATAGAAAATAAGTGCAGGAGTAGGCCATTCGTCCCTCGAGGCTGCACCACCATTCAATAAGATCATGGCTGATCATTCACCTCATTGCCCCTTTCCTGCTTTCTCTCCATACCCCTTGATCCCTTTAGCCATAAGGGCCATATCTAACTCCCTCTTGAATATATCCAATGAACTGGCATCAACAACTCTCTGCGGTAGGGAATTCCACAGGTTAACAACTCTCTGAGTGAAGAAGTTTCTCATCTCAGTTCTAAATGGCTTATCCCTTATCCTTAGACTGTGTCCCCTGGTTCTGGACTGCCCCAACATCGGGAACATTCTTCCTGCATCTAACCTGTCCAGTCTCTTCAGAATTTTATATGATTCTAAGAGATCCCCTCTCATCCTTCTAAACTCCAATGAATACAGGTCCAGTCGATCCAGTCTCTCTGCATATGTCAGTCCTGCCATCCTGGAAATCAGTCTGGTGAACCTTTGCTGCACTCCCTCAATAGCAAGAATGTCCTTCCTCAGATTAGGAGACCAAAACTGAACACAATATTCCAGGTGAGGCCTCACCAAGGCCCTGTACAACTGCAGTAAGACCTCCCTGGTCCTATACTCAAATCCCCTAGCTATGAAGACCAACATGCCATTTGCCTTCTTCACCGCCTGCTGTACCTGCATGCCAGCTTTCAGTGACTGATGTATCATGACTCCCAGGTCTCGTTGCGCGCCTCCCCTTTTCCTAATCAGATAATATTCCGCCTTCGTGTTTTTGTCCCCAAAGTGGATAACCTCACATTTATCCATATTATACTGTATCTGCCATGCATTTGCCCACTCACCTAACCTGTCCAATTCACCCTGCAGCCTCTTATCATCCTCCTCACAGCTCACACCGCCACCCAGCTTAGTATCATCTGCAAACTTGGAGATATTACACTCAATTTCTTCATCTAAATCATTGATGTATTTTGTAAATAGCTCGGGTCCCAGCCCTGCGGCACCCCACCAGTCACTGCCTGCCATTCTGAAAAGGACCCGTTTATCCCGACTCTCTGCTTCCTGTCTGACAACTAATTCTCTATCCACATCAATACATTAACCCCAATACCATGTGCTTCAATTTTGCACACTAAGCTCTTGTGTGGGACCTTGTCAAAAGCCTTTTGAAAGTCCAAATACACCACATCCACTGGTTCTCCCTTGTATACTCTACTAGTTACATCCTCAAAAAATTCCAGAAGATTTGTCAAGCATGATTTCCCTTTCATAAATTCATGCTGACTTGGACCAATCCTGTCACTGCTTTCCAAATGTGCTGTTATTTCATCTTTAATAATTGATTCTAACATTTTCCCCACTACTGATGTCAGGCTAACCAGTTTATAATTCCCCGTTTTCTCTCTCCCCCTTTCTTAAAAAGTGGTGTTACATTAGCTACCCTCCAGTCCGTAGGAACTGATCCAGAAGCGATAGACTGCTGGAAAATGATCACCAATGCATCTAATATTTCTAGGGCCACTTCCATAAGTACTCTGGGATGCAGACTATCAGGCCCTGGGGACTTATCGGCCTTCAATCCCATCAATTTCCCAAACAATTCAATCCGCAATTCGTTTCTTATATGGGGTTGGGGATTGTAGGTGGCTGTGGCAGGATGAGTGAGAGGGGCCAAATGGCGAACCTCATTTGTAGTTATTTTTGTGATCTTGTGATATCTTTCATATTGCGTATCGTAGCATGCCTTGTACAGCTGTCAATAAGATGTTGCTTTGCTGGAATTTTCTTGAGCTGTTCTAGCTTGTTCCAGAAGTGAAGCTGTTGCTCCAAAATTGCTGGCGGAAACACCTCTGCTGTTAGTGAAGAAATGCCAACTTCAAATAAACGTTCTTCATGCGCCGGTCAAGTCTATTACAACTGCTCTGTCCTGATAAAGGTTTATTGCCTTTCAGACGTAGCACTTCCACAGGACAGCTGGTAACACTGCAGCCAAAGACGTAATCAGCAGACTTTACCTTATAAATCTCTTTATAAAGCTAGAAATGACCTTCCATGGCTTCAGAACACAGACCAGTGTGACTACGCACAATAGCTAACAAGTCTCCCTGCCCCCTCAGGGGATTTGCTTATTTTAAATTTTGATGAAAAATGCCAAGCTCTGTGTGCAGTACAAATAGGACCCATGAGAATCTTAAACCAATTTGTGATGCTGAAAAAAAAGGCTACAAACCAAGAGAATATCGGGATGCAGAGAGAGAAAAGATAAATCCAAGTATTTAAAGGAAAGAACAGGGCTTCCCTTTGGGACTTATTCATTAGAAGGATTAAGAGAAGTGGAAAAGGTGACACTTTTGCTACTCAGTGTTGTGTAGAACAGATTTTCATTAGAACGTTCTGGTTGCTGAATGGGGGAGGTGAGCTGGGTGGGGGGGCAGAGGAAGGAGGGTTTTGAAAAAATGAATGCTTTCAATTCTTACACCATGAATAGCTGGATTGCTTCAGAATTCACTTGTCAAGAATATTCATTTAAGCACACGCACTGAATTTGTGAGTAGTGCAAGTGCTCTCGCCATATATTAAATGGAAATGATCATTTTACGATAGGTTTTTAAGCAAACTGGAATTTAAAAAATTGATCAACAGCACCATGGATCTTTTGAGCCGAGCGTTCTTTGTGATCGTTCTTACTTTTTTTAAATCTTGGAGTAAAAAAAAGTACTTAAGTCTTCAGCAGTGCGAAGGATAAAGTTGCAACGTCCTTTTCCAAAGGTATAATTTTTGCCTCTTTTAACAACTTAGTGCACTGCTAAGTAGCAGACAGGTTCTGGTCTATAACTTCTACATGTGTAGAGTGATGTGCGGCAGGTTAGACCCAGCTGCACTGACAGCCCTGAGTTGCCGTCTGCTGGGGACAACGGAGAGTGGAGCCAAGACACATTTTCTAAAATGTTGGTTACATTTTAATGTTTGGAGAGGGCTGATCGGACCGTCTGCTAAAATTTGAATTTTGAAGTTTAGAACATTGCTGTCCAGCCCAACACACAGCACCCTGGGGCTGCAACACAAAGAAGCGGTTTCAACTCCTGAGCTTTAGTGCGACTTTGTACCCAAATGTCATTTACCCCGGTTGTGCTTATTCCAAGCTGAGACTGCATTGCATTGACACAAACTGTGTAGTGTAACTGAGGCAAAGCCGAGAGATTTGCAATCAAATCTGCTGCTAGACGTGGAATTTGGGTTTCACAGAAGAGGGAATTATGCTTCGGAATTTTGGCAGAGAGTCAAACATACTTAGTACAGCACCAGTAGTAGCAGCATGCAGAGTATAAGTTGTGTGTCGGGAACTGCAGCAAGAGACAAATGTGTAGCCTAGGCAATATATTACTAAATTAGTTGGAATTTGCAGCTAATTTGCATTATGAATAGATAAAATGGTTGCAACCAGAACAACTGGTTTGGGATTTTTCTTCAACTTCACTTTAGAAAATGTCTCCCCAGTACCTAATTTTAGCTATTAGGACCTTTCAAGTGCTCGCTTTACAGTTTTAGTTTCAGCAATTCATTGTTCATTTCCATTTCCAAAAATATCACAGAAAGACCTTGGTGCACACAGGAATCCAATTACATTCAAGAGCTGTGTCATATGCAAAGACCAAAATGCACAGATGTATTTGACAGACAAAATATTCTGGAAAGCGGTCCAGAAAATGAAAATCCAAGAGGAATTACCATCAGTGATGCTTTAAATGAACACTTAATGTGCTCCTAATAAATATCACTCTCGCCATTAGAACAGAGGCATTAGGCAGCTTCAAATAAATAGAATTAGTTAGTGAATTGGTGAGGGAGCTGGTGGGTAACTCTTTCAGAGGAAGTGGAGTTGGAGATAGACAGGGGATGTGGGTTGTAAGGGAGATGAGGAAGTAATCAGCGATAGCCATATCAGTGATTGAGACTATGTGAGATGGTGAGGTTGAGGGAGGAAAGGAAGGCAGAGAAGTCAGAGGAAAGGTATAAGGAATTTAAGGTGGAGGTTGGAATCACCATGGAGTATTTGCAAGAGTTATATTTTCCATGCTGCTGCTCGCTGAGATCTCCCTCCAGCAAGAGGCAGCATGCAAGCTATAGCCTGTGCATCTGAAGCTGTAACAGGAGACAAATATATAGCCTCGACAATAAATTAGTAAGAATTAGTACGATCTTGGGAGGGCAGTAGACAACAAGGAACAATGAAAGGCGGGATAGTGGGTGAGGTAAGGCGTTTGAATGAGGAAATGGTATCTGCGGCGTAGGGGAAGAACGCAAGGTGGTGCTAGGCAAGAGAAAGAAAGACTTACATTTATAAAGCGCCATTCACGACCACCAGACGTCTCAAAGTATTTTACAGCCAATGAAGTACTTTTTGAAGTATAATCACTGTTGTAATGTGGCAGCCAACTTGCGCACAGCAAACTCCCACAAACAGCAATGTCATAATGACCAGATTATCTGGTTTTGTTATGTTGATTGAGGGATAAATATTGGCCAGGACATGGGGATAACTCCCCTTCTCTTCTTCAAAATAGTGCCAAAGGATCTTTTAGGTCCACCTGAGAGAGCAGACGGTTTAACATCTCATCCGAAAGACGGCACCTCCGACAGTGCAGCACTCCCTCATAAGTGCACTGAAATGTCAACTAGATTTTGTTTTATGTGCTCAAGTTCCTGGAGTGGGACTTGAACCCACAATCTACTGACACAGAGGTGAATGTACTACCCACTGAGCCACGGCTGACAATGAGAGCCATGCCATTCCCATAGCAGTTTAAGCAGGGCACCTAGAGAATTGTATAGCCTGGCAGGGAGGCTTCAATGACAGCGAAGGGAGCTAGTGTTCTCTCAATGTTAGGACACCAATTGATTCATCTGCGATGTTGTGGAGATGGAAGTAGGCGGTCTTTGTAATGGGGAAGGTATGGGGTCAGAGTTCAGCTTGGGGTCAAATATGTCTGAGGTTGTGAACAGTCTGGTTCAACCTGAGACAGTGGTTGAGGCAAAGGATGGAATCGATGGTGAGGGTACGGAGTTTATGTCAGGGAACAAAGAAGATTCCAGTGACAGTTTGACTGCTAAAAGTTCTGCTGCACTACTACAACCTCACTCATATTACAAGGAAAGAGCAGCTCTTGACTGAATATAAGTGGCCAAAACCAGAAAGTATTGGTGAATATCCTGATATTGAATTGATGCTTGTTTTTTTCAACCATCTTCCCTTCTGTTCTGAATGAGTTGCTGGAGTGCATTTCACTTGTGATAGGAACCTTTACTCAAGTGGTAGCTTTCATGTGGGAGCCTTATGAGTGAGTGTTGCACTGAGAACCTCACAGATGTCCTGTCATCACCCAACATTCACACACACACATACACTTTCCAACAGGAGTCATTGAATAGTGTTCCTCCCTCCCTACCCAGAAGCCCTGCCATCAATTGTAGAGCCCTTAACTGCTGCCCCAGCTGAGATTGGCAACTCAGCAAGATCGGAGCTGCAACCTTCCAGGTCTGTGCGGCACAGTACCAGACCAAGAAAATGATTCAAACATTTAGCCACGTGACCATTAAGCATGAAGTATGTACCAATGTGAAGGTCTGACCCTGACACACTATATTTATAAAAGGAATAGTGTAAGTCAGTGTGCTTCATTTAACGCATGTTCAATATCTAAAAGAATTACATTTTGGAACATAACATGAAGATTAATCTCACCAGAAAACCATAGATGATTGCAGCATGGAAGGAGTACATTTAGCCCATCAAGTCAGTGCCAGCTCCTTGCTAGAACAATCCAAAATGAATCTCACGACATCCCTCTCTCCCCATTGCACTATATCTTCTTTTGCTTTAAAGATTTATCTAATTGGCTCTGCAATTATTCCTTATGCCAAAACAATCCATGTTCCCACAACTGTCGGTGTAAATAAATCTCTCCTAATCTCTCTCCTCACTTAGTGTCAATTTTAAACTGCTGACCACCCCTCATCACTTACACCGCAATAGTTCTTCCCTATTTAGTTGTCCAAAATCTGCTCGCGGTCATCTCTGCTCCAGAGACAACAGGCCCACATGTGTGAGCCTAGGAATAAAAGGGTCTTTTTCCAGTTGACAAACTGTAACTAGTGGGGTACCACAGGGATCTGTGCTGAGGCCTCAACTATTTACATTCTATATTAATGACTTGGGTGTAGGGACCGAATGTAATGTAGCCAAGTTTGCTGATGATACAAAGATAGGTGGGAAAGAAAGTTGTATGGAGGATGTAAAGAATCAACAAAGGGATTATAGATAGGCTAAGTGAGTGGGCAAAAATTTGGCAGATGGAGTATAATGTGGGAAAATGTGAGGTTATCCACTTTGGTAGGAAAAATAAAAAAGCAAATTATTATTTAAGTGGGGAGCGATTACAAAATACTGAGGTACAGAGGGATCTGAGGGTCCTTGTGCATGAATGTGGAATCTGTATGGGTGGAGCTGCAGAATACCAAAGGGCAGAAAACGCTAGTGGGAGTTGTGTACAGACCACCAAACAGTAGTAGTGAGATTGGGGGACAGCATCAAACAAGAAATTAGGGATGCATGCAATAAAGGTACAGCAGTTATCATGGGCGACTTTAATCTACATATAGATTGGGCTAACCAAATTGGCAGCAATACGATGGAGGAGGATTTCCTGGAGTGTATTAGGGATGGTTTTCTGGACCAATACGTCGAGGAACCAACTAGAGGGCTGTCCATTTTAGTCTGGGTGATGTGTAATGAGAAAGGACTAATTAGCAATCTTGTTGTGCAAGGCCCCTTGGGGAATAGTGACCATAATATGGGAGAACAGGGTTGTACCATATTATGGTAGGTCAAACAGGATTGCATTATCGCTCCAACCCTCTTCTCAATCTTCCTCGCTGCCATGCTCCACCTCACAGTCAACAAGCTCCCCGCTGGAGTGGAATTAAACTACAGAACCAGTGGGAAGCTGTTTAACCGACGCCACCTCCAGGCCAGGTCCAAGGTCACCCCAACCTCTGTCATTGAGCTGCAGCATGCGGATGATGCCTGCGACTGTGCACATTCAGAGGCTGAACTTCAGGATATAGTCAATGTATTCACTAAGGCATATGAAAGCATGGGCCTTATGCTTAACATTCGTAAGACAAAGGTCCTTCACCAGCCTGTCATCGCCGCACAGCACTGCCCTCCAATCATCAAGATCCACGGTGCAGCCTTGGACAATGTGGACCATTTCCCATATCTCGGGAGCCTCTTATCAACAAAGGCAGACATTGATGCGGAGATTCAACATCGCCTCCAGTGCACCAGCGCAGCCTTTGGCCACCTGCAGAAAAGAGTGTTTGAAGACCAGGCCCTCAAATCTACCACCAAACTCATGGTCTGCAGGGATGCAGTAATACCCGCCCTCCTGTATGAGTCTGAGGCATGGACGATGTACAGAAGGCACCTCAAGTCGCTGGAGATATATCACCAACGATGTCTCCGCAAGATCCTGCAAATCTCCTGGGAGGACAGGCGCACCAACATCAGTGTTCTCCACCAGGCTAACATCCCCAATATTGAAGCACTGACCACACTCGATCAGCTTCGCTGGGCAGGCCACATAGTATGCATGCCAGATACAAGACTCCCTAAGCAAATGCTTTATGTGGAGCTCCTTCATGGTAAACGAGCCAAAGGAGGACAGCGGAAACGTTATAAGGCCACCTTCAAAGCCTCCCTGTTAAAGTGCGACATCACCACTGACACCTGGGAGACCCTGGCCGCAGACCGCCCGAGGTGGAGAAAGTACATCCGGGAGGGCGTTGAGCTCTTTGAGTCTCGATGCAAGGAGCATGAAGAGGCCAGGCGCAGGCAGCAGAAGCAGCACGTGGCAAACCAGCCCTACCGACCCCTTCCTCCGGCGAATGTCTGTCCCACCTGTAACCGGGTCTATGGCTCTCGTATCGGACTGTTCAGCCATCAAAGAACTCACTTTGCGAGTGGAAGCCAAGTCCTCCTCGATTCTGAGGGACTGCGTATGATGATGATGATGATGATGACGATGATGAGAATACTTTATTAAAATGGAGAGTGACACAGTTAATTCAGAGACTAGGGTCCTGAAATTAAGGAAAGGTAACTTCGATGGCATGAGACGTGAATTGGCTAGAATAGACTGGCAAATGATACTTAAAGGGTTGACTGTGGATAGGCAATGGCAAACATTTAAAGATCACATGGATGAACTTCAACAATTGTACATCCCTGTCTGGAGTAAAAATAAAACGGGGAAGGTGGCTCAACCGTGGCTAACAAGGGAAATTAAGGATCGTGTTAAATCCAAGGTAGAGGCATAGATGTTGGCCAGAAAAAGCAGCAAACCTGAGGACTGGGAGAAATTTAGAATTCAGCAGAGGAGGACAAAGGGTTTATTTAGGAAGGGGAAAATAGAGTATGAGAGGAAGCTTGCTGGGAACATAAAAACTGACTGCAAAAACTTCTATAGATATGTGAAGAGAAAAAGATTAGTGAAGACAAACGTAGGTCAGACAGATTCAGGTGAATTTATAATGGGGAACAAAGAAATGGCAGATCAGTTGAACAAATACTTTGGTTCTGTCTTCAGGAAGGAAGACACAAATAACCTTCCGTAGGTACTAGGGTCTAGTGAGAAGGAGGAACTGAAGGATATCCTTATTAGGCGGGAAATTGTATTAGCGAAATTGATGGGATTGAAGGCTGATAAATCCCCAGGGCCTGATAGTCTGCATCCCAGAGTACTTAAGGAAGTGGCCCTAGAAATAGTGGATGCATTGATGATCCTTTTCCAACAGTCTATCAACTCTGGATCAGTTCCTATGGACTGGAGGGTAGCTAATGTAACACAACTTTTTAAGAAAGGAGGGAGAGAGAAAATGGGTAATTATAGACCGGTTAGCCTGACATCAGTAGTATGCAAAATGTTGGAATCAATTATTAAAGATGAAATAGCAGCACATTTGGAAAGCAGTGACGGTATCAGTCCAAGTCAGCATGGATTTATGAAAGGGAAATCCTGCTTATCAAATCTTCTCGAATTTTTTGAGGATGTAACTGGTAGAGTGGACAAGCGAGAACCAGTGGATGTGGTGTATTTGGACTTTCAAAAGGCTTTTGACAAGGTCCCTCAAAAGAGATTGTTGTGCAAAATTAAAGCACATGGTATTGGGGGTAATGTACTGACGTGGATAGAGAACCGATTGGCAGACAGGAAGCAGAGATTCGGGATAAACGGGTCCTTTTCAGAATGGTAGGCAGTGACTAGTGGGGTACCGCAGGGCTCAGTGCTGGGACCCCAGCTATTTACAATATACATTAATGATTTAGATGAAGGAATTGAGTGTAATATCTCCAAGTTTGCAGATGACACTGAACTGGGTGGCGGTGTGAGCTGTGAGGAGGACGCTAAGTGGCTGCAGAGTGACTTGGACAGGTTAGGTGAATGGGCAAATGCATGGTAGATGCAGTATAATGTGAATAAATGTGAGGTTATCCACTTTGGGGGCAAAAACATGAAGGCAGAATATTATCTGAATGGCGGCAGATTAGGAAAAGGGGAGGTGCAACGAGACCTGGGTATCATGGTACATCAGTCATTGAAAGTTGGCATGCAGGTACAGCAGGCGGTGAAGAAGGCAAATGGTATGTTGGCCTTCATAGCAAGGGGATTTGAGTAGAGGAGCAGGGAGGTCTTACTGCAGTTGTACAGGGCCTTAGTGAGGCCTCACCTGGAATATTGTGTTCAGTTTTGGTCTCTTAATCTGAGGAAGGACGTTCTTGCTATTGAGGGAGTGCAGCGAAGGTTCACCAGACTGATTCCCGGGATGGCTGGACTGACATATGAACAAAGACTGGATCGACTGGGCCTGTATTCATTGGAGTTTAGAAGGATAAGAGGGGATCGCATAGAAACATATAAAATTCTGACAGGACTGGACAGGTTAGATGCAGGAAGAATGTTCCCAATGTTGGGGAAGTCCAGAACCAGGGGACACAGCCTAAGGGTAAGGGGTAAGCCATTTAGAACTGAGATGAGGAGAAACTTCTTCACTCAGAGAGTTGTTAATCTGTGGAATTCCCTACCGCAGAGAGTTGTTGATGCCAGTTCATTGGATATATTCAAGAGGGAGTTAGATATGGCCCTTATGGCTAAAGATATCAAGGGGTATGGAGAAAAAGCAGGAAACGGGTACTGAGGTGAATGATCAGCCATGATCTTATTGAATGGTGGTGCAGGCTCGAAGGGCCGAATGGCCTACTCCCGCACCTATTTTCTATGTTTCTATGAAACACAAAAAGTTAGTATGCAGGTACAGCAAGTAATTAGGAAGGCAAATGGAATGTTGGCCTTTATTGCAAGGGGGAGGGAGTATAAAAGTAGGTAAGTCCTGCTACAACTGTACAGGGCATTGGTGGGAGTACACCTGGAGTACTGTGCACAGTTTTGGTCTCCTTATTTAAGTTGGGATATACTTGCATTGGAGGCAGTTCAGAAGGTTCACAAGATTGATTCCTGAGATGAAGAAGTTGTCTTATGAAGAAACGTTGAGCAGATTCGGCCTTTACTCTTTGGAGTTTAGAAGAATGAGAGGTGGCGGCCGAAATTCAGGGTCTCAAAGAGACCCATTAATGCCCGTTTGCGGAGGCCCTTCCTAAAAATCGAATGGCCGCCGCTTTGGGGTCAACAGGCCGACCCGACCTAAATTCAGGTCAGGGATTTTTTGGCCTGGTCCCAATTCCGCCCAAGCAATAGCAGTGCCAATTTAAAGGACTAAAAAAAATATTTACCAGCGATTTTCAGCTGAATCCCTCGATCCCCTGCCGCGCGGTGTCCCTGGTAGGTTTTTCTGCTGGTGCACCATCTCCACACTGAGTGCGGCCCCACTGCCATGGCCGCAATGCAAGAATTTTTTGCCAGCCGACTTGCCGATCAGCCGGCAAAATACTGCCTCCGGGTTCGGCCGGGCCGCCAACGGGCAGCCTGGGACCTTCCTCTTGGGTTCTAGGCCGTTGGCCCAGCCAAAACCCTCCCTGGTGGCCCAGTGGCCAAAGTTAAACAATGATAGAATTTCTCCCCTTTAACGGAGGGGAGAGAGCACACGCACTGTGACATCACCATGACTCCACCGCTGATTGACAGTGGTGGAGACCGCAACCGACCCACTTTCAGCCAGTCAGCCTGGCTTTCAATCGAAGGCCCGCCCCCATTATGATCCATTTCCTGCAGGACTTTGAAAAAATGTAAAAGTGCTGAAAATGGATCTACTTACCATACCAGGAGTTCCAGCGGTAAGTACCACTCCAAAACTCATAGGTGCGCCAGCTTTGTGGTGCACCTGAATTTCGGCCCCCTGATCTTATTGAAATGTATAAGATTCTGAGAGGGCTTGACAGAGTAGATGCAGAGAGGATGTTTCCCCTCGTGGGGAATCTAGAACTCGGGGGCATAGTTTCAGAATAAGGGATCGCCCATTTAAAATGGAAATGAGGAGGAATTTCTCCTCTCAGAGGGTCGTGAATCTTTGGAATTCTCTACCCCAGAGAGCTGTGGAGACTGGGTCTTTGAATATATTTAAGGTGGAGATAAACAGATTTTTGAATGATAAAGGAGTCAAGGGTTATGGGGAGCGGGCAGGGAAGTGGAGCTGAGCCCAAGATCAGATCGGCCATGATCTTATTGAATGGCAGAGTAGGCTCAACAGGTTAAATGGCCTACTCCTGCTCCAATTTCTTATGTTCTTATTTCAAGTGTCTCCTCATAACTATGGTTTGCCATTCCTGGCATCAACCTAGTGAATTTACATTGTATGCTCTCTATGGCTTTAATTCTTTTCTATAATGAGGCACTCAAAACTGCACACAGTATTTTAAATGCAGCCTAAACATTGTCTTGTACAAATTCATCATTACTTCTTTATTCTTGTACTCTGTGTCCTAGTAATAAAACCCACAGTGCTGTTTATGGCTTTATCTATCTGCGCCCGTCTTTTCAAGGAATTACGTATTTGAACCCCCAGGTGTCTCAATTCACCCACATTATTCAGCATCTTTCCATTGAGTGTTTCCTGTCACTTGTTTCTCCTTATACTTCCACGCATTAAATTGCATTGATCACTTGTCTTCTCGTTCCACTAATCTGTCTAAGTTTTCTTGAAGTCTTTTACAATCCTCCCTGCTGTTTGCCAAACCCTCTTCTTCGTGTTGTCAGCGTACTCTATGCTCCATACACCCAAGTTCAAATCAGATTAATGTTACCTATTTTAGATGCTAAATATATTAAAGTTACAATCAAAAAGACAGCAATAGGAATTTAAAAAAAACTTCCTAAAGGATGAAGAGACTCTCTAGCTATAAGGGATTTATAACAAGTGTCTGTTTTACTAAAACTAGCCAATTACAGAAATGCCATTATATCATCACCTTTTATTTGATTTTAAACAAATGCTCAAAGGTCTGAACAGTTGCTGGAAGCTACAGTTGGAAAGTTGCAGCTATAATTCTAGTTCGAAGATTAGTGCGGCATCTCCAGCATGTTTCCATTTTGCTTTAAAAAAAAAATCCAGTAGCGAGTTTATTAAGCTGTCAAAGAGCATCTAAATCTCTTCCTTTTTCTGTCACTTTTTGCTGAAAACATCCTTTGAGATAGAAAGCACTCAGGGATAGCTAAAAAAAAATGATATGTAAATCCTGCAATTCATCCTGCACCATGTAGTACAGGTCTTTCCCCTTGGAGCCAGGCTTCCATCTGCTGAAACATTACTCTGATATACAGTACAAAAGCAGTAACAAAGATGTTCATATCGCAGTATTGTGTGCCAGTGGCAGGGAGAGAAATCAATGAAGCCATTGGACAATGGATAGAGTTTAAACAGCCTGGAGAATTTGCTAAGATGCAGACAAAGGGCAAACAGTGAAAAGGGTCTGCTGAGCTGTGGAGGAATTCCTTAGGATCCATTATATCCTTGAAACAATCGTCACTTACAGAGTGGATTTGCATCAGTAATAGAGTTCAGGCACTGTTTGTGAAAGGCTTTCCCTGCAGCTGACCCCATCTCCCTGCCTCACATTGATACTCAGCGGCTCTCCCTTGCCCTGTCTTGCACCACGGAGAGCGATATCATGGGAAAATGTGCTAACTTAAAGAAAACGCAGGGAAGTAAAAGAGATTCAGGGCTTCAGATGGTTCTCAGATCACTTTTATCATTGCTTGCCAGCAAAGATGACATCTGTAAAGAATGGAACATACTGCCTTTGTCCACTGGCTGTTACTAATCACGTCCCTAAAAACAAAATGCGGGTAAATGGAACAGCAATAACTCTCTTTAGGATTAATGTTATTCTTGTGCCCCAGAAAATCCATGAATGATAATCAAAGGAAATGTGATGATGCCACAAAACTATGATTATACATTTGTGCTTTATTGAGAAAAGGTGAAGGGCCAAGGCCCTTCTTGCAGGACACTGCCAAGAGTGAAAAGAGTAGGAGGGGAGACAGAGCAAATCAGGAAGTAGTGATTAGTTGACATGACACTTGGGTTTTAAAAAGCTCCAGATTGTGCGGAATAAGGGATAAGGATGAGACAGGGGAGGTAGATAGCAGAGAAGGAAAGGGAGAAAAAGTAAAAGGGGTCTAACAACTACCGCAAGACACTGGCAGGGAACTTAGTATCCTTCACTGACTGAACCTTGATTATATTCAGCATAACACTTCTGTGTGGAAAATTAGGAAGGCAAAGAGTATGTTAGCCTTTACTGGAAGGCAGTTGAAGTACAAGAGTAAGGAAGTCTTGCTGGAATTATATCGGGCTTTGGTGAGACCACACCTGGAGAGCTCTATACAGTTTTGGTCTCCTTACCTATGGAAGGATATATTTGCCTTATAAGGGTGCAACAAAGGTTCACTAGATTGATTCCTTGGATGAGTGGGCTGTCCTATGAGGAGAGATTGAGTAGAATGGGCCTATATTCTCTGGAGTTTAGCAGAATGAGAGGCGATCTCATTGAAACGTATAAAATTCTTAGGGGGCTTGACAGGGTAGATGCTGAGAGGCTGATTCCCCTGGCTGGAGAGTCTAGAACTAGTGGTCATAGTCTCAGGATAAGGGGTTGGCCATTTAAGATTGAGATGAGGAGAAATTTCTTCACTCAGAGGGTTGTGAATCTTTAGAATTCTCTACCCCAGAGGGCTGTGGATGCTCAGTCGATGAGTATATTTAAGACAGAGGTCGATAATTTTTTGAGCAGTAAGGGAATCAAGGGATATGAGGATATGGGGGGAAAGTGAGGTTGATGTAGAAGTTCAGCCATGATCTTATTGATTGACAGAGCAGGCTTGAGGGGCCGTGTGGTCTACTCCTGCTCCTATTCCTTATGTTCTTATGTCCAGCAATGAGTATGATTTCCTTGCTTTGGGCCCTGGCACTAATCATGACACTGCCCTCATGTAAAATTTGTTGAATTCAGCAATGATATATTTTACTGAAGTTACCCGTAAGGAATCTCCATTGCTGAGTTCCCAACCACCAACATCTTGGAGGTTATCATTGACTAGAAGCTTAACTGGACCAACGATATCAACAGCGTGGCTAAAAAAATTAGGGTGAAGTCTGGAAACTCTGTGATGAGCGGTTCATCTCTTGACTCCTCAAAGCATCTTCACAATCTGCAAGGTTCCAGTCCAGAATGTGGTGGAAGACTTGCCACTTGCCTGGATGGGTGCAACCGCAATGATTGTCAATAAACTGAACATCATACAAGACTGAGCAGGTCACTTGATTGGCACCCCTACCATTGGACTCAATATCCACACCCTCCATTACCAGCAAGTATGAATTATTTGCAGAATGCCCTGCAGCAGCTTACCAAGGTTGCTTTGTCAGCACTTCCTTCCCCTGTGACCAAGAGGGCAACAGCAACCATGCCATGGGAACAGCGTAACCTCCAAGCTCCCCTCCAAGTAACGCACCGTCCTAGCTTTGGGCATATATCATCATTCCTTGATCATCGCAGGGTCAAAATACTAAAACCTCCTACCTAACATTATTGTGGGAGCATCATCAGCACAAGGACTGCAGCAGTTCAAGAATGCCCACCACCACCATCTCAGGGTATCTCGGGATGGGCAACAAATCTCACTTTGTCAGCATTGCCTCCATCCCAGGAATAGCTTTTTAAAAAGTGAAAATTTCCTTGAGATCCAGCTTTAGGAAATAGACTGGAATAGTATTGGATCACTTCAAATTCTCTATTCAGTATGGCACTCACTCTTTCTAACTAGTAATGTTATTTCAGGACAGGACAGTACGGCCCAGTACCCTCTCACATTCACCCCACCTGTCCTCCGCCTTTCTTGCAACTTTAAATAATCTCAGCCACTGCTCTGCATCATTAACAAAACCAGGCAGATGTAAAGAACATAAGAATTAGAAGCAGGAGTAAGCCATTCGGCTCCTTGAGCCTGCTCCACCATTCAATAAGATCATAAGAACAGATTAGCATGGTAATAATTTTATGCATGCGATTGACTAAATCTTCTAAATATCTTGATTTACTTAGATATCCAAGACATTTAAATATACCATGGAAGGATAACAATACCACCAACCTGTGCTGAAATCCAAAGAATTAACTAGATTGCAATGTGTACATGTCTGTACAGTAGACTACCTCTTTTCAAGTTATATGCCAATATGTAGACTATAAGCTTAAGCAGTAAACCAATTAACAGCTGTTCTTACTGGAAGTGCAATTTTGCTTGACATGTCCGTATATGTTTCCACACACACATGGAGAATTTTGAACTGAGATAGAACCTGAAAAGATCCTTGCAGTCCATCTGTCTCAGGAATATCATCCATAATATCTCTTGGACCTCATCAAGTTATTCACCAGGTACTTGTGGCCCCTGGCCTGCGAGCACCATCGGAGCAGGCCGGGGAGCAGAAGGAGCAGTGTGGCGGCCTGGCCTAGCAGACTGAGCGGTCCCCGGCCTGTGAGCACCATTGGAGCAGGCCGGGGGGCGGAAGCAGCAGCATGGCAGCATACCACTCCAGGGAGCAGCACGTGCTGGAGCAAGAGAACAACGGCAGTGAAGAATGAAGTCATCAAGGTCCAGGTCAGTGATTGGAGCGTGGGCAGGTACAGCAGGAGCGGCGAGGTCGGGCGAAGAAGCAGTGAGAGACTGGAGGGAAGTGATCGGGGCCCAGGCGAGGTGTGAGTTCGGGGCCAGGGGCCCAGGGGCAGCATGGGCCAGCCCACACTGCGATATGTGTGCACACTGGGACCGTGCAGCAGAGCTGATCTCCAGTCGTCTTGGGCAATCCTTGCTACTGGACCAAGGCCTAGCTCTGACAAGCCTGTGTGGTGGCAGGTGCAAAACGGCCACCCACGTTAAAAAAATCCAATGCACAGGCATCTTCCACCCTTCAACATATAGTTCGAGACCTGGAATTTTAGGTCGTTCATTGAAACATCTGTGAACTTTTTGACTTGGAAGCAAGTCATCCTCGATTCGAGGGACTGCCTATGATGATGATGAAGAACATAAGAAATGGGAGCAGAAGTAGTCCATTTGGCCTCTCGAGCCTGCGCCATTTAATATCATGGCTGATCTGATCATGGGCTCAGCTCTACATCCCTGCCTGCTCTCCTTAACCCTTCATTCCCTTATCATTCAAAAATCTGTCCATCTCCAGCTTAAATATATTCAATGACCCAGCCTCCACAGCTCTCTGGGGCAGAGAATACCTCATCTCAGTTTTAATGGATGACCCCTTTTTCTTAAACTATGCCCCCTAGTTCTAGATTCCCTCATGTGTGGAAATATCCTCGCTGCATTTACCTTGTCGAGCCCACTCATTATCTTACATGTTTCAATAAGATCACCTCTCATTCTTCTAAACTCTAATGAGTATAGGCCCAACCTGCTCAACGTTTCTTCATAAGTCAACCCCCTCATCTCAGGAATCAACCTAGTGAACCTTCTCTGAACTGCCTCCAATGCAAGTATATCCTTTCTTAAGTAAGGAGACCAAAACTGATGGCACTCTAGGGACCCGAACGTGGTGAACGCTAAGGCCCGCCCATTTCTCGGCGGTCCCCGGATGGTACATACCATTTTGCTGCCCACTGCTGCTGGGGCCAATCGGGAGCGACTTTCGCTGCAGTTGTGTCAGCAGCCACAGGCAGTGGGAGTCGACGGGCGTGAGCGGGTTTCAGCGGGCGGCGACAGCAGTGGGTGCTAGGTGCAGGCCTCTAGACTAGTAAAACTTCGGAGGCCGTGTGGCGCGCATGCGCGAGACTTGGGAAATTTTTTTTATTTGTAGTTTTCTTTGGCAGATGATGTCACTTTTGCCGCCATTCGGGCTGATGGGACAGTTGTGCATGCTTATAAATGCTGAACACTCCCTTGTACCTGCCAGTTGGAGAGGGGTCAGTTTTGGAAAGAGAGAGATCAAAATTAATCATCGGTCATCCATCAAGGAAAGTAAAAGTGAGTGGACAATAAGCTTCCAAGAAGACTGATAAAGCCAAGCCCAGAGTTCGCTGGTTTACTAATGATGAGCTGGAGGAGCTTGTATCTGAGGTGGAGCACCGGTATAAAGATCTCACCTGGGATCTTTATACAACATGGATTCATGAAGGGGAAATCATGTTTAATTAATTTACTAGAATTCTTTGAGGATATAACGAGCATGGTGGATAGAGGTGTACCGATGGATGTGGTGTATTTAGATTTCCAAAAGGCATTCGATAAGGTGCCACACAAAAGGTTACTGCAGAAGATAAAGGTACGCGGAGTCAGAGGAAATGTATTAGCATGGATCGAGAATTGGCTGGCTAACAGAAAGCAGAGAGTCGGGATAAATGGGTTCTTTTCGGGTCGGAAATCGGTGGTTAGTGGTGTACCACAGGGATTGGTGCTGGGACCACAACTGTTTACAATATACATAGATGACCTGGAAGAGGGGACAGAGTGTAGTGCAACAAAATTTGCAGATGACACAAAGATTAGTGGGAAAGCGGGTTGTGTAGAGGACACAGAGAGGCTACAAAGAGAATTAGATAGGTTAAGCGAATGGGCTAAGGTTTGGCAGATGGAATACAATGTCGGAAAGTGTGAGGTCATCCACCTTGGGAAAAAAACCAGTAAAAGGAATATTATTTGAATGGGGAGAAATTACAACATGCTGCGGTGCAGAGGGACCTGGGGGTCCTTGTGCATGAATCCCAAAAAGTTAGTTTGCAGGTGCAGCAGGTAATCAGAAAGGCGAATGGAATGTTGGCCTTCATTGCGAGAGGGATGGAGTACAAAAGCAGGGAGGTCCTGCTGCAACTGTATAGGGTATTGGTGAGGCCGCACCTGGAGTACTGCGTGCAGTTTTGGTCACCTTACTTAAGGAAGGATATACTATCTTTGGAAGGGGTACAGAGACGATTCACTAGGCTGATTCCGGAGATGAGGGGGTTACCTTATGATGATAGATTGAGTAGACTGGGTCTTTACTCGTTGGAGTTCAGAAGGATGAGGGGGGATCTTATAGAAACATTTAAAATAATGAAAGGGATAGACAAGATAGAGGCAGAGAGGTTGTTTCCACTGGTCAGGGAGACTAGAACTAGGGGGCACAGCCTCAAAATACGGGGGAGCCAATTTAAAACCGAGTTGAGAAGGAATTTCTTCTCCCAGAGGGTTGTGAATCTGTGGAATTCTCTGCCCAAGGAAGCAGTTGAGACTAGCTCATTGAATGTTTTCAAGTAACAGATAGATAGATTTTTAACCAATAAGGGAATTAAGGATTACGGGGAGCGGGCGGGTAAGTGGAGCTGAGTCTACGGCCAGATCAGCCATGATCTTGTTGAATGGCGGAGCAGGCTCGAGGGGCTAGATGGCCTACTCCTGTTCCTAATTCTTATGTTCTTATGGGATGGTCGTGGAAAGCCTCCACCAACCCAATATAGACATGTTTGGAGAGTCCTCAGTGGGCAACTTTGCGTGAGATGGAGACCAATATCGGAAATGATGGAACGATGTGGTGATATCAGTGAGAGTGAGTAAACATTTACTGGACCATTCCCGTGCAACTCCAAAAGGTTTTGTGCCATTTGTGTCTGTGTGTGAGTCTGTGTGTGTTTGTGTGTGTGAGTCTGTGTGTGTGAGTATGTGTGTGTGTGTCTGTGCATGAGTATGTGTCTGAGTGAGTGTATATGTGTGTGTGAGTGCGTGTGTGCCTGTGTGTGTGAGTCTGTGTGCGTCTGTGTCTGTGTGTGTGTGTGTGTCTGTGTGTGACTGTGTGTGTGTCTGTTTGTGAGTTTGTGTGTGTGTGTGAGTGTGTGTGAGGGAGTGTGTGTGAATGTGTGAGTGTGATTGTGTTTGTGAGTGTGTGTGAATGTGTGTGAGTGTCTGTGTGTGAGTGTGTCTGTGAGTGTGTGTGATGAGCAAAGGGGGCAAAGGCTGCAACGTTTCTTTCTGTAGAAGAAAAGAACATCCAAGACATCAAGCCCGAGTGCCACGGGAGGGGCCCAGCAGATGTCATCGAGTTGAGCAGCCTGGAGGAGCGTGCCTTGGCATTGGTGGATGACCACCGCCGTGCCACCATAAAGGGTGATGCAGATCCCGTGCTAGAGCATGATAAGCTTATACTAATCTCCGGTCTGCGTTACACTCGTGTCATGAAAGGTCATGCAATGTTAAGTCAAATGCCTTTTAACGCACAGTGTATCGGCCATTAATGGTGTTCTCATGTAGCAATGGAACTCCTTGAAGTAAGAATGTGAGATGTGATGGCTCTCATGTCAGCTTGAGCAACCCCACCCCCCAGCTATACACTGAAATGTTGTCCTCTACTTGCAGATGTTGATTCGGACAGCACCGAGCAATGCACCCCATCCACCTCTGGCACACAAAAGCCTAGTGTGACACCAACGTCTCCCACGCCGACATTGTCACCAGCTTTTTCCTCCACCTCCCCTCCAACATCACCTATATCCACCGCACCCACCTCCGCCACCCAGTCACGAAGACCAGGAGGGAGAGGAGGAAGAAGTGCCAGTCTTCGAACCACTTGAGGTCAAGGAGCTGGATGAGGAGGACACCAGCCTCCTGACATGTGTGTCACCTGTCCGGACACCATCGGTGTCGGGGTCTGACTTCTCAGGATTCGAGTCAGACAAAGCAGGAGCAAGAGCTGGGAGGTGCAGAGGCCATGGTGGAAAATCAATGAAGCCGCATGCACCCACAAAGAAGCAACAATCACCTGAGGATGCAGGACAGCTCGCAGCTATTGAAGAAATGGTCCAGCTGTCGAGGACGTGCGTCGACCTAGGTCGCGATCTGTTGCAATCCATGGCTGGGACAGCTGCCAGCATCACAACTTTTGCTCAAAACCATACTGCCAGCATGGACCAGCTCATTACTGCGGTGGAGCGCAACACAGAGTCTGTTAAGGTGATGAAACAAGCGATGGCTTCTGGCCAGGTCATGCAAGTCCCCGAGCTCACACCATCGAGATCCCGAGGAGCCAGAGATGCCGGCAGCTTCAATCACACCCACAAGCTTCTCGCCAAGACGGACATGTCTGCAGAGATCTGGCTGGCCTCCTGCACAACCTGCTAGACCAGAGGCGGTGAAGGGCAGGAGTGTGGCTCGCCATGTTGAAGGAGGAGCGAAGAAGAGGATGATGGGCCTCACATCGAGGGGGGGTGGAAGAGGTATTGGTGGCGGGTAGAGGGGTGGGTGTTGGTGGTGGATATTGTTGTGTCCTTACACTCTACTGCAAATCAACACGAGGCACATACTGGAGACAAGGTCACTCTGTTACCTGTACCTATATTCACAGGACCAAGGAGTGATGACCCTGCGTGGGACCTCCCTTTATATATCTGGATGACCAGGTGAGGAGTGTCTCCCACAAGTTTACCCCCTTGGTCAAGGTGTGCATTTCTTAGGTGTATACAGTGTACAGTGTTGTTACATCAAGGTTACAGTTACATGAAGGTTACATACATGACATCACCTCCCCCCCAATGTCTTTGGGTCAAAGATTGAGTCTTTCAGGCGGTCGACGCTCTCTCGTGGAGCGCCGCAGTTGGGGCTCTGGTTGTTGAGCCTTGGCATGCATCTTTGTCACCTGTGGTGATTCTGGCTTGTCTGGGCTGGCCGCAGGGACTGTGCATGCTGCTGAAGGTTCTTGTTGCTTGTTCACTGGCAGTGGTGTGGGCAGCATCTCGTGATTTTCCTCAGGTTCCTCAGTGTCCATGCTGAACCTTTTTTTTACTTGGTCCAGATGCTTGCGGCATATCTGTCCATTGTTAAGTCTGAGCACAATGACCCTATTCCCCTCTTTACCAATTACGGTACCCTCAAGCCACTTGGGACCCAAAGCGTGATTAAGAACAAATACAGGGTCATCGATTTTTATATATCTCCCCTTTGAGTTACAGTCATGGCACTTGTGACTGGCGCTTGCCCTCAACAATGTCTGACAGGACTGGATGAATGAAGGACAGCCGAGTTTTAAGTGTACGTTTCATGAGTAGTTCCGCTGGCGGGACTCCCGTGAGCGAATGCGGTTGGGACCTATAGGCCAGCAGGAGGCGCGATAGGCAGCACTGAAGGGAGGGTCCTTGAATCCGGAGCATGTCTTGTTTTATGATTTGGACCATTGGAAGCCGGCTTGAATGGTGCTGTCCTGACATTTTTGATGCCATTACCTGACATGAACTCTCGGAATTTATAGCTAGTGAAGCATGGGCCGTTGTCGCTAACCAGGATGTCTGGCAAGCCATGAGTCGCAAAGACCGCACGCAGACTCTCCACTGTGGTCGATGTCGTGCACGAATTCAATATGATGCACTCGATCCATTTCGAGTATGCATCAACAACAATGAGGAACATTTTCCCCATGAACGGGCCCGCGTAGTCAACAGGAATACGTGACCATGGCTTGGTGGGCCAGGGCCACAGGCTGAGTGGGGCCTCCCTGGGGCCATTGCCCAGCTGGGCACATGTCGTACACCTGCGAACACAGTGTTCTAGGTCTGCATCAATTCCCGGCCACCATACATGTGACCGGGCAATGGCCTTCATTAGCACAATGCCTGGGTGCTCGCTCTGTAGTTCCCTGATGAATGCTTCCCTTCCCTTCTGGGGCATGACGACCCAGCTGCCCCATAGTAGGCAGTCGGCTTGGATGGAGAGTTCATCCATCCGTCTGTGAAACGGTCTGACCTCTTCAGGGCATGCTCCGTGTGCGGGCGCCCAAGCCCCAGTCAGGACACATTTCTTAATCAAGGAAAGGAGGGGATCTCTGTTGGTCCAGATTTTGATCTGGTGGGCTGTGATGGGGGAGCCTGCGCTGTTGAAAGCATTGACAGCCATGACCATCTCAATGCTTTGCTCCGCTGCCCCCTCAGTGGTGGCTAGTGGAAGCCTGCTGAGCGCATCAGCGCAATTTTCGGTGCCTGGCTAGTGCCGTATGGTGTAGTCATACGCAACCAGCGTGACAGCCCATCGCTGTATGCGAGCTGACGCATTGGCACTGACAGCTTTGCTGTCTGACAACGGGGATGATAACGGCTTGTGGTCCGTTTCTAACTCGAGCCTTCTGCCAAAAAGGTACTGGTGCATCTTTTTCACCCCATAGACACATGCAAATGCTTCCTTTTCAACCATCCCATATCCCCTTTCTGCTTGGGAGAGCAACCTGGAAGCATGAGCCACAGGTTGGAGTTGGCCCTCATCATTACTCTGCTGCAACACGCACCCAACCCCATAGGACGATGCATCACATGTCAAAACCAATTTCTTACAGGGATTGTACATAGAAACATAGAAACATAGAAAATAGGTGCAGGAGCAGGCCATTCAGCCCTTCTAGCCTGCACCGCCATTCAATGAATTCATGGCTGAACATGAAACTTCAGTACCCCCTTCCTGCTTTCTCGCCATAACCCTTGATCCCCCGAGTAGTAAGGACTTCATCTAACTCCCTTTTGAATATATTTAGTGAATTGGCCTCAACTACTTTCTGTGGTAGAGAATTCCACAGGTTCACCACTCTCTGGGTGAAGAAGTTTCTCCTCATCTCAGTCCTAAATGGCTTACCCCTTATCCTCAGACTGTGACCCCTAGTTCTGGACTTCCCCAACATTGGGAACATTCTTCCTGCATCTAACCTCTCTAAACCCGTCAGAATTTTAAACGTTTCTATGAGGTCCCCTCTCATTCTTCTGAACTCTAGTGAATACAAGCCCAGTTGATCCAGTCTTTCTTGATAGGTCAGTCCCGCCATCCCGGGAATCAGTCTGGTGAATCTTCACTGCACTCCCTCAATAGCAAGAATATCCTTCCTCAAGTTAGGAGACCAAAACTGTACACAATACTCCAGGTGTGGCCTCACCAAGGCCCTGTACAAATGTAGCAACACCTCCCTGCCCCTGTACTCAAATCCCCTCGCTATGAAGGCCAACATGCCATTTGCTTTCTTAACCGCCTGCTGTACCTGCATGCTAACCTTCAATGACTGATGTACCATGACACCCAGGTCTCGTTCCACCTTCCATTTTCCTAATCTGTCACCATTCAGATAATAGTCTGTCTCTCTGTTTTTACCACCAAAGTGGATAACCTCACATTTATCCACATTATACTTCATCTGCCATACATTTGCCCACTCACCTAACCTATCCAAGTCACTCTGCAGCCTAATAGCATCCTCCTCGCAGCTCACACTGCCACCCAACTTAGTGTCATCCGCAAATTTGGAGATACTGCATTTAATCCCCTCGTCTAAATCATTAATGTACAATGTAAACAGCTGGGGCCCCAGCACAGAACCTTGCGGCACCCCACTAGTCACTGCCTGCCATTCTGAAAAGTACCCGTTTACTCCTACTCTTTGCTTCCTGTCTGACAACCAGTTCTCAATCCACGTCAGCACACTACCCCCAATCCCATGTGCTTTAACTTTGCACATTAATCTCTTGTGTGGGACCTTGTCGAAAGCCTTCTGAAAGTCCAAATATACCACATCAACTGGTTCTCCTTTGTCCACTTTACTGGAAACATCCTCAAAAAATTCCAGAAGATTTGTCAAGCATGACTTCCCTTTCACAAATCCATGCTGACTTGGACCTATTATGTCACCATTTTCCAGATGCACTGCTATGACATCCTTAGTAATTGATTCCATCATTTTACCCACTACTGAGGTCAGGCTGACCGGTCTATAATTCCCTGTTTTCTCTCTCCCTCCTTTTTTAAAAAGTGGGGTTACATTGGCTACCCTCCACTCCATAGGAACTGATCCAGAGTCAATGGAATGTTGGAAAATGACTGTCAATGCATCCGCTATTTCCAAGGCCACCTCCTTAAGTACTCTGGGATGCAGACCATCAGGCCCTGGGGATTTATCGGCCTTCAATCCTATCAATTACCCCAACACAATTTCCCAACTAATAAAGATTTCCCTCAGTTCCCCCTCCTTACTAGACCCTCTGACCCCTTTTATATCCGGAAGATTGTTTGTATCCTCCTTAGTGAATACCGAACCAAAGTACTTGTTCAATTGGTCTGCCATTTCTTTGTTCCCCGTTATGACTTCCCCTGATTCTGACTGCAGGGGACCTACGTTTGTCTTTACTAACCTTTTTCTCTTTACATACCTATAGAAACTTTTGCAATCCACCTTAATGTTCCCTGCAAGCTTCTTCTCGTACTCCATTTCCCCTGCCCTAATCAAACCCTTTGTCCTCCTCTGCTGAGTTCTAAATTTCTCCCAGTCCCCAGGTTCGCTGCTATTTCTGGCCAATTTGTATGCCACTTCCTTGGCTTTAATACTATCCCTGATTTCCCTAGATAGCCACGGTTGAGCCACCTTCCCTTTTTTATTTTTACGCCAGACAGGAATGTACAATTGTTGTAATTCATCCATGCGGTCTCTAAATGTCTGCCATTGCCCATCCACAGTCAACCCCCTAAGTATCATTCGCCAATCTATCCTAGCCAACTCACGCCTCATCCCTTCAAAGTTACCCTTCTTTAAGTTCTGGACCATGGTCTCTGAATTTACTGTTTCATTCTCCATCCTAATGCAGAATTCCACCATATTATGGTCACTCTTCCCCAAGGGGCCTCGCACAATGAGCTTGCTAATTAATCCTCTCTCATTACACAACACCCAGTCTAAGATGGCCTCCCCCCTAGTTGGTTCCTCAACATATTGGTCTAGAAAACCATCCCTTATGCACTCCAGGAAATCCTCCTCCAACTTATTGCTTCCAGTTTGGCTAGCCCAATCTATGTGCATATTAAAGTCACCCATTATAAATGCTACACCTTTATTGCATGCATCCCTAATTTCCTGTTTGATGCCCTCCCCAACATCCCTATTACTGTTTGGAGGTCTGTACACAACTCCTACTAACGTTTTTGCCCTTTGGTGTTCTGCAGCTCTACCCATATAGATTCCACATCATCCAAGCTAATGTCTTTCCTAACTATTGCATTAATCTCCTCTTTAACCAACAATGCTACCCCACCTCCTTTTCCTTTTATTCTATCCTTCCTGAATGTTGAATACCCCTGAATGTTGAGTTCCCAGCCCTGATCATCCTGGAGCCACGTCTCCGTAATCCCAATCACATCATATTTATTAACATCTATTTGCACAATTAATTCATCCACCTTATTGCGGATACAGAGTCAACAGCTTGTTAGAACAAAGCAGGTTCCGCGCCCGATTGAAAGCCCGTTCCTGACAGTCCCCCCAAAACCAATCGCAACCCTTACACAGGAGCACGTGTAGCGGCTCCAACAATGTACTTAAGTTCAGCAGAAAGTTCCCGAAATAGTTCAATAGTCCCAGAAAGGAAAGCAACTCCGATGTGTTGCCGGGCCTGGGCGCGCGACAAATCGCCTCCGTTTTGGATTCGGTAGGCCGGATCCTGTCTGCAGCAACCTTCCTGCCCAAAAACTCGACCTCTGGGGCCAAAAACACACACTTAGACTTTTTTAGACGCAGGCCTACCCGGTCCAGTCAGCGTAGCACCTCCTCCGGGTTGTGGAGGTGTTCCTCAGTGTCTCGACCGTGATAAGGATGTCGTCCTAAGATATGATTGTTCCAGGGATGGATTTGAGCAGGCTTTCCATGTTCCTTTGAAAGATTGGGCTGCTGAACGAATGCCAAACGGACACCTGTTGTAAACAAACAGCCCCTTGTGCATGTTGATGGTGGTCAGTAGCTGGAATCTTCGGCCAGCTCTTGGGTCATGTAGGCCGAGGTGAGGTCCAACTTAGTGAACAGCTTGCCACCTGCCTGCATGGCAAAAAGATCCTCCGCTCTCGGAAACGGATATTGTCTTGTGACATTCGGTTGATGGTGGCCTTGTAGTCACCACAAATCCTGACGAGCCATCCACTTTTAGGACGGAGACGATGGGGCTTGCCCAGTCTCTGAATTCAACGGGCGAAATTATACCCTCTCTTAGCAACCTGTCCAGCACACTCTCAATTTTCTCCCGCATGACATACGGCACAGCTCTGGCCTTGTGGTACACTGGTGTGGCGTCCGGGGTGATGCGTATCACTACTTTGGTACCTTTGAAAGTAACGACACCAGGTTGAAATAGTGATTCAAACTTTTGTAGGACCTGTGAGCATGAACTTTGCTCCACAGATGAAATGGCGTGCACATCCCCCCATTTCCAGTTCATCTCGGCTAGCCAGCCCCTCCCCAAAAACACGGGACCATTTCCCGGGACAATCCAGAGTGGCAGCCGGTTCTCTGATTCATTATGTGTGACCACCAACATTGCACTGCCTAGCACTGGGATGATCTCTTTGGTGTACGTCCGTAATTGCAAGTCAATGTGTTCTAGTTTGGGTCTGCTAGCTCTGAGTGGCCATAGTTTCTCGAATTGTTGGACACTCATAAGTGACTGGCTGGCCCCTGTGTCCAGCTCCATGCGTGCCGGGATGCCGTTTAACGGTACTCTCATCATCATAGCTGGCATCTTTGTGTATGAGCTGTGGATATTTGCCACCTGAACCCGCTGAACTTCAGCGTCCATTGCTGTGTCCCAAGCATAACCCTGCCTTGCAGACCCCTCTTGTGGTTCATCCGCTTCATAAACCAGCCTCGCTGTGGGCTTCCTGCACATTCTGGTTAAATGTCCACTGAAGTTACAATTTCTGCAGATAAATTGTTGAACCTGCAGGTTTTCGCAGCATGTCTACCCCCGCACCTCCAGCAGGAGCTGAGATTGTTGTGAACAAAAGAGCTGTTACCAGGCATTCCTCTCTGATTGTCTCTTTGATTACTCTTGAGCACTCTGTTAGTGGGTGTCAATGGCTCCATCCCGAGAAGTATTGCCCCTTGTGATGGAGTAATTGTCCGTTCGACCTGCCATTGTCTCTGTTGAGGACCCACCCTAGAGTCTGTTACTGCCTGGTTGATGTCGAATTGCCCTTGCCTGCCTGCGGGGTTCTGAGTCGCGTTTACAATGTTAACTCCCTGCTCCATCGCCACATTGGGAGCAGAGTTGCGCGCGTATATGATCTTGGTTTCCTCCTCCCCCGCCATGAAGGTTTGAGCCATCAACGCCGTTGCTTCCAAGGTCAAGTCCTTGGTCTCAATTAGCTTCCTAAAAATCCCGGCATGACCAATGCCCTCAATGAAGAAATCCCGCAACATCTCCCCCCTGCAGGCGTCTGTGAACTTACAGAGGCTGGCCAAGCGCCGAAGGTGGCAATAAAGTCCGGTATGCTCTGCCCTTCCCGACATCGGTGCGTATAGAATCGGTGTCGGGCCATGTGTATACTGCTCGCCGGTTTGAGGTGCTCACCGATAAGTTTGCTGAGCTCCTCAAAGGTTTTGTCCGCCGGCTTCTCGTGTGTGAGCACGTCTTTCATCAGCGCGTATGTCTTAGGTGCACAGATGGTCAGTAGATGCGCCCTTCGCTTGTCAGCCGCTGCCGCTCCCAGCCAGTCCTTCGTGACAAAGCTCTGCTGGAGCCTCTCAACGAAATCGTCCCAGTCCTCACCAACACAGTACCGTTCTTCTGTGCTACCGGTGGCCATTCTCATTAGTCGTTGATTCCCATTTCTCGTCGCCAAATGTTATGTCCTTACACCCTACTGCAAATCAACATGAGGCACATACTGGAGACAAGGTCACTCTGTGTCCTGTACCTTTATTCACAGGACCAAGCAGTGCTGACCCTGCGTGGAACCTCCCTTTATATATCTGGATGACAAGGTGAGGAGTGTCTCCCACAAGTTCACCCCCTGTGGTTAAGGTGTGCATTTCTTAGGTGTATACAGTGTACAGTGTTGTTACATGAAGGTTACAGTTACATGAAGGTTACATACATGACAGATATGGTCTTTAATATTAATTAAGCTCTTGTTTCACATCGTTTGTTGACAATGTCACTTGACTGGTCTGGGATGATGTGTACATTTCTTGCATAAAAGTGTTTGCATGTTCAGTCACTTTTGGAATGCTGCACAACTCTTTCTGTGCGCATTATGTTCAATCAAATAACTATCTCTGAGCATCTGGTAATGCTGCAGCATGTGGACGATACCCGGGTGGGGCAGTGCTGCATCACTCTGAGCGATTCTCCCTGCCACCCGACTCACAGCCAGCTCACACCACCTTTTTGCCAGAAGTCCTTCTGGCGGGCGGCAGCATGATCTTAGTCCACGGTGCCTGAGGAAAATCACGTATTTCGAGCCTCCGGCATGGGCAGGCGACAGGAAGTTGCGCCGGCAGAACCTTAGCGAGGAATCTCCCAGCGGGCGGCACCTGGGCGGCAGATGGGCGGTACAGGAGGAATCGGCAATAAAAGAGAATTTTCGGCGGCTGTGGATGGAACTCTCACCACGTTTGGGCCCTCGATGTGGTGTCATCCAGTTGGAGCAGGACTTCCGTACTTTTATACCACATTCCCCTTACAATAAAGGCTAACATTCCATTTGCCTTCCTGATTACTTGCTATACCTGCATACTAACGTTTTGTGTTTCATGCACAAGGGCACCCAGATCCCTCTGTACTGCAGCATTTTGTAATCTCTCTCCATTTAAATAATAATTAGCTTTTTTTATTTTTCCTGCCAAAGTGGATAACCTCACACTTTCCCACATTATACTCCATCTGCCAAATGTTTTCCCACTCACTTAGCCTGTCTATAAGCCTTTGCAAATTCTTTGTGTACTCCTCACAACTTGCTTTCCCAACCATCTTTGTATCATCAGCAAACTTGATTACATTACTCAGTCCCTTCATCAATAGTTGAGCCTCAGCACCGATCCTTGCGACACCCCACTCGTTACTGTTTACCAACCGGAAAATTACCCATTTATCCCGACTCTCTTTTCTGTTAATTAGCCAATCCTCTATCCATGCTAATATATTACCCCCAATCCCGTGAGCTCTTATCTTGTGCAGTAACCTTTTATGTGGCACCTTATCGAATGCCTTCTGGAAATCCAAATACACCACATCCACTGGTCCCCCCTTATCCACCCTGCTCATTACATCCTCAAAGAACTCCAGCAAATTTGTCAAACATGATTTCCCTTTCATAAAACCATGCTGACTCAACTTGACTGCATTATGATTTTCCTAATGTCCTGCTATTGCTTCCTTAATAATGGACTCCAGCATTTTCCCAATAACAGATGCTAGTCTAACTTGTCTATAGTTTCCTGCTTTCTTTCTCCCTTTTTTTATTAAATAGGGGCATTATATTTGCAGTTTTCCAATCTGCTGGAACCTCTCCAGACTGCAGGGAATTTTGGTAGATTGCAACCAATGCAGCCACTATCTCTGCAGCCACTCCTTTTAAGACCCTAGGTTACAGGCCATTCAGTCCAGGGGACTTGTCCACCTTTAGTTCCATTATTTTACCAAGTACATTTTTTTAGTGATAGTGATTGTTTTAAGTTCCCCTCTCCCTATAGCCCCTTGATTACCGATTATGGGGTTGTTTTTAGTGTCTTCTACTGTGAAGACCGATAGAAAATATTTGTTCAAAGCCTCTGTCATTTGCCTGTTCCCCGTTATTTATTCCCCAGTCTCATCCTCTAAGGGATCAATGTTTACTTTAGCTACTCTCTTCCTTTTCATATACCTGTAGAAACTCTTACTATCTGTTTTTATATTTCTTGCTAGTTTACTCTCAAAATCCATCTTCTCTCTACTTATTATATTTTTAGTAGCTGATCATGGCTGATCTTCTACCTCAACTCCACTTTCCTGCACTATTCTCATATCCCTTGATTCCCGTAATATTCAAAAATCTATCGATCTCTGTCCTGAATACACTCAACGACTGAGCCTCCACAGCCCTCTGGGGTAGAGAATTCCAAAGATTCACCACACTCTGAGTGAAGAAATTTCTCCTCATCTCAGTCCTAAATGGCCGACCTTTTATTCTGAGACTGTGACCCCTGGTTCGAGACTCCCCAGCCAGAGGAAACATCCTCTCTGCATCTACCCTGTCAAGCCCTGTAAGAATTGTGTGTGTTTCAATGAGATCACCTCTCATTCTTCTAAACTCTAGAGAATATTGGTCTAGTCTACTCAGTCTCTCCTCATAGGACAATCCCCCCATCCCCGGAATCAGTCTGGTGAATCTTTGTTGTACTCCCTCTATAGCAAGTATCTTCTTCCTTAGGTAAGGAGTCCAAATCTGTCCACAATACTCCAGGGTCTATATAATCACAGTAATACATCTTTATACTTATACTCAAAAAGGCCAACATACTATTTGCTTTCTTAATTTCTTGCTGTACCTGTAGTTAACTTTCAGTGATTTGTGGACAATGACACCCAGGTCCCTCTGAACACCAACATTTCCCAATCTCTCAGCGTTTAAAAAATACTCTTAATAAAAACTTTATTACTGCCTGATTTGAATGGGGCATGAATGAGGGCATTATCTTGACTAATTATGATGTCAATTGGACTAACTTGACCTGGTACAATGTCCCCTATACTGCAAATAATGGTTGGGTGCCAAATCTGCTACTATTGGCTATCATGCAGTGGAAAATCCTTGGCCATATTCCAGTCAGCCCAATAATTGTAAGGATATTTACAAATGTAGTAATTACAGTTAAAGTTACAGTATCAAAAATGTAAAACAGGAAGAAAAAGTAGGAAAGCAAAACATACTGAACACTTTATTACTGCTAAAGCTTTCCATAAAAGATTAGCTGTCATCTGGTTTCAGTTGCACAGCTCCATCTTACTGCTCAGACTGATGCAGATTTTCACATGGCTCATACACACCCTGAATGGCTACAGGCCAATAACATCCCATGGAGAGAATGGGGATAAGACATGTTTATGGTAACAGGGGAACCTAGTTCATAATGTGTTGCCGTGATCAAATTGCTCCTATCAATGATATGTTGGAAATAAATATACTATTCAGATGAATAAATATTTGGAGAGTTTCAAAGTAATCTCTCTTATCATTTCCCCCAAGTTTGTCCACCATGTTGGGTGTTGTTCCATGGGCATTGACAGACCTGTAGTACCTTATCTAAGCAGCCATTCATCATCTGTGAGCTTAGACAGTGCCAGCAATCCATCCGCCTATAGTGGGCATCACAGCCAACCAATTAAGTCCTCACCTGACATTCACGCATAGACACATTGGAAGACATAGGCAGTAATGGCCTTGGTTAATTTTTCCCCTTGTCTAGCCCAGAGAGTCTGAGGCTAATTTTAACACTCACACTGTGGACCTGGGCATCCCGGGTGGCTGGCCAGACCAGGTGATAGATAAACCCTTTGCATGTATTAATGAAGGGCCTAACACTTGCTCATGGACCCCTCTGGAAAATTGGTTTCCGACGAGCAGACCAGTGCAGGAGCAAGGCCGACCTAGCTCCAGATTCCTCTTCGGCCGAAGCAGCAACTGAAGAATCTTTTGCAGGCAAGTGTAAAACATTTTTAAAAACCTGGCTGTGGAGCCAGGAATAGCAGTCATGCTCCGACGACTCCACAGTAACTTGATTGCCCCCTGCCGCGTATTCCCGGCCCACCCCTTTCATTGCTGCTTCACTGCCATACCGGGACTTAGCTTTGGGCCACTGCCGTTGAGGCAAGTGCCCCGATATTGATCTTGTTCAAATGGGCGAGCTGCCTGTGGGTGGGCAGCTCGCCCAATTAATATTAACAAAGTCAGAAGTACAAGTTCAACAACAATGTGCATTTATATAGCACCTTTAACGTAGTGAAATGTCCCAAGGTGCTTCACAGGAGTATTATGAGATAAAAAATTTGACACCGAGCCCCATATGTAGAAATTAGCACAGGTAACCAAAAGCTTGGTCGAAGAGGTATGTTTCAAGGAGCGTCTTGAAGGAGGAAAGAGCGGTAGAGAGGAGGAGAGGTTTAGGGAGGGAGTCCCAGAGCTTGGGGCCTAGGCAACAGAAGTCATGGCCACCAATGGTTGAGTGATTATAATCATGGATGCTCAAGAGGGCAGAATTAGAGAGCAGACATCTCAGGGTGTTATGGGGCTGGAGGAGATTACAGAGATAAGGAGGGGCGAGGCCATGGAGGGATTTAAAAATAAGGATGAGAATTTTGAAATCGAGGCATTGCTTAACCGGAAGCCAATGTAGATCAGCAAGCACAGGGGTGATAGGTGAGTGGGACTTGGTGCGAGTTAGGACGCGGGCAGCTGAGTTTTGGATCACCTCTAGTTAACGTAGGGTAGAATGTAGGAGGCCAGCCAGGAGTGCGTTGGAATAGTCAAGTCTAGAGGTAACAAAAGCATGGATCAGGGCTTCAGCAGCAGATGAACTGAGGCAAGGATGAAGATGGGTAATGTTACGGAGGTGAAAATAGGCGGTCCTAGTTATGCTGTGGATATGTGGTCAAAAGCTCATTTCAGGGTCAAATATGACACCAAGGTTGTGAACAGTCTGGGTCAGCCTCAGACAGAAGTTGGGGAGAGGGATGGAGTCAGTGGCTAGGGAATGGAGTTTGTGGCGGGGATTGAAAACAATAGCTTCGGTCTTCCCAATAGTCAGTTGGAGAACATTTCTGCTCATCCACAACTGGATGTCGGACAAGCAGTTTGACCATTTAGAGACCGAGGAAGGATCGAGAGAAGTGGTAATGAGGTAGAGCTGGGTATCATCAGCGTACATGTGGAAATTGATGCTGTGTTTTCAGATGATGTCACCAAAGGGCAACATATAGATGAGAAATAGGAGGGGGGCCAAGGATAGATCCCTGGGGGACACCAGAGGTAACGATGCGGGGTTGGAAAGATAAGCCGTTGCAGGTGATTCTCTGGCTACGATTAGATAGATAAGAATGGAACCAGGCGAGTGCAATCCCACCCAGCTAGACGATGGTGGAGAGGCGTTGGAGTGGTCAACCATGTCAAAGGCTGCAGGCAAGTCAAAAAAGACGACGAGGGATAGTTAGCCTTTGTCACAGTCACAAAAGATGTCAATTGTGACTTTGATGAGAGCCGTTTTGGTGCTTTAGCAGGCCCGGAAACTGGATTGGAGGGATTAAAACATGGAATTGTGGGAAAGATGGGCACGGATTTGGGAGGCGACAACACGCTCCAGGACTTTGGAGAAGAAAGGGAGGTTTGAGATGAAGTGGTAGTTTGCAAGAACGGAGGGGTCGAGGGTTGTTTTTTTGAGGAGAGGGGTAATGACGGCATATTTGAGTGAGTGGGAGACAGTACCTGAGGATAGAGAACCACTAACAATGTCAGCTAACATGGGAGCCAGAAAATGAAGTTGGGTGGTCAGCAGTTTGGTGGGAATAGGGTCAAGGGAGCAGGAAGTGGGTCTCACAGACAGTTCAGGCCGACCTCAGGTTGACCTCAGGCCTCCCAGTTCGGGTACGCATTGAAGTCACACTTCGTGCCCGAGACCAGGAAATGAAGAATTTTTACCCATTTATGTCATCTTGATATTTTTAACTTCATTTTTTTTTAAGAAGCACTTAATTAGAATTTCAAAATTTCTTTTTGAGGTGAAATTATGTTGTGCAATATGTCAGTGTGAAATTCCACTGTCTGCTATTTTTCTGGCACAAAAATGAGTCAAATGATTTGTTTCTGGGCTGTAGCATTGGACGATTTTACTGGAGGCTTTAATCAGGTTATTCCAAATTAGTTCATATTTTTTAAATGGTAGTGAGAGGAAGTTTATACGAATGCTGTAACCATTTGTCTGATAATACTAAATAACTTGATTTCAATTCACTCCTCTTTGAAGTGGAATGAATTTATACTTACATCGTTGCTGAAAATACAGAGATTCTAATGTTCTATTCAATGTTGAAACAGTTTCCTATATCATGGGGAGCCAACAAGAAAATTCTGATGTATATCAGAAATCAGATGAGAAATACCTCACTTTTCCACAGAAGCATTAAATAAATTTAGAAACACAACATTTTATATACTTGTTATTTGAAGAAATGTTTGGATACATTATTATACAACATGACAGCAATTAATTAAGCATTTCCTTGCAAAGTTCAAGTTATCAAAATTATGCTAATTACTCAATATTATGTGGCTATATCATGAAAGACATGTCATTTTGCTCGACTGAGATCACATAAAATGAGGATCAGATTTGTTCCTTTTTAGCGTTTTCTAAATATCCAGCAAAAAAATTAAAAGCTGAAAATTGTAATACGAGGTCATTTACTGTAATAATAGAAGCACAAAAACTGCCGAATGGAATCAAAGCGGAAAGGAAGTGTTTTGCTAGATGAATGAGATCATCTCTTTGCATCTCTTTCCCTCTGTTCAATTAAAGACCTTAGGCAGCCCTTGCTTTAGAAACAGTCTTAAGTTCTGATAAATGTTATTCTGCCTGATATTCAGGAAGGGAGCAAGAGATTAAAAACCAATATGACCCGGTGAGATCATAATCGAGTTTATTGCACAGGTTTGTGTTTGTCATTAAGCTGTGTGATAAGCAGCAGACATGAAATCATTTTTAAAACTGCTCACTGGTAAAAGTGTGCGCAATGTATACTGGTGAGCTCTGATATAGTGTACTCGCCTTTAAAATCTGAATGGAGGGCCACATAAGAAAGAACAAAGAAAAAAAGGTGTGAATATATAACACATATATATATATATTTTGAATAGAATTATCGGCAACAGATATGGACCTGCCTTTGAATTTTGCCAATTAATTTGTCAGTCATGCAGGAGGCATGACTGAGATTTTTCCATTAAAAATGCTTTTTTATTCTGTCAGAGGATATAATTTTTCAATTTTATTTTTAATGTTAAGCAAAACTGCTGACTTGAACTGCCAGCAGTCGTTCCCCTGATTGCTAACACCCAGGAACAGCTGTTAAAGCCAAGAGTTTTCACACCGCTGAGAAGCTGTGAACAGAAGAGCGATTCAGACTATCTCCTCGGGCCTCACCGCTTGTTTGCTCTTCAGCTTTGCCCTCTTTCCAGCTAGAAGGAAGATTAACGTGTTTATCACGAAACGCAGGGTGGAATTTCAGATGTGAAGCTCCTAAGCTGTGAATAACTCAAAATATTTCTTTGAAATTATTATTGTTGCTAATTATAGCCTTTTCTTACTTCAGGCAATGTTTGTGCAAACTGTGACTGACATTATATGAGACAGAGACCGTCTCATGTGACGTTGAAATATTACACATATAAATTGTCTTGTTAGATCCGAATAGGATGCACTACAGTTGCCCTGTCATTTATCGACGGTACACATCAATAAGTCATCAAAAATGCCAGCCCAGAATTAATAACATCTTCTGTATGCAGTACAGAGTCTTTCTATTAATTAGCCTAATCTTTCCAAGAGAAAGAGGAAGTGGGATGGAGGCGGAAAAAAAAATTCTTAATAAAAATTTTGCCATGCTTCCTAGAATTTAATAACAGTTCCCAAAGAGACTAAATTGCCATTCCTAAATCAACCATGGTGTGTGTTGCTCTAACTGGTTTTCTTGTTAGTTTTGACATAAGTTAGATAATAGTTAATAGGCCAAATTGTACAAGGTCTGTGTGAGGAATAGATTAGATCGGCTAAAGGGCCTTTTCTTATTCTTTTTTATGCCATTGATTTTAAATTGGCAAGAACTAAAAGGGAAAGCACCATGTTCCTCCTGATGGATGGCAAAGGCCAGGGCAGCAACAGTTAGTTATGGACAGCAGAATTAGAGCTAAAATGGATTACTAATGAGTTAACGTAAATCTCAGATTGTTTTACAACAGCACCAGAATGAGAGAAATTGTAACGAAATCAGGATAGTTTGAATCTGAACATAAAATATTACTGCGAGCAAAGAATATTTAGTTTCCTTGGCGTTTATAAAGTTTAAAGTTACAGAGTGAAAGGGATGATCCATTTTTTATAGATAAGTGTGAGTTAGCTACTGGAATCATCTAATGGACATTCATAATTGTAAATTTTGGGGTCAGTGGCCAGGGAATTATAAGGATAGAAGTGTTATGTACATGATAGATTTGTAGTGATGAATCACTTACTAAGTAATATAATCATTGGATTATGGCTTTGAATCCATGTCCAGTACTTCACTGGGCGTGCTTATCTAATTACTTTAACCAGAGACTGCCAGCACGTTCAGGAAATAGGAACATAGGAACAGGAGTAGGCCATTTAGCCCCTTGAGCCTGTTCCGCCATTCAATGAGATCGTGATTGATCTGCAACCTCACTCCCCACCATTGCCCCATATCCCTTAATAATGTTGGTTAACAAAACACTATCAATCTTAGATTTAAAATTAACAGTTTTTCTAGCACCAATTGTTGTTTGCTGAAGCTAGTTCCAAACTTCTACCAACCTTTGACCGGAATCTTACCAGCCCTGCAAGTGCAGGTTTGGAGGCGGGCCTGCTGTCAAAATGGCCCTGATTGACAGCAGCTCGGACGTCTGCTCTGAACCCACCTCCGTGTCAGTTTCTCAAGTGCCAGGTTTGCATGAAGATCGCAGACATGGCAGCAATAATGAAGACCAGTGTAGCAGTGGGAATGAGTATGAACTGTATTTTTATTTTTATTCTATTTTCTACAGTTTCTCTCTGCAAAAGTTCGAGTAAGAACTGACTTGAGTGAAGGACTTGGACATGAATACTAGCAGCAATTCCTGGTACTCTAATAAAAATTGAATACTGAAATTGGATAGCAGGAAAGTCTGCATCTAAAGGAGAAAAACTAGAAGGTTTTAGGTGTTAGCCTTCACGATTTCTGTTGAAGGGTGTCACTAGTAATGTACCTTTCTCTGCTGCAAATTTCCAAAATTGTCTGTTCTTACTTCAGAATGCCAGCTTTGGTGATTTTTTATTAGTACTGTTATACATTTTTTTAAATAAAAGGCAGTGTTTTGTGCATTGAAGGTAAGAGATGCTAATGACTGAAATGGAATACTGTCCTATTCTGGGCACCCAGCACCAATATCTCCCAGTTAGATCACAGTTCTGCCCCAATGCACCTAATCAACAACATTGGAACAAACAATCACACATTGGAACAGGAGTAGGCCATTCAGCCCCTCAAGCCTGTTCCACCATTCAATTAGGTCATGGCTGATCTGTATCTTAACTCCATCTATCCGCCTTGGTTCCGTAACCTTTAATAGCCTTGCCTAACAAAAACCTATCAAGCTCAGTTTTGATCCTGAAAAAGGACCCCTCTCTGTGCCAATTGGGAACTTTTTATTTCTCATTCTGTGCCTCGAGTGAGATTGACAATTAGTGGCAAATTAGGATCAGTTTGTGAATTGAGTTATCTCCATAGATGCCAACAGCAGCCTCAGTTGTAATTCACGCAAAGTGAGAAAATATCACTATCTTGTTCTGAGAAGTGGCAATTTTTCATTTCGGGATAGAATGTGTGATAGATTATTGTACAATTAAATATTCAGTTACACTCATTGCAATGCAACGCTTAGTGCAGTGCTGACACACTAGAATAAAATCTCTTTATAATTCAAAAAGGGCGTTATGAAGAAATTATTCTCCATTTGGGAGTGAGATATGAGTGATGCATAATCATTTTGCAGTCATGATTTGTTAGAGAGCGTTATAATGAGGAGTTGGTTGAGTTACACGCGTCTTGCTTATCTTAAGATTATCACAGTATCTTAAGACTATCACAATATTAATGCACATCACAGTATCACACAGCTCAACAGAACTGTCCTCCTTACATTTCCCTTATTACGATAACCTGAAAGCAGGACTAGAAGTTGTCATTTGATAGAATGCAAATGGCTCTCTGGAATTTCAATCCATTTTGCTGTTTTTTTCAGCTCCATATATAACCTTTACTGTAATCACATTGCAATTCTTAGGACATTTCAGGGCACACATGCACAAACAGTTCTCAGGAGAGCTGAGAACTTACTTTCAATTCAAGCCCCATTAAAATGATCGTATCCCCACTATCTCAAACTTCCAAAATATTTTGTTTACAATGGCCACTCCCTATAAGACACTGGATAACGTTTTTTTTCTTAAGAATAGTAGTTTAAAATTATAAATATAGATTTAGACAATTTTTCTTTTTTTTCGTCATGGGACTCTCTCATTTTGGTCACTTCTGCATCAGCATCAAGCACTTCTGGTGTATGTATAATATGGCCCAGGTGCCTCCACTCAACAAAATGTCTTCATTTCAATCTCAGGAAATTCTGAAAACACGTTATATGTTTTCCTTACCAATTTCTTGCTTAGTTATGCTGCAGTCCCTCTCCTCTCTTGCTGGCATTGACTTCTTGATTGGGTGCAGTCAGATGGACGCCGGTCCCCTCCTTGTGTTTCCCGTGAATGGCCATTGTTCAGTCGAGACAGTAAGTTATTAGTAGGCTATTTAAACGCAGGAGAAATCACAGCTGAGCCCAATCTACACGTCCACACATGCACACTTCCAGCGAGGATGGCTTGATAATGATCAGAAGAGGGAACCCTGGCCAATTTTCTCCTCCCTCCCTGGGGCATTGAGACTAGCTGTGGCACTCTATTCAGAAGTGGGGTTTCCATGAATACAATAAGCTAATCAGATAAACAATGTCACATCTGGTTTTAGTGCTTAACCTTGGAACCAGAGTGGTGATCAGGATCCCAGAAATCACCCAATGATTTTCTTAGGGAAAGTGAGACAGATTTTTCAAAGTGAACTTTATTTTACTCCTACACTCCCTCGCCGCCCCCCTCCCCCCAAAAAAAATCTTTAAGTGGATTTTTAGAAAGTAAGAAGACTAATGCACACAATCAGAAATGTGTGAAAGATCAGAACCCCCATATAAAAATGGAAATCCTTCAATATTAATTTAAGGCAACATTGAATCTTCGAAAACCTGAATGGTACAGTGTTATATATTATGGGATGAACTTCCATGGGGTTCTCTAGCTCGTCTGCTATAACTTTGGTGAAAGAGCCACAGAAATCTCCGAAAAACAGCATAAAATTCACCCCCTATGTTGTTAAATTGCAATTAAAGTTCCATTATTCTAACTGTGGCTCAGTTGATAGCACTGTTGCCTTTGAGTCAGAAGGTTGTGGGTTCAAGTCCCAGTAATCTAGGCTGACACTACTGAGAGAGTGCTGCACTGTTGGAGGTGCCCTCTTTCAGTTGACATTAAACCGTCTTCCCTCTCAGGTGGACGTAATAGTAGAGTAGGAAAGTCAGTAACCAACGTTATAACTACAGAATATCTGGTCAATATCACATTGCTATTAGTGGGACCTTGCTGTGAACAAATTGGCTGCTGTATTTCCTACATTACAACACTTCAAAAGTACTTATTTGGCTGTAAAGCACTTTGGGATATCCTATGGTTGTGAAATGCACTATATAAATGCATGTCGTCCTTTGTGTGAGGATTGCAACACTTATGAACCTACAAATGGAAATTATATTTAATAGCTAGTTTGGTGTAAGCCTTAGGTTACATATATAATGGTGTTGTTATAAATGTATATTATACATTATGGAGATCACAACATTCTGGGACAGTTGTGCACTGCTGAAATAGATTATGCACATGCTTTGTTATGTACAATTAGGCAGAATCACTATAGAGAGACTCAAGGATTCATTTTATGAAGTTTGCACTTTTAGTCTGGATCTTTTCCTGTCAGGACCACATGATGGCAATTCAGGCACATGATCCAGGGTGGTCCATTATAATGGATAATCATAGAGAGGGTGCTTTCCCATAATTATTGTTATGTGCTTCAGGTGGACAGTGCTCCACGCCAGGATTGCTTGTTTGTGAACTAACCCTCACAGTGTACCAGGCTGTGCGCTTTATGAGAAGTTCTATTCAGAACTAAAAAGAACCTGTTATGTGAGCAGGGAACTTCAAAATGGAAGATTATGAGGTAAAAACCTTGCCCAGCACCTCATATCCAGTGGGAACTTGATCTAACTTCCCAACCTCGTTTCATATCTGACTAGTCAGGGAAAGGAGGCTTTCATTCTATGGGCGTGAATTTCTGCAGGAGAATCCTGAGGAAATTCATCCCCTTCTCCCATGTGTTTTGGGCCGGTCTAAGAGATGAATGTACACTACTTCCTCAATCAACCGTGCCATGAAGTTCTTATATTCTAGTTTTCAAGTCCACAATGATTTGCTTTCTTTGGAAATGTAGCAGGAAAAGTTGAAATTTATCTGCCTGAATTTGGATCAACTTCTGAACCCTGAGTTCAAAATAAAAAGATCACTCATTTGTAATAGCATCCTTCTACAAAATAATTCACAATTGAACATAAAAAGATGCAGTTTTTTCTTTTGTAAAAGCTTCACCGGTTCCAAACTCCACTATCTGCACTATGCTACAATCAGATGTAAGTAGGCACTTTAAATTCACTGTTAAATAAAAGATTGCAGATCCAATTTGTTGAATGTTTCATTATTCTATATTAAAATCTATAATCTGTCTTTGGCTTCAATTTCTGTTTAAGTATGAATATGCTTTTTATGTCTTCATTGTTTTGTGATCATTATTAATTTCATCAATATTTGAAATAATCAATGAAAATTGTCAAAGGGTTGTTTACGACAAGAATCCCCGCTCACAGCAAAGTTTACAACTGGATGTCATGAAGAAATCCCTGACCATTGCAACATTGACTACAGGAATCCCTTTCGTCATGGATCTTGATAATCAGGGCGCTCACGGCAGGCAAATCCCAGGAAGGCAGAGAAAACCCTCAAAGCCTCCTTGAAAAAATGTAACATCCCCAACCGACTCTTGGAAATCTTTGGCCCATGACTGCTCAAAGTGGAGGAGAAGCATCTGAGAAGACACCAAACACTTAGAGTTTCTTCGCCGGGAGCACGCAGAAGTCAAGTACAAACAGCGGAAGGAGCGCACGACAAATCAAGCACCCCACCCACCCGTCCCTCCAACCACCGTCTGCCCCACCTGTGACAGAGACTGTAGATCCCGCATTGGTCTCATCAGTCACCTTAGAACTCATTTCAATGTGCAAGCCAGTCATCCTCAACTCCGGGGAACTGCCTAAGAAGAAGATAGGAGTCCCGTTACCACGACAGGAAACCCCTGCCCACAGATGCATTTACAACAGGAAGCTTCTGACCATATCAATATGTACATTATGAGAGCTCTCACCACAGCTATGTTTACAATAGGAAATCCCTCACCACAGCAATGCTTGCAGCACGAGAATCCTGACAAAAATTGTGCCAAAAATGCCCCAAAACAAAACTTACATGATTGCACCCCAGTCTTCGAGGAAGCAAGTTATTTTGTCTGTAGTTTCTGGCACCAACGATGTCAAACAGATGGTCAAAGAAAAAAATGGAGTATAATAGTAAGTGGCCTATTAGCTTTAATTAGGCTTGATCTCTCCTTCAAACTTTTGAACAATGCGGGAAGATGGTGTTTTGCTCTGACCTGTTTTCACTTTGTAAATCGTGCTGGATCAGTTCAACAGAAAGGATATTGTCTTTTTAATGCCAGTGAATCTTTCCTGCCAAGATTGACTGAGTCCTTGCCAAAGAAGGCTGCTTCCATGGTGATGATCTATGGCTTCCCCTGTTGATATACGGATTGAATTATCTTGCAAGACCTAAGGGAAAAGCAGCATTACTCCATGAAGCTAGTACGGGTGTAATGCTTACTATTTTCATATAATCTGGCATCATTCAGAGTAATTTAGAAAATTCACAGGAGTGGCCAATGTGGACAATGGATAAATCGCATTTCTGAAATTGGTGTAATGCTTTTATGTGGAAATGTTTTAGGCACGCTGAAATCCAAGATGGAACACTTTATTAAGATTTCAAACAACTTTATATTTAATACCTTAACCTCAGCATAGAAAATACATCCTGCAGACTCTTAACAAGTACACTCTGAATCCAACTGATTGCCTAATTGATGGATGTGAGATAATGATTATTAAAGGAATATTACTGAATTACATACACAAACTTAAAGGAAATATTGGTATTTACCAAAGTAAGGGAACATTTATCAAAGCTTAAAATATTATTGCTTTTTCTTTCCTTTAAAACAAATAAACATTTTGACTTATTTATAACCCAATGGCTCCCTGACTGTTTTTATTTGCCCCCATTCTTTGTGATCCTGCAATATGATACAATGCAGATAACAATATCAGTCTGAGAACAAATATCTTCTGCTATGCCTACAATCCAACCTCTTCCATATCCTCACCCTCCTCCCCTCAGGAACTGAGAGTTCCCCATTGGGTAATTCATGTTCCCAGCTCACAACTGTACTTTCTGCAGAGCTGACGAAACCAGGCAGTGAAAGTCTTAAAAGAACCCACAGAGCTCCAAGCAGCTAAAATCAATATGCACACAAAGGAGAACAAGCCTTCAACTCCAGCAAACATAATGTTTCAGGGACAGTGCTGCAGTGCTCATACTACCACTTGTATCATGGCGGTAAAAATTAGGGTCAGGTTTGGGGCAGAAGTTATGGAAAGTTCAGTAGGACCAGCTCCAGGCAGACAATAAAGGGTAATGGTGCTATTTCTGGAGGAAAATACTGCTTTTCTTCAACGGCAGAGTTGAGGTGGTAGCCATTATCACTTATTTTACTCAACATAGTGCCCTAGGAACTGCCTACAGACAAATGGTAAATCAAAGGAAAATCCAGTTCAATCTCTCAAAATTCGATCTTCGTACTCTAGGAATTTCACTTTGTGATAGACTTGTTCTTACATTACTTTCTCTATTGCTCTCTGTTCTGCCAGCTGATACAGATGATATAGTTGGGGTAGACTCTAGTGGTTGTATCCTCAATCGATGATTCCGCAGCCCGTTTATCCATCTCTTGTTTGTTAATCTCTTGAACACTGCCTGAATGTTTCCATTTTTCTCACTGCTTATACTTTTATGTTTTCAGCTGACCTACAAATCTGTACTGCTATGGCTCATGTCAACTCTTGCTCTCCCAGCTGTCTTTCTCCCAGATAATTATCTGGTGTTCCACAAATTATTCTGTCCTTTGTTAGCGATTCCTCAAATTCCCCCAATTCATACCCTACTGTGAATAACTTAATTCAGTCACATTGTGGTCAATGGTTTCTTCCAGTTACTGCACACGTGTGAAAAAGCTGTGCTTTCACATGCCACATTATGTTTAAACCTGCAGTCCTTCTCATAATTATTCATTATTACATCTACTACCAGATTTTCTTCATTCCCAAAGTGGAAATTACTCTAAATGTCGAATGCTTCTTCTCTAATCACAGGTTGAACGATGGATGCCTTCATTCTTTTTCACTATTTTCATCTGCAAATAATTCAAAATATTGCTTTAACCCCTTTCCAATTTTTTGCAGGATTTTCAGCTAGCTGAAGGCAAGATGGAGGTTGAAATGTTTTGCATTTCACTCTTACTTTACTGTACAAGGCTTTTTTTACTTTATTTTTTACTCCTATTGTTCCTTTATTTCTCCCCTCTCATCCAGTCACTTCTGACAGTATGGAATCTATTTGAGCTTGTTTTAGGGTTCGCGCAAATCCAAAACTGATGAAGGAATAACTATTAAAGGTTACAAAAACGTTATATTCCGCAGCCTTGCCTCAGCTTATAATCTCCACCTTTCAGACTCACGGCTCATGATATGAAACATTGACTAAAATAAGAGAGTGTCCAGTAAAAAGCTCAGATAATATTATTACCATGGTGAATGCTCTTTGAAGGTTGAGCCTAAGGCACATTAATGGGGCTGAAATTGATGGCCTTGCTGCCCACTGCCGCCGAGATCCGCCGATATTCTTCTCCGAGTTGCGCCCAGTGCCAGTTTGCACTTCGGCTGGAGCGGGCGGGAAGGGAGAGCCGCCAGGAACCGCCCGCTGACGTTAGCGGACAGCCAAGTGATGCAAGTGACCTCCCGCCCGCCGAGATGCGAGACTGGGGCAGGCGGGAGTCGGTGCCAGCAGGGGGAAGGATCATCGCGAGGAGGCTGCTGTAACTCCCAAGGTAAGTTACAACACTGAAAAAACTGAAAAAAATTTTAGTGAACTTTTTAATAAATTTTTTTTCAGTGAATGAAGGTCTTCCGGGTAATTTTTTTTTCCAATCATTTTTATTCGAAAGCCTTCGACCCTCCATCGGCCCGACTTCACCGAGATTGGCAGCTCTTGCCCGCTCCAGCCCAATTTGACAGCGTACGTTGCTTGTTTGCCGCCGGCCCAATTTTTAAATTATTTTTCATCAATTTCCCACCCAAAGTGCTGCCCGGTCTCTCGGCAGCCATTTGGGCGGGACTTGGCCTTCCCCAAGTTCAGCCCCATTATCTGGGAGCTTTAATTTGCAATTGGCTGTTCTATTCCTGTTGTGGATATGCTTCATCCTGTGACTTCATCCACTCGCTTCACCATTGACGCGCCGTGGCTGCAGAGTGTATTATCTACAGGATACACTGCAGCAAGTCACCAAATCTTCTTCAGCAGCATATCCTAAACCTGTGACCTCCACCACCTAGAAGAACAAGGGCAGCAGGTGCATGGGATCGCCCAAGAAAACGTCCAAGTCATATACCATCCTGTGGACATATATCGCTTTTTCCTTTATCATCGCTGGGCCAAACGCCTGGAACTCGCTCCCTAATAGCAGTGTGGGAGCATGTTCACTAGATAGATTGCAGCGGTTCAAGAAGAACCCTCATGATCACTATCTCAAGTGATGGATAATATAGGCTGGACTTGCCAGCAACGCCCACATTTCAAGAATGAATTAAAAAGACTGGTGCCAAAAGTGAAAATATACTCCGTTCCACAAGATTAACATATGTCCTTCACCAAAAAATAGTAAACTTGTAAAGTTTATAAACATTTTTATTTATTTATTGCCATCAATTTTTAATATGATTTAAAATGAAAACATTGCATGCAACATTTGAACATAATGTGAATTTACATTGATTAAACTCAATCTCATCAAGTATTTGAGATGTAATTCACTGCAGACTAATATAATCACATGACTCCCTGGAGTGTATAATAAGGAAATAGTTTTGCAATTGTAAAACGAATTTATAATGAAATTAGGAAACTACTATATACTACAGTTAATAGCAAATGGCCTTGCTCTACTGAAATAAAAAATGCACAGTGATGGAAAATCTATAGACATATGACAATCTGATCACCTTTCAGGAATCATGTTCTCGGAACAGTGGTAACTACAAGCTGGATTTTGCGGGGGTCAGTCAGGGGTGGGTCGGGTGGGAAACTGTTTTTTTACCCCAGCGAGTCAGGACCCCGCTGTGAAGCTGTCACCATGCGCCTTTACCAAATGTCGGGTCTCTCAGCATGAGCAGACCCAACATGCAGCGGCGGGGGAGGCAATTAAAATTGTTATTGCCTTGTTTACAGCCACTTTTTTCCATAGCTTTTTGGAATTTACAGGTCGCCCACCGGTTTCCCGCTGTGCTTAGACCTCGTCTGTGAAGCTAGTGGTTAAAGGAACATATCTCAATCAGCTGGGCGCTTTGACAGCTTCAAATGTCAAGTCAAAGCTCCCAGCTGATTGAGATATGTTCTCTTAACCACTAGCTTCTCTAAACTGCATTTCCACTGCAGATTCAGGAAGCTGCAAGTCTTTACACAAGTCTCCATCCAGTCTGACCTCATTACCTGCTCTCACCAGTGACAGATCACTTCTGTCATCTGTACTTCACCTGCCATCTACTCCATCAGCATAGGTGCCCTTAAAACTCCCTCACCTGGGTCCTCAGAATGTCACCATGATCAGCCCCAATACCAGCATCTCCAGGCACACCAGCAGCACCAACAATAACATCAACCTTCTCCGCAATCACCTCATGCTGTACAGGACACAGGGCATCAGCACCCAACCACTATGCTGCCCAGGAGGCCAGGGATGGCCAGATTTACTTCACTTGATGCTGTACACCCTGGCTGCCACATGATGTGCCAGGTTTGCACCACCCCACACCAGCACCATAAAGCATCTGTACAATGACCAAGCCATTTATTTCACACTCATAACCATTGTGGAGGGTACCATTATGTCTCGCCATTCACTGCAACTCACTAAGCCACTTCCAAAGGTGCACACAAATCTGTCCAAGACAGCAAAGTGTTGAAAATAAAGGTTTAATGTCTGACACCTCAATAACAGCAACTTTACATGAACATTGCATAAAACACCCAAGTGCCTATCCTTGTGTGTTGTTAGTTGGTATGGTTGCACTAGGATGAGGGTAAGTGTGAGGCGTGGCTAGTGAGATGGGGATGTGATAATGTAGATAGAGAGAAATGGGTGGAGGTCCAAGGTCAGTGAGCAAAGATGTGCAGGAGTAGGGTAGGAAAGCAGAGTGATGGGGATGTGATGAGGGGCACAGCAGGATGAGGTTGAGTGTGGCTTTGTACTAACGTTTCGGGATCCACTGAGATCATTGAAACGTTTGCGGCACTGCACCCAGGTCCTCCTGACCATATCCCTGTTTGTGTCCTCCTGTGCAATGTGTAACCAGGCTGTGTTGATCTACTGAGGAGGTTTCTTCCACTCATGGGAAGGGAAGAGGACCTTCCTGTGTGTTGTCATTTCCTCCACAAGCATATGGAGAGAGTCATGGGAGAGCCTGGGTGCACCCCAGCACTTCTGCGCAGAGCTTGTCAGTGTTTGCAGCACTTCAATGCTGTAGAACACTGACAGCATAATTGTCAAAATAAATTTGCCATGGTCCCTTTAACAAAATGGCTGATGACACATCATCAAACGACCTCACCAGACCCGCTTTCTCTAATTGGCCCGGGAAGCTCGCTGGGCAGGCTTAACAAGCCCCATCAATGGAAAGTCATTTCACATAGTGGGATGAAGCCAGTATTGGGGTCGGGAACCGACATCGCCTGCCACGGATCTGCCGTGGTTCGTAAAATCGTGGCCTACAATACAACGAAGATAAACTGCGCGGTAAGTCCAAATCTGACCACATCACAGAAGTCTTTGTAACCTGCTCCAACTTCATAACAAATAGGTTACATATCCAACAGCAAAGAAAAAACTGTAATACAAAAATTCAGTTCTGCGAAATGGTCAAAAATGGTGAAACATATCATCTGCCGTAGCACGAAGCAATGCATATCTGCTAGATTCCAGGTTTCTTTGCTGATCGTGGCCAAGGGCACAAGTAGGGTTCACAATGTTCCTGGCTTTGGGAGGAGAACCCATCATCCATGATTTCCACTACTTACACTATCCAGTGACTGCTGGATGTGTTTGTGGAGTTGTTTGATGAGGGCAGGATCAGGTTCACCTGGCGTACTTGAATAAACCACTGATGCTTATTGACTAGAATTGCACATGAAGAATGGCCACTCTGTGGCCGGCAGCTCAATGTGAGTCAGCGCCTTTGGGAAAAGAGAGGTGAAAATTATGTTTAAAAAATATTGTGCGCAGACTGGGATGGAAATGTATTTAGGTCTGTTTCTGGGCTTAGAATAGGCAATGCACTGCAAGAGGCCAAGGCTCATCCAAAATTAGGATTCGGGCCATATTTTAATAGTAGAGGTGATCTGCCGGATTCCCTTGTGCCTCCAGAGTCAGCTGACATCTGGGATTGAATTTGGATCTTCTGCCTCACTAGCAGCAAGCCTCAGGTAAGTCCTGGGAAGTAGGGTTGGAGGAGAACGTGGGTAAGTAAAGCAAGCTTTCGCTATCTTTTGTTCAGTAGCCTCTAGCTGTCCCTTTAAGGACCACTGGTTAGAGCACTGTAGAACTGGAAAAACTTGTCGGAGCAAGCTTGCCAAATACTCCGCCAGTTTTTCACCCACTTTGTATAAGGGTTCCGAAACAGGCGCAGGATCTATCGTTGCATATTTAAATTGATCCAACACTACTTTCAGGTTGCATCCAGTCGCGCGAGGACCAGTATGGTGACAGCACTGATTGGGCACAGGATTTTGAGCCCAGAAATTGATATCTGTTGCACGGCCTGAAAAATGGGCAAAACACATCCTAATTTCTACTCCACTATGTCATAGGTTATTATGAAAGATGATTTAATCTCTGTCAGTGGGGTCAACCAGAATCCAACTGTAATTTTGTCATCCGTCAGTTGTACTTGTTGAGAGTAAAAATGTACCTGTGGCTAATTGTATACAGCAGGTTAATTTTCCAGAAAACTGATTTATTTGTTAGTTTTAGAACTTTTTAACAAAATCACTAAAATGACAAGTAGCAGGCCAGGTAGATAAGGTGGTTAAGAAGGCATATGGAATGCTTGCCTTTATTAGCCGAGGCATAGAGTACAAAAGCAGGGGGGTTATGCTTGAACTGTATTAAACACTGGTTAGGCCACAGCTGGAGTACTACATGCAGTTCTGGTCACCGCATTACAGGAAGGACATAGAAACATAGAAACATAGAAAATAGGTGCAGGAGTAGGCCATTCGGCCCTTCTAGCCTGCACCGCCATTCAATGAGTTCATGGCTGAACATTCAACTTCAGTACCCCATTCCTGCTTTCTCGCCATACCCCTTGATCCCCCTAGCAGTAAGGACCTCATCTAACTCCTTTTTGAATATATTTACTGAATTGGCCTCAACAACTTTCTGTGGTAGAGAATTCCACAGGTTCACCACTCTCTGGGTGAAGAAGTTCCTCCGCATCTCGGTCCTAAATGGCTTACCCCTTATCCTTAGACTGTGACCCCTGGTTCTGGACTTCCCCAACATTGGGAACATTCTTCCTGCATCTAACCTGTCTAACCCCGTCAGAATTTTATATGTTTCTATGAGGTCCCCTCTCATTCTTCTGAACTCCAGTGAATACAAGCCCAGTTGATCCAGTCTTTCTTGATAGGTCAGTCCCGCCATCCCGGGAATCAGTCTGGTGAACCTTCGCTGCACTCCCTCAATAGCAAGAATGTCCTTCCTCAGGTTAGGAGACCAAAACTGTACACAATACTCCAGGTGTGGCCTCACCAATGCCCTGTACAACTGTAGCAACACCTCCCTGCCCCTGTACTCAAATCCCCTTGCTATGAAGGCCAACATGCCATTTGCATTCTTAACCGCCTGCTGCACCTGCATGCCAACCTTCAATGACTGATGTACCATGACACCCAGGTCTCTTTGCACCTCCCCTTTTCCTAATCTGTCACCATTCAGATAATAGTCTGTCTCTCTGTTTTTACCACCAAAGTGGATAACCTCACATTTATCCACATTATACTTCATCTGCCATGCATTTGCCCACTCACCTAACCTATCCAAGTCGCTCTGCAGCCTCACAGCATCCTCCTCGCAGCTCACACTGCCACCCAACTTAGTGTCATCCGCAAATTTGGAGATACTACATTTAATCCCCTCATCTAAATCATTAATGTACAGTGTAAACAGCTGGGGCCCCAGCACAGAACCTTGCGGTACCCCACTAGTCACTGCCTGCCATTCTGAAAAGTACCCATTTACTCCTACTCTTTGCTTCCTGTCTGACAACCAGTTCTCAATCCATGTCAGTACACTACCCCCAATCCCATGTGCTCTAACTTTGCACATCAATCTCTTGTGTGGGACCTTGTCGAACGCCTTCTGAAAGTCCAAATATACCACATCAACTGGTTCTCCCTTATCCACTCTACTGGAAACATCCTCAAAAAATTCCAGAAGATTTGTCAAGCATGATTTCCCTTTCACAAATCCATGCTGACTTGGACCTATCATGTCACCTCTTTCCAAATGCACTGCTATGACATCCTTAATAATTGATTCCATCATTTTACCCACTACCGATGTCAGGCTGACCGGTCTATAATTCCCTGTTTTCTCTCTCCCTCCTTTTTTAAAAAGTGGGGTTACATTGGCTACCCTCCACTCCATAGGAACTGATCCAGAGTCAATGGAATGTTGGAAAATGACTGTCAACGCATCCACTATTTCCAAGGCCACCTCCTTAAGTACTCTGGGATGCAGTCCATCAGGCCCTGGGGATTTATCGGCCTTCAATCCCATCAATTTCCCCAACACAATTTCCCGGCTAATAAGGATTTCCCTCAGTTCCTCCTCCTTACTAGACCCCCCGACCCCTTTTATAACCGGAAGGTTGTTCGTGTCCTCCTTCGTGAATACCGAACCAAAGTACTTGTTCAATTGGTCCGCCATTTCTTTGTTCCCCGTTATGACTTCCCCTGATTCTGACTGCAGGGGACCTACATTTGTCTTTACTAACCTTTTTCTCTTTACATATCTATAGAAACTTTTGCAATCCGTCTTAATGTTCCCTGCAAGCTTCTTCTCATACTCCATTTTCCCTGCCCTAATCAAACCCTTTGTCCTCCTCTGCTGAGTTCTAAATTTCTCCCAGTCCCCAGGTTCGCTGCTATTTCTGGCCAATTTGTATGCCACTTCCTTGGCTTTAATACTATCCCTGATTTCCCTTGATAGCCACGGTTGAGCCACCTTCCCTTTTTTATTTCTATGCCAGACAGGAATGTACAATTGTTGTAGTTCATCCATGCGGTCTCTAAATGTCTGCCATTGCCCATCCACAGTCAACCCCTTAAGTATCATTCGCCAATCCATCTCAGCCAATTCACGCCTCATACCTTCAAAGTTAGCCTTCTTTAAGTTCTGGACCATGGTCTCTGAATTAACTGTTTCATTCTCCATCCTAATGCAGAATTCCACCATATTATGGTCACTCTTCCCCAAGGGGCCTCGCACAACGAGATTGCTAATTAATCCTTTCTCATTACATAACACCCAGTCTAAGATGGCCTCCCCCCTAGTTGGTTCCTCGACATATTGGTCTAAAAAACCATCCCTTATGCACTCCAGAAAATCCTCCTCCACCGTATTGCTTCCAGTTTGGTTAGCCCAATCTATGTGCATATTAAAGTCACCCATTATAACTGCTGCACCTTTATTGCACGCACCCCTAATTTCCTGTTTGATGCCCTCCCCAACATCACTACTACTGTTTGGAGGTCTGTACACAACTCCCACTAACGTTTTTTGCCCTTTGGTGTTCTGCAGCTCTACCCATATAGATTCCACATCATCCAAGCTAATGTCCTTCCTAACTATTGCCTTAATCTCCTCCTTAACCAGCAATGCTACCCCACCTCCTTTTCCTTTTATTCTATCCTTCCTGAATGTTGAATACCCCTGGATGTTGAGTTCCCTATCCCTGCTCATCCTGGAGCCACGTCTCCGTAATCCCAATCACATCATATTTGTTAACATCTATTTGCACAGTTAATTCATCCACCTTATTGCGGATACTCCTTGCATTAAGACACAAAGCCTTTAGGCTTGTTTTTTTAACACCCTCTGTCCTTTTAGAATTTTGCTGTACAATGGCCCTTTTTGTTCTTTGCCTTGGGTTTCTCTGCCCTCCACTTTTCCTCATCTCCTTTCTGTCTTTTGTTTTTGCCTCCTTTTTGTTTCCCTCTATCTCCCTGCATTGGTTCCCATCCCCCTGCCACATGATTGCACTGGAGAGGGTACAGAGGAGATTTACGAGGATGTTGCCGGGAGTAGAGAATCTAAGCTATGAGGACAGATTAGATAGGCTGGATTTGTTTTCATTGGAACAGAGGAGGCTGAGGGGAGACTTCTTTGAGGTGTATAAAATTATGAGGGGCCTTGATATAGTGGATAGAAAAGGCCTATTTCCCTTAGCAGATAGGGTCAACAACCAGGGGGCATAAATTTAAAGTAATTGATAGAAATTTTAGAGGTGATTTGAGGGGAAATTTCTTCACGCAGAAGGTTGTGGGGGTCTGGAACTCACTGCCTGAAAGCATGGTAACGACAGAAACCCTCACCACATTTAAAAAGTACTTGGATGTGTACCTGAAGTGCGGTAACCTACAGGGTTATGGACCTAGAGCTGGAAAGTGGGATTAGGCTGGATAGCCTCTTGTTGGCCGGCATGGACATGATGGGCTGAAATGACCTCCTTCTGTGCTGTAAACTTCTATGATTCTATGATTCTATGATTCTGCCCCTTCCAAAGGAACTAGTTGACTAATTATACCCGAATTGTAATGTCGAACTTTTACTATAATTTGAATTAACATTATTCAGAAACAAAGTCCTTTGGACCCTTAAAAGAGACATGGTCAACCACACCATCTTGTTCCACTGCCTTTCCTCTGTTGTGCAGTTTTGTGGGACTGCACTTGTTTGATTCCACACTTACCGAACAGATTGTAGCCAGAGCATCACCTGCAGTGACTTCCCAAACGCACACCATAACATACAGCATCTTCCAAGGAGCCATCCTTGGCCCTCAAAAAATGACCTCTTCACTGCTTCCTGAACCCTTCTTTGTTTTGTCACAATGCTTGTTCATCAGCCAGTCTTGGAGGAGCCATAATTTCCTCCAAATAAACATTGGGAAGAATGAAACAATCGTCTTTGGCTCCTGTCAAATAATCCATGCTCTCTGCACCAACTCCATATCCCTTTCCAACAACTGTTTCAGGTTCAATCAGAGTGCTGTTAAACTAAGCATCCTTTTAGACCCTGAACTGAGCTCCAGCCCCCAAATCCTATTCATATTACAAAGATCGCCTCCTTTCACCTCCATAATATCACCTGCCTCTTCCCCTACCTCAGCCATCTGCCATTGAAACCCTCATATATGTCTTTGTCACCTCTAGATTCAATTTCTCCAGTGCCCTCCTCGTCAGCCTCCCATCCTGCGTTATTTTCAGCTCATTGAAAATTCTGCTGCCATATCCTATCCTGCACTATGTCCTATTTGCCCGTCACCTCCCTTCTCAGTAGCTAGCCCCCCTCCCCAAATTCAAAATTCTCATCATTCTGTTTAAATCCTTCCATGACCTCACCCCTCCCTATCTCCGCAATCTTATTTCAGGCCTACAATCTCCAACCCTATTCCTCTGAATCTGGTATCCTTTATACTCCCTCCCCTCTTCATCCCACCATTCGTGGCTATAACCTCTCCTGCTCTGGAAGTCTGTCCCTGAACTGCTCCATCTCTCTATCGCCCTCTCTTTTAAGACCTTTCTTAAAACTCACCTCTTTGACCAAGCTTTTGGTCACCTCTCTTTCTTTGGCTCGGGGCCATGTGCTTCTTACACCGCTGTGAAGCTCCTTGGGATGTTTTTCTGTTTAAAGCATGATATAAATGCAAGTTGTTATGTTAAATTAGTTTGGAGAACTAGGTTATCAACATTTTTCCCCAATGTAAAATGGAACAAATGTCTTTCTCTTCAAGAATCAAGGGATATGGAGATAGTGCAGGAAAGTGGAGTTGAGGTAGAAGATTAGCCAAGACGGCCGCCTGGGAGACCGTTAAGGGGCAGGTTGTCAATTAAATTGCCTGCTAGCGCTCATTAACGAGGCCGTGCGACATTTTAGTGGCTAGCGCTTCAACTAACGCCCTCTTCTAACAGTGACCAGCTGAATAGGAATAAACAAGTAGTTGCTGAGGATTTCAAGCGCTACTTAAAGCCATGCTCAGCTTTCACTGTTGACTTGCCGTTGGCGGCTTGAAGAGGATTTTTGAGACACATCGGGAAATTTTCCTGGACAGCTTGTCAAGACTTCAATAACACTCTATCAACATTTATTCTGGAAATTCTCTGAGGACTTCACTTAAAAAGTGTGAGTGCTGTGTTACTCTGAATTATTGGACACCTGCTCTCAGGTTTGTGGAACTGTTGCAGTTCACGGACTCCCAGGCCGCCTGTAATTTCTACGGTCTGGAAGAGTCCGTGTTCCATCTTTATGTGGAGTGTGTCAGGTTGCAGGCCCTGTTCCAATATTTGAAGTGGCTGCTCCTCAAATTCTGGTTGCAATTCAGTCCCACACTCCTGATCTTTGGGCACCCTGTGCGGAGGGGAGCGGGCAGGTCGGAAGGCCTCCTCGTAGGACTGCTCCTGGGCACGGCCAAGGGTGCCATCAGCCGATCCAGGCAGCTGGCGGTCGAGGGGCTCGTTCAGCCTGACTGCCCCTGCCTCTCTTCCGTGGTTACGTTCGAGCCAGGGTGTTCCTGGAGATGGAGCATGTGGTGTCCACTGATAGGCTCGCGGCCTTCCACGAGAGGTGGGCGCCGGAGGGACTGGAGTGCATCATCACCGCTGGCAACGTTCAAGTTTAAAATGTAAATTTGTGGGTTCGAGTGCCCTTTCCAAAAGGGGGCATTTGATTTACATTTCAACTGAAATAGTTATGGAGCTGTTGCACTGTGAGTGGTTTAGCCAATCACGTATGTTCACAAGGTGCAATAAAACCCCAGTTCATTGAGCTCAGGCTCATGATGTGGTGGGCTGTTGTGAGCCTGATGTATAAACTGGTATTGTTCAATTTCATTGTTAAAGCTTTGCTAATGAACCAGCTAGTTCTCACAGCTAATATTGGATTGGACTTTCCGTCTTCTGCCTCCCGTTAGTGCCCGCAGGGGCAGTGGAAAGCTCTTTCAGGCGAGTGTCCAATTTTCAGCGTCCCGCCGGAACTTTTGGTGACTGTTTCGACGGTGCGCAGAGCATTACCGCCTGGAAGAGGCGAGCTGGTGTGCAATGCCCCTGGTTGTGACACCGGCTTGACTTTTGTCTCCCGCCCAATCCGTAGCGCTCCATAGAGCGCCCTGCTGGGACCGCCTGTGAAAGCTGGCCATCCAAGCTGTAGCGGCCGCAGTGAGGTAAGTATTGTCGAACTCAGAGAAGTGTGATTGTTTTCTATTTAATTTTTTTGCGATTACGTTGAGGTGGCGTGATTTATTTTTTGGAAATGTTCTTGGTGGATTTTTTTTCAGGTTTGTTTTTCTCCCCAGGCCTCTCTTAGAGCGCTCCGAGGCCGGCTGTTTAGCTTGGGATTTTCAGTGGCTCATGAATCCATGTTGCGTCTGCTTGATTGCACTATTCCTATCTAGATGTCCCGCTATTTCTTCCTTAATGATAGCTTCAAGCATTTTCCCCACTACAGATGTTAAACTAACCGGCCTATAGTTACCTGCCTTTTGTCTGCTCCCTTTTTTAAACAGGGGCGTTACATTAGTTGCTTTCCAATCCAATGGTACCTCCCCAGAGTCCAGAGAATTTTGGCAGATTATAACGAATGCATCTGCTATAACTTCCGCCATCTCTTTTAATACCCTGGGATGCATTTCATCAGGACCAGGGGACTTGTCTACCTTGAGTCCCATTAGCCTCTCCAGCACTACCTCCCTAGTGATAGTGATTGTCTCAAGGTCCTCCCTTCCTACATTCCCGTGACCAGCAATTTTTGGCATGGTTTTTGTGTCATCCACTGTGAAGACCGAAGCAAAATAATTGTTTAAGGTCTCAGCCATTTCCACATTTCCCATTATTAAATCACCCTTCTCATCTTCTAAGGGACCAACATTTACTTTAGTCACTCTCTTCCATTTTATATATCGGTAAAAGCTTTTACTATCTGTTTTTATGTTTTGCGCAAGTTTACTTTCGTAGCGCCTCCCTTAGCGCTCCGCCCCACACTCAGGGCCCAGCTGCTGAATTTTGCTGACTGAGGCGCAAACCGTTCCCGGCTGCAAACTTTAACGCCCCACCGCCATTACCGCCCCGAAATGAGCAGAACTGAAAATCCAGCCCAATGTGTAGCTATGAATTCTTAAGCAAAGAACCCATAAAGCAAATACACTACAACACCTTATAGGAGTGACCAGGAGAAAGGGACTGCTTGGTCATCGGCATCTTGCTCGGGGCTCGTTTGGTCGGGAGGAGTAATGGAAAGAAGACATGAAGCCGGGCAGAGCAGCATCAGCTGCTGCAGGAGGGACAGGAGGGCGAGTTGGTGTCCTTCTGCCTGCTTGTACAAGACATCCTCCTCCTCTGAACCTCCTCCACCAGGACCTCCAGTGTCAAATCTGAGAACCAGTGCGGACTCTCCCGCCGTCTCGGAGCCATTCTGAAACCTGCTGCTGTGTGTCAGTCAGCACACTCCACACCTTCAGTGGAAGTGGGTGCAAGGAGCCCACTTGTGCAACTCCACAAAAATATCTTCTAATCAGTGCTTGAGTCAGGTGTCTGTCTTAGTGCCTCCAGGCAAATTTAAATTATGTTAATCAGCAATTAGGCCAGTTCAGACAGAGTCAGCATGGATTTATGAAGGGGAAGTCATGTTTGACAAATTTGCTAGAATTCTTTGAGGATGTAATGAACAGGGTGGATAAAGGGGAACCAGTGGATGTGTTGTATTTGGACTTCCAGAAAGCATTTGACAAGCAGCTACATAAAAGGTTACTGCACAAGATAAAAGTTCACGGGGTTGGGGGTAATATATTAGCATGGATAGAGAATTGGCTAACTAACAGAAAACAGAGAGTTGGGATAAATGGTTAATTCTCAGGTTGGCAAACAGTAACTAGTGGGGTGCCGCAGGGATCAGTGCTGGGACCCCAACTATTTACAGTCTATATTAACGGCTTGGAAGAAAGGACCGAGTGTAACGTAGCCAAGTTTTCTGATGATACAAAGATGGGAGGAAAAGCAATGTGTGAGGAAGACACACAAAATCTGCAAAAGGACATAGCTAGGCTAAGTGAGTGGGAAAAAAATTGGCAGATGGAGTATAATGTTGGAAAGTGTGAGGTCATGCACTTTGGCAGAAAAATCAAAGAGCAAGTTATTATTTAAATGGAGAAAAATTGCAAAGTGCTGCCATACAGCGGGACCTGGGGGTACTTGTGCATAAAATACAAAAGGTTAGTATGCAGGTACAGCAAGTGATCAGGAAGGCCAATGGAATCTTGGCCTTTATTGCAAAAGGGATGAATATACAAGCAGAGAAGTCTTGCTACAGCTGTACATGGTATTGGTGAGGCCACACCTGGAATACTGCGTACAGTTTTGATTTCCATATTAACGAAAGTATATACTTGCTTTGAAGGCAGTTCAGAGAAGGTTCACTATGTTGATTCTGGGGATGAGGGGCTTGACTTATGAGGAAAGGTTGAGTAGGTTGGGCCTCTACTCATTGGAATTCAGAAGAATGAGAGGTGATCTTATCAAAACGTATAAGATTATGAGGGGGCTTGACCAGGTGGATGTTTCCACTGATGGGAGAGACTAGAACTAGGGGGCATAATTGTAGAATAAGAGGCCACCCATTAAAAACTGAGATATGGAGGAATTTCTTCTCTCAGAGGGTTGTAAATCTGTGGAATTCGCTGCCTCAGAGAGCTGTGGAAGCTGGGACATTGAATAAATTTAAGACAGAGATAGACAGTTTCTTAACCAATAAGGGAATAAAGGGTTATGGGGAGCAGGCAGGGAAGTGGACTTGAGTCCAGGGTCGGATCAGCCATGATCATATTAAATGGCGGAGCAGGCGCAAGGGGCCATATGGCCTACTCCTGCTTCTATTTCTTAAGTTCTTATGTTCTTAATTGTGTGCTAAAACCAGACTTTCAAACAGTTGTGTCTTATTAGCACTTAATGCCTGTTTTTGCCCTTCCACCAAAATAAACCCCCGGTGTCTTATTGTACTAATTTCATCCAATTATAAAGGATGAGTATTATTTCTGCCTGTTACCTTACTATCTAAACTGAAAAACATTGTCAAGTGTGAACTGCATTTTTCAAAATTGAATCCCAATGTGACACTATATTACCTCTCTCAATCCCTCCACTGCCTTGGTGTTGCCAGACTGCTTGTGCGACCTCCAGTCCTAGATGAACCACAATTTAATTCAGTTAAACATTGGGAAGAGCAAAGCCATTATTTCCGGTCACCACCTCAAATTTCATACCCTTGCCACTAATTTTAGCACTAACCCCAGCCACTGTCTCTGCTTGAACAAGGATGTTCACAACCTTGGGGTCTTACTAGACTCCAAGCTGAGCTTCCAACCACATATCGACTTCCACCGCCTTAACATTGCTCATCTTCGCCTTTGTCTCAGCTCATCTGTTGCTGAAACCCTCATTCATGCTTTAGCTGGAATATCGCAAAGCATGCTACAGCCAATGGATTAATTTGAAGTGCAGTTACTATTATGTAGGAAAGGTAGAATTAAACTGCACATGATGTTAGGCACATTAGGTACTGTGAGGCTTGGTTGAATCAGGCAACTCTGAATTGAAGACTTACACACAAAGGATGAGGAAGTAGAGACAACTGCATTTTTGGGCATTGAATCAACTTATGGTATCAATAGGTTGAACCATTTTGTCAAATGCTGTTCGAACAATGTCTGCTATCGAGAGTTTAACATTTTATTCCTTCATTTTCGCAACAGATGCTTATTATAGAAAAAAAATATAACATTGTCCACACCACAGCAACATTTTGAAAGAATTTTGAACTGCAACTATGTTTAATCAGTCTGTGCACGCAGGAGTGATTGTAACTCACTCAGCATCATTAAAAAATAGATTGCAGTGTGTAGCTAGATATTAAAATGCCATCTGTTTGGGTATCAAGTTAATGAAGTTTCTGACATAACCAATGAAAGAGAACTCAAATGTGAATCTGAAACCAAAACCGTTCACAAAGGATGCAAACCATTCAGGATCTAGCATGGAATAAGGTTGTCTACTGATTGCCTTCATGCTGGATATCCTTGTCCTTAGTTATACAGGCAACTCTCGATTATCTGGGTCCCTCGGGGATTGGGCTATGATTTCTCCGTTAGAGCGAGTTGACATTATAAAGTTAAAACTTCAATGAATAAATACTGTGCAATCAGCTACAAACAGTAACAAGGCAGGTAAGTATGGACATTACCAGCATGCATTCAGGTGGCCTGGAGGAGGAGATTGTCCAGCTCCGGTGTTCCGGAGCGCGATGCCTTCCCGGGCTGAAAGGACTTCGACGTAAGCGGCGGCCGCAAGAGACAGCGGCTGCAGCAGTGTGCACACACACGGAATTTTAAATGCTGTTATAACGGTTTCCCGTTGCATCCGTGTGCGGATAATCGAGAGTTGCTCGTGCTTTGAAACTTCTATAGAAATCCTGTTGGCCTGCATTCACTTTAGTCTTATTTGCACTACTCTCCCAGCTCAGGCTGAGCTGCAAAAAATCCAAGTGCTTTCCTCCATAAAGCTTCCATCCTTTTACAAATGTTCTGTCTGCTTGTTCTGGTAGCTCAAGTGGATGTCAGCAATGCTGTGGCAATATAATAATAAGAAAAGGATGTTCCTCAGGTGTACTAGTCAACATTTCTTTCTTAACAAATGCCAGCAAAAAAAAATTCTTTGGTTACTGAGGTCCCCACTTGAGGTCCCCACCATCACAGAAGCCAGTCTTCAGCCAATCTGATTCATGCCTCGTGATATCAAGAAACAGCTGAGCGCACTGGATACAGCAAAGGCCTTGGGCCCCTACAACATCCCAGCTGTTGTGCTGAAAACTTGTGCTCCAGAACTAGCCGGACCTCTAGCCAAGCTGTTCCAGTTCAGCTACAACATCTACCACCAACGCACCGTGGCTGCAGTGTGCACTATCTGCAAGATGCACTGCAGCAACTCGCCAAGGCTTCTTCGTCAACACCTCCCAAACCCACAATCTCTATCACCTAGAAGGACAAGGACAAGGGCAGCAGTTGCATGGGAACATCTCCACCTGAACATTCCCCTCCAAGTCACACACCATCCTGACTTGGAAATATATCTATTCCTTCATCGTCGCTGGGTCAAAATGCTGGAACTCCCTCCATAACAGCACTGTGGGAGCACCTTCACCTCCCAGACTGCAGCGGTTCAAGGAGGCGGCTCACCACCACCAAGGGCAATTTGATTGTTGTTTATGGGATCTTACTGCGAACAAAATGGCAGGTCAACAGTGGCAAAAAATGTTGTCGGAGGCCAGAGGAGAGGGATTTGGGGAATTAGGTTAGCGAATTCGCGAGGGAGCTGAGCAGAGTTTTTTCTAAGGATGGTGAGTGATGGTCGGGGAGTTGATGAAAGGCAAGGAGTTGTGGGTAATAAAGGAGACAAGCAAATGGGCATTTATTGGTGATCAATGGAGGAGAGGCCGTGCGATATGGTTGGGTTGACAGAGTGGCTGAGCCTCGAACGCGCTTTGAGACATCCTTTTCTCTCTTTCTGATATTACAACTCATTTTCATTTTTTCAGAATCTGAAGGTTTCTTCAAGTTGGATTATGGCCCAAAAGCTTCTTTTCTTTTCAACGACATCAAAGCATTTTACATCACAGAGCTTCATATCCTATTATCAAACACTGATGAAACATATTAATTGGTACATCTGCTGTGGGTCTCAGTGTCAGACAACCAATGGGAGGAGGAAGACTGGTCAAAACTGAACACTGCTGAGAAATGCCTATGGTCACTTATAAGCAATAATTTAGACTTGCATTAAAGGAGAGCCTGGTGAATTCCTCCTGTGTCCCAAGTTGTATGAACCAGAATTTAGTGAAATTCCATTAATATATACTTCACAGTAAGTGTACCACAAAGGGACAATCTTAGTTCCTAAGATTTACTTCCAGATATCTTGGGGCCGAAATTACCCCTTTTAGCAATGGCCGTTAGCGTCTCTGTGAGGTGCTAACGAGGCGTGGTGAGACAATCATCTAACGCGGAATAGGCTGGGGTATTTGCAGAGGCGCTACCAGGTGGCATCCTGCTCCTCGGGCGAGCGCCCCCCTCGGCGGCACTCGGCAATGATGATGTCATCGCCGTGCGCATCGCCCCCATACAAACCCCGGAAGTGAAATTGCCCCTCGCAGCAGATCTTAGTACCTGCCGATGACAACGACAGCTTGAGCTGTTGAGTTGCAGTTGGGAATTGGATGCACCAGCGCTATTAGTGGCACCATCTTGCCAAGTTTTTTTTTGTCGGCCATTACCTATTTCTGGTTTGCAACAGTTAGTCAATGTGGCTGCTGGGCAGATCGCAGCAATTTTTTACTCAGCCATTGTTCTGCCTCCTACCTTTTCACCCGTTTCACGCACAGCAGTTTCGATGTTGTGCCAGTTCTGTCGCTTCATGGGGGCTGTGCTGGCACTCGACCGTCTGCTCCGACTTCACCGACAGAGGATGCTTCACCGAAGACAAAGGCACTGCCAATTACAGAGGGAAAGGCATCGAGAGAGGGAGAAAGGCTATGACAAAGAGAGGAAGTACCATACGGAGAGGCCCATGGAGCATCATCATCATCATCATACGCAGTCCCTCGGAATCGAGGAGGACTTGCTTCCACTCACAAAGTGAGTAATTTGATGACTGAACAGTCTGATACGAGAGCCACAGACCCTGTTACAGCTGGGACAGACATTCATCGGGGGAAGGGGTCGGTCGGGCTGGTTTGCCGCGCACTCCTTCCGCTGCCTGCACCAGGCTTCTTCATGCTCCTTGCATCGAGACTCAAAGAGCTCACATCCTCCCGGATGGACTTTCTCCACCTCGGGCGGTCTGCGACCAGGGTCTCCCAGGTGTCAGTGGTGATGTCGCACTTTACCAGGGAGGCTTTTTGCTGTCCTCCTTTGGCTCGTTTACCATGAAGGAGCTCCGCATAAAGCATTTGCTTCGGGAGTCTCGTATCTGGCATGCATACTATGTGCCTGCCCAGCGAAGCTGATCGAGTGTGGTCAGTGCTTCAATACTGGGGATGTTAGCCTGGTCGAGGACACTGATGTTGGTGCACCTGTCCTCCCAGGAGATTTGCAGGATCTTGCGGAGACATCGTTGGTGATATATCTCCAGCGACTTGAGGTGCCTTCTGTACATCGTCCATGCCTCAGACCCATACAGAAGGGCGGGTATTACTACAGCCCTCTAGACCATGAGTTTGGTGGTAGATTTGAGGGCCTGGTCTTCAAACACTCTTTTCCGCAGGCGGCCGAAGGCTGCGCTGGCGCACTGGAGGCGATGCTGAATCTCCACATCAATGTCTGCCTTTGTTGATAAGAGGCTCCCGAGATATGGGAAATGGTCCACGTTGTCCAGGGCCGCTCCGTGGATCTTGATGATTGGAGGGCAGTGCTGTGTGGCGATGACAGGCTGGTGAAGAACCTTTGTCTTACGGATGTTAAGCATAAGGTCCATGCTTTCATATGCCTCAGTGAATACATTGACTATATCCTGGAGTTCAGCTTCTGAATGTGCACAGACGCAGGCATCGTCCGCATACTGCAGCTCAACGACAGAGGTTGGGGTGATCTTGGACCTGGCCTGGAGGCGGCGTAGGTTAAACAGCTTCCCACTGGTTCTGTAGTTTAGTTCCACTCCAGTGGGGAGCTTGTTGATTGTGAGGTGGAGCATGGCGGTGAGGAAGTTTGAGAAAAGGGTTGGAGGGATAACGCAGCCCTGTTTGACCCCGGTCCGGACGTGGGTTGGGTCTGTAGTGGATCCGTTGGTAAGGATCACGGCCTGCATGTCATCGTGAAGCAGGCGAAGGATGTTGACAAACTTTTGGGGGCATCCGAAACAGAGGAGGACGCTCCATAGACCCTCACGGTTAACAGTGTCAAAACCCAGTGTAAGATCGAGAAAAGCCATGTATAAGGGCTGGCGCTGCTCCCTGCATTTTTTCTGCAACTGTCGCACTGCAAAGATCATGTCTGTTGTGCCCCGTAGGGGACGAAATCCGCATTGTGATTCCGGGAGAAGCTCCTCGGCCACAGGGAGAAGACGATTGCGGAGAACTCGAGCGACAACTTTCGCAGTGGCTGAAAGCAGGGAGATTCCCCTGTAGTTGCCGCAGTCGGACTTGTCCCCCTTTTTAAAGATGGTCACAATCACTGCATCTCTGAGATCTTCCGGCATGCTCTCCTCCCTCCAGGTGAGAGAGATGAGGTCATGTATCTGCGCCAACAGCGCTTCTCCGCCACATTTAAGCACCTCAGCAGGGATTCCATCCGCACCCGTAGCCTTGTTATTCTTAAGCTGTTTTATGGCTTTGCCAACCTCGTGTAACGTTGGAGTTTCACTGAGTTGGTGGCGGGTGGTATGCTGCGGGATGGAATCGAGAACACTCGAGTCAAAGGCAGAGTCTTGATTGAGAAGATCTTCAAAGTGCTCCTTCCATCGGGCCCTGACAGCCTTGGTGTCCTTGATGAGTGTTTCCCCGTTCTTGGCCAGGATTGGGGTGGGGCCTTGGGAGTTTGCACCATAGGTGGCCTTGGCTGCAGCGAAGAGTCCTCGCATATCGTGGCTGTCGGCCAGTTGTTGTATCTCCTGTGCTTTCTCCATCCACCACCTGTTCTTTAGGTCTCGAGTTTTTTGTTGGACCTGAGCCTTGAGCCGTCTGTAATGTTGTTTTGCAGCTCCCGAGTTGGGTTGTTGCTTGAGACTCAGAAATGCTTTGCGCTATTAGTTCTTCGATCTCCTGATCATTTTCATCAAACCAGTCCTGATGTTTTCTGGTTGAATGACCAAGTGTCTCTTCACAGGCACTGGTTATAGAGGCCTGGAGGGCAGACCAAGCACTTTGGGGATTCAGCATTTCAGGGTCATCAAGGCACGCCACATTGGCTGTGAGGCAGGTGCTGGCTGTATAGGGCTCTCTTAGCTAGGTCTCTAAGTGCCCCGGCTTTAACTTTTTTGCAGAACTGTTTCTGCTGTCCCCTCTGCTTTGGGGCAATGTTAATGTTGATGATGGATCGGATTAGGTGGTGGTCCATCCAGCAGTCATCAGCTCCTGTCATAACGTGGGTGATGCATACATCCTTGCGATCCCTGGCTCGGATGATGACATAGTCAAGCAGGTACCAGTGTTTGGAGCGAGGGTGTTGCCATGATGCCTTGTATTTGTCCCTCTGGCAGAACAGGGTGTTGAATGAGGAGTTCATGTTCTCGACTTTTTGTCAGGAGTAGGGTACCGCTGGAATTGGCTTTCCCTACCCACTCTCTGCCAATCACGCCTCCCCAGAGGGCTGTGTCTTTGCCAACCCTGGCATTAAAATCACCCAGGAGGATCAATTTGTCGTCCGTGGGGACACGGGACAAGGATGTCTCGAGGTTGGAATAAAAACCCTCTTTAGCCTCATCCGTTGCATCGAGTGTGGGGACGTACTCACTGATGACTGTGGCACATTGGTTCCAAGATAGGGTGATATGGAGAGTCATGAGGCGTTCATTGACACCACAGGGGGAGTCTTTGAGGCGGTCGACCAGCTCATTCTTGACGGCAAAGCTGACTCCATGAAGGTGGTGTTCTGCCTCTGGTTTCCCTTTCCAGAAGAAGGTGTAACCTCCACCCTGTTCCTTCAACTGGCCTTCCCCTGCCCGTCGGGTCTCGCTGAGGGTGGCGATGTTAATGTCAAAACATCTGAGTTCCCGGGCAACTATGGCGGTGGAGTACGCCTCAGGGAGATGGAAGGGAGATAGAAAAGGAGAGGGAAAGGGAGAGGGAAAGGGAGAGGCACAGAGAAGCACATCCAGCACAACATGGACAAGTACAGGAGGCAGCACAGGGAGAAGCACATCAAGATGCAGCCAGAGGAAGAAGGTGCCACAGGTGTGGTAACAGAAAGACTTATTCTCCCAGGGTATTCCGGCAGCAGTTCTCCTACATCTAATTCATTGAGGAGCAGTGTGTGCAAAGGATGCACTTCAGGAAGGATGTGGTCACAGAACTATGCCATTTGCTGCAACCAGACCTCGAGCCTCAGACCAGGGTGAGGACGGCTCTCTCAGTGGCAGTCAAGGTCACCGTCGCTCTCAATTTCTATGGTAATGGACCTTTCCAGGGTGCAACAGGACTCCAACAACTCTCAGTTTGGCATCCATTGGGACTGCATCTCCTTCCTGGAGTAACATCTTAAAAGACCACTTAAACGAAGTGGCTGCAGAGATAGTGGATGCATTGGTTGTAATCTACCAAAATTCCCTGCATTCTGGGACAGTCCCAGCGGATTGGAAAACCGCAAATGTAACAACCCTATTTAAAAAAGGAGGCAGAAAAAACCAGGAAACTATAGACCAGTTAACCTAACATCTGTCATTGGGAAAATGCTGGAGTCTATTATTAAGACAGCTATAGCGAGACAATTGGAAAAGCATAATACAGTCAAGCAGAGTCAGCATGGTTTTATGAAAGGGAAATCATGATTGACAAATTTGCTGGAGTTCTTTGAGGATGTAACGAGCAGAGTGAATAAGGGGGAACCAGTGGATGTGGTGTATTTGGATTTCCAGAAGGCAGTTGATAAGGTGCCAAATAAGAGGTCACTGCACAAGATAAATGTTCACGGGGTTGGGGGTAATATATTAGCATGGATAGAGGATTGGCTAACTAAGAAAACAGAGAGTCGGGATAAATGGGTCATTTTCCAGTTGGCAAACAGTGACTAGTGGGGTGCCGCAGGGATCGGTGCTGGGTCCTCAACGCTTTACAATCTATATTAATGACTTGGATGAAGAGACTGAGTGTAACGTAGCCAAGTTTGCTGATGATACAAAGATGGGTGGGAAAGCAAATTGTGAGGAGGACACAAAAAATCTGCAAAGAGATTATAGACAGGCTAAGTGAGTGGGCAAAAATTTGGCAGATGGAGTATAATGTGGGAAAATGTGAGGTTATCCACTTTAGCAGAAATAATAGAAAAGCAAATTATTATTTAAATGGAGAGAGATTACAAAATGCTGCAAATACAGAGGGACCTGGGGGTCCTTGTGCATGAAGCACAAGAAGTTGGTATGCAGGTACAGCAAGTAATCAGGAAGGCAAATGGAATGCTGGCCTTTATTGCAAGGGGGATAGAATATAAAAGCAGAGCGTCCTGCTACAACTGTACAGTGTATTGGTGAGGCCACACTTAAAACTGAGATGAGGAGGAATTTATTCTCAGAGGGTTATACATCTATGGAATTCTCTGCCCCAGAGAGCTGTGGAGGTTGGGTCATTGAATATATTTAAGACTGAGATAGACAGATTTTTGAGCGATAAAGTTGTAAAGCGTTATGGGGAGCGGGCAGAGTAGTGGAGCTGAGTCCATGATCAGATCAGCCATGATCATATTGAATGGCGGAGCAGGCTCGAGGGGCCAAATGGCCTACTCCTGCTCCAATTTCTTATGTTCTTATGTTCCCCATGAGCAGAGAGAAGCAGCACGAGCGTGCATGTGGCTTTGCCAGGATAGCGAACTTCCCCATGGTGCAGGGCGCCATTGACTGCACCCATATTGATTTGAGGGCACCGCAGCACAATCCAGAAATCTTCCATAATTGCAAAGGCTTCCACTCTGAATGTACAGTTAGTGTACGACCATACATGCAAAATAATGATCGGCAATGCCCACTATCCTGGCAGCAGCCATAATGCCTTCACCCTGTGCCAGACCAGTGTGCTAACTCTGTTCCAGCCCCCAAATGAAGCTCGTGGCTGGCTGTTCGGAGACAAGGGCTAGCCACTCTCCACCGGGCTCATGGTTCCCTTCCGTAACCCCACCACTCCTGCCCAGCATCATACAATGCGAGCCATGACGCCACCAGAAACATCATTGAGTAGACCACCAGAGAGCTGAAGCAACAGTTCCGTTGCCTTGACCACTCTAACCCTAACCCTGAGCAGGTGTCCCTATTCGTCGTCGTCTGCTGCATGCTGCACAACCTGGCCATGGTGAGGGTTCAGCCATTGCCACCAGACATAGCCATACTAACCTCAGGAGGATGAGGAGGACCAGGAGGAGAAGCAACTGCAGGAGGATGAGAAGGAGCAGCAGCAGCAACAGCTGCGATGGAGGAGGCAGCGAGTCCATCGTGATCCTGCAAGGGAGATCCGCGACCATCTCATTGGAGCTCGTTTCCACTCATTTCCATCCAACATCCCGGTTCCTGAGGACGTCCCCATCACCACATCAATTTGCCCTTCATACCAAATCCCCAACACTGAAATGAGAGACAACAACAAACATTAAACATTCCAATCTCAATTTATCAAACAAGAATAAAATGTATAACTCTGTATTTAATCATCACCCTTGTGCATTTCCTTATAGCCCCTTTTGCGTCCATCTATTCTACTACTTCTCTGCAGTATCTTCCCTGTGGCTGCAGCATGGCAGGTGGAAAACTGTGGTGTATCAGGTCCAGAGACTATAGATGGCCTTGCAGGGTGCCCTCGGCCAGCTCTAGGCATGGCAGGCCCGGCTGCAGACTGCATCACCTCAGGCTGCGCGGCGGCAGTCTGGGCTGGCTGGGTGACAGGCAGCGACGTGCAATGGCGGAGTGGCAGTGGTGGGATCAAGCATGCTATCATCCTGAGAGAGGACAGCATGTTCCTGCTCCAATGACCCACTGCCACTCCCCCGGGGCAGCACCTCAGAATCCCCCCAATCTGCTGGAGCACAGATTGATGGGCTGCTGTGACACCGTGAGATCCCTGGTCGACTGTGGTGGACCCAGCAGCTGAGACTTCATGACATCACCAAGACATTGCATGGCATTAAGCTGAGGCTGCATCAGAGCAGTCTGAGCTTCCTTGCGAGCAACCATTGACTCTATTGCAGCACCAAGACGTTGCGTTGCTTCCACCTGTGTCGCAATGGAAGCTGCCACATTGCCCATGACACGCGTCATCAGGTCTGGATCCACACGGTTTGCCTGGGAGTCCACCATCGTCTGCACACTGACAATGATGGGCTCCATGGTGTGCGCAGAGCAGTCTACAATGCGGGAGGCGGACTCCTCCATGCTCCTTCACTTGCGACAGGCTCTTGGGCACCCTTGCCATTGCACCTATCATGTCGGAGTGCATGGCCATCACCCGTTGTATGAATGTCTCCCCAACAAGGTCTTCATCTGAGTCCTGTGCAGCAGAACTCGCCCTCCAGGGAGATGGTTCCCAAGCTTTCCTTTCCCCTTGACTGTGCTGCAGCCCGCTAGGCTCCGGTGCATCACTCAGTACATACCCATGTCCGGAACTATCTTCTAATGACCGCATAGCATCAGTATTTGAGCTGGTTCCTACGGGTGAGGGAAGCAGTGAAGCAGTGCTTGGCTCCTCCTCATCCCCCTGTTCTTCTCCCTTGTGACTGGGTTGGTGGGGGGGCTCAGGCACAGTGCTGGTTCCTCTGCTGGCTCATTATCTGAAAGCATAAATGGCACAAGAGTTGCGTTAAGGTGAGGGCAGGGGGGCAGGAATGGAGCAAGGAAGGCAGACTGAATGAGGAGGTGGAAAGTGAGAAGGCCATCTGGTTTAAGGGAAAAGTGGGATGAGAAGAGGGGTTTAAGATACTATTGTTGCCCCCAGCGGGCTCGATGTCTCCGGCAGCTGCGGGGTCCACCAGCTGTGGGCCAATGAGCCGCAGCACTCGCTCCTCTATATTGGAAAGTTGGCGCAGTTCAGCTTCCCCACCTCCAGTCTGCTGCTCCTCCATCCTGTTGTGTGCCATCTTAGCCTGCAAAACAAAGGGAAGCTGTGTGAGTAAGAGTCCAGCTATGTATGTGGAAGATATGCCTGCCATGGTTAAATAGCTGTGAATGTAGGCAAGGCTGAGTGTGAGTAGGGTGGTGCTTGCCTGCTGGGTTAAGTGCTTGTTTTCAGAGTGTGAACAGACAGAGGCTCAGAGGCTGGTATGTAAGAGTTGTGGAAACATGTACTCACCTTGGCCACCCCAGTGAGGTCGTTGAATTTCGTGCGACAATGTGTGGGTGTTCTATCCACCACCGTGCTGCCCGACATCTCCGCAGCCACCTCTGCCTACATGGCTCTATAAGCCTGTGGTGTAGGCCTTCTCCCAGATGGAGGGAACAGTACCTCCCTCCTTCCCTCGACTTCCCCCACCAATGTCTCCAATGCCAGGTCGCTGAACCGTGTGCTCCTTACTTAATGCCTTGCAGCTGCCATTGCACACCTTCCTTGCTGCTCAGTTAACTGAAGAAATGATGGGATTGACCAGGTGCTGCCTGAAACGACATCCCCTTTAAGAACTGGAATGAACAGCAATCTCATTATGTGAATGAAAATCAGGTGAAATTGGGGGGAGAGAGGGATTAATAGTGCCCCTGCATCACACCACAGAGGCCATTAGTGCCTCATATACCGCCTCGCTTCATTTCTGAGGGAAAAGTAACGAATTTCCCACAATTTTGCAGGCCATCTCACCAGGCGCTAAATCGTCAATCTTGTAAAAGTTATTGCCCCAAATACGGCGAATTTCAGCCCCCTTAACTTTCTCACTTCCTTCAAAAGCCTCTTAAAAATCTACATCTTTGACTGTTCATTCTCTTCCCGGCTTAACCTTTCCCATTTCCTGCTCAATATCTTTCTCTCCCTATTTGCAAAATGTTCGAGATGCTCTTTTATATGAGAGGTTTATATATATATAAATACAAGTTGTTGCAGTTATTGTTATATACGGTTAACCGGCAGAAATGGGCAAAGAATCTTAGGAAATCATACTTCAATTTATCCACCACCTGTGCAACAAAATATGAACACTGACTGTGGAAAAGCTATAATACTGGGCTTCAAATAGGGGCATATATCATAGAATTTGCCTTCTGTCTATCCCTAGTAAAGCGCGTATGACTCCCTTGGCCAAATGAATTATTAAAACAGTTGATTAATTTTTAGGTGAAGAACAGAATGGGTTCAGAAAAAATGGGGACACAGTAAATCATTTGTTCGCTCTCAGACAACAATCTAAAAATATTATGAAGGGGACAGACCCCTCTATCATAGTTTTGCTGATGTGAGACAAACTTTCAACAGCACTCGGAGAAACAGCACTATAAGATTACAGACGGCTTGAGAAAATGTGAAAAAATCCTGGGAGAGTTCTTGCAATAAAATCTCTCCAACAGTAGTGTCAGAATGAACAGTGGGCTATCTACTGGGTTTAAAATAGGCAAAAAATGAGACAAAGCAGTATCCTCTCTCCAATACTCGTCAATGTAATATTTAAGACAATTATCAAGATCTTGTTAGATGACACAAGCGTAAAATTTAAAAAGCCATTCTGTAAACAACCCAAGATTTTAATGTGAATGTTATTGCTGGATGTGCAGATGACCTCCAGGTGCTAATACAATCTATGAAGCAAGCAAACAGCTTGGCTTAAATATCAATACAATTAGACAAAAGTCTTAGATGTGTCCAGTAGACTGGAAAACGCAAAGATTACCATAAAAATAGAGCAGCTGGATAAATCTATATGTCCAAGAGATTTGATTTCTGAATTCAAAAGAAGAACCCCCCCATTATCTGCCAATTGCTTCAATTTGATGAAGAGATGGAAAGGAATGTATCTCTTTGTTAACCAGACTCCATTTGTATGAAACTTTGACACTACGTGCTAGAAATTGTCCTTGTTTGCACCACCCATTAGCGCCTCCCGGGGGAGCGGGGGGGAGGTGATGATGGGGCGCTAACGGCTCTATGCCTGGGCATGGCGAGAGTATTGACACACGCTAAATTCCCCTGGAGCTTGCGGCGGCGGTAGCATGACGATCTCCTGCGCCTGGAGATCGTGACGTCATCGTGCTGCGCATCGCTCCGGTAGCGCCCCGGACCTGAACTTCAGTTCCGTCCCCCTGCAGCATCACTGGGCGACAAAAGCGACAGTTCAGGAGACGTTGTTAGGGAGGCCAGCCGCTTGTGGAGCGGCATTTAAAGGTAAGGCCACTTGTGTGTATAACATTGTTTTTTTTCATCCTTTAGGTTCTGTTTTGAAAATTTTCAAGTGCCGCAGTTGGTCAGCCCTGCACGCTCTTCGAGTGCTTGGGGCTGATCGTCACGGATCACGGCTGCCATCGCAATGAGGGACATCGTTGAAAAGCAGAGCCTGCAGCAATGGCCTTTCCCTTTAAGGGAGGGGAGGAACCTCCATTCCCGGCAACGCTGCCCTGGACATTGGCCAGCGCTGCACTGCTACCGCCCCTCTTGCCGACCTCAGCTCTCCAAGGGAAGTGGTAGTGCTTGATTTAGCGCTCAACTTCCTTCTTGGAGCGCTAAACAGGAAGTTTGCGTAAGGGTCCCTTGCATAGCGCCCGGCGATACTTTTGCGCTGCTGCAAACGGTTCGTTACACAATTTCAACCCCTACCTGTTTTATTGGATGACTGTAAGATAGCATGCCTTAAGATAAAGAAACATTGTTAGTTGCAGAAATGGCTTTCCTGAGTTAGTCTGGCTTCAAAGGCTTAAAAGTGACAGAATATGGAAGGGAGTTAAAGTGAGCAAAACTGTAATGGACTGAATCACCTAAAGATAGTTCAGACATATAAACAGATTGAGCACTGGCAGAGTAATGAAGACTTATGCATTGCTACTAGAATGAACAAGATTAAAAGGGTGACCCTGAAAATACCGGCTAGACTGTATCTTAAAAATATTAATCCAAACAACATCGTTTTATGAAAGCAGTACATCTGATTAAATAATTTTATTCAGTTATGATTCTTCTGATAGTACAAATCTTTTGGCTTCACCGTTAGTTTTTTTTTGACACTTTTGGAATAGTTTTATCTTATCTATAAACTTAAGACCTTCTTTTTAACATTTGCTGAAAAGATGAGGCATTAGAAAATGAAGCCCAGAAAAGAATTACTGTGTTGAACCTTTTCATTATGATCTCATTTGTATTGTGGCTAACCTCAGCATTTCCTTGAAAACCTATTGTATTAAAGCTTGGCTGAAAAAGCCCAGGTCTGCTTTGCACACATTGTCCCTCCAGGTCTCTGTAACCAGCAGGTAACATGCTTCTGAGTGACTATATCAAGAATGCAATGTCCCTCCAGGAATCTACAATCAACGTCCCATGCCTCAATGGGTTTCCATATCTAACATAAAGTGTTCCTCAGATCTTGGGGGCCGAAAGTGATGGCTTTACCGCCGATAGTCGCCCACTGCCGCTGCCATTCCTCTGTTCGAACTGCCCAGTGCCACTTTCATCGTGGCTTGGAGTGAGCAGGAGGGGAGAGCCGTCGGAAAGCGCCGGCCGATGCGCGTAAGTAGACTCCCGCTCGCCGAGATGCCATATTCATGCGGGCGGGAGTCGGCGGAAGTCAATGGCAGGATGGCGATGGACCGCTGAGTGCAGGCAGCTCTGTCCTCAACGGTAAGTGTAAAGATGCTGTAAAAAAGGTTAGTGAAGTTTATTTAAATTATTTCTTTACAGGTACTTACCTGGATGGGATCCCCTGCAGGTCATCAGATGTTTTTTTTTGTCTTTGATGCTTTTTAGTTTTAGTTCTTCGACCCTCCGTGGGCCCGACTCCATTCTCGCGGCACTTGGTTGGCAAGCCCCTTTGCCGCCATGAATGAGAGCTCCCGCCGGCTGCCGCCCAGATTGGTGACTTATGTCGCAGATTTGCCGCCCGCCGACTTTCGAGGGACCTGGGTGATGAAAACCCCGCCCAAAGAAACGTCACGGACCTCGGCGGCCATCGGCAGTGCTTTATAAGAACATAAGAATTAGGAACAGGAGTAGGCCATCTAGCCACTCGAGCCTGCTCCGCCATTCAAAAAGATCATGGCTGATCTGGCAGTGGACTCAGCTCCACTTACCCGCCCGTTCCCCATAACCCTTAATTCCCTTATTGGTTAAAAATCTATCTATCTGTGATTTGAATACATTCAATGAGCTAGCCTCAACTGCTTCCTTGGGCAGAGAATTCCACAGATTCACAATCCTCTGGGAGAAGAAATTCCTTCTCAACTCGGTTTTAAATTGGCTCCCCCATATTTTGAGGCTGTGCCCCCTAGTTCTAGTCTCCCCGACCAGTGGAAACCCTTCTCTGCCTCTATCTTGTCTATCCCTTTCATTATTTTAAATGTTTCTATAAGATCACCCCTCATCTTCTGAACTCCAATGAGTAAAGACCCAGTTTATTCAATCTATCATCATAAGGTAACCCCCTCATCTCCGGAATCAGCCTAGTGAATCGTCTCTGTACCCGCTTCAAAGCTAGTATATCCTTCCTTAAGTAAGGTGACCAAAACTGTACGCAGTACTCCAGGTGCGGCCTCACCAATACCCTGTACAGTTGCAGCAGGACCTCCCTGCTTTTGTACTCCATCCCTCTCGCAATGAAGGCCAACATTCCATTCGCCTTCCTGATTACTTGCTGCACCTAACTAACTTTTTGGGATTCATGCACAAGGACCCCCAGGTCCCTCTGCACCGCAGCATGTTGTAATTTCTCCCCATTCAAATAATATTCCCTTTTACTGTTTTTTTTCCAAGGTGGATGACCTCACATTTTCCGACATTGTATTCCATCTGCCAAACCTTAGCCCATTCGCTTAACCTATCTAAATCTCTTTGCAGCCTCTGTGTCCTCTACACAACCCGCTTTCCCACTAATCTTTGTGTCATCTGCAAATTTTGTTGCACTACACTCTGTCCCCTCCTCTAGGTCATCTATGTATATTGTAAACAGTTGTGGTCCCAGCACCGATCCCTGTGGCACACCACCAACCACCGATTTCCAACCCGAAAAGGACCCATTTATCCCGACTCTCTGCTTTCTGTTAGCCAGCCAATTCTTGATCCATGCTAATACATTTCCTCTGACTCCACGTACCTTTATCTTCTGCAGTAACCTTTTGTGTGGCGCCTTATCGAATGCCTTTTGGAAATCTAATTACACCACATCCATCGGTACACCTCTATCCACCATGCTCGTTATATCCTCAAAGAATTCCAGTAAATTAGTTAAACATGATTTCCCCTTCATGTATCCATGTTGCGTCTGTTTGATTGCACTATTCCTATCTAGATATCCCGCTATTTCTTCCTTAATGATAGCTTCAAGCATTTTCCCCACTACAGATGTTAAACTAATCGGCCTATAGTTACCTGCCTTTTGTCTGCCCTCTTTTTTAAACAGAGGCGTTCCATTAGCTGCTTTCCAATCCGCTGGTACCTCCCCAGAGTCCAGAGAATTTTGGTAGATTATAACGAATGCATCTGCTATAACTTCCGCCATCTCTTTTAATACCCTGAAATGCAGTTCATCAGGACCAGGGGACTTGTCTACCTTGAGTTCCATTAGCCTGTCCAGCACTACCCCCCTCGTGATAGTGATTGTCTCAAGGTCCTCCCTTCCCACATTCCCGTGACCAGCAATTTTTGGCATGGTTTTTGTGTCTTCCACCGAAGCAAAATAATTGTTTAAGGTCTCAGCCATTTCCACATTTCCCATTATTAAATCCCCCTTCTCATCTTCTAAGGGACCAACATTTACTTTAGTCACTCTCTTCCGTTTTATATATCGGTAAAAGTTTTATATATCGGTATTTGGGTGGCACTTGGGCGGGTGGAGGCCTTCATCAAATTCGGGCCCTGGGTACGTGGATGGTCCAATCAGCATGTTGTGCCTCTCTAAACAGGTATCAAAGGTACAATGACTCCAGGGGATCAATTTTCCCCAATGTAATTTTTTTTCATACTTGAAGAGTTACGCCTGTTTTTTGGGGGCCCAACTACGCCAAAAAAAATCATCCAACTTTCCCCGTTTGAATTGTTGATTTTGGTACCGCCTAGCCTGTCCTTTAGCTTTGGGGTGGAGCCTAAGGTCTGCGCCAAAAAGATCGGTTTGCCAGGGTAACGAGAGACACACTGTGGGCTGAGGCTGGAAAGTGAAACATACAACACACTCTGGCCAGCTCACAGCAATCTGCACAAGCACCTTGCACATTGCAGCAGCTTACCAGCATTAAATTATTCAAGTGTTTATGCCAAAAGTCTATCCCCCCCTCCCCCGCATTCCCCTGCTGGCGCCAGGTGCCAGTCTATCCCCCCCTCCCCTCCCGGTGCTGGTGCCGGGTGCCGTTGCTAACCTGGCCGAAAGGCCTCCCTTGCTCCTCCTCCCGGTGCCGGGTGCCACTCCTAGCCCAGGCTAGGACCTCCGACCCCTCCCCTCTTTCCTCTCCCCCCCCTCTCTCCTCTCCCCCCGTTTCTCCTCTCCCCACCCCGCTGCTGCTGTCCGGGCCGTGGAACTGCCTCTGCTGCGTTGATTCTCTTACCTGCGCCGATTTTGTTAACTGCCCAGAAGGTTTTTCCAGAGCGGTGATATATGCCGGCTTAAGAAAAATTGGAGTAAATCGGAACTGGCCAAACTTGAATGGCTAGAATTGGCGCAGGTGGCAGGTTACGCCCCCAATGAGTTAAAAAAAAATGTAGCCTAAAAAATCCTACCTAAGTGAAGTACGCAAGCGCAGAAACTTTGGGGAAACTGGAGATTTTAATTTACTCCAAAGAAAATGGTGCACGCCAAAAAAAGGGCACAGATAATTGGGGAAAATTGAGCCCTACGTCTCTGTAATCTAACTGATTATATGTAACGAGCAGGTAACCCTAGAATTTCCCTATGGTTACATTTATCCCACAGATAAATCATTGTGGATTCATGGAAGAATTGCTTGCACTTCAAGCCTCTGTGACCACACAATGCTCATCTGCTAATTATTATATCCCTCCATCATGGTCTCTGTATCCAATAGCAGCATATATTGCCCTTCAGGGTCTCTGTTACCACTATGTATGGCCTCTCATGGTCTCTGTAACTACACTTGCTGTCCCTTAGAGGCTTTGCAATCAGCATATATACAGATGTAGATTTGCTGTATATGGATTTTCAGAAAGCATTTGATAAGGTGTCCCATGGAAGGCTTGTTAAAAATACTAAGGCACAAGATATAAAACAAAATGTAGCAGCATGGATATAAGGTTAGTTGATAGAGCAGAAATAAAAAATTACAGTAAATGTGCGTTTCTCAGACTGAAGAAGGGTTGGAAGTGGTGTCATCATCATCGGCAGTCCCTTGGAGTCGAGGCAGACTTGCTTCCACTCCTGAAGTGAGTTCTTTGGTGGCTGAACAGTCCAATGCGAGAACCACAGATATGTCACAGGTGGGACAGATAGTCATTGAGGGAAGGGGTGGGTGGGACTGGTTTGCCGCACGCTCATTCCGCTGCCTGCGCTTGATTTCTGCATGCTCTCGGCGACGAGACTTGAGGTGCTCAGCGCGCTCACATGCTCTTTCTTCACTTAGGGCGGTCTTTGGCCAGGGACTCCCAGGTGTCAGTAGGGATGTTGCACTTTATCAGGGATGCTTTGAGGGTGTCCTTGTAACATTTCCGCTGCCCACCTTTGGCTCGTTTGCCATGAAGGAGCTCCGCATAGAGCACTTGCTTTGGGAGTCTCGTGTCTGGCACGCGAACTATGTGACCTGCCCAGCAGAGCTGATCGAGTGTGGTCAGTGCTTCAACGCTGGGGATGTTAGCCTGGATGAGGACGCTGATGGTTGTGCGCCTGTCCTCCCAGGGGATTTGTAGGATCTTGCGGAGACATCGTTGGTTATATATCTCCAGCGACTTGAGGTGTCTACTATACATGGTCCATGCCTCTGATCAATACAGGGGAGCAGATATTACTACAGCCCTGTAGGCCATGAGCTTGATGGTAGATTTGAGGGTCTGTTCTTCGAACACTCTTTTCCTCAGGTGGCCGAAGGCTGCACTGGCGCACTGGAGGCAGTGTTGACTCTCCTCATCAATGTCTGCTTTTGTTGATAAGAGGCTCCCGAGGTATGGGAAATGGTCCACGTTGTCGAGGGCCGCGCCATGGCTCTTAGAAACATAGAAAATAGATGCAGGAGTAGGCCATTCGGCCCTTCGGGCCTGCACCACCATTCAATGAGTTCATGGCTGAACATGCAACTTCAGTACCCCATTCCTGCTTTCTCGCCATACCCCTTGATCCCCCTAGTAGTAAGGACTACATCTAACTCCTTTTTGAATATAATTAGTGAATTGGCCTCAACAACTTTCTGCGGTAGAGAATTCCACAGGTTCACCACTCTCTGGGTGAAGAAGTTTCTCCTCATCTCGGTCCTAAATGGCTTACCCCTTATCCTTAGACTGTGACCCCTGGTTCTGGACTTCCCCAACATTGGGAACATTCTTCCTGCATCTAACCTGTCCAAACCGTCAGAATTTTAAACGTTTCTATGAGATCCTCTCTCATTCTTCTGAACTCCAGTGAATACAGGCCCAGTTGATCCAGTCTTTCTTGATATGTCAGTCCCGCCATCCCGGGAATCAGTCTGGTGAACCTTCGCTGCACTCCCTCAATAACAAGAATGTCCTTCCTCAAGTTAGGAGACCAAAACTGTACACAATACTCCAGGTGTGGCCTCACCAGGGCCCTGTACAACTGTAGTAACACCTCCCTGCCCCTGTACTCGAATCCCCTCGCTATGAAGGCCAACATGCCATTTGCTTTCTTAACCGCCTGCTCTACCTGCATGCCAACCTTCAGTGACTGATGTACCATGACACCCAGGTCTCGTTGCACCTCTCCTTTTCCTAATCTGTCACTATTCAGATAATAGTCTGTCTCTCTGTTTTTACAACCAAAGTGGATAACCTCACATTTATCCACATTATACTTCATCTGCCATACATTTGCCCACTCACCTAACCTATCCAAGTCACTCTGCAGCCTCATAGCATCCTCCTCGCAGCTCACACTGCCACCCAACTTAGCGTCATCCGCAAATTTGGAGATACTACCTTTAATCCCCTCGTCTAAATCATTAATGTACAATGTAAACAGTTGGGGCCCCAGCACAGAACCTTGCGGTACCCCACTAGTCACTGCCTGCCATTCTGAAAAGTACCCATTTACTCCTACTCTTTGCTTCCTGTCTGACAACCAGTTCTCAATCCATGTTAGCACCCTACCCCCAATCCCTTCTGAAAGTCCAAATACACCACATCAACTGGTTCCCCTTGACCACTCTACTGGAAACATCCTCAAAAAATTCCAGAAGATTTGTCAAGCATGATTTCCCTTTCACAAATCCATGCTGACTTGGACCTATTATGTCACCTCTTTCCAAATGCGCTGCTATGATATCCTTATTAATTGATTCCATCATTTTACCCACTACCGATGTCTGGCTGACCGGTCTATAATTCCCTCTCTCCCTTCTTTTTTAAAAAGTGGGGTTACATTGGCTACCCTCCACTCCATAGGAACTGATCCAGAGTCTATGGAATGTTGGAAAATGACTGTCAATGCATCCGCTATTTCAAAGGCCACCTCCATAAGTACTCTGGGATGCAGACCATCAGGCCCTGGGGATTTATCGGCCTTCAATCCCATCAATTTCCCCAACACAATTTCCCGACTAATAAGGATTTCCCTCAGTTCCTCCTTCTTACTACACCCTCTGACCCCTTTTATATCCGGAAGGTTGTTTGTGTCCTCCTTAGTGAATACCGAACCAAAGTACTTGTTCAATTGGTCTGCCATTTCTTTGTTGCCCGTTATGACTTCCCCTGATTCTGACTGCAGGGGACCTACGTTTATCTTTACTAACCTTTTTCTCATTACATAACTATAGAAGCTTTTGCAGTCCGTCTTAATGTTCCCTGCAAGCTTCCTCTCGTACTCTATTTTCCCTGCCCTAATCAAACCCTTTGTCCTCCTCTGCTGAGTTCTAAATTTCTCCTAGTCCCCGGGTTCGCTGCTATTTCTGGCCAATTTGTATGCCACTTCCTTGGCTTTAATACTATCCCTGATTTCCTTGATAGCCACAGTTGAGCCACCTTCCCTTTTTATTTTTACGCCAGACAGGGATGTACAATTGTTGTAGTTCATCCATGCGGTCTCTAAATGTCTGCCATTGCCCATCCACTATCAACACCTTAAGTATCATTTGCCAATCTATCCTAGCCAATTCCTGCCTCATACCTTCAAAATTACCCTTTAAGTTCTGGACCATGGTCTCTGAATTAACTGTTTCATTCTCCATCCTAATGTAGAATTCCACCATATTATGGTCACTCTTCCCCAAGGGGCCTCGCACAACGAGATTGCTAATTAATCTCTCTCATTACACAACACCCAGTCTAAGATGGCCTCCCCCCGAGTTGGTTCCTCGACATATTGGTCTAGAAAACCATCCCTTATGCACTCCAGGAAATCCTCCACCACCGTATTGTTTACAGTTTGGTTAGCCCAAACTATGTGCATATTAAAGTCACCCATGATAACTGCTGCACCTTTATTGCATGCACTCCTAATTTCCTGTTTGATGCCCTCCCCAACATCACTACTACTGTTTGGAGATCTGAACACAACTCCCACTAGCGATTTCTGCCCTTTGGTATTCCGTAGCTCCACCCATACCGATTCCACATCATCCAAGCTAATGTCTTTCCTTACAATTGCATTAATTTCCTCTTTAACCAGCAACGCCACCCCGCCTCCTTTTCCTTTCTGTCTATCCTTCCTAAATGTTGAATACGCTTGGATGTTGAGTTCCCAGCCTTGGTCACCCTGGAGCCATGTCTCCGTGATGCCAACCACATCGTATCCGTTAACTGCTATCTGCACAGTTAATTCGTCCATCTTATTCCGAATACTCCTCGCATTGAGACACAGAGCCTTCAGGCTTGCCTGTTGAACACACTTTGACCCTTTAGAATTTTGCTGCAAAACTCTTGATGACTGGGGGGCAGTGCTGTGCGGCGAGGACAGACCTTTGTCTTACGGATGTTTAGCGGAAGGCCCATGCTTTCATATGCCTCAGTAAATACGTCGACTATATTCTGGAGTTCAGCCTCAGAATGTGCGCAGACGCAGGTGTCATCCGCGTTCTGTAGCTCAACGACAGAGGTTGGGGTGATCTTGGACCTGGCCTGGAGACAGCGAAGGTTAAACAGCTTCTGTAGTTTAGTTCCATTCCAGCGGGGAACTTGTTGACTGTGAGGTGGAGCATGGCAGCAAGGAAGATTGAGAAGAGGGTTGGAGTGATGACGCAGTCTGGTTTGACACCGGTTCGGACGTGGATTGGGTCTGTAATTAATCCATTGGTAAGGATCACGGCCTGCATGTCGTCGTGGAGCAGGCGAAGAATGTTGACAAACTTTGGGGGCATCCGAAATGAAGGAGGACGCTCCATAGGCCCTCGCAGTTGACAGTCAAAGGACTTTGTAAGTCGAAGAAGGCCATGTATAAGGGCTGGCGCTGCTCCCTGCATTTTTCCTGCAGCTGTCGCACTGCAAAGATCATGTCCGTTGTGCCCCGTAGAGGACGAAATCCGCACTGTGACTCCGGGAGGAGCTCCTCAGCCACAGGGAGAAGACGGTTGAGGAGGACTCTAGCGACAACTTTCCCAGTGGCTGATAGCAGGGAGATTCCCCTGTAATTGCTGCAGTCGGACTTGTCCCTTTTTAAAAGATGGTCATGATCACTGCATCTCTGAGATCTCCCGGCATGCTCTCCTCCCTCCAGATGAGAGAGATGAGGTCATGTATCCGCGCCAACAGCGCCTTTCCACCATACTTTAACGCCTCAGCAGGGATTCCATCCACTCCTGTCGCCTTGTTATTCTTGAGCTGTCTTATGGCTTTACCTACCTCATGCAACGTTGGGGTTTCACTGAGGTGGTGGTGGGTCGCATGCTGCAGGATGGAATCGAGAACACTTGAGTTAAGGGCAGAGTCTCGATTGAGGAGATCTTCGACTGCCTCAGTGTCCTTGATGAGTGTTTCCCCGTTCTTGGCCAGCAGTGAGGTGGGGTGCGTTGGGAGTTTGGACCGTAGGTGGCCTTGACTGCGATGAAGAATCCTTGCACATCATGGCTGTCAGCCAGTTGTTGTATCTCCTGTGCTTTCTCTATCCAGCATCTGTTCTTAGCAGACCAATTGAACAAATACTTTGGTTCTGTCTTCACTAAGGAAGACACGAATAACATCCTGAAAATACTAGGGGACTGAGTGTCTAGCGAGAAGGAGGAACTGAGGGAAATCCTCATTACCCTGGAAATGGTGTTAGGGAAACTGATGGGACTGAAGACCGATAAATCCCCAGGGCCTGATAGTCTGCATCCCAGAGTACTTAAGGAAGTAGCCCTAGAAATAGTGGATGCATTGGTGGTCATTTTCCAAAATTCCATGGACTCTGGATCAGTACCTATGGATTTGAGGGTAGCTAATGTAACACCATTTTTTAAAAAAGGAAGGAGAGAGAAAACAGGGAATCATAGCCTGACATCAGTAGTGGGAAAAATGCTAGAATCAATTATTAAAGATTTAATAGCAGCGAATTTGGAAAGCAATGACAGGATCGGTCCAAGTTAGCATGGATTTATGAAAGGGAAATCATGCTTGACAAATCTTCTTGAGTTTTTTGAGGATGTAACTAGTAGAGTGGATAAGGGAGAACCGGTGGATGTGGTGTATTTGGACTTTCAAAAGGCTTTTGACAAGGTCTCACACAAGAGGTTAGTGTGCAAAATTAAGGCACATGGTATTGGGGGTAATGTATTGACACGGATAGAGAACTGGTTGGCAGACAGGAAGCAAAGAGTGGGAATAAACGGGTCCTTTTCAGAATGGCAGGCAGTGACTAGTGAGGTGCCGCAAGGTTCAGTGCTGGGACCCCAGCTATTTACAATATACATTAATGATTTGGACAATGGAATTGAATGTAATATCTCCAAGTTTGCAGATAACACTAAGCTGGGTGGCAGTGTGAGATGTGAGGAGGATGCTAAGAGGCTGCTGGGTGACTTGGACAGGTGAATGGGCAACTGCATGGCAGATGCAGTATAATGTGGATAAATGTGAGGTTATCTACTTTGGTGGCAAAAACATGGAAGGCAGATTATTATCTGAATGATGACAGATTAGTAAAAGGGGAGGTGCAACGAGACTTGGGTGTCATGGTACATCAGTCACTGAAGGTAGGCATGCAGGTACAGCAGGCAGTAAAGAAAGCAAATGGCATGCTGGCCTTCATAGCGGAGGATTTAAGAATAGGAGCAGGGAGGTCTTGCTGCGGTTGTACATGGCCTTGGTGAGACCACACCTTGAGTATTGTGTGCAGTTTTGGTCTCCTAATCTGAGGAAGGACATTCTTGCTATTGAGGGAGTGCAGTGAAGGTTCACCAGACTAATTTCCGGGATGGCAGGACTGACATTTGAAGAAAGACTGGATTGGCTAGGCTTATACTCACTGGAATTTAGAAGAATGAGAGGGGATCTCAAAGAAACATATAAAATTATGACGGGACTGGACAGGTTAGATGCAGGAAGAATGTTCCCGATGTTGGGGAAGTCCAGAACCAGGGGTCACAGTCTAAGGATAAGGCGTAAGCCATTTAGGACCGAGATGAGGAGAAACTTCTTCACCCAGAGAGTGGTGAACCTGTGGAATTCTCTACCACAGAAAGTTGTTGCTTGAGGCTCACAGTTGACCCACCACCAATCGGTCCACTGAGTACCAGCAAAATTGCGGCCATCAAGAGGCTAGCCAAATGGGAAGGCGTCGCAGATTCAATTTAATGTGTATAATTCACAGGAAGGACATTTTGGAAGAACAAACAAGGAATAGGAGTATACACTTAGTGGAAAGACACTGAACAGAGTGATCTAATCGCTCAAATACATCATTTCCTGAAATGTGAGTGCAGGTAGGTTAAAACATTAAAAACGAACAATAGAATTTGGGGTTTTATAAATAGGGGCATAGAGTACAAGAGTAATTTAACCCTTTAAGCCTGGTATCATTTTGGTGAATGTCCGCTGTACCCCCCACAAAGCCAATCTTTCCTGATGTTCAGCACCCAAAACTGAATGCAATACTCCAGCTGGGGTCTGACCAAGGCTCTGTACAACTGAAGCAAAACTTACTCACTTTTGTATTCCAACTCGTAATAGTGAGACGCTGCCAATGTAATGCCAAGTCTGAGGCTAACGTTGAGGCTATCGTGAGGCTAACTGACTAGACAATGAATTGAAACTGCCCAATAGCACTGCAGCTTTTTGAGAGTGAGAAATATGTTGCATTTTACACTTTTTGGCATAATAAAGCCAGTGTTGGTTGAATCTGCTTTTTTTTTAATTGTCCTGTACAATTATCACCCAATCAGTGCAAATGACTGAGTGATAGATGGCCATGAGAATCAATCATTATCTTTCTGTTATCATGCACTTCACAGCGTTAGTCAGTGGGATGCTTTGGTATATATTGTGTGGAATTGTACCATGCACACATCATAGATGTTGTTATAACCATTCAGGGTATAGTAAACAAATAACCACTAGCTCATTTGTACTCCTGCTCTCGTACATCAGTGCATGTGCTCTGGTGGATGTACAATCTACCCACTCCATTGTGTCCATCAACAGAGGAGATGGCGGTTGGCTCCAAGACAAGGTATGCACTACCAGATGCAAGTGGTTTGACAGCTTGTAACTGTTATATGCTGCACTTGCGCCTCTCTATCATTGTTAAATGAAGCATCTAGAAGGGAATGGGTTAGCATAAAAGAGAAACCAAAGGAGGGTACAAATTTATGTTCACTCATTACTTCTCACAATCCGAAACAAAAGCACAAATGATTCGTCCAAGCAATCTGTTCCCCAATCTGTTCGGTCTGTGAGCTGATTCTGAGTGTTAATATCCTGTGAGTCTAATGAGGAGTTATTGTGATGTCGAACTGCTGAATAAATACGGCCTGTCACCAGGTCATCCAGCTTATTAATATCCTGATCAAGTCAGAATGAATAAATATAACAGATCAGAACTGCTACCACCGTTACATAAAACTCCAGTGGAAATAAAGCTTTCACTGCAGGTAAACATGGCACTGACATACAGTAAACATACGTGTGTCCACACACACGTGCAAAAGCAGACACTTGTTTAGGCCGTCTCAATTCAGTTCCTAGTGGTAACAGGCCTCAGTACAAAACTGCTCTAATTAGGCACTAATTGATATTAATTCACAATCTGAGGCCACAGCGTGTCTGGTGCAAGGAGGGAAAACATGGCACAATGGTACAGTATGGACAGTTATTTTGAAGTTGGTTCTAAGGCACATCACTGAGGCAATGAGGAACCTTTACTCCGCATAGAAATATGCCAAGGCTGATCTGGGAGTGCTTCAGGGTGACACTGGTTGCTCAAGATGAGCAGCATTAATGTTCCTCAAATTTATGAGCTCAAAATTTACAAAAACCAAGTCAAATATCACAGATCTATATGGTATTTATAAGGAAAGGTTTTGCCATTCATACTTTACCTATCCTAGGCCCCAGATTATCAATTCCTTCTTCACCAGCATAACACACCATGATCTTAATTACCGGCTCCCCTGCAATGCTGGGCTCACAGCTTCCCAGATTACTGCCAACACCTGCAGGAGTTGTATGTGAGCTTTACAGTGCCAGATGTGAGTAAGTGTTCAACTTTTAGCCAATGCAGCTAATACAAGGAAATGCATATGGGTAACTCTGACAGGTTTTGATTTTTATTCTCTGTTTTTCTCTCACACTTTTACTCTCCCCCTCCCACATATCTGAAATTATCCAAGTCAAACTCGTATAAAATATGAGGCTTGACTGCACAGTTAAAGCTACATCTTCACACATTTCTGTGGAGTAATCCAAATTGAATAGAGCCAACACAAATAATTATGTATAAAAACATGCACAGAAAGGATATGTACATTCCAATTTCTAATCAAGAAAGATTTCTAAGAACTGGTAAAATAAACACATGTCCACTGTAGCTATATTAATTCTCGATGATTTTCCACTGAAACAGCCTGGTTCAGTTAGTGGGGGAGAGCAATGGGATTTGGGTTCACAAATGATTAAAGGCAGCCACACCTGGAATACTGCATGCAGTTTTGGCTCCATATTTACGAAAGAATATACTTGCTTTGGAGGTAGTTCAGAGAAGGTTCACTAGGTTGATTCCGGGGATGAGGGGGTTGACTTATGAGGAAAGGTTGAGTAGGTTGGGCCTCTACTCATTGGAATTTAGAAGAATGAGAGGTGATCTTATCAAATCGTATAAGGTTATGAGGGGGCTTGACAAGGTGGATGCAGAGAGGATGTTTCCACTGATAGGGGAAACTAGAACTAGAGGGCATAATCTTGGAATAAGGGGCCGCCCATTTAAAACTGAGATGAGGAGAAATTTCTTCTCTCAGAGGGTTGTGGATGTGTGGAATTCGCTGCCTTAGAGAGCTGTGGAAGCTGGGATATTGAATAAATTTAAGACAGAAATAGACAGTTTCTTAAACGATAAGGGGATAAGGGATTATGGGAAGCGGACGGGGAAGTGGAGCTGAGTCCATGATCAGATCAGCCATGACCTTGTTGAATGGCAGAGCAGGCTCGAGGGGCTGTATGGCCTACTCTTGTTCTTATTTTTTATGTTCTTATATTATGTTCTCATAAGGCTGTAAATATGGCTAATGGAATTATCACAAGAGGTAACAGAATACAAGAGCCAAGAGGTCAGTAATGATGAGCCTAAATAAAACCTTAATAAGAGCTCAGTTAGAGTATTGTGTACAGTATTGGATTCCACAACATAAGAAGGTTGCTTTAGAGAGAGTACAACACAGATACAGTATGGTATGAGAAAATGCAGATATGAAGAAAAACTGGAAAAATTTTCGTCTTATAAAGTTGGTCATGAAGCACCCATTTTCTAGGTACTAACCAGCCTACTACACCAGCAATATGGCGGGCAAGAAGCATGCATGTATTTTGGCTGGCTTGAGGGGCCAAATGGCCAACTCCTGCTCCATTTTCTTATGTTACTTATGTTCTTATTTTCAGCTGGTGAAGGTGAAGGCTGCATTGTACAAAGCAACATACTACTTCACAGGCATTAATAGTTAGCAATTCAATTTGTTTATAGCGTGTAAGAGGGAGATCATTTTAAATGGCTGGCATGCTTAGCATAGTCTTGAAAAGTGTATCTGACCCCTATTTCCTTGACTGATCTAGTAAGGTCATTAAAGTTTTTCCTGCACCAAGTGGCTGTGCATGGTGTTATTGAGTTTGCATTCACTGTCATGGCTACCTCCTTTCATTGCCCCTGGGCAGCTCTGCTGAGCAAGCCTCCTCTGCCTGATTTCTTCCGGCAACATTTCCACAGCTGCATCGAGAACCTGGGGAGTCTTTTTGCCAACTTGGCAGACATTATTTGAAAATCAAATTTCTGTTGTGCCCCACGGGTGAATCTGATAATGCATTCCCTTTTGAGGTGGTGAAGGCCATAAAATTCTACAGCAGAACTACTGAGCCGAAAATTGCGGCCTCACCGGGTCTGTACAAAGTGCGCACGCACCCGGTGAGGCATCGCAAATGCCGGTTCTTGGCGCACGATGTGCATGCGCCGAGAACCGGCTTTTCTAATCTGTCAAAATTTCTTTTGACAGATCGAACACATCCTTACAGGAAAGACATCCGTGGAGCAGAGATTGGGCTATTTGCCCAACCCTTGTCCAGCAAATGTCCTTCAAACTCTTACGCCTGGTAAGAGCAGATGTATAGCTTACTTTTACCAGCATAAGAGTTTAAAAACATAGAAAAATTAAATGTAATCAATCATTTTTATATTAAAAACCCTGTCCATTAATGTAAGTTTATTATTAACCCTATTAAAACACTATTCACAGTCAACAAGCTCCCCGCTGGAGTGGAACTAAACTGCAGAACCAGTGGGAACCTGTTCAATCTGTGCAATCTCCAGGCCACATCCAAGACCACCCCAACCTCTGATGTCGAGCTACAGTACGCAGACGATGCTTAAGTCTGCGCACATACAGAGGCTGCTATCCAGGACATAGTCGACGTATTTACTGAGGCGTACGAAAGCATGGGCTTTAAGCTAAACATCAGTAAGACAAAGGTCCTCCACCAGCCTGCCTTCACCACACAGCACTGCCCCCCAGTCATTAAGATCCACAGCGCGGCCCTGGACACCGTGGACCACTTCCCATATCTCGGGGGCTTCCTATCAACAATAGCAGGCATCGACGATGAGATCCAATACCTCCTCCAGTGCGCCAGTGCAGCCTTCAGCTGCCTGAGGAAAAGAGTGTTTGAAGACGAGGCCCTCAAAACTACCACCAAGCTCATGGTTTACAGGGCTGTAGTAAACCTGCCCTCCTGAATGACTCAGAGACATGGACCATGTACATTAGATACATCAAGTTGCTGGAGAAATATCATCAATGACGTCTCCGCAAGATCCTACAAATCCCCTGGGAGGACAGGCGCACCAACATCAGCGTCCTTATTCAGGTTAACGTCCCCAGCATTGAAGCACTGACCACACTCGATCAGCTCCGCTGGGCAGGCCACCTAGTCCGCATGCCAGACATGAGACTCCCAAAGTAAGTGCTCTACTCGGAGCTCCTTCATGGCAAACGAGTCAAAGGTGGACAGTGGAAACGCTACAAGGACACCCTCAAAGCCTCCCTGATAAAGTGCAACACCCCAATGACACCTGGGAGTCCCTGGCCTAAGACCGCCCTAAGTGGAGGAAGTGCATCCGAGAGGGCGCTGAGCATCTCGAGTCTCAACGCCGAGAGCATGCAGAAAATAAGCGCAGACAGCGGAAAGAGCGTGCGGCAAACCAGTCCCACCCACCCCTTCCCTCAACGACTATCTGTCCCACCTGTCACAGAGTCTGTGGCTCTCGTATTGGACTGCTCAGCCACCAAAGAACTCACTTCAGGAGTGGAAGCAAGTCTTCCTCGATTCCGAGGGACTGCCTATGATGATGATAAAACACCACTGGACCTAAAATTCCAGTCGGAGGCATCCTTTGGACGAATGCCTACTATCCGAAACTTCTCTATGAAAGTACCTAGTGGTCCCGGAGGCACCTTGGATTCCAGACGGAGACCTCTCTTCCTGTGCTTCGCAACACGCCCACGTCTTGGAGATACGGACAGAGAAGCTGGAGTCACGTGGGACTGGACAACAATCACAGTATAGTATTCTCATTGATAATAATGGGAACTCCGTATCTTTGAGTTCCTATTACTATCAATGAGAATAACCCCTAAAACACCCAAACACAGCATAAAAAATAAAAACACACCTCACATATTTAATATTAATTGAAAGTTTTAGAAAATATATATATTTTGGGGATTTTTTAAAAGTGTTTTAAGAGGGTTTAATATAAACTTACCTTAGTGGACAGGATTTTTAACGTAAAAATGTGTTTTTAAATGTTATTTCTTATATGTTTTAAACTTTTATGCTGGTAAAAGTAGGCTATGCGCCTGCTTTTACCAGGCGCAAGAGTTTGAAGGACATTCACTGGGCAAGAGATGGGCAAATAGCCCAATCTCACCCGCACGAATGTCCTTGCTGTGGGGATGCAGAAGATTTGTCAAGAGATAGCTTGGCAGATAGGAAAAGACGGTTTTCGGCACATGCGCACTGCGCGCCGAAAACCAGCTTTTGCGAGGCCTCATCGGTCCGTATGTATGGCAAGGCCAGGATTTCAAAAAAGTAAAAAAATTTCTAAAACATATAATTACATTCAATTTCAATTAATTTTAAATATGCGAGGTGTTTTTTAAATTTATTGTGTTGTGTTTCTTGTTTTAGGGTTTTTTTTTCATTGATAGTAATGGGAGCCCGTACAAACAGAGCTCCCATTATTATCAATGAGAATATTAGATAGTGATTGGTGGTCCAGGCCCACGTGATTCCAGGATACGTATCCGTATCTGGAAGACATGTTCCCCATCGCTGCGCAGCGAATGGAGGCCTCCGACCGGAATCGTACGTTCCTCCTGGACCAGCAGGTATTTTCGTAGAATTTTTGGGGGTCGGAGGCGTTTATCCAAAGGAAGCCTCCGACCGCAATTTTCAGCCTGCTATTTCACACCCCTGCCCACAATCAGAAGCATTTTTGATGCTTGCAGTTTGCCCAAAACATTAAAATGAATCTGACCCGAAAAATGGAGTCAGCAATTTTTGAGGTCAGGCGGGTTCAACTTTTGCTTTGCCCTAACTCCGACTGGAATTGCGCCCCGAGAATCTGGGCTGCTGTCTGCAGTTTGCAACTACTAGGCTGCTTGTTGTCAGGAGGGGCAACAAATAGCTTCTTTCACTTGTAAGAGGAAAGGAAAGAATGTTGCCAAGGAGTCAAACACGCAGAACAAAAACAGAGTGGCAGAGTTGCCAACTGCAGTCGGATTCAAGGGTGAGACCCTCCTGCCCAGTTTAACATTCAAGCCCCGGTTGGTCTCATGCTCATTAAATTTACATGCCTATTGAGTCATCGGTCTTGGCTGACCCACATTGAAAACTTTCTCTGTTGAAGTCATTCTGTTGGAGGGATGCGTGTTAAAGTGCACCCCTGAGCCCAAGTAAACTGGGATTTGCATTCTATCATTTTCTGTAAGCTTCATTCATTACTAAAATGGGGGATTGAGAAAAAATCTTACAATGTGTAGTTTTACAGACGATGGCTGGCATGAAAAAATAGTTCTTAGCTACCCATCGACACGTGGATGATATGGGTCTATAAGCAACCTGCTGTGAAATTGCCGCCTACTTAGTTCTTGAATCCTAACAGGGATGTGATAAGTAAAGAGGGATATAACTAACTTCAAAGTGTAATTATAAATCTCAGGGATCAGTTAGAAACAGGACCTGTGTCTGTTTTTGGTTTCCATTGGGAGATAGTTAATCTAGTGAAATTTTCATGTTAACTTTGGTTAGTTAAAATACAAACTGATTGTAAAAGATTGTGCAAGACTATCAAAACTTACAAAAAAAGAAGAGAATGTTAGGGCGATCGGTGCACTTGAGAAACAGCACAGGCCTAAAACATAAACTGAACAGTCTCAAAAAAGACTGGAAGGGCAAAATTGCACTGTGTAAAATTGGGGTCGATTTTCATCAAGGGCTCCACCTGCCCAAGTGCCACCTAAAGTGCCTCTGATGGCCGCTGAGGTACCAGATGATACTTTTGGCGGGATATTCATTGTCGAGGTCCCTCAAAGGTCGGCGGGCGGCAAATGGATGACGTACGCCGCCAATCTGGGTGACAGCGGGCAGGAGCTTTCATTCTCAGCGGCAGAGGGGCGCTTGCCGCCCAAGTGCCGCCGAGGATGGAGTCCAACCCATGGAGGGTCGAAGACCTGGAAAAAAAATGCAGCAGTAAAAAATGTTAAAAACTATCAGAAGACCTCCAGGGGACCCCATGCAGGTACATTGCTGTTGGAAAAAAACATTAAAATGTTCACTTACCTTTTTTTCAGGATCTTCATACTTACCGTCGGGGACAGACTAGCCTCCAGCCAGCGGTCCATTCCCATTGTGCCACCGAGTCCCGCCGACACCCACCCGCAGGAATATGGGAGCTCGGCAAGCGGGAGCTCAGTTGCGCCACTCGGCCGTCCGTTGACGTCAGCGGGCGGTTCCCGGCGGCTCTCCCCTCCGACCCGCTCCAGGCCACCTCCAAAGTGGCACTGGGTGGATCAAGAAGAGCAATGTTGGCAACAGCGGATGGTAAGGTGATGAGTTTCGGCCCCATTATGTATACAAGCTTTCATCTGCAATTCGTTGGTGTGTAATTTTAATGAATACATTAACCCATTAACATTTCCGTTAAAATAGCAGACAATGGTATTATGTATGAATGCATTCAGTGTTGCATATTAGTGCTGTGCTGAACTTAAATATTTCAAAGCTTCCCCAATGATTTACTGTGATATCGTCGACCACAGCCTTCTCCTGCAAACCCTCTCCGCCTTTGTCCATTTCAGTAGGATTGTGCTCACTTGGCTTAACTCTCACTTATCCAATCATAGCCAGAACATCTCCATCAATGGCTTCTCTTCCTGCCCCTACACTGTTACCTCTGGAATCCATCAAAGATCTATCCTTGGTGCCATCATGCAAAAACATGGAATCGGGTTCCAAATGTACATTGATGGCATCTAACTCTGCCTCTCCACCATCTTTATTGACACGTCCACTGCTTCTGTGTTGTCAGACTGTTTATCTAACATCCAATCCTGGTAGAGCTACTATTTTCTCCAGTTAAATATTGAGAAGACTGAAACCATCATCTTGGCCCCCTTGCCACTGATTCAATCCCCTTCCCTGGACACTGTCTCAATCTGAACCAAATTATGTGCAACCTCAGCATCCCACTTAACCCTAAGCTTACAACCCCATATCCTCTCCATCACATCTTAATATCACCCAACTCAGCTCGTAGCTCAGTCCATCTGCGACCGAAACTCTCAGATATGCCTATGTCACCTCCAAATTCAATTATTCCAATGCTCTCCTGGTTGGTTTCCAATCCTTCACCCTCCATAAACTTACGATCTTCTAACACTCTTCTGCTCATTTACTATTCCACAACAAGTCCCACTCATCCGTCACCTTTATCCTCACTGACCTGCATGGGTCTCACAAAACACCTCAAATTTAAAATGTCCATTCTCGTGTTTAAATACCATCATGGCCTCACCGCTCCCTATCTCTGTAACCACCACTAGCCCAACAACCCCTACTAACCCCTACAAACTCTCCGTTCCTTTCACTTTATCCTCTAGCGCATCACCTCACCACCCCCCCCTTTTCTCCCCACCATTGGTGGGAGGCCCCACACACTGAAATTCACTCTCTATACCTCTCTGCCTCTCCATCTCCTTTCTTCTTTAAAACCCTCCATAAAACCCACCTCTTTCAACAAGTTTTAGGTCACCCTCTCCTAATAACTCCACCTTTGGCTCGCTGCCATTTCTTTGATTGTACGTTAGTGAAGCACCTTTGGACATTTTGCCCTTAAAGCCCCTATGTAAATGCAAGTTGCTGTTGTAAATGTGCTGGCCATTGTGATACTGAGCCATGTAGACGTGGGAAGCCAATGCGGGAAGATGAAGAAAAAACAAATATTCTGAACACCGATAAGGCTGAAAGACTGAAAAAATGTTTTAAAGCTGTGGATTTCTCGAGTATCTGTGTACTCAGATAGACAGATCCGGCTGTTTAACATCACTTTAATATCGTTGACCAGCTCTGCTGCTGCTAGCACATTAAATACGAAGAGGTGAACTCCATGCTTCCAACAGCATCTGGGACCTGATTGCCCTGCCTTTAGAAGCATGAAAAATTCAGAGGTGCTTCCTATTGGCCTTCTAAGGGGCCCAACGGGGACTGGCTGCACACTACGTAATGGAAGTGGAGGAGGGCAGCACTTGAGGATCATAGGTCTGCACTTGAGAGTAGCACCAATATAAAATTGCCTTAACCCACATATAATCCATATTTAAATAGAAACTAAAGCAAGTTGGCATGACATCCCAGCTGAACAAAAAAAAATCTATTTCCAACAAGGCCATTTCTCACACTATTGCTGTACATCTTCATGGTTGTTCAAGAAAACTCAACAAGTTTAAAAATATATTACATAAATTTAGAGAATGTATGCGGAAAGGATAAAATAGATTACCAAGACAAAGTGTATTGAAGATATTCTGGACTTACCCAAGCACATGCTGAATCTTATGATAGCCGCAATCATTGTAATATTATCTAGTTGACATTCGGGTATTGTGTATTTTCTGGTATGCACATGAATCTTTTTAAATAGCTTCCTCAAGGTATTCAATCCTCATCTTATTATGAATAACGATTTGAAACAATGTGGGAACTCAACCAAAAGCTCAAAGAGTCCCTTTTAGTTTTGTGCAAGCAGAGAAATTGATAGAACAAAAAACCCAAGTTGTTTGTACTGACAGACCTCTAATTTATACTTTATTCTTTTAAAAGAACTGTGAAAACCATGTCGTAAAATGAACTCTAGCTAACAGCAGATTCCCAAGGGACTGTCTCTCTGTGCTATTCAATGTACCCTAGCTTTAATCTTCTAGGTTTTTCAATCAAGTTAAGTAATTGCTTAAAATATAAAAGAACGTATTGGACATACATAATCAGTCCTTACCATAGTATATACACTGCATCTTAAGAAAGCTATTATTTGCAATTTTCTTAGTGCTATTTACTAATTGCAAGATTATTGTCTGTACATACATGACCCTGTATCTTCTGTGTCAATGCCTGTATGCTGGAGAATTTCATGGCAATGGATAATTCAATGCAAGGACTTGGAAACTGGGGTGAGAACTTTTCAAGCACTGCAGGGAGTGAGAGCATTCGGGGTACAGCACTGAAGGAGCCTTTAATAACTACCGAACCAAGAAAATGGAGAGACCATACCGCTGACAGTGTTTGAGATCTTAAATCTGCAGGAGTAATGAGGCAGGGATCATGAACAAACCTGTCACAATACAATGAATGAAATCATTTGCAGCATAATTACAGGTCTGCTGCATTACACACGGGCCATGATCTGAATATCTCTTTTGTCATGTGCACAGCTTCGCATTAACACATCACCAATTTATCTCCATTCTGAAAGGGGAACATATCGTAGGCTTGTCACATAATCCAACTGCAAGCACATCACTGTGGCTTCACTGGAGAACCGTATGCAAGAAATAGAGAATTTAGTCCAAAAGAATAAAAAGAAGGAGCTGGTTGCTTCAGTTTTAATGTTACTAATGCTAGCTAATTAGAGATGAGACCACTGGGGTAGACAGTGAGCTGCACACTATCGTGTGAGTATGTGGGCACAAGACAGAACAGCTCTCACACCTCATTGTCTTACCTTATTGACTGAGAGGATGGGAACTGATATGGCATGGACTTAAATTTCCGTCCTATCTATGACTTCCCATTGCTGGCTTCATTGAGAACTTCTATTATGAAGGCCTATTGCAGCAAAGCAGAAAACTCGCCAACTGACACATGAACTGACAAAATCAAGCTCAAAGTCCAAACTACAAAACAACAATAGCTATTCACTAATTCTTTCCAACACAAAGAGACATTATCTGACTTTACAACAAATTGATGGACACTCCAGAAACTGTCATAAATGGAATGCTGTGAGTTTAGGAATAAATAAAGCTGGTGAGGGGGAGGACTGTTAGCGTGTGAATAATGGTAGCTCTTCTCTCATACTGTCAGGTGAAGTTGGTAATTAATGGCAGAAAAACACCCACAGTGTTTCTTGCCTGCCCAGATTACTCATTCATTCAGATGGACAGCTTGAACATCTCTGCCTACGGTTAGGGTCGCACCATTTAACAGGATGGACTGACCAAAATCATATATGACGTGACGTACAAGCCTGTTAAGGCAACTGGAAAATAGTTAACAGGGAACATATGGCAAATGCCACACACACTGATTTGCTTCCCCATAACATAATAAGGATGGATTACTGAATGGTCTGGGTATGGTTTTTCATGTGACGTGTAACATAATTCTCTTATAATACCAAACAAACGCAGGTGGTAGTCTTTCACCCATAATACTTACATTTGTTCATTGGTATCCTCAAGATAATAAAATCAGTGGAGAAGAAAGTGGAATCAGTAGAATGTCCATTGGAAACATCATTGTTATATCAGGAGACTGGCACTTGGCTATTATTATTTTAAAACTTTACTTTCAAACATCTGATTAGAACTTGGAAAACTGCCTGCTTTATGATCATTGATCCAAAATCTATACATTGTGCTTCTGTATATCTATACATACGTTCACTGATTTTTGTACAATATAATTATTAAGAAGATTGCAAATAAATTCAAATGACTAAAGCAAAAGGTGGACAGTCTACTTCATTGTTATTAGAAAAAATGTGTCTTGCTTTCCAAAACTGCAAATGGCCATGTTTTCCCCTTTAAATTGCAGCGGACCTTTAAATCCTGCAGCAGCACCAGATTTCCCACCCACAACTGGTCAGGTTTCCAATCATTTTCAGAGTCCTCACAGAAATTGGACAGCAAAGAGCGGGGCATCTTTCTGTGGAACCAGGAGGAGCAGCAGCACTCCCCCGACTCCACAGTTGTCCCAATCAGCCCGATGCCCGCTCCAAATCCCCTCCCATGACATAACTTTTGGCCTCAACTGGCGAGGCAAGTGGCCGATTTTCATCATCTTCAAGTGTGCAAGCTACTTGTGGTGGCATGATGGGCAAAAATTTCAACTGGCCTTAGGCCCCCCGCTTGGGATGTGTGCTGCCTGCACAGTGCCCAATATGAAAAGAAACCCAGCCCACTGAAACTCATGGCCACCTGTCCGAAAGCACACATGAATGCTCTCCCTAGCCTCGCACTTTAGCTTGAGCCGAATCCACCATGAAAACAAAGTCCTGGAAATTGGAGCACTCTCTGAACTGGGGACACGCTGCACGTGTATAATGTGAGCGAGGGCAGAAACATGGCAAATTGGTCCACTGGCCCCATTAGGATAGCACTGGCTAGCTGCGGGTGTGTGTCACAGCCCTAGAGGCAGCTCGAGGGGGCCTCAGGTGAGTCTGAAGTGGAATTAAGAAGCACTGGTTAGGCAGCATGTAGACTTGGAAATCCTGAACACAGGCAGCAGGTGCGACACCTTCTACATTCAGGGTAAACCAACTTCCGGGTTGGGTCCTAATACAGGCATTAGCCCCCTTGTTGATATATTCAAGGGGCTTAATGCCCATTTTAGTTGGCTGCCGAGGATGCCGCTACAGTGCCTGACCCAATACGGCATCGGACATGTTTGTGACACTACTCGGTCACGGCAGGTTGGCTTCCTAAATTAGACCTCTTTGAATCTATTTTCCACCTGGAATACAGCCACAACGAAGTCCAATTTCACCCTCAAACTCTCTTTCAACTCTTTCTTAAAACCCAGCCCAATTACAGTACATTATTAATTGATGGTCTAACAGAGAAAACTCACTCACATTCACCTAAGCAGAATTCTCATCATCATCATCATACTACTATTGCAACAATGGAATCATTGCATGATGGGATAAACTTGCTCCCCAAAAAGGATGCCGAGTAAAGTACCAAAACAGCCAAAATTCTGAAATGCAGTTGCATAAACAGAACGCTTAATGCGCATGGAGGTGAAGCAGTGTCTTTTAGATGAGCAGTAAATTACAATTGATGAAGATGCATATGCTATAAGGGCTAATATAGAAAGAAAGAAAGAAAGACTTGCATTCATACAGCGCCTTTCACAACCACCAGACAACCCAAATCGCTTTACAGCCACTGTTGTATTGTAGGAAACTCAGCAGCCAATTTGCACATAGCAAGTTCCCATAAACAACAATGTGAAAATGATCAGATAATCTGTTTTAGTGACGTTGAATGAGGGACACCAGGAATAACTTCCTGCTCTTCTTCAAAATAGTGCCATAGGATCTTTCTCGTCCACCTGAGAGAGTAAACGGGGCCTGGGTTTAATGTCTCATCTGAAAGGCGGCATCTCCAACAATGCAGCACTCCCTCAACACTGCACTGGAGTGTCGATCCCGTCCGAACTGACCCACATCTGGACGGAATTTCTCATCGGCGCCAGGCCCCGAAACCTCCCTCGGGAACCAGTGCCTCACAGTTTGAGCAGTCTCTGAGAAATCCCTTCCACACCTCTCCATTCTGCACGGAGGGGATTCCTATACAGGCTGCTCTTGCACACCCTCCACTTTGCCATCCTTGTCTGCCGCTCAGACAGGCCCAGGCACACCATCGTGCGATCCGAAGGAAAAGGGTTGTCCCCAATGGAGCACATTCTACATAGCAGACCTCCCTTTATCTATTGGGGACCTGGCCTTGAAGGTGTTGCATGGATCAGACCCGTGCAATAAGGTTTTAAGTTGGTTCACAGACTCCCAGGCTGCCTGCATTTTCAGCGTCCTGGAGAAATATGTGTTCCACATTTTCACTGAATGTGAGAGGTTGCAGCCCCTTTACCACTACTTGAAGGGGCTGCTCCTTGATTTGTGGTTGCACTTCAGTCCCACGCTGCTGATCTTTGGGCACCCAGTGCGGAAGGGAGTGGGCAGGTCGGGGGGCTTCCTCGTGGGACTGCTCCTGGGTCTGGCCAAGGTGGCCATTAAAAGGTACAGGCAGTGAGCTGTCGAGGGGGTCGTTCAGCCCGACTGCCTGCCTCTCTTTCGCGGCTATGTTCGCGCAAGGAGATGGAGCACGCAGTGTCCACCGGTACACTCGTGGACTTCCGAGACCGTAGTGCACCGGAGGGATTGGAGTGCATCATCACAACAAGGAACAGAATTTTAATTTAGTTTGTTAAGTTTCCTTTTAATTTGCATTCAATGTACAGACTTTATTGGCTGTGCTCCTTTAAAAAGGGGGCACATGCTTGACTTTTAATTGGCAATTGCCGGCATTTAAAAAGAATCAGCACTGGAGTGGCAGCCTAGATTTTTGGTCTCAAGTCTCTGGATTGGGACTTGAACCCATAACCTTTTGACACAGAGACAAGGGTGCTACCAACTGAGCAACTGGCTTTAGTGTATATACGTCATTAGGACCAGTCTCACTGATGTAAAGAAAGAAAGACTTGGATTTATATAACGCCTTTAACGATAACCGGACGTCTCAAAGCGCTTTACTGCCAATGAAGTACTTTTAGAATGTAGTCACAGTTGTAATGTAGGAAAAGCAGCAGCCAATTTGCGCACAAGCAAGCTCCTACAAACAGCAACGTGATAATGACCAGATAATGGGCTCAATTTTCCCCAATGCCATTTTTTGGCATGTTTCAAGAGTCACGCCCGTTTTTTTTTCACCGACTAATCCAAAAAAAACTTGAAAGTTTCCCTGTTCTAATTTTTTTAATTGCCGCAGCATAGCCTGTCTTTTAGCTTCGGGGGAGGTGGAGCCTAAGGTCTGCACTGAAAAAAGGATGCACTCCCACCCTTCTGCACATGTGTGAAAAAAAAATGACGTTTTTTACGTGTCTGCTATGGGCGCGCATGCCCAGTACCCCTTCCCGGTCTGCATTCGACCATTTTTAAAGAGCCAGTTGTGTGTGAGAACTGTATGAGAACTTTAATTCTCAATGGAAAAATCGAAGCTGCAATATGCAACATGGCTCAAGGACCAAGAATTTCTCACAGGATGAAGTGGAGGCACTGGTTACTGTAATTGAGGCCAGAAGGCACGAACTGGACACCAGCAGAAGTCACATAAAAGTTTCACCAAAAGAATTGAAGAAACGCTGGAACCAACTTGCACAAGATTACTGTGCAATGGTGACCACCCCGAGGTCTGGAGGCCAGTGTAAAAAGGAGTGACAGGACCTTGTTCAAGTAGTTAGTGTGAGTAATATTTTCATTTATTCACTGGAATTGCAATTGTAAATCTGACATCTGTATGTCCCACCCAGCAGAAAGACACCTTCTCTAAAAACTTGTTTATTCATCTTTGCAGAGGAAGGTGGCACACAACAAAAGAGAGAACTTGAACAGGAGGCAGCCCGGCAAATCTGCACCCACTGACACACTTGGCAGACAGGGTCGCTGCTTTGATGGGTCCTGCCTGGAGAAAAGCAACCATTACTGCACAAGCTGGGCCCATACTCGAGGGAGAGGGTAAGTCCTGCAAATTCCACATTCTGGCTTTGCTAAAAGCTAAGTACTGTGCAGGCTAACCATGCTTCAGTTCATGGGGATGTCTCCGTCAGCTATGCTTCGAGTGATGCAGTGTGCCATCATTCATCGTGGTCCTTCAAATGAGCCTGCTGCCTGCGCTGTGTGTACCTACTCATGCCACTCTGCCCCCTCCTCTGCTGCTAACCATTTGTCTGTTCTGTTGTATTTTGCAGAAATTGAGGCTGTCATGTATGTAACCTCTATGTAACACCACTGCAATACTGTATATACTTAAGCAATGCACACCTTGACCACAGGGGGTGAACTTGTGGGAGACACTCCTTACCTGGTCATCCAGGTATATAAAGGGAGGTCCCACACTGGGTCATCACTTCTTGGTCCTGTGAATAAAGGTTCAGGTCATAGAGTGACCTTGTCCATAGAATGTGCCTCGTGTGGCTTTTGTGCCATTGAGTAAGGACATTATATTAGCGATGAGAAACAGGAATCAACGACCCACGAGAATGGCCACCGGTAGCTCAGAGGAACGGTACTGTGTTGGTGAGAACTGGGACGATTTCATTGAGAGGCTCCAGCAAAGCTTTGTCACGAAAGAATGGCTGGGAGATGCAGCGGCCGACAAGCGAAGGGCCCATCTGCTGACCAGCTGCGGACTTATGACTTACGCGCTCATGAAGGACCTACTAGCACCCGAAAAGCCGGCAGACAAAACCTTTGAAGAGCTCAAACCTTTGAAAACTAATCGGTGAGCACCTCAAACCGGCAAGCAGCATACACATGGCCCGACACAGATTCTATACCCACCGACGTCGTGAAGGACAGAGCATACCAGACTTCGTTTCGGACCTCCGGCATTTGGCCAGCCTCTCTAAGTTCACAGACGCCTGCAGGGAGGAGATGTTAAGGGACTTCTTTATTGAGGGCATCGGTCATGCAGGGATTTTCCGAAAGTTAACTGAGACCAAGGACTTCACGTTGGAAGCGGCGGCGTTGATGGCTCAGACTTTCACGGCAGGGGAGGAGGAAACCAAAATAATATACACGCGCAGTTTTGCCTCCAACGCGGCAGGGGATCAGGGAGTCAATATCATAAACGTGACTCAGAGCCCCGCAGGCAGGCAAGGGCAGTTCAACACACCACAGGCAGCAATAGACCCCAGAGTAAGTTTTCAACAGAGACAATGGCAGGCTGAATGGACATTTACACCATCACAGTAGACAATGCGGGATGGGGCTATTGACACCCACTAACAGGGTATTCAAGAGCAGTCAAAGGGACAATCAGCAAGGAATGCCGGGTCATAGCTCCTTTGTTCACAACAGTGGGAATCTCTGCTCATGCTGGAGGTGTGGGGGCAAACACTCTGCCAGGACTTGCAGGTTTCAACAATTTGTCTGCAGAAATTGTAACCTCAGTGGCCATTTAGCTCGAATGTGCAGGAAGCCTGTAACCAGGCTAATTTACGAGGCAGATGGACCAGAAGAGGGGTCTGTGAGGCAGGATGACTCTTGGGGCAAATCAATGGACGCTGAAGTTCAGCGGGTTTATGTGGCAAACATTCACAGCTCATATACCAAAACGCCACCAATGATGAAGGTTTTAATAAATGGCATCCCTGTACGCATGGAGCTGGACACGGGGGCCAGCCAGTCACTCATGAGCATTCAACAATTCGAAAAGCTATGGCAACTCAAAGCCAGTAGACCCAAACTACCAAATTAGAACGCATTGAGACACAACTACGGACGTATACCAAAGAAATCATTCCAGTACTCGGCAGTGCAATGTTGGCGGTCACACACAATGGATCAGTGAACTGGCTGCCGCTCTGGATTGTCTCGGGCAGTGGTCCCACACTGTTGGAGAGGAGCTGGTTAGTTGAGATGAATTGGAAATGGGGGGATGTGCACACAATGTCATCTGTGGAGCGAAGTTCGTGCTCACAAGTCCTACAACAATTTGAGTCACTATTCCAACCTGGCGTTGGGACTTTCAAAGGTACCATAGTACTGAAACACATCACCCCGGACTCCAGACCAGTGCACCACAAAGCCAGAGCGGTGCCGTATGTGATGCGGGAGAAAATTGAGAGCGAATTGGACCTTTTGCTGAGAGAGGGCATCATCTCGCCCGTTGAATTCAGTGAATGGGCGAGCCCCATCGTTCCCGCTCTAAAAGCGGATGGTTCTGTCAGGATCTGTGGCGACGACAAAGCCACTATCAACCGGGTGTCCCTACAAGACCAATACCCGCTCCCGAGAGCGGAGGATCTTTTCGCCACGCTGGCAGGCAGCAAGCTGTTTACCAAGTTGGATCTCACTTCAGCCTACATGACCCAAGAACTGGCCGACGAATCTAAACTACTGACCACCATCACTACGCACAAGGGACTGTTCGTTTACAACAGATGCCCGTTTGAAAAATCGCGGCCGCTGATCGAATGGCAAAGAAACATGGAATGCCTGCTCAAATCCATGCCTAGAACAATCATATTTCAGGACGACATCCTCATCACGGATCGTGACACCGAGGAACACCACCACAACCTGGAGGAGGTGCTACGCCGACTGGACCGGGTAGGCCTGCGACTCAAGAAGTCTAAATGTGTGTTTTTGGCTCCTGAGGTTGAGTTCCTGGGCAGGAGGGTTGCTGCAGATGGGATCCGGCCCACCGAATGCAAAACAGAGGCCATTCGACGAGCGCCCAGGCCCGGCAACACATCGGAGTTGCGTTCATTCTTGGGACTCTTGAACTATTTTGAGAACTTTCTGCCGAACTTAAGCACGTTGTTGGAGCCGCTTCACATGCTCCTGCGTAAGGGTTGTGATTGGTTTTGGGGAGACTGTCAAGAACGGACTTTCAATCGGGCACAGAACCTACTTTGTTCAAATAAGTTACTGACCCTGTACGACCTCTGTAAGAAATTGGTTCTGACATGTGATGCATCGTCCTATGGGGTTGGGTGCATGTTGCAGCAGAGTAATGCTGAGGGCCAACTACAACCTGTGGCTTATGCTTCCAGGTCGCTCTCTCAAGTAGAACGGGGATATGGGATGGTTGAGAAGGAGGCACTCGCATGTGTCTATGGTGTAAAAAAATGCATCAGTACCTTTTTGGCAGGAGGTTCGAATTAGAAATGGACCACAAGCCGTTAACATCCCTGTTGTCAGACAGCAAGGCTGTCAATGCCAACGCGTCAGCTCGTATACAGCGATGGGCTCTCATGCTGGCTGCTTATGACTACTCCATCCGGCACCGGCCCGGCACTGAAAATTGCGCTGACGCGCTCAGCAGGCTTCCACTGGCCACCACTGAGGGGGCAGTGGAACAAAGCGCTGAGATGATCATGGCTGTTGATGCCTTTGACAGTGCAGGCTCCCCCATTACAGCCCGCCAGATCAAAATCTGGACAAACAGAGATCCCCTCCTATCTCTGATTAAGAAATGTGTCCTGACTGGAGATTAGGCACCCGCACACGGAGCATGCCCTGAGGAGGTCAGACCGTTTCACAGGCGGATGGATGAGTTCGCCATCCAAGCTGACTGCCTACTATGGGGCAGCCGGGTAGTCATGCCCCAGAGGGGCAGGGAGGCATTCATCAGGGAACTCCATAGCGAGCATCCAGGCATCGTGCTGATGAAAGCCATTGCCCGGTCACATGTTTGGTGGCCGGGAATTGATTCAGACCTGGAACACTGTGTTTGCAGGTGCACGACATGTGTCCAGTTGGGTAATGCCCCCAGGGAGGCCCCGCTCAGCCCGGGGCCCTGGCCCACCAGGCCATGGTCACGTATTCATGTAGACTACGCGGGCCTGTTCATGGGAAAAATGTTTCTCATTGTGGTAGATGTGTACTCGAAATGGATCGAGTGCATCATTTTGATTTCGTGCATGACATCCACCACTGTGGAGTGTCTACGTGCGGTCTTTGCAACCCACGGCTTGCCGGACATCCTTATTAGCGATAATGGCCCATGTTTCATGAGCTACGAATTCCGGGAGTTCATGGCAATGGCCAGGCGGAACGTGCGGTCCAGATCATTAAATAAGGCATGCTCAGGATTCAAGGACCCTCCCTTCAATGCCGCCTATCGCGCCTCCTGCTGGCCTATAGGTCCCGACCGCACTCGCTCACGGGGGTCCCGCCCGCTGAGCTACTTATGAAATGAACACTCAAAACTCGGTTGTCCCTCATTCACCCAGTCCTGACCTACATAGTTGAGGGCAAGCGCCAGTCCCAAAATGAGTACCATGACCGAAATTCAAGGGGGAGATGTATAGAAATAAATGACCCTGTATTTGTCCTCAATCACGCCGTGGGGCCCAAATGGCTTGAGGGTACTGTAATAGACAAAGAGGGGAACAGGGTCATCGTGGTTAAATTTAACAATGGGCAGATATGCCGTAAGCATCTGGAGTAAAAAAAAGGTTCAGCATGGACACTGAGGAACCCGATGAAGATCATGAGATGGTGCTCACACCGCCGTTAGTGAACGAGCAACAAGAACATTCAGCAGCATGCACAGTCCCGGCGGTCAGGCCGGACAGGCTGGAATCACCACAGGTGACAGACACTCACACCAAGGCTCAGCAACCAGAGCCCCAACTACGGCGCTCCACGAGGGAGCGTAGACCAACTAAAAGACTTAACCTATGATCCCAATAAGACTTTGGGGGGGGGGGAGGTGATGTCATGTATGTAACCTCTCTGTAACACCATTGCAATACTGTATATACTTAAGCAATGCACACCTTGACCACTGTGGGTGAACTTGTGGGAGACACTCCTTATCTGGTCATCCAGGCATATAAAGGGAGGTCCCACGCAGGATCATCACTTCTTGGTCCTGTGAATAAAGGTTCAGGTCATAGAGTGACCTTGTCCATAGAATGTGCCTCGTGTGGGTTTTGTGCCATTGAGTAAGGACATTACAGAGGCCAACCCTGACGAGGCTGAAGCCGATGCAGAAGAAGATTCAGATGCAGATGAGCCTGAAGAGGAGAACATCTTCCAATCCCACCTTCCCAATCAAGAGCATGGGGGTGAGGGGGAGGTGGAGGGGGAGGGGGAGGATGAAGCCCCCATTGTTGTACTCACTCTGGAGGAGGTGCTGGTGCCGCCAATGAGGTGCCAGCCCCTTCACTAAATGGTACGTGTGTTGGGACAGTCCATGGTTTTGCACAGTCCATGGCTGCGGGTTCCAGTGGGGTACAGTGAGCCACATCCAGGGTGAGGAGGGGAAGGAGAGCTCAACAGCGCTCTCCTGAGGTGCAGGATGCAACAGATGTGGTTCAGATGATGGCAATGAGTGGGGAGAGCATTGACTTTACACGATCACTCCTGGACACCTTCAGTGGGGTGGGTGATGAGGTATTGAGACTGTCAGGAGAAGTAACAACACTCTCACGAGAAATGGGAACATTGTCAATGAGGGAGGGAATGTTGCAAGTAGTTGAGATACTGTCGGGGCACATGAGGGAGGGAATGTCGGATGTAGCTGCGACAATAAGGGAACGTGCCCAGACCCTGTGCCCATTGACAGAATCAACTGCCACTCCCACTCCAATCCCCAGACCAGTCTCTGAAGAGGCCCACGTCAGGCCTTCCACATTACTGCTTGCTCAAGCCCCCCATCAAGAAGTGCGCATTACCCGAGATACTCGAAAGAATAAGCTTGGTACCAACCCAAGAAACGCTGCGCCACCACCTGCGGGCAGGGGTGAAGTGAACAAGACCAAGCGCAGCGTACGGTCTGAGAATAAGGTGGAGGAGAGATGGGTGCAGCCTTTCTTTGCTGCTGTTGTTGTTGTTATTATTATTGTTGTTACTGTTCTCAAATTGAAAGTTTTTTGTAAGTGATGTAAATTTACAAGTTTAATGTTTTTAAGTGATCTTAAAGTGTGCAGGTGATCTAAAAGTTTGTAAGTGACCTTAACTGAATGTTAAAATTTGATACAAGAATATTTTTGTTAAAGTGAAGTTAAGTACAAAAAGTGTTAAACTTTTGAATAAAATATATTTTAAATTATAACTGAATCATTTCCATTATTTGTTCCATTAACACAACGCAACATTACAGAACAGGTCCAAACAATAAACATGGTCCTTTGGGAATAGTTGCCGCTGAGCCTTCAGGCAGCAAAGCGTTCACGGATGAGCTATTGGCACAAGGCTCGAATAATTGTTAAAGGGGCACGACGGCCCGCCCTCCTCCGCCGTCATGCTCAGTTAGTTGCATGGCTTCTTCGTCCTCTTACTCCTTGTCATCTGCATCTTCCTCATCATCATCAGCTACTCTCACCTCAGGTAGGTCTTCTACTATCAGCTGCTGCTCCCTAATGATGGCTAGATTGTGCAGCATGCAGCATACAACAGTGAACTGACCGACAATCTTAGGGGAGTATTGCAAGTAGCCTGCGGAATGGTCCAGGCATCGGAAATGCTGCTTCAAGATGCCAATGGTCCTCTCTATTATGCTGCATGTTGCAATGTGCAACATGTTTTATTTTCGGTCAGCTTCCGTCTGGGTTACGTGTAGGGGCATCATGAGCCATGTGGCGAGGCCGTACCATTTGTCTCCCAGTAGCCTGCTCTACCCTTCTGGCTGCTGCTGAAACATGGCAGATATAATGCTCTCGCATAGGATCAATGCATCATGGGTGCTCCCAGGGTATCACGCATCAACTGCCATGATGCAATGCATGTCGTCACACACGAGCTGCACATTAACGGAGTGGAAGCCTTTCTGTTCCTATACATCTCAGAATCCTTCAAAGGTGCTCGCAAGGCGATGTGGTACAATCAATGCAGTCCTGTAACTTGAGGAAGCTAGCAATCCTGGAGAAGCCCACAGCACTGTCATGCATTGCTTGGGTGGTCATGGGGAACTTTATGTAATCATTCCTCCAGGCATATAGTGCAGTAATCACCTGCCGAATGCAGACATGTGTTACATGTTGAGAAATGGTGCACACATCCCCAGTTGTGGCCTGGAATGATCCAGATGCATAAAATGAAAGTGCAGTTGTAACCTGTACTTCAACTGACAAAGCAGTCCTCCTGACATTGCTAGGATGCAAGTCTGCTTTTATTAACTCTCAGATCTCGGTTACAACTCTTTGCAGAAATGCAGCCTTCTGACATAGTATGCATCACTCAGGTGCAGGTATGAACGCCTGACTCAATATACCTGATGTGGGTAAGGTCTCCTGCCCATCATCCTACGTGCTCTGAGGTTCCTCAGGTGATGATGTCTAATCAATCTTCTCCTCCACAGCACAATCATGCAGGAGCCTTGCACGCGGTATGGCATTGTCAATATTGCCCCCATAATTTAATTGTAGCTTTGTAAGAAGCTCAAAACAGCAGGAGAAAACATTTACACTTTCTTTCCTCTCTCTCTCCAAGGTCGATGCCCTAGTATGGACCACACCCTGATCTGCATATGCGCAATAGGCTTGCTTAGAACGGGAAGCTAGGCATTCAATAAAGAAATAAAGTCTAATGCAATTCTTTAATTTTTGATTTTTTTTCAAAGTACCACCCCACCACCGAATGTCACCTCACCGGGCTCCGGGGCCAGTCGGCAGAATCGCTCCCTCACCCAGACACAGGGGCTCGGCTTCCATACCCCCCCCTGCACCCCCCCACCCCGGACTTCTTTTGAAGCTGCTGTGGCCTAAGGATTATCATCCCTTCAGTTCGGCTTCCATCCCACCGCACTGCCCCTCCCTGCGGGCTTCTTTTGAAACCGAGCCCTGAGACCCTGTGCCCGATCGAGGGAGCGATTCTGCCGGCCGACGCTCCGACTCTCGAGCCCGCTGAGGAGACGATCGGTGGTGATGTGGTACTTTGAAAAAAATCAAAAATTAAAGAATTGCATTAGACTTCCATTTTCTCCCTTTTGACTTTGACAAAATTAAGCTTCATGATGCACATTCTTTGCCATCTTGACTCCCTCCAAAACTTCACCTCAGAGCAATGGCGTCTTTCTGCGCCGATTTTTTTAACGTGCGCTGGTTTTTCTTAAGTGCCCAGAAGGCTTTTTGGGAGTGGTCACATAAGCTGTCCCAGGAAAAATGTAAGTTGGCCAAACTTGCTTAAATGTGAAAAACTGGCACAGACATCAGGTTACGGCCCTATGACACAAAAAGATACTAATTAACGAACTGAATTAGGCTGGTGCAGAAACTTTGTGGAAACTTGGATATTTTAATTTACACCAAAAAAACGGCACGCACTAAAAAAAATGGCGCAGATAACTGGGGAAAATTGAGCCCAAGCTCTTTTTTTGTTATGTTGATTGAGGGATAAATATTGGCCAGGACACTGGGGATAACTCCCTTGCTCTTCTTCGAAAGCCTTTGGATTTTTTACATCCATCTGAAAAATGACACCTGCGACAGTGCAGCACTCCCTCAGCACTGCACTGGAGTGTCAGCCTAGAGTGGGACTTGAACCCATAACCTTCTGACTCAGAGGCAAGTGTGCTACCCACTGAGCCACAGCTGACACTGTAAATTACTGTAATTACTAATCACTGTAATTAACATTATATCCATCCCATTCCTATCCAGTATCTCTACGCATAATCTAAATATAACTTCAAAGTTGCAATTCTAGTAAGAATGTAGGAACAGGAGTAGGCCATTCAAAAGAGGTCCTTCTATTGTGGTGCTTGCTTATCAGAATTCTGCAATATTTATTTGTTTGTTGTTCTCTTGCATATGTTACATCCACATTGTTTTCTTACTGACTTTTACTCTGAAAATCGCACCCACCGGTTCCCTCCAATGTTGACCCCACTGGAGTTTGTGGGGGTCATTGGGAGGTCACTGAATTTGCATGGTGCAGGTGGGCTGAGACCCCACTGCTGGAAAATCTCCATTACACACCTGTCCCAGGCAGCTGAAGCATCTGACAGCTACCCGCCATTGGAGAGGGCTTTCCCAGACCCTCCCTGCAGACCTAGGCTGCGTCCATCTTCAGCCAATCCAAGATATTTAGAAACAAGTTGCAGTTCCTCGGGTGCTGGGTGGCCTGGCCTGAATCCTCACCGTGGGCCCACCTGGAGACTGGGACCCCTCATCTCACTGAGCGTACCGGCCTCCGGTACTACACCATGTCCAGAATCAGCTGGAGAAATGGCAATTCCTGGTGTACAGAGTCCCCAGTCAATGGTACCTGCCCCTCGATGATTTTTACCTTGTCAGGGGAGGCTGGAGATTGCTTGCCTTACAAGGAAGGCCAGAAATCCTGGAAAATACCAGAGACACAATGCAACCAGATTCCAACATTTTCCGATGGCTTCTGTTGCTCTCCCGTTGCAACGCCAGTGGAACCTCGCACTCTTTTTTGCCCAATTATTTATTACATTTTTATTAAAACCGATATTATTCCTGTCAAAGGTGCAAATTTTTGGGCTATAAAACTAGTAATTTCAACTAAATTAAACAGAGCACCACACACCTTTGACACCTTCTTTATAATGAAGAATAAGCTGCATGTAGCTCATTTGTAAATCATTGCTGTAAGTGGGAAGTGCAATGTGTTAAAGTGGCTTCTGCATTCTTACACCTTTACTGCACAACATTTCTGTTTGCTATTTCTTTAAGTTGCATTGTATGAAGAAAGAAATGAATGACGTGAAATGCAACGTGGTTTAATTTTTTAACTGAAATATTCCACTGCACCAGGAGCAAAGCAACAATATCAGATAGAAATTTAAGGAAAATGTTCCAGATGCTAGTATTAGCCTGGAAACCAACGGAACTGACAGACATACTGATGTGTGGCTTAATCCCTTTAATCCCTTACTACCTCCAATTGGTTCCCAAAATGGAGGAGAGATTGGAACCTGAAATTGCAGAGTCTATAAGGCCACATTACAGCAATCTCTCCATGCGATCTTATCTTCAGCTTCATGAAGACTGGTTATCAGTCAAAACATCCTGGTTGGATCACTTTATTTCCTCCTTAGCCCTCAGCTAGCTGCTTCTGTGCTGTTTCCCCCGAGGTACAGTATTTTGGCAGCCAATGTAGTTCTATATTTCTTACACACTGGAGTCTACTATTGAATCTGATTGCCAAGTCCAACACCAGGTTATTGCTGCAGTCACTGAATTACAGTTGTCCCTCAGTTGAACTCCAAAGGATCAAGAAGCCCGTGTATGATATATCAGCACAACCCAATGGAAAGTAGAGCATTTTAAAATGACTGCTGCATTCTTATCTTTATCAGAAAGCATCAAATTCTTACTCACACAGCAAGAAAGAAAGGCAAAATTAATCAAGCTTATAACTCATTTAATTGCATAGCTTATTTAATGTCACCAAATGTATTGAAAATGTTTATTTCAGATCAAAATAGCAGTTACTTCAGTCTCTCAATTTCAGACTTAGTATTATTAGTCTGTATATGTACATTAAGTGGCCCAGTTTACCAGACGTTGGCAGCAAGACAACAGAGGGACTCAATAGCTAACGCTATTTTGTATTTCATATATTTTATAAAGGTTGGGTGTCTATGTGTGAATGTGTTTTTTTCCCTTTTCAAAAAAAATTAGAATTGAAGTGAAGAGACTGACCCGAATAGCTGAGCCATGTAGACTAAGAAGGTCCCATGTTCATGGTCTGTGCTGGGTTAAACTGTTCTCAGCCAGAATTAACTCAGGTTGTCAACTCAGGCTGGTGGGATTCCCAGAGTTTAATAATGAGACGTCTGACCACGTGAAGTCTGATCCCGTGACGTCTGCAAACGTTATTATCTTTACCTTATAAAGGTTGGGTGGCTTGTAGTTGAGTAGTTTTGCGGGAGCAGCTATTGTGCGAGATGTTCCGAGAACCTGGAGGCCGCCTGGGAGTGGGCGAAGGAGGAAAGCCAAGAGTGGAGTAGAGCGGAAAGTGGAGGTGGGGGAGGGATTGGTAGGGGAGAAACCAGAGGCGAGAGGAACTTCGATTCCAACAGTGACTAATAGTACCTCACTGAAATGTATCGATAACTAATAGTAAAACTGGTAACACTCAGAAGCCCCTCATAATCAACAGTGATTCTGCAGGGTGTTTTTTTTTTTCAAGCTACTCTGATTCTTAGATCTTGGAACTTATAGCAGGAAAGAACACTTGGCACAAAATTTTAGGCTTAACCCAGTGTCAGTTTTATTACGCAACAAAAAACGACTATAAACTACAGGACTAGACTGCTGAGAAATTTGACTTTAGACATCCAATCATAAGAGATTCCTGGTCCTTGATGCCGTAACCTGCTGTTTCTTCTTCCGGCTGTTCTCTGCAGCTTCTGTTCCTTTTCTGTTCCTTCTTCTTGTGTTGCCTGTCCTTCTTGTGTTGCCTGTCCTTCTTGTGTTGCCTGCTTGTGTGTCTCTGTGTCCAAATATTTATATCCAAAGTATGAATGAGTTTCTTGTTTCTGAGATCCGATTACCGAGGTGGTGATCTGTTTAACTGATTGGTGATGAGTTTGAATGGCTACTAATTTGTACACGGAGTCGACAATGCAAAAGATATTTCCTTATGCTGAATGCTGTTATCCAAAAATTCGCATTCAGTGGGGTCCTTTGTTGTCCGGTCTTTTTACAGACTCGATGTCTCCAGTGGTTGTTTTTCCCACTCTGGTCAATCAAGTACAAAGCCTCATGTAACAACTCCATTGTTGTTATGCATGAAGTCAGTTTTATGTCCTTGACCACAGAATGTCTTTAATTGTCCAGCTTAATTCAAAAAGCTTGGATTAATCAATGTTTAGTTCATGATCTGTATTTTTCTGAAGATTAGTAACCTTACAATACAATAACATTGATAACACTCAAATACTTTGGTTCTGTCTTCACGAAGGAAGACACAAATAACCTTCCAGAAATACTAGGGGATCGAGGGTCTAGTGAGAAGGAGGAACTGAAAGATATCCTTATTAAGCGGGAAATTGTGTTAGAGAAATTGATGGGATTGAAGGCTGATAAATCCCCGGGGCCTGATAGTCTGCATCCCAGAGTACTTAAGGAAGTGGCCCTCGAAATAGTGGATGCATTGGTGATCATTTTCCAACAGTCTATCGACTCTGGATCAGTTCCTATGGACTGGAGGGTAGCTAATGTAACGACACTTTTTAAAAAGGTAGGGAGAGAGAAAACAGGTAATTATAGACCGGTTAGCCTGACATCAGTAGTGGGGAAAATGTTGGAATCAATTATTAAGGATGAAATAGCAGCACATTTGGAAAGCAGTGACAGGATCAGTCCAAGTCAGCATGGATTTATGAAGGGGAAATCATGCTTGACAAATCTTCTGGAAATTTTTGAGGATGTCACTAGTAGAGTCAACAAGGGAGAACCAGTGGATGTGGTGTATTTGGACTTTCAAAAGACTTTTGACAAGGTCCCACACAAGAGATTGGTGTGAAAAATCAAAGCACATGGTATTGGGGGTAAGGTACTGATGTGGATAGAGAACTGGTTGGCAGACAGGAAGCAGAGAGTCGGGATAAACGAGTGCTTTTCAGAATGGCAGGCAGTGACTAGTGGAGTGCCGCAGGGCTCAGTGCTGGGACCCTAGCTTTTGTTGGCCTTCATAGCTAGGGGATTTGAGTATAGGAGCAGGGAGGTCTTACTGCAGTTGTACAGGGCCTTGGTGAGGCCTCACCTGGAATATTGTGTTCAGTTTTGATCTCCTAATCTGAGAAAAGACGTTCTTGTTATTGAGGGAGTGCAGCGAAGGTTCACCAGACTGATTCCAGGGATGGCTGGACTGACATATGAGGAGAGACTGGATTAACTGGGTCTTTATTCACTGGAGTTTAGAAGGATGATAGGGGATCTCATAGAAACGTATAACATTCTGACGGGACTGGACAGGTTAGATGCGGGAAGAATGTTCCCGATGTTGGGCAAGTCCAGAACCAGGGGACATAGTCTTAGGATAAGGGGTAGGCCATTTAGGACTGAGATGAGGAGAAACTTCTTCACTCAGAGAGTTGTTAACCTGTGGAATTCCCTGCCGCAGAGAGTTGTTGATGCCAGTTCATTGGATATATTGAAGAGGGAGTTAGATACGGCCTTTACGGCTAAAGAGATCAAGGGGTATGGAAAGAAAGCAGGAAAGGGATACTGAGGGAATGATCAGCCATGATCTTATTGAATGGCGGTGCAGGCTCGAAAGGCCGAATGGACTACTCCTGCACCTATTTTCTATGTTTCTATGTTTCTAACATACATTAATGATTTAGATGAAGGAATTGAGTGTAATATCTCCAAGTTTGCAGATGACTTTAAACTGGGTGGTGGTGTGAGCTGTGAGGAGGTCGCTAAGTGGCTGCAGAGTGACTTGGACAGGTTAGGTGAATGGGCAAATGCATGGCAGATGCAGTATAATGTGAATAAATGTGAGGTTATCCACTTTGGTGGCAAAAATAGGAAGACAGAATATTATCTGAATGGCGGCAGATTAGGAAAAGGGGAGGTGTAACGAGACCTGGGTGTCATGGTTCATCAGTCATTGAAAGTTGGCATGCAGGTACAGCAGACGGTGAAGAAGGCAAATGGTATGTTGGCCTTCATCACTAGGGGATTTGAGTATAGGAGCAGGGAGGTCTTCCTGCAGTTGTACAGGGACTTGGTGAGGCCTCAACTGGAATACTGCGTTCAGTTTTATAGAAACATAGAAACATAGAAAATAGGTGCAGGAGTAGGCCATTCGGCCCTTCTAGCCTGCACCGCCATTCAATGAGTTCATGGCTGAACATTCAACTTCAGTACCCCATTCCTGCTTTCTCGCCATACCCCTTGATCCCCCTAGCAGTAAGGACCTCATCTAACTCCTTTTTGAATATATTTAGTGAATTGGCCTCAACAACTTTCTGTGGTAGAGAATTCCACAGGTTCACCACTCTCTGGGTGAAGAAGTTCCTCCGCATCTCGGTCCTAAATGGCTTACCCCTTATCCTTAGACTGTGACCCCTGGTTCTGGACTTCCCCAACATTGGGAACATTCTTCCTGCATCTAACCTGTCTAACCCCGTCAGAATTTTATATGTTTCTATGAGGTCCCCTCTCATTCTTCTGAACTCCAGTGAATACAAGCCCAGTTGATCCAGTCTTTCTTGATAGGTCAGTCCCGCCATCCCGGGAATCAGTCTGGTGAACCTTCGCTGCACTCCCTCAATAGCAAGAATGTCCTTCCTCAGGTTAGGAGACCAAAACTGTACACAATACTCCAGGTGTGGCCTCACCAATGCCCTGTACAACTGTAGCAACACCTCCCTGCCCCTGTACTCGAATCCCCTTGCTATGAAGGCCAACATGCCATTTGCTTTCTTAACCGCCTGATGCACCTGCATGCCAACCTTCAATGACTGATGTACCATGACACCCAGGTCTCTTTGCACCTCCCCTTTTCCTAATCTGTCACCATTCAGATAATAGTCTGTCTCTCTGTTTTTACCACCAAAGTGGATAACCTCACATTTATCCACATTATACTTCATCTGCCATGCATTTGCCCACTCACCTAACCTATCCAAGTCGCTCTGCAGCCTCACAGCATCCTCCTCGCAGCTCACACTGCCACCCAACTTAGTGTCATCCGCAAATTTGGAGATACTACCTTTAATCCCCTCATCTAAATCTTTAATGTACAGTGTAAACAGCTGGGGCCCCAGCACAGAACCTTGCGGTACCCCACTAGTCACTGCCTGCCATTCTGAAAAGTACCCATTTACTCCTACTCTTTGCTTCCTGTCTGACAACCAGTTCTCAATCCATGTCAGTACACTACCCCCAATCCCATGTGCTCTAACTTTGCACATCAATCTCTTGTGTGGGACCTTGTCGAACGCCTTCTGAAAGTCCAAATATACCACATCAACTGGTTCTCCCTTATCCACTCTACTGGAAACATCCTCAAAAATTTCCAGAAGATTTGTCAAGCATGATTTCCCTTTCACAAATCCATGCTGACTTGGACCTATCATGTCACCTCTTTCCAAATGCACTGCTATGACATCCTTAATAATTGATTCCATCATTTTACCCACTACCGATGTCAGGCTGACCGGTCTATAATTCCCTGTTTTCTCTCTCCCTCCTTTTTTAAAAAGTGGGGTTACATTGGCTACCCTCCACTCCATAGGAACTGATCCAGAGTCAATGGAATGTTGGAAAATGACTGTCAACGCATCCACTATTTCCAAGGCCACCTCCTTAAGTACTCTGGGATGCAGTCCATCAGGCCCTGGGGATTTATCGGCCTTCAATCCCATCAATTTCCCCAACACAATTTCCCGGCTAATAAGGATTTCCCTCAGTTCCTCCTCCTTACTAGACCCCCCGACCCCTTTTATAACCGGAAGGTTGTTCGTGTCCTCCTTCGTGAATACCGAACCAAAGTACTTGTTCAATTGGTCCGCCATTTCTTTGTTCCCCGTTATGACTTCCCCTGATTCTGACTACAGGGGACCTACATTTGTCTTTACTAACCTTTTTCTCTTTACATATCTATAGAAACTTTTGCAATCTGTCTTAATGTTCCCTGCAAGCTTCTTCTCATACTCCATTTTCCCTGCCCTAATCAAACCCTTTGTCCTCCTCTGCTGAGTTCTAAATTTCTCCCAGTCCCCAGGTTCACTGCTATTTCTGGCCAATTTGTATGCCACTTCCTTGGCTTTAATACTATCCCTGATTTCCCTTGATAGCCACGGTTGAGCCACCTTCCCTTTTTTATTTCTATGCCAGACAGGAATGTACAATTGTTGTAGTTCATCCATGCGGTCTCTAAATGTCTGCCATTGCCCATCCACAGTCAACCCCTTAAGTATCATTCGCCAATCCATCTCAGCCAATTCACGCCTCATACCTTCAAAGTTAGCCTTCTTTAAGTTCTGGACCATGGTCTCTGAATTAACTGTTTCATTCTCCATCCTAATGCAGAATTCCACCATATTATGGTCACTCTTCCCCAAGGGGCCTCGCACAACGAGATTGCTAATTAATCCTTTCTCATTACATAACACCCAGTCTAAGATGGCCTCCCCCCTAGTTGGTTCCTCGACATATTGGTCTAAAAAACCATCCCTTATGCACTCCAGAAAATCCTCCTCCACCGTATTGCTTCCAGTTTGGTTAGCCCAATCTATGTGCATATTAAAGTCACCCATTATAACTGCTGCACCTTTATTGCACGCACCCCTAATTTCCTGTTTGATGCCCTCCCCAACATCACTACTACTGTTTGGAGGTCTGTACACAACTCCCACTAACGTTTTTTGCCCTTTGGTGTTCTGCAGCTCTACCCATATAGATTCCACATCATCCAAGCTAATGTCCTTCCTAACTATTGCCTTAATCTCCTCCTGAACCAGCAATGCTACCCCACCTCCTTTTCCTTTTATTCTATCCTTCCTGAATGTTGAATACCCCTGGATGTTGAGTTCCCAGCCCTGCTCATCCTGGAGCCACGTCTCCGTAATCCCAATCACATCATATTTGTTAACATCTATTTGCACAGTTAATTCATCCACCTTATTGCGGATACTCCTTGCATTAAGACACAAAGCCTTTAGGCTTGTTTTTTTAACACCCTCTGTCCTTTTAGAATTTTGCTGTACAATGGCCCTTTTTGTTCTTTGCCTTGGGTTTCTCTGCCCTCCACTTTTCCTCATCTCCTTTCTGTCTTTTGTTTTTGCCTCCTTTTTGTTTCCCTCTATCTCCCTGCATTGGTTCCCATCCCCCTGCCATTTTGGTCTCCTAATCTGAGGAAGGACTTCTTGCTATTGAGGGAGTGCAGCGAAGGTTCACCAGACTGATTCCTGGGATGGATGGACTGACATATGAGGAGAGATTGGATCAACTGGGCCTTTATACACTGGAGTTTAGAAGGATGAGAGGGGTTCTTGTAGAAACGTACAAGACTCTGACGGGACTGGACAGGTTAGATGCAGGAAGAATGTTCCCGATGTTGGGGAAGTCCAGAACCAGGGTGTACAGTCTTAGGATAAGGAGTAGGCCATTTAGGACTGAGATGAGGAGAAACTTCTTAACTCAGAGTGTTATGTATTGTCCATGTACATTAAATGTTTAGTTACAATGGTGCGCCACAAGGGGCGCTGTGGTGGGAGACCCGAAAGTACCTGCGAGACAGAGTATAAAAGGCTGACCACCACACCTGATGGGCACTCTGGAGTTACACAATAAAGGACCAAGGTCACATAGTTACTACAACACCAGACTGTGTGGAGTCAGTGATTTGAGTGCAACATACACTACAAATTGGCGACAAGCACACGGACGAGCTCTTCACGCAACCATGGCTACTTTGGGCACGCTAAGGATTTCACAGAGGGTAATGACTGGGATGCCTTTACGGAAAGGCTCGAGTACTATTTTATAGCAAACGACCTGACAGGGGACACAAACGCACTGATAGAGAAGTGTAAGGCGATATTGCTGTCCTGTTGTGGTGAGGAGGTTTACCACCTCGTCAGGGATTTGCTGGCACCCGCGAGCGCTAAGGACAAGTCATATGAGGAGCTGATTGAACTCATTCGTAACCAACTGAAACCGAAGGAGAGCATCCTCATGGCCAGGCACAAATTCTACCACCACTGCAGACCTGAGGGCCAGGATGTCACCAAATATGCTGCGGACATCAGGAGACTTGCGGCGCCGTGTGATTTTGGCACACACCTTGATGAGGCGTTGCGCGACGTCTTTGTTATGGGGATTGGACATGAGGGCCTCCTTCACAAGCTGCTATCTACTGAACCTACAGTCAGCCTGCAGCAAGCCATCAACATCAGTCGGGCATTTATGACGTCGGCTTGCAGCAACAAGCAGATGATCCACACAGTCTCGAACCCGGCAGGTACTAGTCACAGGATAGCGTCCGTCACGGACAAAACTGCAGAACGTGGCTCTGCCCAGGGCAGAGAGCACGGACGTCAGGGTCCTGGAACTCAGAGTCCGCCGAGGGCGGCTAAACGAGTAGCACCATGCTGGCGCTGCGTAGGAAGCCCTGGGGCTCACCGGTGCAGGTTTGCGGAGTATACGTGCAATACCTGCCACACGAAAGGCCACCTTCAGCGTATGTGCAAAAGAAACACGACTCACCGTGTGGCTGAGGAGATGGTAGATGATCTGCTATCCAGCGAGGAGCATTGCGGTTTGGCTCGACGGGCATCCCAGCCCCAGGTAGAAGAAGATGATGTGTTTGGACTGTATACGTGTACCGACGATTCGGCCCCAGTGATTATGAAAGTCAAGAGTAACGGAGTCCCAGTGAGTATGGAAGTGGACACGGGGTCGGGTCAGTCGCTGATGAGTCAGGAAACTTTTGATAAACTGTGGATCACCCCAGCTGCACGACCTAAGCTGGTCCCGGTCACGGTGAAGCTGCACATCTACACCAAGGAACTGATACCTGTTCTTGGCAGAGCGGGTGTGTAGGTATCTCACGGTGGCGAGATGCACAGTTTACCTTTTGTGGAACATTGCAGGTGATGGGCCGACGCTACTCGGCAGGAGATGGATGGGGAAGGTCCGTGGGAGCTGGGAAGACTTCATTCCTCCACAGACCACTGTCGCCCATGTTCACAGGCAGAGCAGGCCTCCATCTTCGGATCGGATGGCAGCGAAGGAAGCGTGAGGGGTTGGGCAGAGCAGCGGCGGCCATCGACTCCCCCCTGCAGAGTCTGAGAGTGAGAAAGAGGCGCTGGAACCAGCAGCAGCGCCGACCGAGCTGGAGAAGAGAGAGGGAGAGCAGGCAGCAGCTCGGTGGATTTCTGGTCACGGCGGATCTCCCTCAGAGCCACGGTGCCGGGCCTGTAGCGATGAGGCTTCTTCACTCCGCCCGTGGCCGGAGTGCTCTTCCGGGCCGCTTTGGTCGCCAGCTGTTTGCGGAGAGAGAGAGAGGGAGAGCAGGCAGCAGCACAGCGAGTTCAAGATGGAGGCGAGCCTCGTGGCAGCAGAGTTCTGCAGAGAGAGGCAGGCAGGCACCAGCAGAGCACCTAAAATGGCGGCGCCCAGTAGAAACCTCGTGGAAAAATCAAAATGGCGTCTTAAAAGGGAAATGTACCCGGAGTCTTAAAGGGGCCTTACACCGTTGGCGGTCCCCACAAAGAGACTTTTGTAAGGGAAAGAGTGAGTCAAAATCATTTCTGTGATTTGTATGATGACGTGATTTATGACAAGAGTTAATATTTTAAGAGTTAAAATGAATACTGTGTTTAAAATGATGAGATGATTGGTGAAAAGAGTTAATATCACAATGCACAGTTAAGAGGGTTCATGGATCTGTGACTAACATGACTAATGGATTAATGCGATTTCTGATTTTATGTGATTTCTGCAATTGTTCAGCGGCTGCAGACAAGCCGCAAAAGGCAACTATTTTCTGAGAACAGAGGCAACGCACCAGTTGCCATACCGTGTCTCAGCGCAGCCCATTACCTCGGGCAAAACCACACCTCACCCAGTGGAGCTGGGATTTAATAACTGTTCAGTGTACCTGCAACCTTTTGATATAACTCTTCAACGCATACAAATGTACTGTCCATGTGTACCTGCTTTCTACTGGAGATTATGTTTGTGTACTTGTATCACCCATGTAAGGACTGCAAGTACCAAATGCTTGCACCGGACCGCAAGCATAATCTCTACATGGGGGGGGGGGAAAGAGGGAAGTGGATGGTCATGGACTCACATTCACAAATCAACCAGGACGAATCAGGCCGAGGTTACCGGCAATTTGCTTTTGGAACTTGCAGGGGAGTGAGATGTTATGTATTGTCCATGTACATTCAATGTATAGTGACAATGGTGCGCCACAAGGGCACTGTGGTGGGAGACCCGAAAGTACCTTCAAGACAGAGTATAAAAGGCTGACCACCACACCTGAAGGGCACTTTGGAGTTACACAATAAAGGACCAAGGTCACAGCAGTTACTACAACACCAGACTGTGTGGAGTCAGTGATTTGAGTGCTACATACGCTACACAGAGAGTTGTTAACCTGTGGAATTCCCTACCACAGAGAGTTGTTGATGCCAGTTCATTGTATATATTTAAGAGGGAGTTAGATATGGCCCGTACGGCAAAAGGGATCAAGGGGTATGGAAAGAAAGCAGGAAAGGGGTACTGAGGGAATGATCAGCCATGATCTTATTGAATGGTGGTGCAGGCTCGAATGGCTAAATGGCCTACTCCTGCATCTATTTTCTATGTTTCTATGTAAATATTTTACCTGTGACTAGTAGTAATCCTATAACCTGCCAATAGTCACCCTGTAACTACAATCAGAATCCGCTTACACTGCTCAAGATCAGGCTCCCTAGTCAATGCCACCGTTAACAAGACCCATCTCTCCTTCCCTATCTCCATGGAGTCTGGTTTGGACTCGGCTTGTGTGTGAAGCGGACAACTCTGAACTGGGAGCCAAAGTCAGAGTCAGTCGGTACTTGGATTTCACATGTCAAAACCAACAAGCACAGATCGACCTGAAGTGAATCAAGAGATCGCATAAAGGTCAGTCGGCTCAGTGTTTGGGGCACTTATTTTGAGCCAGCGGCGATGAAGGAGCAGCGATATATGTCCAAGTCAGAATGGTGTGTGACTTGGAGGGGCCCTTGGAGGTGACGGTGTTCGCATGCGCCTGTTGCTCTTGTCCTTCTAGGTGGTAGGGGTCACAGGTATGAGAGATCCTGTTGAAGAAGCCTCGGTGAGTTGCTGCAGTGCAGCTTATAGATGGTAAACACTGCAGCCATGGTGCGCCAGTGGTGGAGGAAGTGAATGTTTAAGCTGGTAGATGAGGTGCCGATCAAGCGAACTGCTTTGTCCTGGATGATGTCAAGCTTCTCGCGTTGTTGGAACTGCAAGCAGAGAGTATTCCATCACACGCCTGACTTATAGATGGTGGGAAAGTTTTAGGGAGTCAAGAGGTGAATAACTTACCAGCAGCCTCTGACCTGCTCCTGTAGCTACAGTATTTATGTTGTTAGTCCAGTTAAATTTCTGGTCAATGGTGACCCCCAGGATGTTGATGGCGGGGACTCGATGGTGGTAATGCCATTGAATGTCAAGCGGAGGTGTTTAGAATAAGTACTGCTTGATTGCACTGTTGATGACACCTTCGATCATTTGCTGATGATTGAGTGTAGGCTGAAGGTGCGATAAGTAGCCTGATTGGATTTGTCCTGCTTTTTGTAGACAGGACACACCTGGGCAATTTTCCGCTTTGTCAGGTAGATGCCAGTGTTGTAGCTGCACTGGAACAGCTTGGCTAGAGGTGTGGCTAGTTCTGGAATGCAAGTGTTCAGCACTACAACCAGTGTGTTGTCGGGGCCCATAGCTTTGCTGTATCCAGTGTGCTCAGCCGTTTCTTGATATCCACTGCCCTCTAGTCCCTGTTCACCCTAGTCCGCACCGCTTCCCACTCTGTCTATCTCTGTCAGTGCGGAGGAGAAAACTCTGCTGGTTCTGCAGCAGGAATGCTGTTGTAGCACCGAAAGATTCTGCAAGGGTCTTTAAAGGAACAGAAGGACCCTCAAGATCAGTTGCTAAGACCCAGTAATCCGATCCCTAATTCGATTTCCAGGCAAATATTCCAAATTCAGATGTTATGATTATGACATATGAGTGGATCGCTTTACGATAGAGCAGGGCCTTGTTGGTGACAGGAGCCTCTTTAAAATGTTGCACTTTTCAGTGGCTGATTTGGTCATGGGTGGGGGGAAGTGAAAGGAATACCATGCTGCAGGCATTTGTAGGTCTGATTTAAATAGAATCATTTAAAACCAGTATACATCGAATCTCACAACTTTTCAGGTTTGGCTCCACAACTTGCTGATATAAAATGGCACATGAGGAGTGCTGGAACTTGGCCTGTTCATGTAGGCTTCTTAAAAGTAGGTGACAGTTTTAGTTGCTGATAATATGTTTTTTTGTGTGTTTTAGATTATATTTTGAAGTACGTTGCTCTATGTTCCATGGTTTTCCTGTGCAGTCTACCATTTTTACATTTTGGAGGTTTATTTTGCCCAATAATTTCCTTCATTTAAATCACAGCAAAGTGGTGAGATTAGGTATCCCTTTGGGGGCTCCGAAAATGTTTGTATTTTTTAGATAAGGAGAAGGTGTTCCTCAATGGCCAATGAGTACTGCAATGACACACAAGCCGTTTTGGATAATCCCGTTACCACCTTAGGATTTATGCACCCCTTCACACACACCTGCACATGTCAGAGGAGACCTTTTTTTGCTTCACAAGCCTGGCAGTCACAGAGTTCTACCATCTGCTGCAGGATGTCCTTCAGACAACATCTGGAACAGAGATGACCCTGTCCCAGAGAAGCCAAGGTTACTGTATCGTTAATATTTCAAGCCACCCCAGAGGACATCTGCTGCACCAAGCAGACTGCAAGGCCGTTTTAGTTGCTGGTAAAATTTTGCAAAGGAGTTGAAAAATGCTGCGTTTGCAAGAGGCGACACTTTCATCACCCCCTGGATGGTGAGGGGTGTGGGGGGGGTTGGGGCATCAAGCTGGATTGGGAAAGTTCCCTCAAATGTAAATTATTGCAGATGGCTCTCATCTGTGAATATAAGGGCACATCATATTCATTCAGTGGTCCACATGAACAGCATTTTTAACCCTTCCGCCCAGAGACAGTCTAACCCCGTCATTCAATCTGCTCAACTATCTATATCAGCCTCCCTGATGTAAAAAAAAATCACTTGATAATATTATTATAGCTTTCAAGATTTCCATTGATAAAAATAAATAAATCTTTACTAAATATTCTTTATAAATACAATGAAACATGGGTGCTCTAGTCATCATTTCTCTTTCTCTCAGTTCTTTTCTCTCTCCAAAATTCTGATTCATCGCTGGTTACTGAATTTGAAATGAACTGCAAGAGATTTGCATATAAGAATGTGTGACACCAAAGCATGATGATGAGTAGTGTGATGCCAAATAGATGAAGAGTAGGGAATGGGTGTGAAGCATCATTTTCACAGTACTTTTAAAATGTTGTCACTGTTTGGAGGAAAGGCAACAGCAAATAGTAAGCACAGCAAGGTCCCACAAACAGCAATGTGATAACATATTGATGACAATCAGACAATCTGTGGTTTTTAGCGATACTGGTTGAGGGATCAATATTGGCCAGGGCACTAGGGAAAACTCTCCTGCTCTTATTCCAATGGTGCCATGTGATTTTTACATCCCCCTGAGAGAGCAGACGGGACTTTGGTTAAACGCCTCATCCAAAAGGCTCCATCAGCACTGCACAGAAATGTCAGCTTAGATTATGTGCTCAAGTCTTCGAGTGGGACTTGATCCCACAACCTTCTGATACAGAGGCAGGAGTGCTTGTTACAATGCTTTTTACCACTGAGCCAAGGCTGATACCTCCCCCGGAATATAGATTACAGTCAGGCAACCTAGGCAGCTGGCTTGGTATTTTTTTCTGTACTGTGTTGGCGGGAGGACTGAAGATGACTAAGTAAATAAAATAAACTTTATAGCATGTGAATATTAATTAACACAATTTTAACAACATGCTAAATAGCACTAACGATTGAGATCTGACTCTACACGGCAGATAATCCTAGGCCCAGTCTGATACGTTGTGTCACCTCGGCATAGCAAACATTGGAAAATCAAACAGGTCAAAGTGTAAAGCAACCAGCTTTACCTCTGGATAGCTAACTGGATAGCTCTATCAAAGAGCTGGCACAGACACAATGGGCCAAATAACCTCCTTCTCTGCTGTAAGATTCAACTCTATGATAAGCCCTTAAAAGGCCCAATGGAACACTCATCAGCTCAAAGCTCATGTGAGTTCTGTTGAGGCCTTAGGAGAGGTCCTCAAAAGCGAGCAAGAGTAAGATAATTGATATTGGAGGAGATGTATACGACTTCAAATAAGATTAATTACCTTATAAATAATTGCCCTGAGCTTTCTCAGGAGCTGAAAAGAAAATTAGTTTAATTTATCTTTGGCCCTTCTTGGGCCACAAGGTTTGCCAACCTCACAGCACTGTGCATGGACTGGAGCGGTACAAGAAGGAGCCTTACCAAAACCTTCTCAAGGGCAATTAGGGATGGACAAGAAATGCTGGCCTTCCCCGTGATGTCCACATCCCGTGAATGAATTTTAAAATACAGAATTGCTGTGTGCAACTCCGACTCTCATCAGTGAAAGAGGATGGGTGCCTCTGAAGAAGCCTGACAGGTCTCCTGTCTTGATTATTGCTATGTATGTATGTAAACCTCATCAATATGTAAGACTTGCCACCAGGGGGCACACCTGTGGGAGACCTAAAGGTCACCTGTGCACCCTGGGCAAACAGGTATAAAAGATAATCTACCATGCTGCCTCCTCATCCTGGAGTCTGAATAAAGAGACCAAGGTCACAACAGTTTGAGCTTACAATGCAGCCTGGTGGAATTATTCTGAACATAGCAATTGGAGTCGAGTAACGGATCACGAACTTTCACGTTGGTATTCTTGAGAGATTTGTTGGGGGTGATGATTGGGAAGCCTTCGTTGAGCATCTCGACCAGTACTTCATAGCCAACGAACTGGACAAGGTTGAGACGGCGGTCAAACGCAGGGCGATTCTCCTCACCGTATGTGGGTCTTCGATATATGGCCTCCTCAAAAATCTGCTGGCACCAGACAAACCAAAGGACAAGACTTACACAGAGCTGTGTATGCTGCTTCAGGAATACCTCAAGCCGAAGGAGAGCATCTTAATGGCTAGATATTGCTTTTACACGCACCATTGCTCCAAGGTCCAGAATGTGGCGAGCTTTGTCGCCGACCTAAGACGCCTTGCGGGACAGTGCGAATTTGCCGGATCTTTGGAGGAAATGTTGCGGGACTTTTTCGTGCTTGGAATTGGCCACGAGGTCATTCTTCGCAAACTGCTGTCTGCCGAATCCCTAGATCTGAGCAAAGCCATCACGATAGCCCAGGTTTTCATATCCACGAGTGACAACACAAAACAAATATCTTCACAGAATCGAAGCTCATCGGCAAGTACTGTACATAAAATAATGCATTCAGCAGGCAGAACTATACATGGCAGGGCCTACATGACCGCAGAGGCCAGGCCTAGGGTGACCCGAGTCCACCGTGGGGCGTGAATGTGCATCCATTAACACCATGTTGGCACTGAGGGGGCAGTCATAGAGCCCATCAATGTCGATTCAAGCACTATGTGTGCAAGGGCTGTGGAACAATGGGGCACCTCCAGCGAACGTGCAAATGATCTCTGACTCACCAAGTGGCAGAGTCAGGAGAGGACGACCGATCCAGCGAGTATCACACTGAACCAACAGGAGAGGCAACTCAACCTGAGGCTGAAGAGGCAGTATATGGGATACACACCTTCACCACCAAAAGCTCTCCAATAATGTTAAAAGTTAAACTCAACAGCACTCCAGTCTCCATGGAATTGGACACGGGTGCAAGTCAATCAATAATGAGCCAGAAGGCATTCGAAAGGCTGTGGTGCGACAGGGCACAACGATCCAAGTTGATCCCGATTCAGGCAAAGCTGCGCACCTATACCAAGGAACTCATACCAGTTATTGGTAGAGCGGACATAAGAGTATTCCATGAGGGAGCAGTGCACGATTTACCACTGTGGATTGTTTCAAGTGATGGGCCAATGCTGCTTGGTAGAAGGTGGATGGGAAAGATTCGATGGAACTGGGAAGACCTCCGTGTACCTTCTCTGGCGAACAACGTCTCCCTTGCTCAAAGGCTGAGCAAGCCCCCACCTTCAGCTGAACCAGGCATTGAATTGCAGATCCATTTGCAGATCCACGAGGCACAGGCCGCTCATCATGACCACGAAGAGGTAAAGATCAACCGAGCAGCGGTACAGGCGCGGAACCCACCACCCAAAGCCGACGACCTTTTCGCGACGATGGAAGAGGCTCCAGGTCAACCAAGCAGAGGGGGAATCCGGCCGAAATGATCCGAATGCATCTTCCCAATGCCAGAGGCAAAATCCTTGGGGAGGAAGATCGCGGCAGTCGGCATCACAGACATGGACAAGAGTGCGTCCAGACCACGAGATGAAAGTGCATCCAGACCACAGGACGAGAGAGCGTCCAGACCACAGGATGTTGCCGCAACGAAACAGAGGCATGTGTTGCCCAGCAAGGAAGATGACTGAGCTTGGGGCAAAGGTAAAGGGGCAGCCGCTGAGAAGGCCAGGAACCCACTACGTTCCAATAAGTTGTGTGCACTGTGTAACCCATGTGAGCGCTCTTTCGCGGCCAATTATGTATTATCATATGTGGTCAGGGGTACCTTACAACAAGCCAAAGTGGCGGGCCAACACCAACCGGTCGTATATGTATCTGACAAAGTACTTGAAACAAGCGATGTGTTATCACACGGTGTCGGGCGTGTTGTACTGCAAGCCAAAGTAGCGGGCGAACCCCAACCAGTTGTATCCAATAAGTTAACCAAGGCTGTAGCCTGTGTTCACGGGACAAAAAAGAGACATACCAAAGAGTGTCCCAATATTTGCTCGAGTCAGACAAGCTGCCAATCTCACAGGCCTTGGTGAGGCCACACCTGGAGTATTGTGTACAGTTTTGGTCTCCTAACTTGAGGAAGGACATTCTTGCTATTGAGGGAGTGCAGCGAAGGTTCACCAGACTGATTCTCGGGATGGCGGGACTGACATATCAAGAAAGACTGGATCAACTGGGCTTGTACTCACTGGAGTTCAGAAAAATAAGAGGGGATCTCATAGAAACGTTTAAAATTCTGACGGGTTTAGACAGGTTAGATGCAGGAAGAATGTTCCCAATGTTGGGGAAGTCCAGAACCAGGGGGCACAATCTAAGGATAAGGGGTAAGCCATTTAGGACCGAGATGAGGAGAAACTTCTTCACCCAGAGAGTGGTGAACCTGTGGAATTCTCTACCATAGAAAGTTGTGGAGGCCAATTCACTAACTATATTCAAAAAGGAGTTAGATGTAGTCCTTACTACTAGGGGGATCAAGGTGTATGGCGAGAAAGCAGGAATGGGGTACTGAAGTTGCATGTTCAGCCATGAACTCATTGAATGGCGGTGCAGGCTCGAAGGGCCGAATGGCCTACTCCTGTACCTATTTTCTATGTTCCTATGTTTCTATGTTTTGGAGAGCAGAGGCACTATTATCAATGCTTTGTTTCGAATATGTCTAACACTGTCTGTGCACTGTAACATGATCTGCCACAGGCCAGGCACTGAGAACGGCGCTGATGCCCTCAGTTGGCTACTGTTGCCCACCACCGGGGTGGAAACGGCGCAGCCCGCAGACCTGCTCGTTGTTATGGAAGTGCTAGAAAGCGAGGGGTCAACCGTAACGGCTCCCCAGTTTAGGACCTGGACCATCCAGGATCCCACGTTACCGCCTGCTAACGGCGAACCGCTAGACGGGATGTTGCAGCTTATCCAAACGTTTACCACTTCTACCTTACAAGTACAGTCATTTTCTGTTCTGAAATTAAGGCCTAACTGCAGCGTGACATCCTGTGCACTTTGGATGAGATCGAAGACCTGTTCAATTGATAATACAGCCGCATTCGCTCTATCCAGTCCAATGCTACCATCACACTAAATTGCATAATCAACTCCTTTATCTTTTAATAGTTTCGCTTGGTATTAGGATAGCTAATTCTGGTCAGTCAATTGAAATTATCTAGATTAGCATCACATACTCGAATAGAAGAGAATAAAACAGAAGTTTTCTGATTGAATATTTTGATTTCAAAGAAGAGGTTTTTTTACCTCCATGTTATGCAGTTCCAGGAAATAGGAGCATTTAAAAAATATATTTCATTTTAGAATAAATGAAAATCTCTCTAAACAATGCTAACTTTATTAGTTTTTATCCCTGCATCAAAATAGCACTGTTTGTATAAAAAAATGACAACACACAAATTTGAAAAATCATGGCTAATGTCCCAGTTCTTCATCTTTAGGGGTGTACTAACTATGGATGTGAAGTTGCATTCACCAAATATGTGCTTTTAAACTTACAAAGCCAGGGGAATAGAAAGATATATAGGGTACATTATTGCTAGTCGTGTGATATGGAAAACCTTTCTAAGTAAAGAAGACTGGATAAATCATCAGTGACAAAGTCAGGTAGATTATTGACAGCCTCTTAAGTGGAGATATTTATCATAGCATCCTGCAGGCATGATAAGATATTTCCTATTTCTCTGTATCTGCAGTGTAAAATGTCATTCTGTTTACTTTCTCCTATTCCCACTTTATGAATGATATTCTTCCACTCCTCAGGCTTCTGACTGAGAGGGAGGTTCAAGTGAACAATTCCCAGGGATCTGTCGTTGGTCTTCTGCAACCAACCTCCAGGAAATACACAAAAATTATAGGGATGGATGTCGTCAAATTTCCATTCCCTTCCCTGGAGAAAGTGTCTCACCTTGGTGGTCTGGCTCAGATTGTAAACGAATCACTGAGGAAGGGGGAAAAAGAGAAACTTGTGTCATATCACACTGACACCATGAAATGCTGTTGTCCTGCCTACATATATCATTCTTTCATAGGCACTTAGTCGTTCAAACTGATATTTAGATTAATGTTGGTCTGTGAAACACTGCATTCAATCTCTGTTTTAGGGATACCCAGAGGATTAAAATTTTAAGTCTAAACAGTCAAAACTCAGCTCAAATTCCTATCGTTTTTATTCTCAATGTCAAAATGAAAGCTGAAACTGAACCAGGCTTTGAGGTTACAGGAGTGAGTAGCGCTGAGATATCTTAAAACACAAACCAAGCCACCACCCAGTCCAAGGCTTTTCCCTCCCCCTGTACCGAATGTCAATGAAACATTTGAGTTTCCTTCAGCTGAACAGCCAGTATGCTTTGCTTCGGCTTTGTTAACATTCTTACTGTGTACGCCAAACCTAACCCAATTAGCCCAGAAAGAAAGAGATGAAGATGTCAGCATTAGTGTTAGATTGCTCAAGAAATTAAAGCCATGGTTAATTGCTGTCTAGGCAGATTAATCAAACTGTATCCCAGCAGAATCCCTGATTGTTTTAGTGTGGCGGATAAAGAAGAAAAACTACTGCTGCTTTCCAAATGAAACATGAAAGACTAACGTGGTTATACAATGGGTAAGTTATATTAATGGTGCGACATAAAACAAATACAGATGTTAGCTCTCTCACAGCTAATTATACCAGAGGCTGTGCCAATTCTTCTAGGTATTAACAGGCTTGCATAGATTTTCTTAAAATCTTTTTTTTTTGTAGCCCCAGTCTATTTGCTCATCACAAGGAAGGGCACTAATGCTGGAGGTTTGACAGTTTGTGCTGAGTGGCGGCATCAAGTACTTGTGGAAACAGATGTGACACTGATTGGATAGAATGTGCAGCTTTTCTTAAGCTCTGTAACTTATCTGCTGGTGTGCTGTGCAGTGATCCAGTTTTCCTTCAGCAACATGGACAGCACCTCCTTGTTACAGTGCCGTCTGAGTGCCCTTATTGTCCAAAAAAAGAAACGGATGATAGAACAGTTTGGGGCATACAATGCTAATATGTGATTCATTGCTCAGAAGTGACTGTACATTCCCAACATTCGACAAGCTGGTTTGTATCAGTCATTTTGTTTGGAGGGCTCATTTGATCCAAAAATCTGGCCAAAATGATGGAACTCACCCAACAGAAACAAACAGTTGGACTGAAGGACCACCTTGATTGTCAGATCATTCACATCCCACATGGTCTAATTTTGGCAATCATGTACGTTGTTCCAGAAATAGATCATGTGGCCTGCAGAAGATTGGCCATCAATGAAACAGCTCATTACCAATGCTTTCAGGTTGCTTTAATTCATGCAAGTTGCAGATTTAATAAAGGATATCAAAAGTTAGTCATAATTATAACCATTGATTTTTAAATAGGGTACTCTTTGTGAAACTCACTCTTTAATATAGCCACACTTGGTCCTTTGGGGCTTTGTAAATGCTGCATCTCCTGTTTATATTCTTGCCTTTCCTCCCTTTAGGTAATTTAATGGGCCATTCTGACTGGCTTGCCTTTTTTCCAATAGATCGCTTCCTGTTTTCATCCTTGTTTTATACAAAAGCGCAAAGGCTACAGGTGAGGGATATTGACCAAAGCACTTTGCTGTCATACTCTTATGAGATAACTGGAGAGAATTTTGATTTGCTATAATCTTCCTGTGGAACTTTTTTATTGGCATGTAAGTATGAGGGGAAGATCTTCTTTGATATAAGTCAGCCTATTAGATAAAAGACAATCTGAGAGCTGTCAAAGTCATGTAGAATGAGAGAGGCCTCCAAGGATCTTGGCCCCCTCCTATTTCTCATCTACATGTTGCTCCTTGGCAACGTCATCCAAAAAGACAGCATCAGTTTCCACATGTACGCTAATGACACCCAGCTCTACCTCACCACCACTTCTCTCGACCCCTCCATGGTCTCTAAATTGTCAGACTGCTTGTCCGACATTCAGTTCTAGATGAGTAGAAATGTTCTCCAATTGAATATTGGGAAGAATGAAGTCATTTTTTTCAGTCCCCGCCACAAACTCCGTTCCCTAGCCAATGACTCCATCCCTCCATCCTTCTCCCCAACTCCTGTCTGAGGCTGGACTAGACTGTTCACAACCTTGGTGTCATATTTGAACCTGAAATGAGCTTTCAACCACATATCTACAGCATAACTAAGGCCACCTATTTCCACCTCTGTAACATCGCCCATCTCTGCCCCTGCCTCAGCTCATCCCGTGCTGAAGCCCTCATCCATGCTTTTGTTACCTCAAGACTTAACTATTCCAACACATTCCTGGCTGGCCTCCCACATTCTACTCTACATAAAATAGAGGTGATCCAAAATCCGGCTGCCCGTGTCCTAACTCGCACCAAGTCCCGTTCACCCATCACCTTTGTGCTCACTGACCTACACTGTGTTGTGTATGCAATAACTGTTAGACTGAGTACTGTTTATCTCCAAGAGGTATGACCTTGGCTCTGCTTTATTAAGGCCCAAAGTGACTAATATACAAAATGGTTGGCCTTTTATACTTGGGCTGCACACACGTGCCTCCAAAAGTGATGCCATCTAGTGGCTAGTGATCCCAAAGGTACATACATGAAAATACCCCCCTCTGAGATATTAACACAGTCTTTTACAAATTGAGATGGTCCAGTGTTTTACGCTTCCGGGTTGACCGTCTCAGTTCAACTCCAGCCTTGGGTGAGTGTTCAGAGTCTGTTGTGACTGGTGGCTGGGTGGTTGATCTGGTGGGAGTGGCAATGGACATGTCAGTGATTGAAAGTCCCAATTCACTGATGACCACTGAGCCCTCTGATGACTGGGGATAGGTTGGTTGGTCGTCGATTGTCTCTTCCTCCGACTCGTTCCGGTTCGTCTGTGTGCCGCAGCTTTGTCTGATCCATATGTTTCCTGCATGTTTGCCCATTTTTGAGCTTGACAATAAATACTCTGTTGCCCTCGTTGACCATGACAGTACCAGCTGGCTTGGGACGCTGACCATAATTCAGAACATATACAGGATCATTTACAGAAATATCGCGTGACAGAGCTGCACGATCGTGATACCCTTGCTGATTGTGTCTTCTATATTCAACATGATTATTCAAGTCAGGTTGTACAAGAGATAGCTTGGTCTTAAGACCTTTCTTCATCATTAGTTCAGCAGGCGAGACCCCGGTAAGCGTGTGTGGTCTTGTCCTGTAACTAAGCAGTATGCATGTCAGGCGGGTCTGCAGTGACCCTTGGGTTACTCACTTCATACTCTGCTTTATGATTTTGACAGCACATTCTGCTTGTCCATTGGATGCAGGTTTGAATGGTGCTGACCTTACATATTTGATACCATTAACTTTCATGAACTCTTGAAACTCCAGACTAGTGAAGCATGATCCATTGTCGCTAACGATGTCGGGCAGGCCATGTGTCAGGAACATGACAGTGAGATTCTCAATGGTAACTGTGGATGTGCTGGATGACATGATTATACTCTATCCAATTCGAATATGTATCCACCACAACTAAAACATCTTTCCCATAAAGGAGCCTGCAAAATCTACGTGGATCCTGGACCATGGTTTGATGGCCACGACCACAGACGCAGCGGCGATTTTGCTGGGACTTTGCTGAGCTGCATGCAAGTGTTGCACTGATGCACACATGATTCCAGCTCAGAGTCAATTCCCAGCCACCATACACGAGACCTGGCGATGGCTTTCATCATTACAATGCTGGCATGCGTGCTATGTAGCTCACGTACAAATTTCTCTCTCCCTTTCTTGGGCATAACAACATAATTGCCCCACAGTATACAATCCGACTGAATAGACAGTTCGTCTTTGCGACAAATGTAAGGTTTGATGTTCTCACACATTTGCTTGGGTATGGCAGACCAATCGCCTTTGAGGCTGCAACTTTTCACCGCCGATAAAATCGGGTCCAGGTCTTAACTTGTTGAGCCGTGACAGGGGTTCCTTCACTCTCAAAAACATCCATAACAAACAATAGATCCACCGATTGTGGCGTTTCTACCTCCGGTGTGGGCAATGGCAGATGGCTCAAAGCATCGACACAATTCTCGGTGCCAGATCTATGGCGGATGACATAATCATAAGCGGATAATATCAGTGGCCACCTCTAGATGCGGGATGAAGCATTGGTATTGATATCTTTGTTTTTAGAGAACAGTGAAATGAGCGGCTTGTGATCTGCCTCCATTTCAAACTGAAGACCAAACAGGTACTGATGCATCTTTTTAACCCCATACACATAGGCTAGTGCTTCTTTCTGCACCATGCTGTAGGCTCGTTCTGTTTTAGAAAAACTTTTTGAAGCATACGCGACTGGTTGAAGTTTACCCGACTAATTAGCTTGTTGGAGTACGCAACCAATTCCATATGACGAAGCATCACAGGCCAATACTAAACATTTACATGGGACATAATGTATCAGCAGCATATTAGAGCAAGGCAGATAGTGGCTTTCTCAAAAGCTCTGTCTTGAGTTGCACCCCACATCCAGTTGTCGCCTTTTCTTAGCAGCATATGCAGCGGTTCTAATTGTAAAGTCCTTACTCAATGGCACAAAACCCACACTAGGCATATTCTATGGACAAGGTCACTCTATGACCTGAACCTTTATTCACAGGACCAGAAGTGATGACCCTGCGTGGGACCTCTCTTTATATACCTGGATGACCAGGTAAGGAGTGTCTCCCACAAGTTCACCCCCTGTGGTCAAGGTGTGCATTGCTTAAGTATATACAGTATTGCAGTGGTGTTACATAGAGGTTACATACATGACATCACCTCCCCCCCCAAAGTCTTATTGGGATCAGAGGTTAAGTCTTTCCGTTGGTCTACACTCCCTCGTGGAGTGCCGCAGTTGGGGCTCTGGTTTTTGAGCCTTGGCGTGAGTGTCTGTCACCTGTGGTGATTCCGACCTGTCCAGACTGACTGCCGGGACTGTGCATGCTGCTGAATGTTCTTGTTGCTCGTTCACTGGCGGTGGTGTGAGCACCATCTCATGCTCTTCCTCGGGTTCCTCAGTGTCTATGCTGAACCTTTTTTTTTTACTTGGTCCAGATGCTTACGGCATATCTGCCCATTGTTAAGTTTAACCACGACAACCCTGTTCCCCTCTTTGTCCAATACAGTATCTTCAAGCCATTTGGACCCCATGGCGTGATTGAGGACGAATACAGGGTCATTTATTTCTATACATCTCCCCCTTGAATTTTGGTCATTGTACTCATTTTGGGACTGGCGCTTGCCCTCAACTATGTCGGACAGGACTGGGTGAATGAGGGACAACCGAGTTTTGAGTGTTCGTTTCATGAGTAGCTCAGCGGGCGAGACCCCCGTGAGCGAGTGCGGTCTGGACCTATAGGCCAGCAGGAGGCGCAATAGGCGGCACTGAAGGGAGGGTCCTTAAATCCTGAGCATGCCTTGTTTAATGATTTGGACCACACGTTCCACCTGACCATTGGAGGCCGGCTTGAACGGTGCTGTCCTGACATGGTTGATGTCATTGCCCGACATGAACTCCCGGAATTGGTAGCTCGTGAAACATGGGCCATTATCGCTAACAAGGATGTCCGGCAACCCATGGGTTGCAAAGACCGCACGTAGGCTGTCCACAGTGGTGGATGTCGTGCACAAATTCAAAATGATGCACTCGATCCATTTCGAGTACGCATCTACCACAATGAGAAACATTTTTCCCATGAACAGGCCCGCGTAGTCTACATGAATGCGTGACCATGGCCTGGTGGGCCAGGGCCACGGGCTGAGCGGGGCCTCCCTAGAGGCATTACCCAACTGGACACATGTCGTGCACCTGCGAACACAGTGTTCCAGGTCTGAATCAATTCCCGGCCACCAAACATGTGACCGGGCAATGGCCTTCATCAGAACGATGCCTGGATGCTCGCTATGGAGTTCCCTGATGAATGCCTCCCTGCCCCTCTGGGGCATGACTACCCGGCTGCCCCATAGTAGGCAGTCAGCTTGGATGGCGAGCTCATCCATCCGCCTGTGAAACGGTCTGACCTCCTCAGGGCATGCTCCTATCTCTGATTAAGAAATGCTCCAGTCAGGACACATTTCTTAATCAGAGATAGGAGGGGATCTCTGTTTGTCCAGATTTTGATCTGGCGGGCTGTGATGGGGGAGCCTGCACTGTCAAAGGCATCAACGGCCATGACCATCTCAACGCTTTGTTCCGCTGCCCCCTCAGTGGTGGCCAGTGGAAGCCTGCTGAGCGTGTCAGCGCAATTTTCAGTGCCGGCCGGTGCCGGATGGAGTAGTCATAAGCAGCCAGCATGAGAGCCCATTGCTGTATGCGAGCTGACGCGTTGGCATTGACAGCTTTGCTGTCTGACAACAGGGATGTTAACGGCTTGTAGTCCATTTCTAATTCGAACCTCCTGCCAAAAAGATACTGATGCATTTTTTTTACACCATAGACACACGTGAGTGCCTCCTTCTCACCCATCCCATATGTCCGTTCTGCTTGAGTGCACGACCTGGAATCATAAGCCACAGGTTGTAGTTGGCCCTCAGCATTACTCTGCTGCAACATGCACCCAACCCAATAGGACGATGCATCATATGTCTGAACCAATTTCTTACAGGGGTCGTACAGGGTCAATAACTTATTTGAACAAAGTAGGTTCTGCGTCCGATTGAAATCCCGTTCTTGACAGTCCTCCCAAAACCAATCACAACCCTTACGCAGGAGCACGTGAAGCGACTCCAATAACGTGCTTAAGTTCGGCAGAAAGTTCAAGAGTCCCAGAAATGAACGCAACTCTGATGTGTTGCAAGGCCTGTGCGCTCGTTGAATCACCTCTGTTTTGGATTCGGTGGGCCGAATCCCATCTGCAGCAACCCCCCTGCCCAGAAACTCAACCTCAGGAGCCAAAAACACACATTTAGACTTCTTGAGTCACAGGCCTACCTGGTCCAGTCAGTGTAGCACCTCCTCCAGGTTGTGGAGATGTTCCTCGGTGTCACGACCTGTGATGAGGATGTCATCCTGAAATACGATTGTTCCAGGAATGGATTAAGCAGGCTTTCCATGTTTCTTTGAAAAATCGCGGCCGCTGATCGAATGCCAAACGGGCACCTGTTGTAAACAACAGTCCCTTGTGCATAGTGATGGTGGTCAGCAGTTGAGATTCGTCGGCCAGTTCTTGGGTCATATAGGCTGAAGTGAGGTCCAACTTGGTAAACAGCTTGCCGCCTGCCAGCGTGGCAAAAAGATCCTCCGCTCTCGGGAGTGGGTATTTGTCTTGTACGGACACCTGATTGATAGTGGCCTTGTAGTCGCCACAGATCCTGACAGAACCATCCGCTTTTAGGACGGGAATGATGGGGCTCTCCCAGTCGCTGATTTCAACGGACGAGATGATACCCTCTCTCAGCAAACGGTCCAATTCGCTCTCAATTTTCTCCTGCATCACATACGGCACCGCTCTGACTTTGTGGTGCACTGGTCTGGCGTCCAGGGTGATGCGTATCACTACTTTGGTGCCTTTGAATATCCTGACGCCAGATTGGAATAGTGACTCAAATTGTTGTAGGACTTGTGAGCACGAACCTCGCACCACAGATGACATTGCGTGCACATCCCCCCATTTCCAGTTCATCTCAGCTAACCAGCTCCTTCCCAACATTGCGGGACCATTGCCCGGGACATTCCAAAGCGGCAGCCGGTTCACTGATCGATTGTGTGTGACCACCAACATTGCAATGCCTAGTACTGGAATGATTTATTTGGTATACGTCCATAGTTGTGTCTCAATGCGTTCTAGTTTGGGTCAACTGGCTTTGAGTGGCCATAGCTTTTAGAATTGTTGAACGCTCATGAGTGACTGGCTGGCCCCTGTGTCCAGCTCCATGCGTACAGGGATGCCGTTTAATAAAACCTTCATCATCATTGGTGGCGTTTTGGTATATGAGCTGTGAATGTTTGCCACATGAACCTGCTGAACTTCAGCGTCCATTGATTTGCCCCAAGAGTCATCCTGCATCACAGACCCCTCTTCTGGTCCATCCACCTCGTAAATTAGCCTGGTTACAGGCTTCCTGCACATTCGAGCTAAGTGGCCACTGAGGTTGCAATTTCTGCAGACAAATTGATGAAACCTGCAAGTCCTGGCAGAGTGTTTGCCCCCACACCTCTAGCATGAGCGGAGATTCCCATTGTTGTGAACAAAGGAGCTATGACCCGGCATTCCTCGCTGATTGTCCATTTGACTTCCCTTGAGTAGCCTCTTAGTGGGTGTCAATGGCCCCATCCCAGACCGCATTGTCCACTGAGATAGCGTAAATGTCCGTTCAGCCTGCCATTGTCTCTGTTGAAAACCTGCTCTGGGGTCTATTGCTGCCTGTGGTGTGTCGAACTGCCCTTGCTTGCCTGCGAGGCTCTGAGTCGTGTTTATGATATTGACTCCCTGATCACCTGCCGTTTTGGAGGCAGAATTGCGCGCGTATATTATTTTGGTTTCCTCCTCCCCCGTCATGAAAGTCTGAGCCATCAACGTCGCCGCTTCCAAAGTCAAGTCCTTCGTCTCGATTAACTTTCGGAAAATCCCCACATAACCGATGCCCTCAATAAAGAAATCCCTTAACATCTCCCCCCTGCAGGCGTCTGTGAACTTACAGAGGCTGGCCAAATGCCGGAGATCCGCAACGAAGTCCGGTATGCTCTGTCCTTCACGACGTCGGTGAGTATAGAATCTGTGTCGGGCCATGTGTATGCTGCTCGTCGGTTTGAGGTGCTCACCGATTAGTTTGCTGAGCTCTTCAAAGGTTTTGTCCGCAGGCTTTTCGGGTGCTAGTAGGTCCTTCATGAGTGCGTAAGTCTTATGTCCGCAGCTGGTCAGCAGATGGGCCCTTCGCTTATCGGCCGCTGCATCTCTCAGCCATTCTTTCGTGACAAAGCTTTGCTGAAGCCTCTCAATGAAATCGTCCCAATCCTCACCAACACAGTACCATTCCTCTTTGCTACCGGTGGCCATTCTCGTGGGTCGTTGATTCCCGTTTCTCGTGCGCCAATGTAACGTCCTTACTCAATGGCACAAAACCCACACGAGGCACATTCTATGGACAAGGTCACTCTATGACCTGAATCTTTATTCACAGGATCAAGAAGTGATGACCCTGCGTGGGACCTCTCTTTATATATCTGGGTGACCAGGTAAGGAGTGTCTCCCACAAGTTCACCCCCTGTGGCCAAGGTGTGCATTGCTTAAGTATGTACAGTATTGCAGTGGTGTTACATAGAGGTTATATACATGACAATAATAAACTGCTCCATTTAGGTAGGACATTACCATAGTACTTGAGTAGACCCAGGAACGAACGCAGCCCAGTCACATTCTGCGGCTTGGGTGCATTCTTGATGGCCTTGGTTTTCGCATTCTGATGCCGGCAGCAGCAATTTTCCTCCCCAGGAATTCGATCTCTGGTGCCATGAAGACGCACTTCGAACGTTTCAGTCTGAGTCCCACTTTGTCGAGACAATGTAGAAACTCTTCCAGGTTGTTCAGATGTTCCTCGGAGTCACGACCAGTTATCAGGATATCATCTTGGAACATGATGGTTCTGGGAATGGACTTCAGTAGACTCTCCATGTTCCTCTGAAATATTGCTGCAGCCGAGCGAATTCCAAAAGGACACCTGTGATAAATAAATAGTCCTTTATGCATGTTAATGCACGTAAGTCTCTTCGAAGTCTCGACCAGCTCCTATCATGTAGGCCGACCTCAAGTCCAGTTTGGTGAACGACTTCCCCCCGGCTAGCGTTGTAAACAAGTCATCAGCCTTCAGTAACGGGTACTGATCCTGTTTTGAAACCCTGTTGATCGTAGCCTTGTCGTGTCCACAGATTCTGACTGTGCCATCACTTTTCAGCACAGGAACAATGGGGCTGGCCCATTCATTATATTCAACCGGTGATATGATTCCTTCATGCTGGAGTCTATCCAGTTCAATTTCGATCTTCTCCCTCATCATATACTGAACTGCCAGAGCTTTATGATGGACGGGTCTTGCATCCGAGTCCACGTGGTTCTGCACTTTGGCTCCCGTGAAGTTGCCGATGTCTGGTTCGAACAGCGAGGAGAACGTGCTCAGTACTTGGGCACATGTATCTTTCTCCGACGACAATGCCTTGATGTCGTTCCAATCGCATCTGATTTTTTTCAAGCCAGTTCCCGCCAAACAACATTGGGCCATTGCCTGGAACAATCCATAGCGGTAACTCGTGAACCGCACCGTCATACGACACTTTAATCGTGGCACTGCCAATCACCGTTATGAGTTCTTCGGTGTACATGCACAACTTGTCATTAACTGGACTCAGCCTGGGCCTCATAGCCTTAGTATCCCACAGCTTGTCGAATGCCCTCTGGCTCATTATTGATTGACTCGCCCCCATGTCCAGTTCCATCAATACCGGCACCCCATTAAATTTCACATTGATCATTATCGGTTTGATCTTAGTTAGGAATGAGTACAGTCCATACACTTCCTCCTCTTGTATCTCGGATTGCTTTTCCATATCTGCGTTAGTCTGACCATCATCCTCCACTTGGTGTGTCACAGCACGCTTGCTCATCTGCAGATACTTGCGCTGGAGATGCCCCACTCTCAGACAGCCTTTGCAATTATATTGCTTAAATCGGCAATGCTGGTGCCGGTGATTTCCCCCACAATGCCAACACAGAAATCGGATGCATTCCCGCTGGTGGACTTTGGGCAGCCACAGGTTTCGCATAAGCAGTCGGGTAGGCTTTGCCGTGTGCCGCTCTGCCGAACGCCGAATCAATCATATTTACAGTACTTGTTGAGTTTTGATTTTTCACCGATCTGCTTAAGACTGCTATCTGTCATCATGCATGACTGAGTGATGGCCCTATTAAAGTCCAACATCTCAACCGACAGTAGTTTACGCAGGATCACCTCGTGGTTGATGCCAATTACAAAGAAGTCCCGCAGCATGTCTGAGAACACAGCCCCGAACTTACACGGCCCGCTAGACGTCTCAGGTCGGCAACGAATTCCGCTGCATTCTGGCCCTCTGAGCGAATGTGCGTGTAAAATCTGTATCTCGAGATGATGATGCTTTCGTCTGGCTTAAGGTGGTCCTGTACCAGTGTACACAATTCTTCATACGTCTTCTCTGTTGGTCTCACAGGCAGGAGTAGATCCTTTATCAGACCATAAATTTTTGGACTGCAAAGCGTGAGGAACACCGCCCGGCACCGATCTGCGTCGCCGACCTCCTCCATTTTGTTGGCCACGAAGAACTGGCTCAAACGGCTCACAAAGTGTACCCAATCTTCTCCTTCTACAAATCACTCCAACAATCCAATTGTACTCATTTTTGCATGCAAAGGTTCTAGTTGCCTCATCGCCAAATGTTGTGTATGCAATAACTGTTAGACTGAGTACTGTTTAACTCCAAGAGGTAGGACCTTGGCTCTGCTTTATTAAAGCCCAAAGTGTCTAATATACAAAATGGCTGGCCTTTTATACTTGGGCTGCACACACGTGTGTGCAGCTCAATGACCTCCAACAGTGACGCCATCTAGTGGCTAGTGATCCCAAAAGTACATACATGACACATTGGCTCCCGATTAAGCAACGTCTTGATTTCAAAATTCTCATCCTGGTCTTCAAATCAATCCATGGTCTCACCCTTCCCTACTTCTGTAATCTCCTCCAGCTCCATAACCCCCGGAAATATCTGTGCTCCTCTAATTCTGCTCTCTTGAGCATTGAAACATAGAAACATAGAAACATAGAAAATAGGTGCAGGAGTAGGCCATTCGGCTCTTCGAGCCTGCACCACCATTCAATATCATAGCTGATCATTCACCTCAGTACCACTTTCCTGCTTTCTCTCCATACCCGTTCATCCCTTTAGCCGTAAGGGCCATATCTAACTCCTTCTTGAATATATCCAATGAATTGGCATCAACAACTCTCTGCGGTAGAGAATTCCACAGGTTAACAACTCTCTGAGTGAAGAAGTTTCTCCTCATCTCAGTCCTAAATGGCTTACCCCTTATCCTAAAACTGTGTCCCCTGGTTCTGGACTTCCCCAACATCGGGAACATTCTTCCTGCATCTAACCTGTCCAGTCCTGTCAGAATTTTATATGTTTCAATGAGATCTCCTCTCATCCTTCTAAACTCCAGTGAATACAGGCCCAGTCGATCCAGTCTCTCCTCATAAGTCAGTCCTGCCATCCCGGGAATCAGTCTGGTGAACCTTCGCTGTACTCCCTCAATAGCAAGAACGTCCTTCCTCAGATTAGGAGACCAAAACTGAATACAATATTCCAGGTGAGGCCTCACCAAGGCTCTGCACAACTGCAGTAAGACCTCCCTGCTCCTATACTCAAATCCCCTAGCTATGAAGGCCAACATACAATTTGCCTTCATCGCCGCCTGCTGTACCTGCATGCCAACTTTCAATGATTGATGTATCATGACACCCAGGTCTCGTTGCACCTCCTCTTTTCCTAATCTGCCGCCACTCAGATAATATTCTGCCTTCGTGTTTTTGCCACCAAAGTGGATAACCTCACATTTATCCACACTATACTGCATCTGCCATGCATTTGCCCACTCATCTACCTGTCCAAGTCACCCTGCAGCCTCTTAGCATCCTCCTCACAGCTCACATTGCCACCCAGCTTAGTGTCATCTGCAAACTTGGAGATATTGCACTCAATTCCTTCATCTAAATCATTGATGTATATTGTAAATAGCTGGGGTCCCAGCACTGAGCCCTGCAGCACCCCACTAGTCACTGCCTGCCATTCTGAAAAGGACTCGTTAATCCCGACTCTCTGCTTCTTGTCTGCCAACCAGTTCTCTATCCGCATCAATACATTACCCCCAATACCATGTGCTTTAATTTTGCACACCAATCTCTTGTGTGGGACCTTGTCAAAAGCCTTTTGAAAGTCCACATACACCACATCCACTGGTTCTCCCTTGTCCACTCTACTAGTTACATCCCCAAAAAATTCTAGAAGATTTGTCAAGCATGACTTCCCTTTCATGAATCCATGCTGACTTGGACCGATCCTGTCACTGCTTTCCAAATGCGTTGATATTTCATCTTTAATAATTGATTCCAACATTTTCCCCACTACTGATATCAGGCTAACTCGTCTATAATTCCCGGTTTTCTCTCTCCCTCCTTTTTTTAAAAAAGTGGTGTTACATTAGCTACCCTCCAGTCCATAGGAACTGATCCAGAGTCGATAGACTTTTGTAAGATGATCACCAATGCATCCACTATTTCAAGGGCCACTTCCTTAAGTACTCTGGGATGCAGACTATCAGGCCCCGGGGATTTATTGACCTTTAATCCCATCAATTTCCCTAACACAATTTCTTACCTAATAAGGATATCCTTCAGTTCCTCCTTCTCACGAGACCCTCGGTCCCCTAGTATTTCCGGAAGGTTATTTGTGTCTTCCTTCGTGAAGACAGAACCAAAGTATTTGTTCAACTGGTCTGCCATTTTTTTTTCCCTCCATTATAAATTCACCTGAATCTGACTGCAAGGGACCTATGTTTGTCTTCACTAATCTTTTTCTCTTCACATATCTATAGAAGCTTTTGCAGTCAGTTGTTATGTTCCCAGCAAGCTTCCTCTCATACTCTATTTTCCCCCTCCTAATTAAAAATTTTGTCCTCCTCTGCTGGATTCTAAATTTCTGCCAGTCCTCAGGTTTGCTGCTTTTTCTGGTTAATTTATATGCCTCTTCCTTGGATTTAACACAATCCTTAATTTCCCTTGTTACCTACAGTTGAGCCACCTTACCCATTTTATTTTTACTCCAGACAGGGATGTACAATTGTTGATCCCTGATTATAATCGCTCAACCATTGGTGACCGTGCCTCTGTTGCCTAGGCCAAAAGCTTTGGCATTCCCTGCTTAAACCTCTCCGCCCCTCTATCTCTCATTCCTCCTTCAAGATGCTACCTACCTCTTTGACCAAGCTTTTGGTTACCTGCCCTAATTTCTTCTTATGCAGCTCAGTGTCAAATTTTTTATCGCACATTACTCCTGTGAAGCGCCTTGGGACGTTTCACGATGTTAAAGGTGCTATAGAAATACAAGTTGTTGTTGCTGTTGTTGAGAGAAGGTAAAAGTTGCACAGAATGTTAGGTTCTCCAAACTGAAAGGTAAGCACTGATTTTAGCCTGGAGTGAAAATGGAATGAATGCGGGAGAAGCATGAGGCCTAGGCTTTAAACTCTGATTGCATGACTCCAGTCAGATGTGGCAGGAGGCCACCAGTTAGAACCAAAAGGTGGGTTGCAAGTGCCCAGGTAAGTCGCAGGAGGGGATTTGGGGAGACACTAGTGGGAGAAAAGAGGATAATGATGCCTAAACTCCTGTTCTTCCTGGTCACAGAGGAAAGTAAAAAGGAACTACTTGTTTGGGCCTCTTCCAGTTCCAGAACCCTTCACTTGGCTAAAAAGCCACAAAAGCTTTCCGCTCAGGCCACAGTTAAAATTGCAGTCAGGATCAGGCCCCAATTGACATATTTAAAATTGGACCCCATTGGCTTCAGGCCCTGGTGGGTCCACTCACCTTACTCAGAAGAGCAGGTTAAAACTGAAGAATCTGTGTGAGTCTTCAGCGGGTAAGTCACCTAGCCAATTTTAACTGCCAGCCAGCCTGTTTCCTGCGGGTCAGTAGAGTTAAAATCGGCCCATTAGCTTTTTGTACAAATTCAATTCATGCTAACAATTTAGATATTTTGTCCAGTCATTTTATTTTAATGATGTTTTTTGTCATTTGAACCATAAATGTAGTGGCTTTTTTTGAGGAGCGCAATTGCATAAAATGTTGTTCAGGTTGAACCTCCCTTATCAAGAACCACCCCTCGTCCGGCACCATTCCCGTCCACTGTGTGGCGCATGCGCAGAACTCCGACATGAACAAATTTAAGTCCTTCCTTGCTGCCGACTCCCTCAATCGTTGGCCTGACCTCGCGATCCACCACCACACCCTCCCCCCCACCCCCCCCACACCCCGCCATGATCTCTCTGCAGCACTTCCAGTCCCAAGCCAGCCATCCCCGATATCTCCTTGCTCAGTACCTGTATCATTCAATTTAACGTGACCACCCCTCATCCAGAAAAATCCCTTATCCAGAACAGGCCAGGTCCCGAGGGTTCGGGATAAGGGAGGTTCAACCTGTATCACAAAATCGTAGACCATCGGCAAGAATTTCCTTAGGGTTCTCCCGATTGGGCTTTGGCAGAAGATTACTGGAAATCTCATTAACGTGGTTTATCCCGAGTTTACGGTGAAGTTAAGCTGGCTGATAAGGAGCAAGTCTGGAGGAAATTCCCAGCGTATATCGTTTTCATTAAGAAACCTAGATGAAATTGCCCTGCGGCAACCTTCCTGGGCCGGGACATTATGCGCCGGCGCAGAAGACCCGCTTCAGCCGTGGAATTGCCCTTACTACTCCACAAATGAAGCGGAGTGCAATCTTGCATGCTCCACTTCCTTAGAGGGCAATAAATGGGATGCTACTGGGGCGGGGAGGGAAGCGCTACGTGGATGCTACGCGTAGCGCTAATGCACTTCAACGCCCCTCCCCTTCGATTAAATGGAAGGGCCGCTCTGCACTCTGCAAGGCATCTGATGGCCTCCACTCGGCCACCAGGGCAGCGTGCGGCCGGGCCTGCAGCCTGGCACCCAAGACGGAGCGCCGGGCTGCAGCAAGTTGAATAGCGAAATATAGACAAATTAAGAAGAAGTCATGATTAGGTGACACTAACTTTGGATTTTAAACCATGTAAACTGTAGGAGGAAGGCAAGATTAATGAAGGTAAAATGTTCCACAGTTTTAAGGTCCTGGGAAAGAACAAGTTAGAGTAGAAGTCTTGAATTCAACACAAAGAAAGAAGTTGTATTTGTATTGTACCTTTCACAACCTCAGGACATCCCAAAGCGCTTTACTTTTGAAGTGTAGTGACTGTCAGAAAGTAAGAAACGCAACAACCAATTTGCACACAGCAAGGTGCCACAAGCAGCAATGTGATATTGACCAGGTAATCCCCTCTCCCACCACTGAACTAAAGCCATCTTTTGTCGCACACGCCAACACTTTTGACTCTACTTTCACTGATGCATCATCGTTCTGTGAGGTGCAATGCTGTCGTATGTTGTGCTTATAAAATGAAGTATCCGCTGATCAGTAGTGGTTGGAATATATGGCGAGATAAACAAATAGAAAAAGCCCATTTGTTCTGCTCTGTGTTGCAGCATGCAGCATGGCCTACATTACATGCAAAAAAAGAGATAAACGAGGGCTAGGAATTGGCCAGCCTTGCGCCCTTTTTTTCAGCAATATTTCACCTTTTTTGATGATAAAAGGTGTTCACCTAAATTGGCCAAAGTTTTGTGCCGGCGGTTTTGAAATACCGCTGAAAAGCAAACCGCCGTCTTGCAACATCAAATAAAGTGATAGCGCTTTAAATTGTCCGTTCGCCGCACCCGTATTCGGCACAAAAAAAACCCCCGGGAAAAACCTGCGTTGCAGCCCCAGAAACAGTGGTAAGTATGAAGATTGCAAAAAAGGTAAGTTAAAGTTTTTATTTTTTAATTCTTTTGCAGTGATTACTTAGTTAAGGGTCTCCTCAACTGTCTTCTCCCAGTGGCTGGGGAGCTCCTCCAGGAGTCGCAGTGCGGATTCCGTCCACTATGGGGTACAACGGACACGAGCTTTATGGCGCGACAACTGCAAGAGAAATGCAGGGAACAGCACCAACCCTTGTACATGGCCTTCTTTGACCTTACAAAGGCCTTTGACACTGTTACCCGCGAGGGACTATGGAGCGTCCTCCTCCGTTTCGTCTGCCCTCAAAAGTTTGTCGCCATCCTCCACCTGCTCCACGACGACATGCAAGCCGTGATCCTGACCAATGGATCCGCCACAGACCCAATCCATGCCCACACCAGGGTCAAGCAGGGATGCGTCATCATGACAACCCTCTTCTCAATCTTCCTCGGTGCAATGCTCCACGGCACACTCAACAAACTCCCCGCCGGAGTGGAACTAAACTTCAACCTTCATCGTCTCCAGGCCAGATCTAAGACCGTCCCATCCTCTGACGTCGAGCTACAGTACGCAGTCGACGCGTGCGTCTGCGCACATTCAGAGACTGAACTCCAAGTCATAGTCAACATCTTCACTGAGGTGTACGAAAGCATAGGCCTTACACTAAACATCTGTAAGACAAATGTCCTCTACCAACCTGACCCCGCTACACAGCACTGCCCCCCAGGATCAAGAGCTACATGGACCACTTTCCATACCTCGGGAGTCTATTAGCAGCAAGGGCAGACATCAACGACAAGGTTCAACACCACCTCCAGTACACCAGTGTAGCCTTCGGCCGCCTGAGGAAGAGAGTGTTCAAAGATCATGCCTTCAAATCTGGCACCAAGCTCATGGTCTACAGGGCTGTAGTAATACCTGCCCTCCTGTATGGCTCAGAGACGTGAACCATATACAGTAGACACCTCAAATCGCTGGAGAAATACCACCAACGATGTCTCCGCAAGATCCTGGATATCCCCTGGGAGGACAGATGCACCAATGTTAGTGTCCTCGATCAGGCCAACATCCCCAGCATCGAAGCACTGACCACACTCAACCAGCTCCGTTGGGCAGGCCACATTATTCGCATGCCTGACACAGGACTTCCAAAGCAAGCGCTCTACTCGGAACTCCTACATGTCAAGCGAGCCCCAGGTGGGCAGAGGAAACGTTTCAAGGACACCCTCAAAGCCCCCTTGATAAAATGCAACATCCCCACCGACACCTGGGAGTCCCTGGCCAAAGATCACCCTAAGTGGAGGAAGAGCAGCCGGGAGGGTGCTGAGCACCTCGAGTCTCGTCGCCGAGAGCATGCAGAAAGCAAGCGCAGGCAGTGGAAAAAGCGTGCAGCAAACCAGTCCAACCCACCCTTTCCCTCAACGACTATCTGTCCCACCTGTGACAGAGACTGTAATTCCCGTATTGGACTGTTCAATCGCCTGAGAATTCACTTCAGGAGTGGAAGCAAGTCTTCCTCGGTTTCGAGGGACTGCCTGTGATGATGAAGGGTCTTGTAAATGTTTTGTGATATTTTATTTTTCGCAAATTTTTGTGTGTGTTTTCCCCCCTCCCAGGGCCTGTCATTTTAGCGGTAATCGGCCTCGGACTAAAGTTGGCAAGGACCGCGGTTTCCATTGTGAATCCATGTGCAATGCCGACTTTTACCGTCGGGCACATTTTGTTGCCAATCTTATGCCTTTATAAAATAGCAGAATTTATAATGGTATTTTTGGCAAAAAATGCCAAAAAAATACTGGTATCGCCAAAAGTCCAATTTCTAGCCCAAGGACTATAAAAGGATGATTTAACACCAGAGCAACATTTAGAAAACAAATAATAAGTAACTGATAGAAATTGAGAAAAAAATTGACTGGTTTTATCTTTGCTATTTCAAACATTATCTCAATGCTTTTCACAAGCTAATTACATTTAAAATAAAGGGAACTTTTAGTATAGCAGTGAGCACTTAGCAAGGTGTGTACTTACCCTAATGTCAATCTAAGCAATTACTTTCTTTTTAACTGTTTTTCCGATAATCGTAGGTGATAGGAACTCCTTGTTTATAGACTACCCTCAGCTAGCTTTTTCTCAGTTTCTGCTGCTCTATTTGAGTGACTGCTCTTTAAGGACGGGGATTAAAGCAATCGGCAATACTGCTTTAAAGAAACCACGGGCATGCATATACCATCACCTTAAATGATACCGAGTGGACACATTGCAAAGGAATTCACGTGTCCTGTGTCACTCCAGCTTGCCCACACTTCTGAAACGGGTGAATGCAGGACTTTACTGGAGTGGGTTGGGGGAGGGGAGTGGGAGAGGTTCCTTATTATGCAATTATTAACTAAAAAAACAACTATAGCTTGGAAATTACTCTAGCTGTGCTAATCAGGAGCTAGCTGTGCTTCTAATAGTTTTCTGGCAAAGACTTGCCTGCCCATTAGCTCCCAGTATTGCTATTTATTTTCTCATCTTGTGCAAATTTTGCAAACTCGTGCCCACATAGAAGGCTGGGCACTGAAGTATTCACACCTATTAAGCAGCTGAGTAGCATGTCCTGAGTAGCCATTTACACAAGGGCAGGGATTTATGCTATAAAATTCAGGGTAAATAGGGGCCCCTTGAATGTAAGCTGCTTGCTTCAGTGATGCAGCACAGGTCACACTTACAGAGCAGTGCCATCAGCTTAAAAGTGGCTGGCATAGCAAACTTGGCAGAGCAGTACAGAGAGTTAAATCTGTTTGGAATGATCCAAAGGATTGGGATACAGACAGTGACGGACTGACTATGGAATCTTTCACGGCAGTTCTCGGGAAATCTCCCAATTTCCCATCTGGCCAATCCACCCCTGGATAAGACCAGAAAGAAGTTGACTGCCTTCAAAAAGGCTGTTAAGAAAAGTCTACAGGATAACTTTCCCTGAGAAATACCTAACCCAAGTATACGTGCTACAAAGTGAACACTCCTAACCTGTAGCTCATTTACTGCTCCTCCATCCTAAGTATTCATACTAGCTTATCAAGTGCATAAAGGACAGTATCCAATTAAAAACAAGGGCATACAATGTGGCCAAAACTACTGGGAGGACAGAAGATTGGGAAGCGTTTAAAAGCCAACAAAGAATGATTAAAAAAACGATTAAGAAAGTGACGATAGACTATGAAAATAAATTAGCACAAAATATAAAAACAGATAGCAAGAGTTTCTATAGGTATATAAAAAGGAAAAGAGTGGCTAGAGTAAATGTTAGTCCCTTGGAGGACGAGACCGGGGAATTAGTAATGGGGAACATGGAGATGACAGAAACTCTGAACAAATATTTTGTATCAGTCTTTACGGTAGAGGACACTAATAATATTCCAACAGTGGATAGTCAAGGGGTTATAGCGGGGGAGGAACTTAACACAATCACATTCACAATCACTAAGGAGGTGGTACTCAGTAAGCTAATGGGACTAAAGGCAGATAAATCCCCTGGACCTGATGGCTTACATCCTAGGGTCTTAAGAGAAGTAACGGCAGGGATAGTGGATGTATTGGTTTTAATTTACCAAAATTCCCTGGATTCTGGGGAGGTCCCAGCAGATTAGAAAACTGCAAATGTAATGCCCCTATTTAAAAAAGGAGGTAGACAAAAAGCAGGAAACTATAGACCAGTTAGCCTAACATCTGTGCTTGGGAAAATGTTGGAGTCCATTATTAAAGAAGTCGTAGCAGGACATTTGGGAAAGCAAAATTCAGTCAGGCAGAGTCACCATGGAGTTATGAAGGGGAAGTCATGCTTGACAAATTTGCTAGAATTCTTTGAGAATGTAACGAACAGGGGGGATAAATGGGACCCAGTGGATGTAGTATATTTGGACTTCCAGAAGGCATTTGACAAGGTGCCACATAAAAGGTTACTGCACAAGATAAAAGATCACGGGGTTTGGGGTAATATATTAGCATGGATAGCGGATTGGCTAACGAACAGAAAACACAGAGTAGGGATAAATGGTTCATTCTCGGGTTGGCAACCAGTAACATATGGGGTGCCGCAGGGATCAGTGCTGGGATCCCAACTATTTACAATCTATATTAATGGCTTGGAGGAAGGGACGGAGTGTAACGTAGCCAAGTTTACCGACGATATAAAGATGAGAGAAAAAGCAATATGTGAGGAGGACACACAAAATCTGCAAAAGGACATAGACAAGCTAAGTGAGTGGGCAAAAATTTGGAAGATGGAGTATAATGTTGGAACGTGTGAGGTCATGCACTTTGGCAGAAAAAAATCAAAGAGCAAGTTATCATTTAAATGGAAAAAGATTGCACAGTGCTGCAGTACAGCGGGACCTGGGGGTACTTGTGCATGAAACACAAAAGGTTAGTATGCAGGTACAGCAAGTGATCAGGAAGGCCAATGGAATTCTGGCCTTTTTTGCAAAGGGGTTGGAGTATAAAAGCAGGGAAGTCTTGCAACAGTTGTACAGGGTATTGGTGAGGCCACACCTAGAATACTGCGTGCAGTTTTGGTTTCCATATTTACGAAAGGATATACTTGCTTTGGAGGCAGTTCAGAGAAGGTTCACTAGGTTGATTCCAGAGATGAGGGGGTTGACTTATGAGGAAAGGTTGAGTAGGTTGGGCCTCTACTCATTGGAATTCAGAAAAATGAGAGGTGATCTTATCGAAATGTATAAGATTATGAGGGGGCTTGACAAGGTGGATGCAGAGAGGATGTTTCCGCTGATAGGGCGGACTAGAACTAGAGGGCATAATCTTAGAATAAGGGGCCGCCCATTTAAAACTGAGATGAGGAGGAATTTCTTCTCTCAGAAGGTTGTGGATCTGAGGAATTCGCTGCCTCAGAGAGCTGTGGAAGTTGAGACATTGAATAAATTTAAGATAGAGATGGACAGTTTCTTAAACGATAAGGGGATAAGTGGTTATGGAGAGCAGGCGGGGAAGTCGACCTGACTCGATGATCAGATCAGCCATGATCGTATTAAATGGCGGAGCAGGTTCGAGGGGCCGTATGGCATACTCCTGCTCCTATTTCTTATGTTCTTATGTGTAGTCTTGCTTGGAGATACATGTTCACCATACTGAGATCTAATAGAATTAGAATTTAATTAAGCAGTTCGGCAGTATTTAACAATAATGGGTGCCTGTTCTTCAGAAGCCAAATTTGTGTACAAAAGTCAGAAATAAAATGCAGTATTTTTAAAGTATGAGAATTATTTCAGCTTATACGTTCAATTTGTTTTTCTAAATGAAACCTTTTACTGATGTTTAGGAAGCACAATGTCATCTCTGGGACATTTAGCAGTTATTGTCACAGAACACTGAATACTGCAATACAAGGAGGGAGTTAGAAGTGAAACTTTTGTCGGACAAGATAAGCTGATGATTGGGCATTTTAATGAGAGAAGTTATGCTTTCTACATCTGCAGGCTTGTGATTGGGAAAACTAGTAGATAATTGGAAAGGAAGAGATTGGAACGGGAGGATATCTCAAAACATTATGTTCTGTGTATTGCAGTACAAACGGTGTTTGGAGGTGATTCTTGGAGCCAGCATTGTAACATCTTCCTCTTCAATATTTGTAAGTGGGGTAGAGCCAGCATGGTCGGTGTCCTCAATCAAGACAACACCTCACAGCACTCAGATTCACTTCATAATTTTATTGAGCACCAATACATACCCTGGAGGATATAGATGATGAGCTTCCATGGGTTAACATGGAATGAGCCACAACATACAGGTGAGGAATAACAAATGCTGGTGGCAGATAAGGAACATGCATCTCCTGCCTAGAAGATTAGGATGATGACTTCTTGAGGTGTAAGTCAATGGATCCTAATCTCAGGAGCCCTGCAGTGTCTGAGCAAGGTCATCTACAGATTTCATTTGAGTCCATCCAAAAATGCTTCAAAGTCTTGTTCGGTGTGTGGAGAAGACTACTGGACACCTAATTCACTAGCATCTGTGAACTCATGGGTGAATAGGTATATGCATTGTAGTGGCACCTGCAACAAGCCCTCAGATCCTAAACCCAGTCGATGTATCTCTCATTCAGACTGCAACGCGACTTAGACTTCAGTATATAAGAGCCTATCTTGTCTGGCTTCAGCGTATCGGTTGGTCAGAAGCAAGAAGGGGTGATGCAGAATAAGATAATGATGGACATTGAGAGTAATTGAGGAAGTGCAGAGAACAATATTGCAAGATATCTGCGTTCCTTAAATTTTGCCCTCTTGAGCATCCTTGATTATAACTGCTCAACCATTGGTGGCCTGCCTTCAGCTGCCCAACCCTAAGCTCTGGAATTCCCTCCTGAAACCTGTCCATCTCTCTACCTCTTTTTCATCCTTCAAGACGCTCCTTAAAACCTACATCTTTGACCAAGCTTTTGGTCATCTGCTGTGATTTCTTCTTATCTGGCTTGGTGTCAAATTTATTTTTGTATCTTATAACACTCCTGTGAAGCGCTTTGAGACATTTTACTATGTTAAAGGCGCTATATAAATACAAGTTGTTGTTGTTGTTGATGAAAACCCATTGAGCCACTTTCTTGATTCAATATGGACAGGAAGGTTCTTTAAAGGGGAGCTCTGTATCTTGGATGAGCATTTAGTACACTAGTCTCCCTGGTGTAGTAGTGTTTCTGAAGCTACATATTCTTGACAAGTGTCGACAACCTGGGCTTTATTCCAGGTTGGCCTCAACTTCATCCATGGTTGGGCCTTTTAATAGAGCAAAGTTTTGGAAAATGTAGTGGACTACAGTCATCTTGCAGAATCTGGGAGGTGAGGCCTGTACTGTAAGGTATCCCCTGATCGCCCCGTGTTTTAGAAGCACTGCTTCAAAATGCCAATGGTATGCTCATTAATAATGCTGTATGAGTCTTTGTAGTACTTGGGCATAAACATTTAAACTGTGATTTTTGTGTTTGGATCCTTATCATCACCTTACCAAAATGCTGATCTTCTAAATCTAAACTCAGTCTTTAGCTGGGTAGTCTCCCTAAACTGTTTAGGATTAAGTAAATAGAAAGTCTCTCTAAAATGAAGGAAGTGTCATCATAGGCCACCAAAGGTGCATAGTTTCCTAAACTGTCAGGAATCATGTGCCTCACACCCAAACAAAATCGCTTAGGGGCCGAAATTGGTGAAGGCCCCCAGCCGCCCAAAGGACCACCGATGGCCACTGAGGTACCTGACTCTACTTTGGGCGGGGTTTTCATCAAAAAGGTCCTTCAAAGGGTGGCGGGGAGCAAATGAGGGACTTACACCGCCAATCTGCGCAGCAGCCGGCGGGAGTTCCCAATCTTGGCGGCAAAGGCGCTTGTCGCCCAAGTGCCGCCAAGGATGGAGTCGGGCCCAGGGAGGGTCGAAGACCTGCAAAGAAAAATCATCGGGAAAAAACCCATCAGAACACCTTCAGGGGACCCCAATCAGGTAAGTCGCTGTGAAAAAAATATTTTTAAAATGTTTACCAACCTTTTTTTTTTAAGATCTTCATACTCACCATCGGGGACAGACTAGCTTCCAGCCAGTGGTCCACCCCCATCCTGGCGCCGATTCCCGCCCACATGAATACGGCAGGCGGGAGTCCACTTACGCCACTCGGCCAGCTGCTGACATCCCCTCCCACCCGCTCCAGACCAAACCGAAAGTGGCACTGGGCGGAACCCGAAGAGGAATGTTGGCAGCAGTCGACAGCAGTCGGCGGTGAGTCAATTTCAGCCCCTAAAGATGTTATCCAGTTTTCAAAAGGAATTTAGCTTTGTTTCTGTAGCTCTAGTGACCTACTAAATACCATGATGAAAATGACAGAATATTATTTGGCAGGTCATACATGGAGGGCAGACACATACAGAATGGGACAATTGCCTCTTTGTGCATATGTGCAGAGGGGTTGGGTTGTAGAAAAGGAAAGGTTTTTCCTTCTGTAATGTAAACTAATTTGAAATATCTAAACTGTGACAAAATGCTGACTTTTAAAATGTATTTACGAATTGTTTAATTACTATTAGGGGAGTGGGTCATCACTTTTGTAATGTGCTTCTCATTGGGAACAAACTTGGTCGTGAGGTTCATGTCTGTCTTTGTAAAGCAATTATTAGGAACACTAGTGTCAAGTAATACACAGCCACCATTCCCTGCTGCATCTGATCTCAAGATGGTAGCCCAGTGTGTGATGTCCAAAATATTGATCTGAGATCATTGCATCCTGTGTAGTTGTTGCATAGGTAATCTACTTTGTTAAAATACAAAATGGGAGAGTGCTGATGGTATACAGTACAAGATCCAACCTTCACAACTTGCAGCCTCTTTAGTTTATTTTTTAATATATCTCTATAAAAGACAAATGTCTAATACATACACCGACAGTACAGTGTTGGGACAAACAGCAGCTGGTAAATAGTTTAATAGGATGCATTTCATATTTAATATCACTTCTGCCTGAATATTGTTAGATCTCTATCAAAGTGATTCTGCAACATCGACAGGACAGTTCCTTTAAGACGTAACGAAGGGACAGTGGAAGAAAAGCTGAAGAATTGTAACTTGAGAAGAAAAACTTATCAGCAAAAATAAAGCATAATAAAGCTATGGGGGGATTGTGGATTCTTGCAGTGGGAAACCTAGAGAGGTGCAAAGAGGAAACAAAGAATGAGCTGACAAAACAAAGGATGTCAACCCAATTTTGACTCTGAACATATGCAACTTCTGGTTACAGCTAATTTCACTGTATAATAGTTTTAATTAATGGCATTGAAAAAAATGATGGGGAAGCTGGTAAGCCATGCTTATAATAATCCTAATTTTACCATTTTTTAAATATATTTCTCAGTAATGTCTTTTATTCAATGATTCTTTTGATGTTGGTAAGTAGACAATAATTAATCACTATCAGATGTTGCACTTCACAGAATCCTCTTATATTTCGCCTCCTTGCTTCATAATTTTTTTAATTTAATAGCTTTTATTGCACCTATTTCCTATTTTTGAATACTAACAAACCTCACTGGCACAAATTTGCTGGGACAGGTCAAATTGCTCATTAGCAGGAGTTCAATTTGACAGAGGTTATAATAGTTTGTCTTAGACAAATTCATTTTCTACACCCTGCTGTGATTGAACAGCCACTGTGGTGCAACTAGAATATTGTGCAAAAATGAAAAAAATAACTGGAAAGCAGTATGTACACCCAAAACCTTAATATTGCTCTTTGGCAATGCTGATCAATCTGTTGTGTATTTCTAGTACTTCCTGTTCTCATTATTGTGTGAAAGTGTTCACTGTTGGAGTGCATTTTCACCATACACCGAAATACTTTACACCAACTAAGTGAAAATCCTGCTCGAAAAGCAATGTGGTGGCATGAATCTGAAACACATCTGTCGTTTCCCCCCATAATGATTAATTTGAGTTAACAATCATCATTTTAGGTGCAGCCTTACTCTGAAAAGAGCCCTTTAACTTTTAGTCTGTGATACAGTTATTTTCTACGAACAAAGTAGTTTGAAGAATAACAATGAGACTGTGAAAAATACCTTTACCAAGTACTGCAAAAAAATACATAATCGGGCAGATTAAAAAGCCTTTAGGGAAAACAATAATTGCCGCAATTAAATGTTTAACAGTTATTTTTGATGAGAGGTTTTTCAGACTTCACTCTGTTTTCAGCAGGTGTTTATTTAAATAGTGTTCTAATTATTCAAGTGCTGTTTAAACGTCAGTGGCAGCCTGTTGAAGGTGGGGGGGTAGAACAGAGACCAGCAACCGTTACGTTCGCGCCCAGGTGACCCTGAAGATGGAGCACGCGGTGTCCAATGGCACACTTGAGGCCTTACGCCCCCAGTGGGCCCTTTAAGAAAAGGCCGCATGTTACCTCTTCATTGGTAATTGCATCAACCATTGCAATTAGAAAGTGACCAGCACCCCTGCTTCTTCCAGCAGGATGTCAGTATAGTATTATTTATTTCAATTATTAAAAAAAACTAAATATATTTACCATGACTGTAGAATATTTAATATGAATACAGAGGATAAAAAATGTCGGTGAACAAAACCAACATTCTTCTCTGAATCACCATCAGACTCTGATGAAAGAAGTCTCTAATGATCTGTGCCTAACAGGCTAACAATGACACACACGTTAATTTTCAGCTGTGTTTTGTCCATTATTGATTGTATACAGACAGACTCAGATGAGCCCAATCACACATTTGGTAGCTGTGGTATTGTAGAAACAAGGAGGGGTGACTTCTCCAATTTGCAGCTCTGCTGAAGCTTTGAAGGCAACAGATTTATTTGATTGTGATGTGTAGCTTATACAGCCCTCCAGACACACTGTGTATCCTCTGTTTAAGAAGTACTACTGACACTCTAACTACAGTAGACAAATATACTTCCCCTGGGTTCTAGTGTCCTATGCTTCAGGATGGTCGTTGGCTGTTACAACATGGATTTCCATCAAGTAGTCTACAACTTCACAGCAAAAAGTACTTGTGGATGATGAGGAATACATGCTGAAAATATAAGACTTTCAGTTAAAGGTTTAACATTAAGTATTTTAATTGCACAGAATTGTGCGTGTATATTATATAGTATTCAGTAATGTTTGTTGTGTAGTAAAAGAGTACTATTTTAACAGGACAGAATAGCACATGGCAAAGTCAGTACATAAGAGCATAAGAAATAGGAGAGGAGAAGGCCATTTAGTATGATCATGGCTGATCCGATCCCTGCCTGCTCTCCATAACCCCTTATTCCCTTATCGTTTAAGAAACGGTCTATTTCTGTCTTAAATTTATTCAATATCCCAGCTTCCACAGCTCTCTGAGGCAGCGAAATCCACACATCCACAACCCTCTGAAAGAAGAAATTTCTCCTCATCTCAGTTTTAAATGGGCGGCCCCTCATTCTAAGATTATGCTCTCTAGTTCTAGTCTCCCCTATCAGCGGAAACATCCTCTCTGCATCTACCTTGCCAAGCCCCCTCATAATCTTAAACGTTTCGATAAGATCACCTCTCATTCTTCTAAATTCCAATGAGTAGAGGCCCAACTTACTCAACCTTTCCTCCTAAGTCAACCCTCTCATCTCTGGAATCAACCTTGTGAACCTTCTCTGAACTGCCTCCAAAGCAAGTATATCCTTTCGTAAATATAGAAACCAAAACTGCACGCAGTATTCCAGGTGTGGCCTCATCAATACCCGATACAACTGTAGCAAGACTTCCCTGCTTTTATACTCCATCCCCTTTGCAAAAAAGGCCAGCATTCCATTGGCCTTCCTGATCACTTACTGTACCTGCATTCTAACATTTTGTGTTTCATGCACAAGTACCCCCAGGTCCCGCTATACTGCAGCACTTTGCAATCTTTCTCCGTTTAAATAATAACTTGCTTTTTGATTTTTTTTCTGCCAAAGTGCATGACCTCACACTTTCCAACATTATACTCCATCTGCCAAATTTTTGCCCACTCACTTAGCCTGTCTGTTCTTTTGCAGATTTTGTGTGTCCTCCTCACACATTGCTTTTCCTCCCATCTTTGTATCGTTGGCAAACTTGGCTACGTTACACTCAGTCCCTTTCTCCAAGTCATTAATATAGATTGTAAATAGTTGGGGTCCCAGCACTGATCCCTGCGGCACCTGGTACAACAGGGAACGTTAGCATAATGGTTATGTTACTGGACTGGTAATCCAGAGGCCTGCTCTAATAATACGGCACGTGTTCAAAAATCCCACCACGGCAGTTAATTAAATTAAACTGGAGTAAAAAAACTAGTATCAGTAATGGTGATCATGGAACTACCAGATTGTCGTAAAAACCCATATGATTCATTACTGCCCTTTGGGGAAGGAAATCTGCCATCCTTACCCGGTCTGGCCTATATGTGACTCCGGACCCACAGCAATGTAGTTGATTTTTAACTGCCCTCTGAAATGGTTGAGTGAGCCACTCAATTGTACCAAACCTACAAAGAACAGCATTTCAAAAAGGTGGCTCAGCACCATCTTCTCAAGGGCAATAAGGGATGGGCAATAAATGCTGGCCTTGCCAGCGATGCCCACATCCCGTGAACAAATAAAAAAAAAGGAAGATTGTCATAATTTTATTTCATGGTGTGATAATATCCCTTCTCTAAGATTAATAATGACATAGTGACCTTTACAACAAAAGTTAGCTGCTCACCATCTTTATCCTGATTATACAATTCATTCATTGGCACAAAGATAGAGGCTAAATATTGTTAAGTTCAGAATAACTCCACGAGGCTGTGTTGCAAGCTCAAACCACTATGATCTTGGTCTCTTTAATATAACTCCAAATTGAGGCAGCAGCATAGTGGGCTGCCTTTTATACCTTCTTGCTCCAGGGTACACAGGTGACCCATAGGTCTCCCACAGGTGTGCCCCCTAGTGGCAAGTTTGACACAAAGGTTAGGTTTACATACATAACATCACTTCCCCGCAAAGTCTTAAGTACAAGTTATTTACAGGTTGAGGCGATCTGGCGCTCTGCATTCCCGGGTCAATCGCCTGAGTTGAAGTCCTGGCATGAGCGAGTTGGTCGGATCATTGCTGCACGGCAGCGTGGCTGGTCTGATCGGACTGTCACGCATGGTGGGTTCATCCTCGAGGTTGGCAGCAACGTCAATTGCTGGTTGGGTGTGTGTTGGTGGATTGTAAATGGTAGGATCTTCTTCAAACTATTCTTGGCTGACGGTGAATCACAGTTTGGTCTAATCCAGGTGCTTTCTGCACGTTTGCCCATTCAACAATTTTGCAACAAACACTATTCCCCTCCTTGGCTAAGACAGTGCCAGCAATCCACTTGGGACCGTGACCGTAATTTAGAACAAACACCGGATCATTAATCTCAATGTCACGCGATGCTGCCGCACGATCATGGTACACGTTATGCCTGTGCCGTCGGGTTTCTACGTGATCATTGAGGTCCGGGCGAACTAAGGAGAGCCTGGTTTTGAGTGCTCTCTTCATTAACAATTCTGCAGGGGAACCCCGGTGAGCGAATGGGGGCGCGTTCAGTAGGACCCTGGATAACCGGGTCTGCAAGGAGCCATCCATTACACGCTTCAAGCTTTGCTTGATGGTTTGGACTGCCCGTTCCTCTTGGCCGTTGGATTAAATGGGCTTAAATGGGGCAGACCTGACACGCTTAATGCCATTGCGGGTCATGAACTTGTTGAATTCCGAGCTGGTGAAACATGGTCCATTGTCACTGACAAGGACGTCGGGCAAACCATGGGTGGCGAACATGGCCCTAAGGCTTTCAATGATGGCAGTGGACGTACATGATGACATTATTATACATTCAATCCATTTTGAGTAAGCGTCCACTGCTACTAGAAACATATTCCCTCGAAAGGGGCCAGTGAAATCTACGTGGACCCTGGACCACGGCTTGGAGGGCCATGACCACAGGCTCAGGGGGGCCTCCCTGGGTATGTTGCTCAACTGTGAGCAAGTGTTGAATTGGTGTACGCATGACTCCAATTCGGAGTCAATGCCGGGCCACTAGACGTGTGACCTGGCGATAGCCTTCATCATGACTATGCCTGGGTGGGTATTGTGTAGGTCGCGTATAAACGTTTCCCTGCCTCTTTTGGGCAAGATCACGCAATTCCCCCAGAGGAGACAATTTGATTGGAAGGACAATTCATCCTTGTATCGGTGAAATGGCTTAATTTCATCTTGCATTTCCCCGGGAACCGCCAACCAGCTCCCATTGGGGATGCAGCTTTTTACTAGTGATAGCACAGAGTCTTGGCTAGTCCAGGTCCTGATTTGGCGAACTGTGATGGGTGACCCCTCGCTCTCGTAAGCATCCATTACTAGAAGCAAGTCTGTGGGTTGCGCCGTTTCCACCCCGGTGGTGGGCAATGGCAGCCGCGCGCAGTTCTCAGTGCCTGGTCTGTGGAGGATTACATAGTCATAAGCAGACAATGTTAGTGCCCATCTCAATGCGGAACGAAGCATTGGTGTTGATACTTTTGCTTTGAGAGCAGTGAGGTGAGCGGTTTGTGGTCGGTTTCGAGCTCGAACCGGAGGCCAAATAGATATTGGTGCATATTCTTAACCACGTATACGCAAGCCAACGCTTCTTTCTCAACCATACTGTAGGCTCTTTCAGCCTTGGATAAACTCCTGATGCATATGCCACTGGGTGCAGTTTGCCTGACACATTTGCTTGTTGTAACACACAACTGACCCCGTACGATAACGCATCACATGCTAGTACTAAATGTTTACATGGGTCATACAATACAAGTAGCTTGTTAAGAGCATAGCAGATTTCTGGCCTTATTAAAGGCTGTCTTTTGCGATTTACCCCAAACCCAGTCGTCACCCTTGCGTAGCAATAGATGCAAGGGCTCCAGCAATGTGCTCAACCCCGGTAAAAAGTTACCAAAATAGTTGAGGATTCCCAGGAACGAACGCAGCTCCATCACATTCTGTGGTCTGGGTGTGTTCTTGATGGCCTCCGTCTTGGAGTCCGTGGGTCTAATGCCATCTGCCGTGAGCTTCCTCCCCAGAAATTCAACCTCTGGCGCCAGGAAAACACACTTGGAGCATTTCAGCCTGAGTCCCATTCTGTCTAGTCGCTTGAGAACCTCTTCCAGGTAGTGCAAGTGTTCGGTGGTGTTGCGACCAGTGATCAATATATCATCTTGGAACACCACGGTGCATGGAACCGATTTCAGCAGACCCTCCATGTTCCTCTGGAAGATGGTCACAGCCGAGCGAATCCCAAAGGGGCATCTGTGGTGCACGAACAGTCCTTTGTGCGTGTTGATGCACGTCAACTTCTTTGACGGTTCAGCCAGCTCCTGTGTCATGTAAGCGGAGATTAGTTCTAGCTTGGTGAACGACTTTCCTCCTGCTAGCATTGCGAATAGGTCCTTTGCTTTGGGTAGTGGGTACTGGTCCTGTAACGAGACTTGCTTGATTATTACCTTGTAGTCCCCGCAGATTCTGACCGCCCCATCGCTCTTTAGTACCGGCACGATTCGACTAGCCCACTCGTTGAACTCGACTGGCGATATGATTCCCTCTCTTTGAAGTCTGTCCAGCTCGATTTCGACTTTCTCTCGCATCATATATGGGACTGCTCGGGCCTTGTGATGAATGGGCCGTGCCCCAGGAACAAGATGGATCTGCACTTTGGCACCTGTGAAGTTGCCGATGCTTGGCTCAAATAACGCCGGGAATTTGTTTAGCACCTGGGCGCATGGGGCCTCATCCACCAAAGACAGTGCTTTGATGTCATCCCAGTTCCACCGGATCTTGTCTAACCAGCTCCTGCCGAACAGCGTTGGGCCATCGCCTGGTACAATCCATAGTGGTAAGTCATGCAGCATTCTGTCATTCGATACTTTCACTGCCGCACTGCCGATAACAGGTATGAGTTCTTTGGTGTAAGTGCGCAGCGTAGTGTGAATCGGGCTCAATTTTGGCCTCTGTGCCTTGTTACTCCAGTTTCTCAAAAGCCTTCTGGCTCATAATCGATTGACTCGCCCCCGTGTCCAATTCCATGGAGACTGGAATGCTGTTAAATTTAACTTCGCGGGGCTTTTGGTGGTGAAGGTGTGTACACCATACACTTCCTCTTCATCCTCCGGTTGAGTTGCCTCTCCTGCTCGTTCAGTGTGATCTGCGCCGGATCGGTCGTCCTCTGCTGACTCTGCCATGTGGTGAGTCCGAGGTCACTTGCACATTCGCTGGAGGTGCCCCATTGTTCCACAGCCCTTGCACACATTGTGCTTGAATCGATATTGATGGGCTCTGTGACTGCTCCCACGGCGCCAGCATGGTGTTAATGGATTCGCATTAGCACTCCACAGTGGCCTCTGAGTCACCCTTGGCCTGGCCTCTGCGATCGTGTGGGCCCTACGTTCTGTACAGTTCTGCCTGCTGAAGGCATTATTTTATGTACTGTATTTTCCGGTGAGCGTCGATTCTGTGAGGATATCTGTTTTGTGTTGTCGCTCATGGATATGAAAGCCTGGGCTATGTGATGGCCTTGCTCAGATCTAAGGATTCGGCAGACAATAGTTTGCAGAGGATGGCCTCGTGGCCAATTCCGAGCACAAAAAAGTCCCGCAACATTTCCCGCAAAGATCCTGCAAATTCGCACTGTCCCACAAAGCGTCTTCGGTCTGCAACAAAACTCGCTACGTCTGGCCCTTGGAACGATGGTGCGTGTAAAAGCGCTACCTGGCCATTAGGTTGTTCTCCTTTGGTTGGAGATGTTCCTGAGCCAGCGCACACAGCTCTGTGTAAGTCTTGTCTGTTGGTTAGTCTGGGACCAGTAGATTTTTGAGGAGGTCATATACCGACGACCCACATGTGGTGAGGAGAATCGCCCTGTGCTTGGTCTCCGTCTCAGCTGTGTCCAGCTCGCTTGCCATGAAGTACTGGTCGAGACGCTCAATGAAGGCTTCCCAATCATCACCCTCAACAAATCTCTCAAGAATACCAACGGCAGCTATTTCCGTGTGAAAGTTCGTGATCTGTAACTTGTCGCCAGTTGTTAAGTTCAGAATAACTCCACGAGGCTGTATTGTAAGCTCAAACCATTGTGACCTTGGTCTCTTTAATATAACTCCAAAATTAGGCAGCAGCATGGTGGGCTGCCTTTTATACCTGCTTGCTCCAGGGAACAGAGGTGACCATATTTGTCCCACACGTGTACCCCCTAGTGGTAAGTCTGACACATAGATTAGGTTCACATACATAACAAATATAGCTGAGTAATAATGTCTCAGATGGAGGCTGTCTTCACACCCATGTGATAAAGGTATTCAATGCAAAGGCTCTTGTGCACACGTTTATACATAGAGATATGTGTATGATTACTACCACTATGAAAAGATTCAATTTATGTCTACAAATGCTGTTAAGTCTGCACTCAGATGCCAACAGAAAGTCATGAAATGCATTGTATGGCCAAGAACAATTCAGTCACCTGCGAGCTTTATTATAATCATGAAAATTCTTCAGCACGACTAACTGATCTACATGTGCGGAACAGAAAGAGCCAGCGAGGAAGGGATAAACCCTACGTGATGTGGAAGAATGTGAGGAGCTGTGACCTTGAACGCTTCATAAACCAAACTGAAAATGATGCTACTGGCACAGCCATAGACAGGTCCATATGGATAGCTCTGTGAACGTGGTGTACATGGAGGTATTTCCAATTCACTAGCAGTAATCTGTTAATTATTTGCTTTAATGCAATTAATATACCCCACTTTTTTGTTTTCTTTTGCTAAATTTCTTCCCATTTCTGCTTTTCTCTTTTCATGACACCTGCAGGCAAAGTACAAAATGCAAAGTTCCAAGGGTTTTTTTGAAGGTGGAGAGTGTTGACAAGAGAAAGAGGACTAAGAAGAGAATTCCAGAGGGCAGCAACATAGAAGCAGCAGGCCTCGCCAACAATAGTGCCATCTAATACTTGTGCTATAAGCCAGAGTCAGGAGAGTGGAGGGTGTGTGCTGAGATCTAGGGCTGGAAAGGGTTATAAGATGGGGTGAAGCCATGGACAGGCGTGAAGATAAGGATTTTGAAGTCAATGCTCTGAGGACTGGAAGCTAATAGAGTTCAGCAAGGACAAAAGTGAAAGTTGAGCCATCAGGGGAATCTCACTCCCTTTCCTTTAAAACAGACATTTAAATTAACTTTTTTGAAATGTAATACTTGCCGGTTCTTTTATCACAGATTGAGAGGAATGAGGAAATCTATTGTCACTGCCTCTGTGAAGGTGTTGACGCCTTTGATTGCTGATTGGCCGGCCCCAATAGTTAGGTTACTCTGCTCTACTTCCTGTTGTGATTGGTGGGAAAAATAAGTATTTATATGAACTGACCTGGAAATTAAATTTGTGTTTGTAACTTTTGGTAAAAAGCGCATTTTTTTTTCAACAATGAATATTAGAAGTTGGGGAAATTGAATAACATGAAGATAAATGTTTTAATAAATCAACTTGGCACTCTAGACTTGAACTGGTATAGTTAGAAATTCTAATGCAGTTTTTCTGATGTTTGTACTTTTAATAAATACATCTTTAAATCTCAGTTTTAAAACCAAAATTAGAATTGCTCGGAATATACCTAATCTCCACAGTGACCCCCTTGACAAGTTAATCTCTGCAATTGAAAGATAGCACAAGAGCTCCCAATTAACATTGTACAATGACAGGACTATGATCGGTACAGACTTCGGATGACCTATTGGGACAAACCTTTAAACAAGGATCATATTACAATCAATTCTTGACATCATGATTCTTGTCACAAACTAAGGAGCTTCATTTGATAGTTTGCAAGAATAAGCAGTTTTTTTACCTTTCGATGTAAACTGGCTCTATTGGCTGGGTAGGCTGCTTTAGCTAAAGATCCAAGCTGTACTGTTTGACCCTCACAATACCACTACATTGCAGAGCTTTTCCTTCTACCTAATTTATTTTATTTTCTCTGTTAGTCAAATGGCAAACAGAACCAAACCTAAGATTTTTCTACCATTTGAGAGGATATTTTTAAACAAGGAATGTTATGGTGTAGCAACAGAGGGACAACATATCTTCCGTTGTATGTATACAATTTCTCATGATTCAGCTTGAAAATAAGGAAATATTAACAGCAAGTATTTCACTGAATAATCCTCACTACTTTCCACCCTCTGCACTGGGTATCTTCCCATCCTCGGTGATTTCAATCTCCATCTGAACTCACCTTTCCCTCTATCTTCTGAGGTCACTGCCCTATTGGCCTCCCTTAACATCTCTCTCCATATAAACTCCTAGCGTGGCCGCGCAGCGGTCTAGGGGTCCCAACCAGCAGGTGAGCCGCCATTAAATTGAAAAAAACGCGCATGTGTGGACTTTTGAATGGGCCGTACAGCGTGTTAAAGGGGCGGTGTGGCCCAAAACAAATTAAAGGGAACATTGACCCTCACCTACCTTTGAAGTCCTTGTCCCCAGTAAATCCCTTCCTCTCGCCCACTCTAGTCATTCTCTTACAAAAGCAAAATACTGCGGATGCTGGAATCTGAAACAAAAACAGAAAATGCTGAAAATCTTAACGGGTCAGGCAGCATTTGTGAAGAGAAAGAGAGTTAAAGTTTCAGGTCGATATCCCTTCGTCAGACCCGACCTGAAACATTGACTCTGTTTTTCTCTCCACAGATGCCTGACCCACATTCTCTTGGTAGGATCCACATCTTTACTACCTTGAAAACAAAGGACACAAATTTGAACATTTGTGGCACACAACTGGTATAACCAATTATCGCCAGCTCTGGCTGGGCCACACCAAGCACTATCGGTCCTTGCTCTCCACTGCAAAAACTTCTCACTGCTTCTGTACCATCCCGGAATGCTGAGGTAACTCTCTGCTCTCTCCACCCAATCACCACTAAACTGCTGACCATCCAGTTTCCCTTCCTGCCGTCCATGCTAGCTATAATTTCTTAAATGGTTCCCTCTCCTAAGGTACTATCCCCTCCCTTTCAAATCTGCTGTCCTATCCCCCTTCTCAAAAAAAAACACCCCGATCACTCTGTCCTTACAAACTATCACCCCATCTCCAATTTCTCTTTCCTCTTCAAAGTCCTTGAATGTGTTGTCACCTCCCAAATCAATGCCCATCTTTCCCGCCAATGTTCCCTCTAATTTTAAATTTGGGTGCGCAGTCTGTTTAATGGGCTGCATTTCACATATATGCAAAATTTCACTTTGTAAAGCCGTACCGGGCTGCAAGATTCCAGCATCCGCAGTATTTTGTTTTTGTAAGAGAATGACTAGAGTGGGAGAGATATGAAGGGTGAGTTGACTAAGGTAGATTAAAAAAATAGATTAAAAGGTATGGCAGTAGATAAGCAGTGGCTAGCATTTAAAGAAATATTTCATAAATCTCAACAAAAATATATTCCATTGAGGAACAAAAACTCCGCAGGAAAAGTAATCCATCTGTGGCTAACTTAAGAAGTTAAGGATAGCACTAGGTTGAAAAGCGGAAGCTTATAATGTTGTGAAGAATAGTAGTAAGCCTAAGGAATGGGAAAGTTTCAGAAACTAGCAAAGAATTACCAAAAAATTGATAAAGAGGGAAAAAATAGACTATGAGAGAAAACTAGCATAAAATATAAAAAGAGATTGGAAGAGGTTCTACAAGTATATAAAAAGGAAGAGAGTAGCACAAGTAAACATTGATCCCTTAGAGGATGAGGCAGGAGAAATTATTATGGGGAATAGGGGAATAAGGAAATGTCAGAAAAGTTGAACAAATATTTTGTATCTGTCTTCACAGTAGATGATGCGAAAAGCATACCTAAAATGGTGGGGAATCAAGGGTCTAATGAGGGTGAGGAACTTAATGTAACTCATATAAGTAGAGAAAAAGTACTAGAGAAACTAATGGGACTAAAAGCCGACAAATCCCCTGGACCTGACGTCCTACATCCTAGGGTTCTAAAAGAGGTGGCTGCAGAGATAGTGCATGCATTGGTTTTGATCTTTCAAAATTCCCTAGATTCTATAATGGTCCCAGCAGATTGGAAGGTAGCAAATGTAACACCGTTATCCAAGAAAGGAGGGAGAGAGAAAAGGGAACTACAGGCCAGTTGGACTGACATCAGTCATCAGGAAAATGCTGGAATCCATTGTTAAGGAAGTGGTATCATGGCACTGAGAAAATTATAACATGATTAGGCAGAGTCAACATGAGGATGTAACTAGCAGGATAGATAAAGGGGAACCAATGGATGCAATATATTTGGATTTCCAAAAGGCATTTGATAAGGTGCCACATAAAAGATTATTACACAAGATAAAGGATCATGGGATTGGAGGTAATATATCAGCAGGGATAGAGGATTGGTTAATGGATAGAAAACAGAGAGTAGGTCTTTTTCAGGTTGGCAGGCTGTAACTAGTGGGGTGCTGCAAGGATCAGTGCTGGGGCCTCAGCTATTTATAATCTATATTAATGATCTAGATGAAGGGACCGAGTGTAATGTATCCAAGTTTGCTGATAATACATAAGAACCTAAGAACATAAGAAATTGGCCCCTTGAGTCTGCTCCGCCATTTAATAAGATCATGGCTGATCTGATTATGGATTCAGCTCCACTTCTCTGCCTGCTCCCCATAACCCTTTATTCCCTTATCACTCAAAAATCTGTCTATCTCTGCCTTAAATATATTAAATGACCCAGCCTCCACAGTTTTCTGGGGCAGAGAATTCCATGCTCGACTTTCCATTATTATCGTTATCGCCAAAAAATGGTCGATATTTCCGGCATTAGTGGTTGTTTTATTTTTCAGGATCGCCAGAATATCGCCCATTTTAAAAACCGCTAGTTTCGCCTTTTTAATTTGGCCGATAGCCATAGTGATGTGAAATGGGCGATAGCGATATATTCAGTCATGCAAAGCCGGCGTCCGTAGCAAGAGCCGTTCTGCGCATGCTCATTTTGTCAATTAATTTTTCCCATGATTCGGGAGGTCAGGGGTCATCTGCGCATGCTCAGAAGACAAAGGGAGGGAGAGAGAGAAGGAAGGTTGTGTCGAGGCAATGGAGATAAAACATGAGGAGTCGGGAGAGAGTGATGTTGCGGAGGTTGCAGGGAGGAGGGCAAAAGCCTTTTCTGATGAAGCCAACGAAGCTCTGGTCCACGAGGTGGAGACTCGATGGGGCCAATTAACCGAGGGTGGGCATGGGAAACCCCCCCCCACCCACCCACCCCTCCCAGATATACCAGTGAATATGGGCAGACATCGCCGAAGTGATAAATTCAGCAGCCCATAACGTGAGAGAGCCAAACCAGTGCCGCAAGCGCTGGAACAGTCTGGTAGCATCTGCAAGAGTAAGTATTAAATTATTACATTTATAATTGTAATGATGCACTGACTCATTAATTAGAATGTAAATCTGCTGGATTATAATTAAACTGGGTAATCTTGGGTCACATCCCTGTTAAGATTTGGACTGGGGTTGGAATCTGTGCCCCCGGGACTCTAACCCTGGGAGGGCAGGGCCCAGGACTCTAACCCTGGGAGGGCAGAACCCAGGACTCTAACCCTGGGAGGGCAGGTGTCCCAGGAACCATTCCGTACAAATGTGCTTTCGTAATCTTGCTGAGATGTCTAAAACTGAATCGACAGTAGTATTATTTAAATGCTTTGATTGAAAATTGGAGCCAAAGGAATGATTGGAAACAGGCAGGCCGCAAACACTCAGCATTTCTACCACTTTAGTTTAGGAGAATTATTAAATTATATCACTGCTTGTGTGCTTTGAGCAACTCTTTAACTTGGGCACCATCTCCTTTTTGGTTAGGTTGGTGGATGGGGACTGAGCGCCGAGGGGTCCGCTCAGCTTTGCCCAGACTGTGAGTCTTTCTGGCTGCTGTCAGTCACACAGTGACCCAGCCTGGACTGGGGGAGACCTGCCCTGGCTCACTGTCTGCCCTGGCACACTGTGGGACATTAGCTCCGGCCACACGGAGTCTCCGAGCACAGGCCAGGGACACGGTGCCTCCTTCCCTCATGGTCCTGTCATTGCTGAGATCACCAGTGGTCCTGATTCCCCCCTCGAGGACCTCCATCGATTGCAATAATCCGGCTCCCTCCCCTCAGGTGGCGAATGGCATGGCCCATGGATGGGGCCTTTCCTGGGGATTGTACGCGAGGAGGTTGGTGTCACGCATTAGTTCCTAACCACAATCTTATTAAATTTCTTCTCTGAACGTAGATGTTATCATCATATCACCATTATAGTAGGCAGTCCCTCGAAATCTAGAAAGACTTGCTTCCACTCTTAGCATGAGTTCTTAGATGGCTGTACATTCCAATACGAGAACCACAGTCTCTGTCACAGGTGGGACAGATAATGGTTGGAGGAAAGGATGGGCTGGGAGTCTGGTTTGCCGCAAGCTCCTTCCGCTGCCTGCGCCCGAGTTCTGCACGCTTTCGGCGACGAGACTCGAGGAGCTCAGCGCCCTCCCGGATGCACTTCCTCTACTTAAGGCGATCTTTGGCCAGGGACTCTCAGGTGTCAGTGGGGATGTCGCACTTTATCAGGAAGGCTTTGAGGGTGTCCTTGTAACGTTTCTGCTGCCCACCTTTGGCTCGTTTGCTGTGGACGGTTTCCAAGTAGAGCGCTTGCTTTGGGAGTCTCGTATCTGGCATGCAAACAATGTGGCCTGCCCAGCGGAGCTGATCAAGTGTGGTCAGTGCTTCAAAGCTGGGGACGTTGGCCGGGACGAGGACGTTAACATTGGTGCGTCTGTCCTCCCAGGGGATTTGTAGGATGTTGCGGAGACATCGTTGGTGGTATTTTTCCAGCGACTCGAGGTGTCTACTTTACATGGTCCATGTCTCTAAGTTATACAGGAGGTCGGGTATTACTATGGCCCTGTAGACCATGAGCTTGGTGACAGTTTGGAGGGCCTGGTCTTCAAACACTCTTTTCCTCAGGCGGTCGAAGGCTGCACTGACGCACTGGAGGTGGTGTTGGATCTCATCATCAATGCCTGCTCTTGTTGATAGGAGGCTCCCGAGATAAGGGAAGTGATCCACGTTGTCCAGGACCGTGCCGAACCATGCATTAATTACATACAAACCATATTAGCATACAGAAACATAGAAACATAGAAATAGGAGAAGGCCATTCGGCCCTTCGAGCCTGCACCACCATTCAATATGATCATGGCTGATCATGCAACTTCAGTACCCCATTCCTGCTTTCTCGCCATACCCCTTGATCCCCCAAGTAGTAAGGACTTCATCTAACTCCTTTTTGAATATATTTAGTGAATTGGCCTCAACAACTTTCTGTGGTAGAGAGTTCCACAGGTTCACAATTCTGTGAGTGAAGAAGTTTCTTCTCATCTCGGTCCTAAATGGCTTACCCCTTATCCTTTGACTGTGACCCCTGGTTCTGGACTTCCCCACCATCGGGAACATTCTTCCTACATCTAACCTGTCCAATCCCGTCAGAGTTTTATATGTTTCTATAAGAACCCCTCTCATCCTTCTAAATTCCAATGAATATAAGCTTGGTCGATCCAGTCTTTCTTCATATGTGAGTCCTGCCATAACTTTAACGATGAATTGCATGTGCGATGACTAATTGTGGATTACAATATCGTAATAGTACCTAGTCAATTAGCTTATGCCATGCTCCTGTCACGTTTGCAGAAGAAGATATTTAAGAATCAGGCGGAGCACAGGCAGACCAGAGGAGGGCCTGCAGATCTTTTTCAGTTAACCGACCTGGAAGAATGTGCCTCAACCCTTGTAGGGAGGGCATAATCGTTCTGCCACCCGTGGTGGTGCAGATCCCGTTCTTGTTCCACGTGAGTAATCTGTAAACCAGCGGTAAGTTAAGATAATTTAATGCCATTTGATTATAATATATGAATGATGTAATGTTATGCATGCAGCTTCTGTACTCTTCTGCACGCTCATGTTAATTTATGTTACAGATATGTTATATGTTGACAGAAATTGACAGTTTCTTAAACGATAAGGGAATAAGAGGTTATGGAGAGCGGGCAGGGAAGTGGACCTGAGTCCATGATCGGATCAGCCATGATTGTATTAAATGGCGGAGCAGGCTCGAGGGGCCATATGGCCTTCTCCTGCTCCTATTTCTTATGTTCTTATGTTATGTATCTCGTTCACATTTACTGCAGTAGTGTTGCTCCTCGTACATATGCTTGCGCAGCGCAATCATTCTCACGTCTCCCCTTCTCTTCTACTAACCTCAATTATGGTTTCCAGCTCCCCAGGCACAATGGTAGGCCCCTGGAGCATCACCCCAATTGCTGCAGGTTGTGCTGATCATGGGGGAAGAAGATACAATCGAGGAGGATGATGAGCCGGTTGAGGAATTTGTAGTAACTGTGGCCACGTCATCCTCAACGGATGAAGTAGCGGGGCCAAGCGGCTTGTAGCAGGGCATACCAAGTGGTCCAGTTCCCACGCCGACCCCACAGATGTGGGGTTGGCGAGGTAGGCACGAGCAGCGACAGGCAGATGTGAACAGGATATGGTGTCTCTGTCGAGGGCGAGCGTCAACATTGGTCGAGAGCTCCTCCAAACAATTGGAGCGTTGACCGGCAACTTTGCCACACTATATGCTAGAATCTCTGAGGACATGAGGCAGATGGTTGCGGCAATGTGGCGAATGGCCGATTTTGTCAATACCATGCGGTAGCCGATGGTTTCGGGATACGGCACTGCACCCCAAGTTTGAGAGATGGGAGTCAGGAGGAAGCAGTTGCATCTGACTCAGAAGACGTTTCTTCAGAAACATCTTCTTCTGGGCCCCCTGAATTGAATCTGCCAATGTCATCCGCCTTCTTCCCACACCATCCCCCCCCACAGCAGCAGTGCTCGAGGTGCCCTGCTGCAAGACAACTTGGCCCCGTTACCAGAAAGGGGAGTATAAGTGGGAAAGGGGATTTATTTATGATGAGGGGGAGTAGAGGTAGAGGAGGGAAGAGTGGCCGCAGGTAAGGCGGGGGGAGCCTTAATCTGTTGTTCTTATTGTTATTACAAATTTGGGGGTGGTGGGAGGGTGTTTTTGTAGTGTTATCGTTATTGAAAATTTATTGTCGGGTCAAAAATGTTGTTGACTGTTGGGGGTGCGGGGGGAGAGATGGGTATTATAGTTTGTTTAAAATTGTTTTTACATCAATTGTTACATTATAAAAAGTTTTTATTGAACTTTACAATTCTTGTGTAGTGTCTTCTAATAACGTAAGTTTAAATATCAATACAAGGGTTGCAAACAATGGCCAGGCAAGAATGAAACATAATGCAACTGTAACTGTCACCAATGTAACTTCAAGCAAAATTATGAGCTGCTAAAGCAACAGTCTTACAGCCACATAACTACCACGGGGCTTTTTCAGTGATGTGGGGCAGGGGGGTGGGGGGGCGGTTGGGGGCATGTGTTCATCGCCAGGCTGATTAACCTCTTCCTCATCCTCCTCCTCTTCCGCCTCCCCTCTCTCCTGATGTGAACCAGCAGTCCCATTTAGCAATTGTTGTCCTCTCCTGACAGCTAGGTAATGCAACAAGCAGCATACCACAATGAATTCAGCGAGCTGCTCAGGGTGGTATTGTCAGTTGTCTCCCGAGTCGTCCAGGCATCTGAAGCGCTGATCACTACTCCAGTTGTCTTTTAGATTATATTGTTTGTGGTTATATGGCTTTCATTGTAGTACTTCTCAGCTTCTGCCTGAGTCTTTCGCAGGGGGGGCCATGAGCCAGCTGGCAAGGCCATATCCTTTAACACCCAGCATCCAACTGTGACCTTGTGTCTGACTCTTAAACAAGTCAGAGTCAGTGCTCTCACGCAAGATGTGCGCATCATGGATGCTCCCTGGAAAATTTGTATTTACTGCCATGATTATTTGCTTGTGCTAGACAATGAGCTGCATATTCAGGGAGTGAAATCCCTTACAATTACGGTAAACCTCTGCATACTGTAAAGGTGCTCGCAGGGCGATGTGCATACGGTCTATTGCTCCTTGCACCTTGGGGCAGTTTGCTATTCTCGAGAACCCCAAAGTCCTCTCCCTCTGTGCCTCCTCGGTCATACAGAAGTTTATAAAGTCCATCCTGCATGCATGAAGGGCTTCAGTCATCTGTCGAATTCAGCATTGTGTGGCGTGCTGAAAGATGCAGCAAATGTCGCCAGCTAAGGCCTGAAAGAAGCCCGATGCATCGAAGAAAAGTGCCGTAGTAACCTTAACCTCAACGGGCAGTGCGGTCCTGATAGTGCTGGTAAGCTGCAGATCTCCCTTAATTAGTTGGCATCTTTCGCTGATGACCTCCTTTTGGAAGTGCAGCCTTCTAATGCACGTGTTATCGGACAAGTCCAGGTATGATCGCTTATCCCTGTAAATGCGTTGGGTGTAAGGTCTCCTCCTCCTCAGCAGCCTGCCACCCCTTTGATTGGGCATATAATGCTCTTCAATGAACCTTCTCCCATCTCTATTCTGCAGCATGTGAGTAGTCATCATTACTGGTGAGAAATTACATATCCCATCACTATAAATCACTATGAGTGCCCTAATCTGTTTTCAAAATTCTTAAATTGTCCTCAACAGACACAAAATATAAACTTGAAATTGAACACAATGTGATTAGATGATTGGCAAGATTCTAAAATGTCCTTAAAATCACTTATGAATTACTTCAATGCTCCCATCAACTTGAAGCAGGCTTTTATTAAACTTCCTCTGATTAACAAAATGGCATCCATACTGCTGGGTTAAGGTCAGGTGAGTGCAGCTTTTCTTGTGCGTCTTTTTGGGTCAGCGATCATTTGGGCGCAATATGGGCAAAATGCCAAAAGTAGCGCTCGGCGATAATCTGGGTGATATTTGGGCGTTAGTTTCCATTATAAACAGTATTTTGGGCCTTGCACGAGTGATGATGTCAGATTTTAATTTTAAAAATAGGCCGGGAGCTTCACCTCATTTCAGTATGCCGAAAGTTCTGGCAGCGATAAATGGGTGATAATCGGGCGCTAATTTCCACTTCTCATCAAAAATGGGCGATAAACTGAATCTCGGCAGTTATATGGACGCTAAATGGGCGATTATGTGCCGAAAATCTAGCCCTCAGAGAAGAAATTCCTCCTCAACTCAGTTTTAAATGGGCGGCCCCTTATTCTGAGACTATGTCCCTAGTTTTAGTGTCCCCTATGAGTAGAAATATCCTCTCTGCATCCACCATGTCCAGCCCCCTTATTATCTTATATGTTTCGATAAGATCACCTCTCATTCTTCTGAACTCCAATGAGCATAGGCCCAACCTACCTTCATAAGTCAACCCGCTCATCTCCGGAATCAACCTACTGAACCTTTTCTGAACACCCTCCAATGCAATTATATCTTTCCTTAAATACGGAGACCAAAACTGTTGCAGTACTCTAGGTGTGACCTCACCAATACCCTGTACAATTCTGGCAGGACTTCTCTGCTTTTATACTCTATCCCCCTTGCAATAAAGGCCAACATTCCATTTGCCTTCTTGATTACTTGCTGTTTCAGGATACTAACTTTTTGTGTTTCACACACAAGGACCCTCAGGTCCCTCTGTCCTGCAGCACTTTACAATTTTTCTCCATTGAAACTATAATTTGTTTTTCTATTTTTTTCTGCCAAAGTGGATATCATATTTTTCCACATTATACTCTATCTGCCAAATTTTTGCCCACTCACTTAGCATGTTTATATCCTTTTGCAGACTTTTTTGTGTCCTCCTCACAATTTGCTTTCCCACCCATCTTTGTATCATCAACAAACTTAGCTACAAAGCTGGGTGGGACACTAGGCTGTGAGGAGAACACAGAACATTTGCAAAGGGATATAGATAGACTAAGTGAGTGGGCAGTAAGGTGACAGATGGAGTATAATGTGGGGAACAGCGAAGTTATTCACTCTGATAGAAAGAATAGAAAAATCAAATATTTTTCAAATGGTGAGAAACTTTTAAATTTTGGTGTTCAGAGAGATTTGGGTGTCCTTGTGCAAGAAACACAGAAAGCTAGCATGCAGTTACAGCAAGAAATAAGGAAGTCAAATGGCATGTTGTCCTTTATTGCAAGGGGGTTGGAGTATAAGAGTAGGAAGTCTTGCTAAATTGGACACAGCCTTGATGAGACCATACCTGGAGCACTGTGCATAGTTTTGGTCTCCTTATCTAAGGAAGGATATACTTGCCTTGGAGATGCTGCAGTGGAGGTTCAGTAGATTGATTCCTGGGATGAAAGGGCTGTCTTATGATGAGAGATTGTGTAGAATGGGCCTATACTCTCTGGAGTTTAGAAGAATGAGAGGTGATCTCATTGAAACATGCACGATTCTGAAGAAATTTTGACTGATCGGAAAAGCCGGTTCTCGGCGCATGCGCATTGTGCGCCGAATCCAACATTTTGCGAAGCCTCAACGGGTGCATGCGCACATCGTACGCACTCGGTGAGGCTGCAATTTCCGGCCCAATAACAGTGACTGTAATGATGGTGCACTATCCCACACTACAGCCTTTAACACAGGTGACCACACCAGCTTTCTCCAAAGCCTCTTTTCTGTTGACCAGCTGAGTGGGACTGCCCTCGCCTGGTTCCACCCTTACCTATCCAGTAATAGCCAGAGAATCTCCTGCAATGGCTTTTCTTCTCACTGCCACACTATTACCTCTGGAGTCCTGAGAGCATGTCAACTTCTTGAGAAAATATATATATTTTTAAAACTATGATGATGCCTGGCATAAAACACAAAGTCCAATAAAAATAAAATATGGCTGAGAATCTCTCATTTAATTTAGTAGATTTGAACAACTTCCAAATGTTAATTTACAATGAGTAGATCTATTTTATTTTTCAATTGATAGCCAAGTCTCTGAAATCTTCATCATTAAACAAAGATTTCTTAATGATTTCTTTTGAATATATGTAAATAATCTGAAACTGACGAGATGATTTCTGAATAAAACAAACTCATCTCTCGTCCTGAGTTTGAAAACATGCCAGAGATTTAACAGTCCAATAAAGCAGTAGGATAGAAGCTTTAAGCAACAAGCGCATACGTGTATAACAAATTATTTGCTTGTGTTTTTTTAGTAATAATTATGTTCATCAATATGTGAGTAACGGTAATTTTCAAGCATTTTTCACCCAGTATCAGTGGTGATAACTCCCAGGTCAGATATAGCCCAGATTAGATACAAGGTAAAACTCCAACAAGTCATGTGTTTTCACCCCAATCTCAGAAAAAACAACTTTTATTGCACAGTTAATAGAGGAGTCCATAGCTAGAAAAGATAAACCCCTGATGAGACCTGCAGTTTTGGTCATTGCGAGTTTACAACTTACAAGGTAGGTAAGTCACAGTAAAAAAAAAATATTCATTTTATAATGATTTTGTGATGAAATTATTCAACTTAAATATTGCTTTCCTCCACTGTTCACCAGAGATAGGAAAAAACCCATTTAAAAATTAACCTATTTAAAAATCAATGGGTTAATGCCTCTCTTCATACTTCATTGGCTGTAAAACGCTTTGAGACATCCGGTGGTCATGAAAGGCGCTATATAAATACAAATCTTTCCTTCCTTCCTTCCTTAAAACAGTAAAGGAAGAAATTTCATTTGAATGTGCTGAATGTTTATCTATAAGTACCCCATAACATAATTTTAATGTCAAACATGTTTAGAACAACTTAACAGCAGCATTTTGACAAAAGTCGACCAGGAGCTGGGAGCCAAGCTGTCAATACTCCTGACATTGTTGTAACAGATTATCATTTGTTTCAAAAACTTCTGTGTAACCCTGCATGGAAAACTCAACCTTAAAATGAAAAGAAATAAAAACTGTAGGATAAAAGTTTTGATGAATTATAGATGCAATGCAATGTACAAAAACGGAGTCAAAAAGAAAATCTTCACTTGTTCAGATCATTTGATTTAATTAACACAGTAATTCAAAAAACATGTTTTAAAAAAATACAAAACATGTTATGTGATTCATAACTCATTTATATTTTTGATAGACAATTATGGCGAGGAACAGAAAGCTGTTTTTTTTAAACATTTTAAAACAGTGCCTATTTATAATGAAGCACCAACCAGTATCAGAGAAAACAGAAAACGTCCCTTTTTCCCAAGTGGGCTTCATCTGTGGAGAAGGTGAGAGTAAAGAAAGATAGCTCAAGCAGTTTACAAAAAGAATAATAAATATCTTGGAGAGAGTTAGAGCCCTGAAGCCCACTTTTTGAAAATATACTATTAAAGGTTTGTTTTAAAATGCATCGAGTTTCTTGACTGAAATGAGTTAATTATGACACGATTTCTGAACTGTGTACTGGTGAATGATATATTAGGAAAGGTATTCCAATGTTCAGTTATGTACATTTAAAAGATTAAACCAGCAGGCATAATGTGGGTTTGCTGAAAGGTTGCTTTCTGATAATAGTTTATAGCATTATAAGTTTTGGCATTCTTGTCTTGAGTATCAATAGCAGATGTACAAGACCCCTCCCCCTCCCATTGATGCTGCTGAAAATATAAAGGACCTCATCTCTGGAGACTCTAAGAAATTGCAGGACCAGATTTTTATGGGTCCTGGCACTGCTGCCTGATTAGGTACCTGCTATACTGGCCTGTTAAACCCATGCAGCAGGTTCCAAATGCCTGCATGCTTGTATCACCATGCTATTTCACATCAGGATACAAGCATGCAGATGCACATAATGAGCTCTGCATCAATTTGTATGTAAGCCCTAATATTTACATGATGATATCGTTGGTGTATGCTGCTCATCCTCCAGCTAAAGGAGGCTGATCTAAAATAAAAGTATTTTATATATTAAATGAAAGCGAGAACACCAGAGAATCAAAAAAAGAAGTTTGCTGGATATAAAACATGAGATATAACAACATCATGAGGTACAAAGGAACAGATATGCAAAAAATGCCGGTCTGTGTTTGAAAATCAGCCTTCAAACATGCCGTGTTTTGGAGTTGTGACTAACTAAGGCAAATACGAGAAGGAGGCAAAGGGAAGTAAGGGCATTCCATTTGAGCATTGCTCTCTACGACCTCAAATCAAATGTAAAAGTGCGTATAGTCTCAATAGCTCTCTAATTTTACTTCTCAAACACAAAATAATTTCCTTATTATGTCCTATTGTGAATCTCATAAGATTATTCTATAGTGATTAGACCATAATACTCTCCCACAGGCTTCAATCAGTATAATTGTACTGTTATTATTGTATTACTACTGTAATAAATATATAAAAACACAAAAAGAGGATAATGAGTAAAACGGATGTAAATGAATGTTATTATTTAAAAGATTGAGCATATGCCACTAGTTCATGTTATGTTTTGAATCTCTCATAAAATTCCGGCCTGCATTTCATGATATTCAATCAATATTTTCACGATATATAGTGGTATATGTTTTACATAAAGTCAAAAGAAAATGGGAAACTGAGACAATTTTTAGCTTTTCTAATGCCATTGACTGTTTGATATTCAACTTTACAACATCTGAATTGTTGTTTTTCCTGTTTAAATTTTACACTTAAACTGTTGGGGGTTGAAATTGCCCTCCGCCCGAAATGGGGTGCACCTACCAATTTTTAAGTGCTCCATCCGCCCCAATGCAAGGGGCGGACAATCCAGAGAAATTGAGTTCTTGGGTATTTTTTTGGAGCGGGGTGGATGTGGTGCCATCAGCGGGGCGGAAGTGCGGGAAGGTCGGAACGGCCGTTGCTCCAAGTCATCAGTGCCGCACTGATGATGTCAGCGTGTCGCAGATGATGTCAGCGTCCCTCCCCTTCAGTTAAAGGGGAGGGCCGCTGCAAAATCTGCAGCTATTTTAGTGGCAAACACTGGGCCACCAGGGAGGGTTTCGGCCAGGCTAGCGGCCCAGTACCCAAGAAGGGGTGCCAGGCTGCCTGTTGGCGGCCTGGCCGAACCTGTGGCCGCCATTGTTGGGCCGATCTGGCAGTCGGCTGACAATTCAAATGGAATGGCAGCCGCGGCAGTGCGCCCTCCCCTTTAAGGGCGGAACGCATCGCCCAGCCACAAGAAGCTTTCCGCGGGGCAATTTCCCATGCGGAGCGGAAAGGGGGTCGCCGCCGGTCGGTAAGGGGTCAACGGGGCAGCAACACAGGGCGGAGCGAAGAGGTTCTCCACCGGTAAAATCCACGAGGGCAACTTGTAAACTGGTGGCCCCTCCGTGCTGTCCGAGCAGTGAGTGCTTACCGACCCTTTGAGGCGGTCACAGTTCTTATAGAAAGGGGCAATTTCGGCCCTTTTGCATTTTGAAATTCAGCATCAATAAAATGTTACCATTTGAAGGGATAAATATGGCAGTCCAACCTTCTGCACCACACTTTACAGAAATTTGCAAATTTGTATTTGCAAATTTAAAGAGGTTTTCATACAATAGCTAGTGCATTCTTCTGATATGTAGTAAGGATACTGTCACATTTTTCTAGATCAAACTAAAGTACAACAGATTCATTGCAAGTAGCAGAAGCTTCATGCCTCACACAGGGCACTCTTTCCAAAGTTTATGTTACTGACATCTATTAAATTGGTCCATTTAAAGGTCCATTTATCTTGTGCTTGTACTCTTTTTCTAATATATTACCAGAAAAATCTACTTCCTTCCAGATTGACTGATTTCAATTATCAAGCGAATGTTATAAAATGCCTGTCCTTATGCATTTCAGATAGTAATCTTTCTAAAAGAAATGTACTTAAATCGTTTTAAAGTATTTTAGCCAGTTATGTTACAATGCACATACATTGCCAATATTTCAGATCTGAGTAATTAAGGCTGTAGTCAATTTACTCTTGCTGATATTATGCTGGATGGGAGAATAGAGAAGCATCAAGTATCAATTAAGTGAATATAAATTCCCAATAACAGAGTGTATCGTTCACTACAGTCATACAGGAAATGTTCCCAATTTGACCTTTAACTTTAAATAATTATTTTTGTCATGTTTTTGAATTTCAAAGGCATTTTAGAATTCTGCTTCTTTTGGTTTCCTGTTAACAGTTAAGAATTTGAAATGGGATTCATTTGCAGAATGTCACTTTTTTATTCTGTCCTTTTTATGAGGTTGCTTTAAGAACTTAGGATTTGTCCTTCAATCCCAATTTCTTCACTGAGTAATAATTATTGCTAGGCAGTAGCTTAACTATGCATTAGCATGATTCTAATGAATGTTCTGGTGCGTTTAATGCTGAAATACAGGATAGCGAGCTGATTAAAGCACGAAGTGCAGACACTGCTTTAATCAGCTCCAGATTTCAATTCCAGTATGACAAGCTTAAACATTAATTATTACTTTGAGTCGATGGATAGGGGGAAAGGGAGACAACAGTGTAAATTTAAGACCTGTTATAGTACCATCTCCTAAACTCCTAAGAATGCATGCTTTCATCTGCACTGTAATAGACAATAGAATTGCTTGATTGCAATGACATATCTACTAAGGGCAGATATAGTCATTGAGCTAAGCAACTCACCATTGAAGAGTAAAAGAATGGGCATGAATACACACTAATAACATATTCTAAAAGGATAGTAAGTAAAAAGCAATATTGTTTTGGAAACATCAACAACAACTTACATTTATATTGAGCCTTTAATGTAGAAAAAAATCCCAAGGCACTTCACAGATGATCAATCAATCAAAAGTTGGCATCAAGCCAAAGAAAGGGACGTTGGAGATGGTGTGATATTTTGCAAGGACTTATGGGTTGGTGATATGTTTTGAGGAGGGGTGTGATGACAGCGGTTTTGAAAGGGAGGGGGACAGTACCGGAGGAGAAGAAACAATGTCTGTTAGCATGAGGGCCAGGAAGGGAAATCGGGAGGTCAGCAGTTTAGTGGGAATGCAATCAAAGGAGCAGGAGGTATGAAATGGATAAGGTGAACTCAGAGAGGGCATGAGGAGAGATAAGAGTTAAACTAGAGAAAGACATGGGTTCAGATCTACGGTGGGGGGAGCTTAGGGGGGAGGTTTGACTTTGTGGGCATGGGAAAGGGAGGGAAACAATAGAGACAGCAAAATGGATGGTCTCAACCTTAGTGACAAAGAAGTACACAAGTACTTTGCTTTTGTTGTTAGAGGGGAGAGTGCAGGGGAGCATAGATTAAGGAGACGCTTGGTAGTGGAGACACGAAGCCGGTGGGTTATCTTTGCTGTCCAGCATAATCCTGGAGTAGCAGCTAGTTTTGACTGAGGAGAGTGAGGCCCAATAGGGCTTGATGTGGTCCAGACAGATCTGATGATGGACAGCTGCGTGTTCAAGGCTGCACCCTTTGGACTTGAGAGAGCGAAGATGGGGGTCCTAGCAGGGGAAAAGACCATAATGGGAGAGAGTAAAGGTTTTATTGGGGAAACAATATGTGCGCAGAACAGAATTATACATGTTCCTGTAAATATGCATTCCAGCATGTGCTATAATGAAGTTAAAGATAGTGACCCCCCCCCCCCCTCCCCACACACACACACACACTATTTCAGCATAAAGTACCTCCTTTGTAATCATATTAAACATTAACAACGAGCGTGCAAGGGGAGAGGTTCAGAAATGATTAGCTTGGGAGCACTGAAAACAACAACAAAAAAATCTATTGACATTGAACTTTTAAATATCCTCACCAGATGGTTTGCTAATAATGGGTTGGTGGGCTTTAGGACCCAGTCGCGGCCCTCTGCTGGCAGTAGAAAGGCACTGACTCCTCCTTATCTGTAGTGTCAAACTTGACATCACCCTGAAAGCTGTGCATGGTAACTTCCACGGCGATCACAGCTCCCTCAGATCATTGCTGGCATGCTTCACAGAGATATGCTCCACTCACAACCGATCACAGCTCCAAAATGGCCTTGGGTTTCCAAATCTGCATTCTTCCTCTGATCCTCTGCGGTGTTATCTGCGCGGCGCAATCGATTGGGCATTCTGCAAATGAAGGTAAGCATTCAAAAAGCCGGATCTGAACATTTTTCCTCACTGGAGTGTTAGAGACGGTCCAGTACACACCGGGTGGGTGGCACTGCGCTGCGATTCCATCGTCTTTTAAGGTGGTCAGGACCGTAATTTAACAACATTAATTTCTCAAACCGAGCGCATCAAACAACTTTAGCCGCGGTCTCATAATGTTATCACTGTAATATTTGAACCTAAGCATGTATTATTGCAATGAAAATAATGACTAAATAAAATCAATCTAATGGCGAGCCAGAGGCTAAAAAGAGGAGAGAAAGTTTATTCAGGACGAGATTCTACGGTTAACCAGGGAGGAATTATTTTAAACCAGGTTTTTGACCTCTTGTTTTGAGAATTGATGCATGATACCGTAAGGTGGTCGGTCCATAGAGGGGATATAAAGATAGCCACATACAGCAGGAACGCGTAGGCTGGGGAGAAATCTCACCCATACTTACATGAAGCGGATCAGTAAATAGGATAGCGACTGTGAAGGCGGCGGTAGGTTCAGTTTATATTGTGAAGTATGTTCTCGAACGACAGATTGAATGATTAATTAATGCTTACTGACATCATCTTTCCAAGTATTTATATTAAAGGCAAGATCATAGCAAGTTGTGAAAGTTGGACCACTATTTAAATTCTAGCCCATGGTCCATCTCAATGAGAGTTGCGTGAAGAAAATCACAAAGCATGCAAAGATCAATGAGGGAGAAACTTCAACAACTGGCTTACTATCCTGTTGTTGGGGTTTTATTTGTTTTACATTGCTGACTGTTGTTAACTGTTATATAAAGGGAGATGGCCGGTTAGATTGATATGTGGTATTGAGATACTCAGCAAATCATTGACATTTTGCCTTGAACTGTCTGTACTCTTTGTAAGTTACAACTCACGATTAAAATCTTCTTCTCCTCCGCGTCGGTTGAGAGTTTGAAATGACTTCATTATCTAAAAGGACAAACTAAACAGGAAGCAATGCAGGAATGCCCAATTCAATAGAATGACAGGAGAAAATTAAACTTTTACATGTTCCCTATTTGGGTTTGGGAGAGCTCGTTTTTTAATTCATCCTTGATTTAAATATTTACACATAAGTATACATAGACGGTTGGACGGGTACAGACGAATTTATCTCCACAGCTCATTTACTTCCTGTACAAAACCCCCGAGATTAAAAGGGTTTACAGGGGAAAGGATCTTACACACAAGTAACACTTATGTCTAACTCAGGCAACGACTTAGTTTCACTTTTCGGAAGTCATATACTTTGTAAAATTCGATGGGTTGTTAAAATCTGTCGATTGTGGTTGGGAGAGGGGAAAAGAATCTGACAGAAAAAAATATTCTCATATCTCTAATGCAAAGTTATTAGGTGAACACAAAAAGTATAAGAGACACAGTTATAACGTGGGTTTACGTTTTAGATGTCATTGCAGCTGTGCATTGGTAATGAATTAAGTTATTGAATATAAATATCAGTGTGGGTTCCCTTGAAATACATTGATCACATTAAACGTGTTCAAATTCACCGTTCGAAATAGTAATAAAAAACGAATTACTCCAATATTAGACTAAGTGCAATTTCCGTTTGATTAATCAACATAGTGCATTATTCGTAGGCACCTCGTTATTGCGAATAAGTAAACTTTTCCGCTCATTCTTGCTGTTCAGTAAACGATCCATACATACATCAACGATGCGGCGTACACTTAAAAGTTTGTTAGGAAATGATGTGCTTAATTCAATTTCAGCTGACAGTTTGCAGAAACTTGCTGAGTGACCAGCGAGTTTCCTTACTGCTTCATGTTAATTACACGCGCGAGTTCTGCAGAGTATTTGTAACATTTCAATCTAGTTTCTAATTCCCGGTATAAAAATCTATTTGTAACAATACATGCTCGTAGTCTCGATTTCTGGAAATGTGCATGTATTTCACATTCGGTTTTATTAATTTTCAGGCTTTGGGTCTTGCAACAATGCAGGAAAATATTTATCTGTAAACGGGAGCCTGTTTTATTCCATTTAGCATTACGAGCCAAAATCCGTGATTAATCGTGGAGCAATTATTCAATTAGTCGAAATATCTGGAAATCTGACCAGTGTGGGTCACTGCAGAGCTTGCCTGAAGAAAGGGAGAGTCTGGCATCGGAAAACAAGTTTCGAGATAAAACGTTACTTTGTCGGGGCTTTTTCTGCGCAATTTGAATCGGTTGGGCACCAAATCTCACGTCAAAGTCGTATGCTATAAAGGCAGTTGGTCATTGTGGTGGGTGAGGAGTGGGCTATGGTGAATAGAATGGAATCACAGCGCCCAGTGTAACGTTAATACAAATGTCCTGGCCACTGGATAATTTGAGCAATTCAAGCGTCAATCAATCAAAACCTAACTTGAGGCTATTTTAACCGAAATGTTTTGTTTTAAGCGTATTCCGGATTGTACATGTTGAGGTAAACAAACTCCCATTCGGTATTATGCCGCTGTACTGTTCAATGAATGAAGGCGATCAGCCGGAACAGACAGTGCAAATAGAGATTTTTCTCTCTAGTTTTTTTAAATTTAAGTTAGTTAGTGGAAATAAGTTAATTGTAAACATCATTTTCTCCCGCATTAAAAGGCAGATGGAATATGAATCGAGCTTTAAATTGAAAATGAAAACAATTCTGAATAAAATTATCTTTTCAAATGAATGTTCATTTAGCTGTGCGTGGCGCCGTGGAAGGGATCTTTGAAAAAGCAGCAAAACGTGCTGTCCACTTGACCAGGTATACCGTTCACTTATTAGCAGGATACCTTGAAATAGTATTTTGATTTTGTAAAGTTGTCAGTGTTAGTTTCCTGCGAATTGAGCGCTTGAGCAGTGATCACATTAATAACACTTTCTACAAAACTCAGTCTGAAATTGTGGAACTCCCAAACTATTTTTTCCCTTCAGTGTGAAGTTCTTTCAGCTAACGCTACGATACGTTAAAATAACAAGATTGAAACTTTTGCTGCGATGATTATAACTTTGCCCCCTCCCCCGTTGTCTGCACAGGGATCTCTGCTCTATTCAACTCTCCGACTTCATATCGTTAATGAAGGCGTCTCCATATATATTTATATACACACATATATGCATATACGCACACATGTATATACAAATACACACACATATATATTATATATATACACACACATACATTCACACTTATATATACACACATAAATACATATATAACCACATATAAAAATATGCACACCTACACATGTATATACATACATTTGCACACATTTCTACATATATACACATTTATAGATATGTATATGTAAAATATCCATCGATCACGATGAGTTGGACGTGTCCAGCTAGATGCCTGTATTGTCTCTACAAAAGGCTGCCTGGACGATTCTCGTGCGTTCCATCTATCCATTAAAATATTACACATAATTTACAATTAACATTATACGAATATCTATTAAATTTAAGAATGAGAAAAAATAATATATTAAAGTTACGATTAGTTCTATTTTTACACTCATATCCCCAATATACGAATATATATATTACATAATGTGATTTTTAAAGTAAAACAAAAATTCACAGCGTGTTCACATTTAGGCAAAATCTGCTCAATGGGCTGCAAATAGATCGAGTTGATGAAAGTGTTGAATCCGATACCCAGTTTGGAGCGTGCTTGGCGTTTAATCTTGAATTGCTTCAAGCAAAACATCTGTCCCTTTCTGTTGGGCCAACTTAATGGTTGTATAATAACACAAGCCACTTGGGCAGATTGTCCGTTGCTTCGGCTGAAGAAGAAGCGTCTTCGGCACAAAAGAAGGGAATTGACTGTTTGGGACCAAGTTGTGGGCCAGCGCTGGGAGGCAGACTATACAGAGATCGGGTACTTTAAAAGGCGACACTTTCCAATCACGTCTCTAATGAGATGGCCCTGTCTTACTCCCACTTGTATTGTTTGAATAGCGCCTTTCCCCACAAATACACCCGCGGTTCCCCCGGCGCAGTCTCCCATTATCCAGCCCTGACCAGGCACTGCATCCGACAGAAGGAGGGCCAGAGGCAGAGGCAAAGACAAGCTTCGCTTTCAAAATGACAACAGCGTGTTTGAGACAGACGGTTAGATTTAACTGTGGTAACTGATGGTCACTCCAAGATCCAAGGTGCGGGCTCGGGGAAGGAATGCTAGCAATATTTGTCCAGGTGATAGAATATGTGGTTCCTGGACAGTACAGAGAACGAGTAGGCGGACCTGCAGCGTTCTGTTCGGCGATTTGGTTTTAAGCGAACATTGAATAGTGCTAGAAATCCGTTTATATTGGGCTGGGGCCAGAAGCTGCAGTTCACAGTGGCAGTCGTGATCAAGGCATCGCTTAAATAGCCCAAACACATACACACACAACCACCAACACACGGTTATTCAGAGGCTAAATGAACACGGAGATACGCGGCAGTGTGAGCTTGTGTCCCGGTATGGTGCTGTTGTGTTGTGTGCCATTTATTGGGCTGGCTGGCTGGCTGCCCCTGAGGAAGTGGGGGTGGGTGGGAGCAGTCTGGGGGACACCAACGAGCATTTGATGGCCCCGGGTAATCCGGAACGGAGTCTCTATAATCCGGCTTCGAATATAAACGGACACATGCGTGGCGTGCCTGTTAACCCCACACAACCCGGCAAATCTCTGGTGTCCTGCACCAGTGAGAGAAAGGTCTGCTTAACGTGCTGGCAGAAGTGCAGCTTTCTATTCCGATTGTCGGTGCTGCTCATCGTTCGGAATTCATTCACAAAGCTGCCACTATCTCCTCCGTTCATCTGCGTGTGATTGTTTTTCTTATTTGTGTGTGTGTCAGTAATGGCTTATTAAATTGCCTACTTAATTTACAAAAATTGAAAGCGCGCCGCTGTCTTCGCCTTAGTAAGTGTGCCGTTAGAAATAATAAGTCATTTTGTTTTAAATAGGAATGTGTTCTGCTCAGTGAAGTGTGAATCTTTTCAGTCGGACACAAAGAATCAAACTGATTACTAAAGGTTAATGGAACGAACATTAAACCGGTGGGGCTCCCCGTGTCGGGATCACTAGGGCAACAACGATGAACTATTCCACGCCATTCACAAGTGAAAAACAACAACAACTTGCATTTATATAGCGTCTTTAACGGAGTAAAACGTGGCAAGTCGCTTCATAGGCGTATCATAAGACAAACAATTTGACACGGAGCCATATAAGATGTTGGGGCAGGCTTGGTCAAGGAGGTAGATTTTAAGGGGCGTCCTAAAGGAGGAAAGAGAGGCACAGCGGTTTATGGAGGGAGTTCCAGAGTTTAAGGCCTATCAAAATATAGAAATTTGCCTTATTTATAAAGAAGAATTATATGATGCATCACCAGAAATATAAAGGAATAGTAATGAGGCATTATAGCTTTATGGGCAGCATTCAAATATTAAGAGTACACTGCACTAGAAACTTACTAGAAATTGAAACCGACTGTACATACTTTCAACTGCCCCTGTTCCTTGTTGTAAAAAGCTACTAAGTTTTGACTTTTTGAAATTATTTTATACACCAAACTTCATAAAGCTTGTTAGCACAGCAAATAATACAAGTGATGTGCCAATCATTGTACAGCTATTACATACAATAACGTATGCATACATGCTGTGCGCACAGTCTATTATTAGCGAAAACAGAGTAATGCCTGTGCAATGCTATTATCTGGTCGGACACAAAGATTTAGCTAAATGCCAATTGTAGTCTTAAGGGTGTTCCTTTGAGAGAAAATCAGCAAGATGAGAGTCAAGGTTCGATTCACACACCAATTAATTAATCTGTCTGAAGTATTGGAATAGTCTCTTGTTTCTTAGTGCTACATTATGGGCACAAATTCAAGTTTTAAAGCTACTAGAATTCTCCACTAGTACTTTTCACACTAAACACCACACATTCAGCTTTGCTGTGGAAATATTAATATTTTTCTACGAGAGTTTGTTTATTATTTCCATTTTGTATTCTTTTGGTCATAATACCTCTTTAAAGTGGACAGTTAATATAAAGTTTAGTTTTCAAATTTGACAAGATACAAGAGGAGAAAACAGCACCTCCCAAAATATCACAATGCATTTGTTTAAAATATGATTGAGAATAATGTGAATTTAAAACACATCAAAATAAGATAGTGAACTTTAGCGGGCTGCGTTGACTGGGTAAAATGATAAGGCTGGGACTAGACTGATTTGACTGGAATGCCATTTTACAAGTGAACAGTGGCACGCTCAGTGATGTCATCATGCCAGCAAGCAGTCTGTGTCACAAAAATACATTTGATTAAAATTAGAGAGCCACGAAAACTGTATTACAATATTTTATATTGCAGTAGTCATCACATTTTCTGTGGCTTGAACTTTCCCAGTGGCTCGTATGGGTGACCTTGAAAGGAGAATTTCACAGTAAGTTGTACCTGGCTGTTCCAGGAACTAAGCTCAGGAAAATTCTCCACAAAAAAAAAAATCCAAACTTTCCCTTTTAAAATAATGCCTGCTAATATATTTATGGGCTGATTGTGAAAGGTCCTAACCTGAGTTACCTATCTGTTAGAAGGAATAGGACAAGACTTTCCCTGATAGCTCAGCTAATTTATCCAGTGGGTGACTGAGCAATACAGACACGAAGGCCTCAGATATCTGGACCACTGCTGGGGGAGCTACAATTTGCCAGAGCACCATGGGTTAGGAACAAAATAAGCTCCCACTTTTGATTGCAATCCAGTGACTGCAAGTACATGTGTGTGGACATTGGATACGGATAGGATTAGAGGCGGCTGTGATGCTTTCATGGTCCAATAGTCTGGGCTGGTACTCACTGAAAAATGGTCACTTGGGCAAGGTATTACCTATGCCCATGGAACCATACGCTAGCAAGGGAGTCAACACCTTCAAAAAAGAGGGGAGAAAATTGGCTAACAAATTATTAAAAAAACAGCAAGCTCAATATGTTCGAGAAATAATTCATTTCACAGCAACTGGATGTTAATTTTCATTAGCTACAAAATAAATTAAGGTAAAAGTTTTTAACGGTTAATTTGTAGTGTATGCTGAATATTATATTTTTAATTTGGGAGTAATTGCGGTCATCAACTTCTTTTATCTGTTATCATATAATAATATCTGAAAACTTGAAATGAGAAATGGTCAATTGGTCCTTTCTGTATATTTGTTCTAAAGGAAATATGTGATTATCTCAATCCTGGAAAGCTGTATATCAAAAGGGATAACACATTTAAAATAACAGTTTGCTAATATAAAATGTGTTCTATGTTACCATTTGAGGTTTCAAAACTATGCTTATGGTCTTTTTCAAAATGTTTAGATATTTTTTGTCCCATCACCCAAAAAAACTTTTTTTTTTTAAATCGGACGCTGCGATTCTGTTCACTGACATTTCATATCACATCACGTTTTAGGCTAGTAGAAGACATTATTATTGAAACTGATTTTTATTTGTCATTTATCTTTTCTTTTAACTACCAATCCAAGGGTGCATATTTGCAAATGTTTTTCAAGCCTGCTCTGCAATTTTACATTATATACCATTCTCCACTTCTTTAAATTGTAGTTATTTTTTGCACCTAAAGTGTCCATTAACTGCAGTAAAAGGATCAATCAGTATGTTACTAATCACTTATCACTACCACATTCCTTGGCTCGACACCCATTCCAAACAATGGCCATAGAATAAAATGAAATATTGCAGCAAATATATGTTGCAACAACACTATTCTTTTACTCGTGGAGACCACATTTATTATTCACTCATGCCTGCAGCACTAGTGAGTTCTGTCTTTTAAACACTTGTGAAAAAATACAACTCTGCTCCATACATACATATACATATACACACACACACAATCACTGGTGAGATAGCCCATATTTCATGCACAGATTGAAATGAGTGAAGAGATTGTCAGACGAGGAGAGCTGAGTGCCAGTTAGATAATTAAGAGCTGATAGGGCTAGAGATTTGTAATGCCAGCTGTGGACTGGATGATTGATGGCTGTAGTAACCACCGCATTAACACATTGTTAAAGTGGAGCCAGCTCAATCCTATCACTTCGCACTCACTGACTGCAAACTGCGTTGCTGTCTGTCATCTACACAACATGTTCTGACATTATCTGTGTACCAATTCTGTGGTGTCTGTATTATATTTTCTGAGAGAGTCTGACCAACGATTTTCAAGGTGTGATACTCACGAATGTTGACTGCAGTTAAGGGCTAAGAACATTAGGGACAGGAATAGGTATTCAATCCCTCGAGCCTATTCGACCATTCACAAAAATTGGAGTAAATTTGCGGGTAGCAATGTTTCAACATAAAACTGGCGTAAATCAGTTACATGCAAATTTTCTTTGTAAAATGGCATAATGTCGCTCCTAAGCCGAAGTTACTCCAAAACTTTCCAGGAAATTCCAGGCCATCATATTTCAATCTGTGGTGCACATACATTGTATTACAGACAGTAGCACACAGAAGAATTCAGCTGGTATCACAAATTATGAGAGTGAAACGAGATCAGTTTTTTTCTCTGTTACACTGATAGCCCATTGATGTTGCATATTTGCTTCCAGTGGAAGCTATGGAGCGATGTGGTGCTGATGTCTTTGTTGCTAAAATGCTCTTTTTGTACAACAGATTCCAAGAACTGGCAGCAAACTTGAACTGTACATTTGGAAGAGAAAGTGCTAGTGAACTTGCATTTCTGGCTATGCAACTTCCTCAACATCAGGCTAAGCTAGATACATGCCAGTATTGTGAAAATTGTTATGTAAAAATCACGTTTCTGGCTTGTAAGTGGGAATGGCTGGGATGTGGTGGAGCTATAGTAGGAATAAGGGAACAGGAGTAGTCCATTCAACCCCTCTAGCCTCTTCCGCCATTCAATTAGAACATGGCTGATCTGTATGCTGTCAGTGCAGCCCATCAGCCAGCGATGGCAGGGTTGGCCTTTGCTGATTATGCAAGGAGACTCGGCGACAATAGTATTCTGTGCCTCCAGTGTTTATATTGTTGTTCTGCCGCTAGAGGCAGTAGAGTAATAAAAAGGAGTATAAAATGCGTTACTGTTCTACTTTATAACATGGAATGGCTGATGTTACTTTCTATGGGCTCAAAACTGCCCAGGAGTTGCTCAGTTTTCTTTGGAGCAACTTGATTTTTCTGGAGTATCTTAAAAATCCCCATTTTGCACATTCAATTTACGTCAGTGTAAGTGAGTTAGTTAGGATTTTTTTTCCAAAAGTGGGCGTTACCAGCCACCTACGCCCATTTTGGCCACTTTGGACAGCTAACAGTTACTCCAAACTAACTTAGGCCAGCGTTTGTGACCACACAGAAAAGCCTTGTGGAGAGTTAAGAAATCAGTGCAGGTAGGTACTAATGACTTGATAACGAATGTGAATAGGATCAAACAGCTATACAGGACATCATATGACAAACTTCGCAAAGTTAATTTACTATACAACAGAAGCATTCATGGAAGCTTAAACTACAAAAATATAAGAACGAGACAAAACATAAATTTTTTCAAAATATCAAAATAAAAAATAGAAGTATCTCCTGCTCGTAATTCTTTTTATGTTCTTATGTAGTAAAGTATTTACCAACAGGGTTGAGGAAAGTCTTGAGTAAGCTCATTAAAATTACTGGCTACACAGTTATCACCCCCCCCCCCGCCCCCAACGATCAAAACTCTCCCCGCCACCCCTCCCCTCAAACTTTTCAGGTGGACTTAAAAAGAGACAATTCTACCTGAACTTTTGTATGGCAATGTCCTCAAGTCTTCAAGTTGTGTGTAGAATATTGAAATAAAGTGGCAATAATGCAGGCAGCCAACAAAAGAACCAAGTGTTTTAGAAGAAGGCAGGTTTCTCTCATTACTGTGCGGCAGGCCACTCGGCCCAGGATAGGGGTGGGATGCATCGGGTCCCATGCTGCAGCATGCATCATCATCATCATCGGCAGGAGCTACTGCGCATGCGCGAACACTCCAATGCGCATGTGCAGCGCTGCTGGCACTCTCACGCGCAGGGCCCTAGCTCCGCCCTGCAATCCACTCTCCACACCGCGCCAAGCCCCGGGAGAGTCAACAAAGCGGCCAGAATCCGAGGAGATCATTTTGGCACTGTTTTCAACCTACGAAGTCTGTGCATCTTTGGTGAGTGCGCCAAAAAAAACCGGGTGGGCCACATTTGGGCCCTATAATCCTTACCATACTTGAAACTTTCGCAATACATCTGCTGACAGTGATAGCCATTCTGCTTCATGTGGGCATCAGGCTCCCATGATTAAGTCAAGTGCTGGAAACTGAAATGATGTTGTACGGCGTGATTCACATCTTAAGTGCAACTGTACCATGCTGCATCAATATCATGTTTTATTTCATGGCATGTTATAATGAAATAACAGTACGTCTATTTATATTTGATGTGTACAGCTCCTGCCGGGACACTTTAAAGGCACTATGTTGTCCTGCCAGCTGTTTGAGGTGGCTAAATGTCACTGGAAGATTACTGAAGAAACTTAATAGCTTGTCAGAAGTGACAGTGCCCAAAAATGCCACTTGCAGCATGAGTCCAAAGTGTACATGTTCAGTTGCCAATCTGAAATGTCAACACTCAGTAATGACAGCATCATGGCAGACTATATACTACAGTTAACTTTGCATTGGTGCAATTAGGATAATAGACAACACTGGGGTGTTTAACCATTTGGTTACTGTATTCCTGAGTCTTAGAATATAATTCTCAGTGCCAAACGTAGTTTGAATTTTTTTTGGAACGTACACGGAAGCCATTTTATTTATATTCAGTAATTAAGTTTTAAAACAAACATGAATACAAATTCAAATGTTATTAATTTACAGAAAGAGGGAGAGTTTGAAAAAAATCTCATAAGTGGTGGCTGACAGAGTTAATTTGCAATCATCAATTTTTTTAAATGATAGCTTCCTGGAACCTTTTTGTAGCCTCTTTGGTGTCAGGCTTCTTTTATAACTCCCCGGGGTGGTACCTTTATATCCGCATCTATTAGTCTACCCTTTCCGTAATGATACACTCATAATAGTTGGTCAATTCTATGGTAATTTAACCTCAGGGCACCTCTTATATCTTGATCTTTTTTGATCCTACATAGGAAAGCACTGTGCATGGAGTGTTATATAAAAAAACAAATTGTTTCTGTTGCATAGTTGAAACTGGACCATATTTTACTTGATATATTGCAGGCTAACCTAGTCAAGAACTCAATAGGTTGGAAAAATAAGAGACACAGACCCCTCAGAGTTAGAAGACTATCCATCAACACTTCTTCTCTTCAATTATTTCTCTATTATTAAACATGTACCCAATTGGTTTTTCTACATGCAGCCAGGAAGGAGGGTCACTTGATGCTCGAATAAAGCAGTCACATATTGTTATTTCAAAACTGATTGCAACAAAACTGCACTGAACTCTGATGATTTTTCCAAGACTATATTTCATGTACTTGTGAATAATGAAAAGACTTTCATCGATCTGCATTATCACATTTCTCAGGAACAAGTAAAAGTGCTTCATATACAATGGCCTACTTTGAATTGACTTGCTATGTAGGCAAATGCTGCAGTTAATTTGCACAGAGCAAGATCCCACAAATGGTAATGAGATCAATGCTAGTTAATCTGTATTTATTCTATGAAAATGTTGGTTGAAAGAGAAATATTGTCCAAAACACTGAAAGAACTCCCTATTTGTCATTGAATAGTGTGACAGGGTCTTTTAATGTTCACATGCACCACTGGAACAGGCAGACAGGGACTTGTTTTAACATCTCATCAAAAGGATGGCACATTCAACAGTGCAGTAGTAGAGGGATGTGATTGGGGCCCAGGGGAGGTGCGAGTTCGGGACAAGGGGTCCAGGGACAGCACAGGCCATCCCACACTGCGATATGTGTGCGCACTAGGTCCATGCAGCAGAGCTGGTCTCTAGTCATCTTGGTTAACCCTTGCCACTGGACCAAGACTAGCTCTGTCAAGCCTGTGTGATGGCTGGTGTGCAACACCCACCACACGGTAAAAAAAATCCACGCACAGGCAGCTTCCACCCTTGAGAATATAGTTCGGGTCCTTCATTGAAACACCTGTGAACTCATCCTTCTTTGGCATGGAAGCGAGTCATCCACGTTTTGAGTGCCACCTATGACACCCTCAGTATGCACTGGAGTGTCAGCCCAGATTACATGCTGAAGTCCTGCAGTGGCTTGAACCCACAGGGCCTGAAATTGGTCGACATACCGCCTCCTACCACCAGAGTATGGACAAAAATGCGATTTTGCTTGGTGGAATATTCATCATTGACATACCACCGAGCGGTATGCACAGCATCCATTGTGCAGGACCGCCCGCATACCACCCAAAAAATCCCATTTTCATTGCATACCGCCTACATGCCAACGGAGCTGCATACCGTCCTGGAAAATGGTGGTTTGACGAGATCTTAAGTGGGTGGGACTGAGTGAAGTGCATGGAGCCACCATTTTGGAAATCAGAAACTGTCACCTAAAGCAGCACCTCTGTATTTCTGAGGTGAACAGTAATTTTACAGTGCAATTTAGAGTGAAAAGGTATTTTTATTGTTACTGAGTAACTTATTAAGATAGAAGGCATTTTAGTTTTTTTTTCATTGAAAAATATTGTCCCAGAAATTCCTCTGGGTGTCTTCCCACGGGCAATTGCCTCTTCACTGGATATTTTTTACGAATTTACCTGGTGGTCTAGGAGGCGCTTTGATTTCCGATGGGGAGGCCTTCTCCTCCCGTGCTGCGAAGCGCGCTCCCGTGCAAAGAGAGCCGACGCAGAAGATGCAGTCATGTGTGACTGTTCAGCCAATCAGGTAAGTATTTCATCGGTTCCATTAATAGCATTGAGATTTGCGTAACTACAAGTTCTCAGTGCTATTAATGGGAACAAAAGCAATCACACAAAAAATTTTAAAAAGACCACACGTAATAACTAATTTCAATTAACTTTAAATATGTCTTATAAAAATAAAATATTTTCCTGATTTAAAAAAAAAGTTTTAAAAATTAATGGTTAAAAATAAACTTAACGCAGTGGGAAGGGTTTTTAACAATAAACTATATGTTTATAATTTTATTTTACAATTCTTTTTGTGTGTTTTAAAACACTTGCGTCTGTAAAAGTAGGCTATGCGCCTGCTTTTTCAGGCGCAAGATTTTTGAGGACATTGGCTGGGCAAGATATGGGTAAGTAGCTCAATCTTGCCCGTACAAATGTCCTCGCTCCCGACCTGGCTACGATCTGTCAAGCTCTTGCACTTTGAAAACCGGCTTTCCCAATGCATTCCCGGGTCCGTAGACACTCAGTACGAGCCTGGGACGTTGGAAAATCTGCCCCATTGTGGAGATTTAAAAAGAATGGGGCCTGTACTATCTCAGCCTGTATTGCTGACAACCTGTCTAATGGAGGAACCAGATGTGAGAAGGTTTATTGAGCAGAATTATAAGGGTAATGGAGGAGATCGTAGACTGATGAGGAGGAGGACGAGGAGGAGGCCTTACTCTGATAACTGTTACCCCAAAAGTTTGACACTGTACAAGAGTGCTTAAATTAAATTCAAACGTTTGTGTAAAAATCTCAAAGATATAAAACAATTTTAAAACTTTGTAAAACTTCTAACTATAAAACAACTCTAACAACTTTAACAAAACTTTTACAACTTTAATAAACTTTTACAAATCAAACTTAAATTATTCAATGAACAAGTAGAACAAAAGGACCCTTTACTGTCCTCGGCCATGACCTCACCCTCGGCCTCTACTGCGTGCTACACCACCCTTGGGACTATTTCCCCCCCACCCCCACTTTCTTACTCCCGCCTTTCCCTTTTCCAGAGCCCCTGAGCCTGGACCTCCCAGTGGTGGTACCAAGCCGGCGTGCAGCACTGCACCCAGAGTGCTGTTGCTGTCGTTGGGGGTCAGACAGTGTAAGCGCAATAAATGGGACCTCAGGAGAAGCCTGCGATTTAGAAGGCACGGCTTCAGGGCTGGAAGATGATGTCAGCACCCCACCCTCAGATGCTGTCGACCTGTCTACTATGGCACGAGAGGGGTTCTGCGCCATGTCCCAATCCCGTCGATTGCCGCATGGCTTCAATAGCGTTGGCGACCCGCTCCATCGCAGTGATCATATGCGACATATCCTCCGACTGCCGCTCTGATAGAGCCGCGATGTTTGTGGCTATCGTAGTCATGGCCCTGAGCAGCTCTCTACCTGTGTCGATGCTGGCCTGTGACAGACGCACCATGTCCTGGTACACGCCTACAGCAACCGACCTTTCCTGCAACAACCTCCGTCGCTGCGGCAAAGGCGCTGCAACACTGGAGGTGCCTTACTGCACACGGCTTGGTCCCACAGAATCAGAGGAGCCATGGGTGAATCCTCTGAATACAGACTCTGTGGTGGAGGATGGTCCAGCTGTCTCACATGGAGCTGGTGTATTTTCCTCCGTCTCCACCCCCACCTCCACCTCCACTGGCTCCAGGATCAGCGGCTCTTCCTCTTCCTGTTCCTCTTCGCCTTCCTCAACTCTGCCAGTGGTGAAGTCGGGAGAGGGCTGGGTGAAGTCAGAGGTGGAGGCAGTGGGTCTGTTGTCTGTGTTGCAGTGGTCTGAATCGAGAGAGTCTGGAAGTACAAAACCACATTTAAAAATGCTTGACACCAGGGGTGGGGTCAGGGTTACATGAGTACATAGTACAGTGACTTATCGCAGTCTTAGTTAAATGTCCACCACTGCTACAGTACTGTATTACATATCGCAGACAGACAATACATATGTATTGCGTTACATGCCCCCAACATGGCAGTACATCACATGAGGCCAACATTACAGTGCAATAAACTTACATTACATCAGGCCAACATTACAGTTACATTACATGATGAGAGGACCGCAACACAGACTGCATTTTATTCAACTTACCATGCTGTGTGAGTGGGTCAGCTTCACTGCTGGTGATGGCATGGTTGCTATCTCCAACCAGGGACAGGGCATGGATCTCGATGTCAGTCAGAAGTTCTTGGGTTGTGAGTCCTCCCCCTATACACCGCTGATCATCTGCTATTGCAGATGTCTTCTTCTGCAGAAAGTAAAGTAAATCAAAGTAAAAATCTTCAATTCATTTAACATTGCAGACACACAAGGTCACACACACATACAAATAAAAAAAAACACTGTTGATCCTCTTGTCATTGATGAAAGCATGAATAAGTCGCTGTAACCTTAAGATAAATAACATCATCCGTGTGACACTGAACCTACATTTGCATGGTACATGGCACATGGGGTGCATAAATAAAATCATTACTTACTCTTGCGACCCTCACCAGGTCATTCCACCTCTTACGGCACCTTTCCCCGGTGCATACCATGGCACTTTAGGAGGATACAGCCTTCCTGATCTCGTCCCATATCCTGTTGTACTCCTTTGGGGGTGGGGGGGGGGGGGGGGGGACCACCCTTTGTTAACTCTGAGAACGTCTCTAATATTCTCAAAGGCCAGGTAGCTCTGTCTCATCGAAGGCAGACACCCTCAACTGCCCCTCTTTTTCGATGTTCCTGCGCTTGGATTTTTTTTTTTAAACATTTCCATAATATTTCTGTTATGATTTTTGCTTTGTAAACTGTCTTATTCTTCAAACTGTAGAATTATTAGTTATGAATATTTTTTAACTGTGCAATGTGTTTTTAAAGTAACTGCCTGTCGACTAGCTTGCTGCTCCTTCTCACTCTTTCTCCATCCTTTTCAAGTCACTGCGCATGGGCAGGTAATCCCTGACCCCCAAAATCGTGGGTAAAATGTTTCTGTAAAAAAAAAACGGGGGGGAAAAAAAAAAGTCACACCTGCAGTTCAGGGCCACACCGTCCATTGAAGAGAAATTCGATCTGGATTGACTACTCGGTTACATACTGCCCGCTGCAGACCACTGGCATACCACCGACATAATGGCAAAATAATTTTGACCAATTTTGTCCTCTTCAGGCTCAGTGGTATGCCAGCGGTTTGAAATGATGCAACGCCGAGAAATGGGCGGACCTTATGCATCGACCAATTTTGGGCCCACAACCTTTTGACTTGGATCCAAAGATGCTAACAACTGAACCAAATTGTTATGGTGAGGAAATTATCAGGTCATTGAGATTTATTGCATGAACTCAAGGTAGTATCTATTGACACTATATATTTTGGGAAGGGTGAATTTATATATTTTTTTTTAAGGGATGTCACTGCTGGGAATGAAACAATTCTCCCAAAATAACACCCGGTTATAGTTACAGCATGAGCTAATTGCAAGATAAAGCTTCCTGTCCAAATGATGCACCTCACTTCCAAACTCAGAAGTGTACTCTCTACTTCATCAGTGTGGCATGTCCATTTCTCACACCACCAATCATTCTAATCCTGATAGATGATAACTACTAGCTCTTTATGATGATAGTGAGCATTTCAACTCATGCGTAACAGAAATAGGAGCAAGGGTAGTCATACGGCCTTTCAAGCTTGCTCCGCGATTCAAAAAGATCATGGCTGATCATCGACCTCAACTCCACTTTTTCTCACCTGATCTCCATATCCCTTGATTCCCCATGACTCCAAAATTCTATCTCAGCCTTGAATATATTCAGAGACTCTGGAATTCTCTGCCCCAGAGGGTTGTAAATACTAAGATTCACAACTCTGAGTGAAAAAATTCCTCCTCATCGCTGTCTTAAATGGCCTTCCCCGTATCCTGAGACTGTGCCCCCTAGTTCTAGACACTCCAGCCAGGGGAAACAACCTCTCAGCATCTACCCTGTGAATACCCTTCAGCAATAACAATCAGCTGTATCACTGGATTACAAATCTGTAGCAATCAAGGAAGGTGGAGTTAGAGGCTGTGTCCAGTGGGTGAATGGAAGGTGGAGGATGTGTCCAGTGGGTCAATGGATGGTGGAGTTAAAGGCTGTGTCCAGTGGGCCAATGGAAGGTGGAGTTAGAGGCTGTGTCCAGTGGGCCAATGGAAGGTGGAGTTAGAGGGTATGTCTAGTGAGTCAATGGAAGGTGGAGTTAGAGGCTGTCACAAACAATCAGATCAGTTGGAGGGTGGTATTAAAGGTCATTCAACTTTATTTTCCTTCACTGTTGGTTGTGCATGAATATGAGACAAAAATGATTTGAAGATAAGTTGATGGTTTCTGACCATTGCAATTACAAGTGTGTATATTTAGTGTTTATCCCTAAAGGAACTTTTCTGGGACATGACTAGCTGTTGCCTTAAGTGATGGTTTATTTTCTTCACGATTGGTTGCAGATACTTTCTCGAGAGGAGAGGTTTCCCAGGTGCGAATGCAAACATTAGCCTTCTTTCAGCATTCCAGTCACTGCACGGAGATTTGCATAAATCTGATTTCACTGAGCGACCCCGCAACATCCATATTAGAGCAATGAACATCCACCGGGAAATGAGAAGAACGACATTAATAAACAATAAGAGTATAATAGATTGGAAACCTTAGGCTGAAGGCAGTCAGTTAGGTCCTCCTGTTGTCTGCTCCTGCAAACCATATTTTCCTGCACTTTCATTTTTTAACGATTGTGACATTTAATAATTGTTACTCCTAGTACAAGAAAATAATCCTTTTTGACAAGGTTAAAATAGAAATATATTCTAAAAGTTGCTGTTAGTGATGATAGTGGATGGATGCTGATACATTGATCAGATATTCCAATGTTTGCTACTTTAAAGCAGGTGTAGACAGGTTTGTTGTAAATGGGTCAATGCCTCCATTAAGGTAGTGGACAGGAGAATGTGTTAAACATTTTACCAACAGTAATTTCTAACCTCGCATTTTAAGGTTTTAAAAACAGAAAATGTTTGAAATATAACTAAAAGAGGAAAAGGTCAAGATTAATTCTTCTATTTTACCCTTCATTAGAATATGGTTCGAAAATGTTGTTTCAATGAAATTAACTCACCCTTATCTGTGCTGAAGCTAATTAATTGTTTTTGAATGTTTAGTTGAATCAGCATACCCTCAATCCAGGTCCAGCAAAGCCGCAAATTTTAAATTCATATCCTTGTGTTAAACTCCCTCTCTAGCTTCACCCCTCCTTATCTCTAGAACCTCTTCCATCTCTACAATCCTCCAAGAAATCAGCATTCCTCCAATTCTGACCTCTTGTGCATCCAAAATTCCTTTCGCCCCACTATTGGAGGCCGGGCCTTCAGCTGCCTAGCCCATAAACTCTGGAATTCCCTCCCTAAACCTCTCCATCTCTCTACCTCTCTTTCCTCCTTTAAGACGCTCCTTAAAGCCTGCCTTTTTCACCAAGCCTGTCCTAATTTCTGCTTTTGTGGCTCCGTGTCAAAATTTGTCTGATAACGCTCCTGTGATGCGTCTTGGGACCTTTTGCTACGTTAAACGTGGTATATACATACAAGTTGATGTTCTTGATGTAATCTAGCTTGCCTCTGGGTTGGGACAGATGCAAGTGAGTCAGTTGTGTCTTGTGAATATAGAATGGAACCTGGTTGGGATTATTGTGACTGCATATTGACATGATGAATTAACATGTGTTAATAATGAAAACCTTCAGGAGAAATATTCCTAAGCCTTCTTTAAAAATTGATCTTATACCTTCAACACTCATACCGCCCCCCCCACCCTCCCCCGCAATAATTCTTAAATTCACCTGCTGCAAGCTGTACTTTTGCATACTTTATGCTTTTTCCCTTGCAATAAATGTGATTAAGTACTGGGTATTCTTATAGCTTGAGCAGTGGCAGGTGCAAGTCCTGCAGCAATTTCTATCTAATTCTTTGTTATCATGTGCCATCGAACCTATAATGAAGGCCATTTTTGAGCAGTCAGCTTTTTGGAAGCTGGTGGTTAGATTTTGCTCATTTTTTAGTTTGGCGTGCATGTGGTCTCCCTGACTGAATTGGCAATTTAGTGCCAATCTCTACCAAATTCTAGGCAATATTGTGAGTTCACATGCACAGTGAGCTTGAAATTGCCTAAAGTGATTTCACAGAGAATCCCAACAGCTAACCAAAATAGATAGACTTTCAATCCATTAATCGGGACTGGATTCAAACCCTGGTCCAAGAGATCTTAGAGCTTTATGCCAGCCAGTTCTGGAAATACTCTCTACAACAGCGATATTGGCTGATAATTACTTAGCATGTTCATATAACATTTCTCCCTGTACTATTTCAGTATTGCATTTAAACTTATTTATTTTACTCGGCTAATTTTAAATGTATTAACATCTCCACTGAAATAGAGAGAGGAATGTTGCCTAAGTTCATTAAATGTCAGTCCACTGATAACACCATCAGTAAATTCTACACTTGCCTCTTTTGTTGGGTTGCAGAATATACCAAATCTATTCTTAACACAACACAAAAAAAAGTTGTATCATGTTTTATGTTCATGCTTTATGTATCACTGGGATTATAGCGACATAACAACTGGTGACATCCTGACAAGAGGCTTACATGTGGAAAATGTAAAAAGTAGCAGATCTGCCCAAGATCATTTGCAGCTCCTATATGGTAATAAAGTAATACCACGCCCTGGATCAAGTCAAATTATAGGGTTTTTCTTTATTTATTTTTGTATTTGGAAAAGAGGCTCCTTTAAGAGCCTGAAATATTGTGTGAAATCAATATCCTGCAAATCACAATGCTGTGATCCTGCAGCCCACATGCCGTGGAGTATATGAGTCAGCCAATTAGTTAAAATGACGGCAACTTGAATTATACAAAGGTTACAAAACATGAATGGGAATAATTGCAGTAATTTTGCATGGGGTAGCGATGGATAGCCATGGATGGTTTGCAGCATTAATTTGATATATGCCATTTATTGATTGATCTGTTCTGTTATGTTATGAAAACAGTGCTCAGGACTAAATGATCAAATGCCTATCGATAACAGTGTAAACATTAGACATGAAATTGAATGCACCATAACCCACCTCCATTCACAGCACATTAGGCTCTATTCTATCAGCGCCATTCTTTTGCCATTGAAGTGCAGCCCTCTGCCTCAAAACATTAACGCCCATGAGCTGATGCAAACTACTTTGCATTAACCTTTTCAGGACTACGGTGTAATATAGTTTTTTTCCTATCAAAGCAAACAATTTGGCCTGAATTTTGAGAGTCTGCCCAAGTAGGGAGGTGCCGCCAGCGTGTATTAGAAACTTCACAGATGCACCGGCTGTGATTACCTGCTCTTCTGTGCAGGAGAGAGAGGAACACTCACCAGAAGCCAGCAAGGTCCTTTATTAAATATGCAGATCGGGCTCCAATGATGCCATCGGGGCCCAATTGCAATTATAACCAGAGGACTACACGCAGAAGTCGTTGTGGCTTTTCTGCCAGGCCAACCAAGCGGGAAAAGGGCCAGAAGTTGCCCAAAAGTGGTTTTATTTAAAAAAAACTTTCCTTGTGGGGCCAGGAGGAGTAGGATCCTCCTCCGATTCCCACAAGGAAAGTTTAGGCCTCATTTGCCATGGGCTTCCCTCCCAAATCCTCTCCCAACCATTTACTTGAGTGCCGTTGAATATTCGGTCTCTGATGGCAGCCTCTCGCCCTCCAACATTCTGTTTTCTGCTACTTTTGTGTGGAATACTGATAGATGGGCCGGAATCTTGACAGTGCTTGGAGGTCAAGTTTGGAGGCGGGTCCGCGGTCAAAATCTAAAAGATCCCACTGCGAACACACCTTCGTGTCAGTTTCCCAAGTGCCGGGTCTGCCTGCACTTTACAGACCCGACACTAAGCAACAGGTGAGCCAGTTGAAATAGTTAAGAGGTTAAAAAGGTACTTAAACAGAATTTTACCATCTACTCACCATTTTTGACGAATTTCACGGTGCTCAGGGATCATGTCAGGTAAGTAGGTCAGGTTTCAATGACTCTGCATTCCTCTGAATAGGTGACAGCTGCAAAAGTGGTATAAATGCTACCATTTCACAGCTGTTCACTTTCCAATGTTAGAAGATTTGGAATACAAGTTTCAGCTTTAGGAAGGTTGGAAGTGTTTGGAATAAATTCTTTATCCACTGTCACCTCCTTGGAGCAATCTCTCACCATTGACAGATCGCTTCTGTCATCGCGGCTTCAGCTGCCATCTATTCCAGCAGCATCGGTGCCCTTGAAAAAAATCTCACAATGGTCCTCAGAATCCCACCACGATCAGCCCCAAAACCAGAATCACCACCAACCTTCTCCACAATCACCTGATGCTGCATAGGGCATCAGCACTTGACCACATTGCTGCCTGGGAGGCCAGGGATGGCCTCACCATGGCCAGATTTACTTTACTTGATGCTATACACCCATATGGCTGCCACAAGATGCGCCAGGTTGATACTATCCTACACCAGCACCATAAAGCATCCCTACAATGCCCAAGTCATTACTTTCACATTAATCACCATTGCAGGGGGTACCATTATGTCTCACCATTCAGTACAACTCATTAAGCCACTTCCAAAGGTGCACACAAATCTGTCCAAGAACACAAAGTGTTCAAAATAAAGATTTCAATGTTTGACAACACATTAGCAGAAACTCTACATGAACATTGGCTAAAACACCCTTGTGTGTTATTAGTTGGCATGATTGGACAAAGACAAGGATGAGGGTGAGTGTGAGGAGTGGCGAGTGAGATGTGATAATGTAGATGGAGGGATGGGTGGAGGTCCAAGGTAAGTTGGTGTGAGTTAGGATGTGTAGGAGTAGGGTAGGGAAAGCAGAGTGATGGGGATATGATGAGTGGCCCAGCAAGATGAGGTTGAATGTAGCTTTGCAGTAATGTTTTGTGATCTGAGATCATTCAAAGGTTTGCACCACTGCAGCCAGGTCCTCCTGACGACATTCCTGCTTGTTTCCTCCTGTGCAATGTGCAACCAGGCTGCATTGGTCTCCTGTAGAAGTCTTTTTCTCCCATTGGAAAGGAAGAGAACCTACCTGTGTGATGTGACTCTCTCCATCAAATGATGTCATCAGACCCGCTTCCTTTTAATTGGCCAGGAACCTCGCAAGGCAGGCTTAACTAGCCCCATTAGGGGAAAGTCGGCATGGAGCCAGGAGCAGGGTTGCAACCCGCCACCTACCTCAGTCGCACTGAGCCCGCCTCGGTAGGTGAAATCGCGGCCATGAGGACTTGGAATTAAAATCTCCCGGGCCTCACGCTGCCGAGGTTGGGATGGTTTTCTGCACCCCACCACCCCCCGCCTGTCCTGTCTTGAGTTTTAATCAGGACTTTAGTCTTGTCCCATAAACTACTGCTCACTGTTGCACATCACCCTTATGACTCCTCATAAAAACTAAGCCGTTGTAATCTCCTATGAATCAAATAATGACATTCTTCTGTTTTGTGGATGTCGCAAACTGTAGTTTAATGCTTTTGAGAGTCTTGCAGCTTCACTGTTAACTGTCATTACAGTTTCCTCACACCCTTCTGCCTACGAATCAGCATAGTAAAGCTATGTGTTACTGATTCCATTTGCACTTCAGAATCATAGTTAGCGTGCATTATTCTATAAAATAACAGCTGCTGTGGTGGTTGTTAAAGGCTGTAATTTGTTCTCAGCTTCTGCTGATATTCAGAAACAGTTAGTCCTGTACTCCAGCAATTCATCCCTTCCATCTGTATCAGTTGAATTGCAGCCAGGAAACATCACCAGCACACTTTATCGATGTACATAGAATTGCCTCTGAATATTTTAGTTCTGTTAAAGGACACTGCAAATAAATAAATGTACTCTGGTTTCAGATGTCTTCATCTCACTGTCTGATAACTAGAAATTGTGGAACGTCCTCTGAACAGATGTTCCAATCTGCGATGGAGGTGATGATTAACACTTGGTTTGAATCAGTAAAACCTGCGAAAAGTGCAGTTTGAAAAAGGGAGGGAGCAGGTGTCAGAATTTAATGAGAAAATTGCAGATTAATGGGGTAACACTTAGGAGACTTCAATGTGGTTGTTTTAATGTAAGCATTTCAAAGGGGGTGGAAATACCATGGGATGTCACTGGGGATAAGTATATTCACAGCACTTACACCAGTCACTAAATTCGACATTCACAGTACTTACTCCAACGACACCCTTACTCCGATCACAGCCACAACCTTTAAGTTGCTCAGTTTGTTTTACACACACCTCTGCATCAGAAAGTTCGGATGGGGGGTTAAATCCATCATGAGCAGTAGTGCCAAATGGGCGATAGCGAATCGGCAGTCCAATTTACATTCCGTACAATATTCTTTTACAATGGATTTGCGCTCTCCCATTTTGCAAGACAAATTCCCCCACCCCAATAGATTCAAGCCCCAGTACAGATTTGAGCACTTAATCTTAACTGGCTCTTCAGTGCAGTACTGAGGGACTGTTGCATTGTTGGAGGTGATCTTTCAGATAAAATGTTGAACCAAGGCCCTGTCTGCCAGCTGAAGTGGGTGTAACATGGATGACCACCACTCTTCCCACATCCAACATTGGTGAAAGCAGAATAGCTGGTCATTCATTCATTTGCTGTTTGTGGGACTTGGCTGTCTTTGACTATGTAACAACAGTGACTGAACTTCAGAAGTAAACCTTTGGTTGTAAAGCGCTGTGGGACTTTGAGGTTGTGATAAAGTGATATATAAATACAAATTCTTTCTTGCCACAATCACAGGCCGATTGAGAATACCGTCCCTATTGACAGAGGAAGTGCGTTCGACTGAATTGTTACATAATCATAAACATTATAACGGGATATACCTGTACCCGGAATAGTGTCTTTTAGTTGCCCCCCCTCCCCCCCATTACTGGTGTTTATGATTTAAAACTCTTAGCCCCAGGCAGACTGGAGAACCATTTTTATTTAATTGTCATAATATGTTTCATTCTGAACCAAGCACCACATTTCATCATAAATGAATTGTGTATTTATCAGGATTCAACTGTAACATAACATTTCAGAAAATAAAAAGAAAGACTTGCATTTATATAGCGCCTTTCACAACCACCGGACATCCCAAAGTGCTTAACAGCCAATAAAGTACTTTTTGAATTGTAGTCACTGTTGTAATGTAGGAAATGCAGAAGCGAATTTGCACACAGCAAGCTCCCACAAATAGCAATATGATAATCACCAGATAATCTGTTTTAGTGATTGTTGATTGAGGGATAAATATTGGCCAGGACACTGAGGACAACTCCCTTTCTCTTCTTCCAAATAGTGCCGTGGGATCTTTTGTATCCACCTGAGAGGGCAGATGGGGTCTCGTTTTCACATCTCCTTTGAAAGACAGCACCTCTGACACTGCAGCACTCCCTCAGTATTGCATTGGAGTGTCAGCCTAAATTTTTGTGCTCAAGTCCCGAGTGGGACTTAAACCCACAACTTTCTGACTCAGAGGTGAGGATGCTACTCACTGAGCCACAGCTGACACAATAAAAACAATTTAAATATGACAACCATGTACAACAGACAATCTTGTGAGGCAGATAGTTGAGGTCCAAGGAAAATCTTGGAGCACAATTCAACAACAATGACAAATTGCATTTATATAACACATTTAATGTAGTAAAAAGTGCTATCAAACGTTATCAAACAAAATTTGACACTGAGCCGTTAAGTAGATATTAGGGAAGATGACCAAAAGCTTGGTCAAAGAGATAGATTTTAAGGAGTGTCTTAAACGAGGTAGAGAGGCAGAGAGGTATAGGGAGGGAATTCCAGACCTTAGTGCCTCAGCAGCTGAAGGCACGGCCACCAATGGCGCTCAATTAACATGTGCTTGCTTATCCATTTTGAATATTGTACTTCTCTAGCCTGTACTGTAAAATCTATTATAAAAGTCATGTGCTGGTGTCTATTTATGAGTCATTTGACTGTGTTCAATACACGGATTGTTACAAAATGGGTGTTTTGGAATTAGTTTGTACTGCATTTTGGACTTGAACTAAATATTGGATCAGTACTTCTGCACAGGAAAGAACTGGAAATGACTTGGTACATTGGGAAATCTGTATTCAGATCAGATGTGCATTTATTTGGAATTCAACGTCCTGACTAATTCACATGAGAGACAACCATTCTAGAGAAGGTGTCTGGTGAAGAAATATGTGATTGTTGTTTATTGGGTGTTATTTGTTTCCACAGTTAACCTCCTGGATTCTAAAGCAGTTCAAGGGGAGCTGGGTTGGATATCGTACCCGATACATGGGGTAAGTTCAGAACAGCTGCCTGCAAAATATTTTAAAACTAACTGATTTAGATTCCATACAAACAATTCTTCTCCTTGACTTCACTGAAGTATGGGTTGAGCTTCATGGGCTCAGGGGTAAGGCAACAAAAAACATATACAACCGTGCCATTTAGAATCTTTTTCTTAAGTTAAGGTTTAATAATACCAAATGTTTCTTCCTCAAAGACTTTTATGTTCAAAATATCAGCAGCATGGTACTACTACCCTGTTTCTAACTCTACACTCTCACTCTAACTTCAGCAGTTTTTCTTTGTAAATATATGTAACAATAAATCATTTGGTTCAATCCCAAACTGAATTGGAGGTAGGCCACTGGAACTATAAGTGTTGTCGTCCACTTGAGTTAAAACGAAACTCTGCTGTTTGATCTCAAATAAACAGTCCCATCAGATAATCAACCTGGAGTTCAGGAGAATCATTTAACCATGGGCGATGATGTCAAACCAGGGATATCGAACTAGCTGCCCGTTCTACACCACGCCAATGGAAGGGAAATTCGGGCAGAGTGCACAATGGGCGGTCAAACTGATATTGGCCATTTTACACCATCATTCGTGGTTATAATTATCCCCCAGGACTTCCCTTCTGCCTGTGAGCAAATATAAGGAGTGATTTTCTGAATTTGCATCTCTGGCAGGGAGTCCCGCCTGCTGGAAGCACATATCGGAAATCGGGTGGGCCCTGCTTACCGTTGGCTGTGCAAAGCCAGAAAATTACCCCTATAATGTATGGATCACTACTGAGCCTTATCAGACCAGGAAGCTCATGGGTTCAACGTATTCAATTAGCTGCTCTCAGACATGTCAATGAGTGCAACAATGGGCCTCAGGATTAGTCTGGGGAAGGGACAAATCATCAGCGGATCCTGCTGCTGATCATTACCCAGTGACCCCTGCTCGAAAATGTTCTTGTGTAGTTATTGGGTGAGGCCAGAAGCAAGCTTGGCTACATGCTTGTCATGTTCAAATAGCCCACAGCTGCACAGTTACGGTTATGTGTGAAGAATGGGTATGCATAGTGGGTTATGTTATTGGACTAGTAATCCAGAAGCCTGGACGAATGATCCAGAGATAGGAGTTCAAATCCTAACACGGCAGCTGGGGAATTTAAGTTCAATTAAATAAATCTGGAATTTTAAAACGGCTAGTAACGGTAATGGTGACCGTGAAACTACCAGATTGTTGTAAAAACCCATCTGGTTCACTCATCTGCCATCCGTAACTGCTCTGGCCTATATGTGATTCCAGACCCATAGCAATGTGGTTGACTCTTAACTGCCCTGTGGAATGGCCTAGCAAGCCACTCAGTTGTATTCAAGAAGGTGGCTCACCACCACCTTCTCTAGGGCAATTAGGGATGAGCAACAAATATTGGCCTTGCCGTCGATGTCCACATCCCATGAAAAAAATGACCACAATGGACAAGGTACTGTCAGATAGCTTTGTGTTCAGAATGAGTCAGCACCTTTAGAAAGGGAGAGCAGAAAAATTGTGGGGAAAATTATTTTTTAACAAACCTGGCCTTCGACTCGGTACGTGTAGGAAACCTAAAGAGAATGCTCCATGAACACAAAAGAGACATGTAGAGATGGTTGAAGGATAAAGTCTACTGTTGCTGAGCAGAAACCAGCCATGCCTCAGCCTGGAGCTGATTAAATCTTTTACTAAGTGCTTCAAATATACCTATTTATACTCCCAGTCATTTAGAGGTTATGCTGTCTGGATGTGGATATGTCCTCCATCTGTTCCTTGAGTTTAGTCCTGATTCAGTTCACGTGATATCATTTGTCTCCCACATGCATGTATTTCACATACAGATAACTGGCATGACATGTGCACCCCTGTTGTTAATCTCCCTGCTTTGCTGGCCTTGGCAAACATACCAGGGAGAGTTTGCACTGTGAAATATGATTTGCATCAAATAATATAATGGCAATGATGTTAGCCAGTTATAAATATGAAGATTTGTAGCTGTAATATCAAAGTGGTTTGGCTAAAGGCAACCAGATTATTTCCAGAAAAATTACATCCAGACATTGGATCCCTAACAGACCATTGTCCAAACACATTCTGTTTCATCATTGATGAATTTGGGGTCTGGCACTGTAAGTCAAAATGCACCACAAAGTGTATTTTAAGTTAGAGATAATGGGATTGAAAACTGTTCAATAAATCACAGTATTGACCATTTTTGAAATTACTGTGTAATTACTGACCATTTCTCACACTTGCTGATTTCTTTAGTCTCACTGATTTGGAGCAAATGGTCGTGGCTGCTAAGTTTTGTTTAAAAACATCGCAAAAGGTTGAAGATGGAAACCAAATCATACAAAAAGCATCTCTCTCTATGGGATAGATCTTGACTTGTGTGATATGGCAAAATGGGTGGGTAGCCCGTTTTACATCTCTACTTATTTTTATTTCCGTTGAAGTCAGTTTGGGGTGAATTTAACCCCCCCAAAATGGGTGGGTTGGGGTCAGGTGAGACGTTCAAACTTAAAAATCTCAAACCGGACCTCAACCCGCCTCCTTCCAGATTTAATGGAGGCGGGACAAGTGGCGGGAAGCCAATCTTCTCAGGAGGCAGGCTGGCAATTTAAATATTATAATACTTTGCAGGTTTAACCCTGGCCCGCCAGGTTTCCAGGGCCTCGGGAAATGCGGCAGCTGAAGGGTGGCGAGAACAGCTCCGGGAAGATGATGAGTGCCTATACAGTACTGATTTAGGGGCTAGGAGGAGCAGGAGTGCTTCCATCTGGCCCCCAGGCTTAGCTTCTTGTCTTGGATTGGACATCCCCACTCCATTTATACACCTCCAAAGACTCCCGGGGTCAGGGATCAAATTTCATCCCCCTCCCCTCGGGTCTAACTCCTGCCAGGGTCAGAGATCAGACACCTCCCCGCCCCCTACCATGCTCCCAGTAGCAGCTGAAGGCTCCCTACCTGGGGCTGTGGGCTGCTCTGTCATAAATCCACAGCATGCAGGGAAACCTTGCATTCCAGCCGTACAAAACTCTGCTGCCCCTCCTCCCCACCCCCCCTACACAATCCGCCCGTCAAGAGCGGGGCCAAGTGTTCCTGTTGTTTAAACTTGTGTGTTCTAGTTCTGCACACATAGTCCAAGTCAAGTATTCAACTTACAACTGCATACATGACTCTTAATAATTTAGAGACCTGGATCACCTCCCCCATTCATCTTCTTTGCTCCAATGAAAATGCATCCTATTATTTTAGATCCTTAAGACCTAGAATCATCCTGTCCCTCTTCTCCAAACCCTCCTCAAAGCATCAATGATCTTTTGAAGGTAAAGTTTTGAAAACTGCAAACAGTATTCCAAATGTATCCTCACTAGTGATCAGTAGAAGGTTAGAACAACCTTGATGGATCCTAGTATTTGATTAACTTTATTGATTATAGCTTAGCACTGCCTGGAGTCATTTAGTAAATGATCAATAATCATATCCAAATCTTTTTTCTTTATCTTTACTGAAGGACACCTCTTCACTTTATGGTATTTGGTATTTCCTATTCCAATAATCATTTATTGCGCTTATTTACTTCAACATCCACTGATCTTTCCTTATCCCATCTGCTAACTTAGTCTAAATTAGTAATTCTAACACAGTGAACATGAATGGGGTGTAACTTATTATATTAGGCTGTTCCACGAAGAATAGATTTCAAGCAGCATCAGAAGAGTTGTGAGAGGTGACCAAAAGCTTAGTTGAAAACATAGATTTTAAAGAGGTTTTGGAAAGCAGAGGGAGAGATAGAGAGGCAGAGGACTTTAGGGAGGGACTTCGAAAGAAGGCAGCTGAGGTGGATTATTGGGATCTGCAGAGGCCAAAATCAGAAGTATGTAGGACTGGGGCATAGGGCTGGATAAGGTTGCAGCAGTAAGGAAGTGCAAAGCCATGGAGGGATTTATAAATGAGAACAAAGGTCTTGAATTTGATACATTGAGGGACAGGATATAATAGAGGTTGGCAAAGACAGGTGTGATGGGGCAAGGTTAATGCTTCAGAGGCCAACAATGAGGGCCTCAGAGAAATAAATCTGGAGTTAAAAAAATAAGCATGGTTAAGTGTCTCAGTGGAAGTTAAAGTGAGGTAAGGGCAGATGTGCATGTGCCGAGGTGGAAATAAAGGATTATGGTGATGGATAGGATGGTATTTAAAGCTCCAACTCAGGATGAAATATTACTTTGAGGTTTTGAACTATCTGGTTCAGCTTGAGTGAGCAGCTAGAGAACGGGATTTGATCAGGAACAAAGATACGGAGTCCTTGCTGGGTGGCAATCAAGAAAGTTTTCATTTTACTAATGTCCAATTGTTGGAAATTCTGACTCAATTGTCAGGCAAGCAATATGACCGATGGTTGTGAAATTGTGATGGTGATGGAGAGGTAGAGCTGAGTATCCACAGCAGCCATGTGGAAGCTCAACCCATGCCTGCAGACAGTGTTGCAGAGGGACAACACATAAATGAGAAACAGAAGGGGATGGAACCTACTCCAGAAGTGATCTTGCTGAGATAAGAAGAGATCATTGCCAGAGATGAGCGGTGACTTTGGGACAGATAGAAGAGGAACCAAGCCGGGGTAGTCCTATTACGGAGAAACACAGAGGAGAGGCGGTGTGGAGGATGATGGAGTATTTGATCATGGTCACAGTCACAGAGGATGACATTGGTAACTTGGACCAGGATGATCTCAAAGTTGGATGGAAACTTTACTGAAGTGACTTGAAGATGGAAATGTTGGAAAAGAAACATGGGACAAAACTAAAGTTGTCATAATGCATGTACTTTGGAGCATAACAATCAGCATTTAAATAAGTTTTCATTTAAACAGATTTTCAGTCAAGATTAGACATTTATTTAGTCAGTCAATCAATCTCTCTCTCTTTCTGCATACACCGGGCTCAATTTTCCCCAAAGCTGTTTTTTGGCGTATTTGAAGAGTTACCCATTTTTTTTTGGGGGGGGGGGCTCAAGTATGCCACAGAAAAAAATCATCCAGGTTTCCCCATTTGATTTCTTCATTTTGGAGCCGCCTAGCCTGTCGTTTAGTTTTGGGGGTGGAGCCTAAGATCAGCGCCAAAAAGATCGAGTTGCCACGGTAACCAGGGACACACTGCGGGCTGAGGCGGCAAAGTGAAACATACAGCCAGCTCGCAACCTGCACAAGCACATTACACATTGCAGCAACTTACCTCCATTAAATTATGAAAGTGTAATGACAAAAGTTCATCTCCCCTTCCCCCTCTCCCCACTCCTATCCCAGGCCGAAAGCCCTCCTCCCTCCAGGTACCCATTCCTATCCCTGGCCGAATGGCATCCCGGTTCCTGCTCCTATCCTAGGCCGAACAGCCTCCTCCCTCCTGGTACCCACTCCAAACTATGCCCGAAAAGCTCCCACCCCCCACCCCAACCCCCAACCTCTCCCACTCTCTCTCATCTCTGCTGCTGCTGTTCAGGCCCTGGAGCTGCATCTGCTGTGCTGATTTACTTACCTGCCCAGAAGGTTTTTCCACAGAGGTCACATACACAACTTAAGAAAAATAGGAGTAAATCTAAGCTGGCCAAACGAACCTAAAAAATTGTAACTAACTGAGTTTGGGGAAACTTTGATTTTTTTTAATTTTAAGCCAAAGAAAGCAGAGCACGGCAAAAAAACGACGTAAATCACTGGGGAAAATTGAGTCCATTAATACTACTCTCAGATATAATACAGTTCTGCTGTAATCTTAGTTACTACTTTCCCTTCCTGATCTTTCACTATTTTTCCCTCTATCCTTCTCTCTATCTCCAACATTGACTTCATTATACACAATTGCAACCTTGCTCACGATGCCAAAAAGACATCCAATGAGGTACAATCTATACTATTATAATTTCTCTTACACTGACACACCTTTCTAATATCCTACTGTCTTTCAAATAAATCATACACTTCTATTTCATGTAGCAGTCACTTGAGAAAGTTGCTACCTTGTTTTATCAAGGAATTGTGTCAGTTGTTAGTCTCAGTTATGACACAATGCTCATTTTTAGCATCTTTCAAGCCTCACTGAAGATGAACCGTTTTCTACCAATGTGAAGAATACCTCCATTTAGTAAATGCGGCTTTGGACGTTAGCAGCTGATTGAAGTCTAGCTTTCCTGTGTCAAAAAAAACCTCTGGTGGTATTTGAAAATGCAGTCATTTAAGAAGCAGATGAATGCTAACAGTACCTCTATAACTCATTTTACTTCACAGCTTAGTCAGCACAGACTGATGTGTAGTTACTCTCGAGTCAAGACTCTAGCGATAGAATGCTGCGGGCTGTTCGGGAGGATTATTTCTAAATCCAATAGTTTCACTTTCCTCAGTACTTGCCTCTGATGTGTGCTTTGTTAAACCATTTAAAATAAGCTGCTGATGCAACTATGCTTTTATGACGGTAGGTCTAGATTGTATTAGCTGGGCCAAATTATTTGTAAGTGATCTGCCAGTGGGCACTTCCTACATTAGAGTTTTAAATTGCTGATGGTAATTACTGTAATAACAAATAAAATTAATTATCTAGACAAAGTATGATGTTATGTCTTATTTAAGACTGCAGAGTTAGTTTAACGATGGCCATGGTTTGTCAGAGTAAAAAGAACAAAAATAAATACTTGCATTTATATTTACATCTCAGGATGTCCCAAAGCGTTTAACAGCCAATGAACTGCTTTTGAAGACACTGTTGTAATGTGGGAAACAGCAAGGAGATAATGACAAGATTATAATGGCCCTGAAATTCCTGTAACACCATTCCCGCGGGCAATCTGGTAAAAAAAAATGCACACTTACCTTTCTCTCCTGCGCCCTCTTGAACTTCCGATTCTGTGATGAAGATTCCCAGGCAGCGTATGACGTCACGCCGCCCGAGAACGCAGCGCGCGCGAAGCCTGTGGCTTCTTTCAGATTCTGTCCCCACCCACAGGAGCTGTCAAAAGGAGCTCATTTACATAGGCCTCGCCCCCGATTTTTTTTTCCCTTCAGTGGTGCAGCTGGTTTAGAGATCACTACAAGGCTTTGAAAGGTGAGACTTTTCAATGATTTTTTAAATCTTTTAGAATAGTTTAAAGATTGTCTAATTTATTTTAAACATTTTAACAGTGTTAAACACATTAAAAGTTAATTAAAGCAATATAAAGACTTTTAAAATGTCTTGCATTTCTGAATGGGTCGTGGTTGTGCAGTGTGTAATAGCATGGCCAGCAAATAAAAAGTAACGACTTCTAAACTTCCTGTACAAATGAAAAGGGGAGAAAATGTTTATAAGATTGATGGCCACAAAATTTCTGGTTTGGGGGAGGGTGTAAGTTGGTGGGGACAGGAATTGTTGGCTGGGCCGATGTATGAACACACTGCAGAAGCAACTGCCTTCCTAGTGCAGCAGCATACAAATGACAGAATTAGGATGGGATGACAGTACTTGTGTTAAATTCCAAAATTTTTGCCCTCCCATCCGTTCTCGAGAAGTTGAGCCTCTATGTAAAAGATGCAGTTTATCAGGACCCATTCACCAAGGTGGAAGTACATGGTTGAAAGTAGGCTGTTCAACTGAGATTGTTTGTGGAAACTTTTGGCCATATTTTAGGACTCACTACAATTACTGGAAAGCCTTTGCACTATTATTCTCAAGAGGCCATCCTCTACATTCTGCATTACCCTTGGAAAGCATTCTATCTCAATACAATTACTGAGCTAGGTACTGAGTGTCTGACTTTAAAGTCAATCATATTTTACAAGCCAAGCTGCAATAGACAACACGGTACGTCAAATGTTATAAAAGTTGGAAGATTTGAATCTCTCATTACTTTGAGAGGAAGCTGCTTGTTTCTAGTTCCTGCTGTTTATTTAGTTTGTGTTAAGGTTTTACTCTACAGAACTTCTCAGCATCGACTGCTGCTTATGCTGAAGGCTATTGAGCTGTTTGAAGTAAAGTTGCAGAGAGATGCGCATGGAATGCAGGCTGTGTGCCTGTTTTATCTCGCGCAGAACTTTCGTGCCCTATTCCTGGGCAGAAGATCTCTAAAAGTCGGAATTTTGCACGAGAACTCATCGCACAGGTAAGAACGGTCAAACTCCAGCTGGACAGGTCAGAAAAGCCGGTTTTCAGCGCATGCGCATTGTGCGCTGAAAACCGGCCTTTCCGAAGCCTTCCCGGGTCCGTCGAAACTTCGTACGGACCCGGGACATCGGAATTTCAGGGCCAATCTGTTTTTAGTGATGTTGGTTGAGGGATAAATATTGGCCAAAGCTTCCCTACTCTTTTTGAAATAATGCCATGGGATCTTTTACATCCACCCGAGAGGACAGACGAGGCCTTGGTTTAACGTCTCATTTGAAAGATGGCACCTCTGACTGTGAAGCATTCCAACAGTATTGCATTGAAGTGTCAGCCTAGAGTAGGCAAGCAAAGGTGACAAGTAGTTAATATGATACTTGTGGACTGAGAGGTGATTTTTCACACTAGTGTAAATGGAAATAATAATAAACATGCCTGATCGAATTTTATACTGCAGCTTATTTCTCCATAAACCTGCAGTGGGCAGGCCTTAGTCACGGGGGTTCTAGCTGGTGCTAAAAGATCCGACCTAGAGTAGGTACCTACAGGGCTCCTCAAAGGGGTCCTTACAATGTAATCATTTTCTGATAATATTTTTAGTAAAATAAATGAATATGCGAGGCAGACCTAATGGCAAATTCAGAGTGGTCCTGTCAAGGTGAGGTGTGGGGAGGGCCAATTGCTGCAAACTCTCAGGCAGTCTGAGAAATGATTGTCAATAGTCCGTCGATCAGTTGTGCATCTAAAAGAAGAAAGTGCCACATCTTTCAGCCTTTAGGGTCAGTTTTTATCGATGGCGGAAGGTGGTAACTCTAGTCGACAAGGGATGTACTGGTAACAGAATAAGATGGACGGCATCAGTTTTTCTCTCCTTTGTAGAATCATGCTGTACTTTGCTTCACAGCCCTGCTGGCACCTGACAAAACCTATTCTATCTATGCCTGATAGCCTTGAAACTAGAACCCTCGTCAATCTACTTGGGCGTCTCCTATAATGGTGGTCAGAATAATTGCTGCCTTCCACCTCCTGAGATCTGAGTTCAAATCCATCAGATAGATAGGATGAAATTCTTCTCTCTAATGAAGGCTCAATGCCCTCGGCAAAATTAAAGTCTCAGTTCAGTTCCCAGTGGGGATGAGTTCACAGTGCAAAACTGCTCATAATTTGGAAATAATTGAAAATCTTACTCAAAAGCACAGTAGGATTGCTGCTCTGAGGATTGAAGCTGTTGCACTGCTGTAATAGGGAGTGTTCTTCTGTGCTAAGAGTTAACGAATGCCGTTAGAGCACTCTAGGGGGATTTCCAAATTGTATTAAACTCATGCCGTACCTGTTTGGGAATGCTTTGTGGAGAAGGTGGATGCAACAAAGAAAAATGTTTACTTCGCAGCAACGTCAAACTGAAATTAATTAAAAAGACAGAAGTATTGGGACTTGCAATTCTCTGCACAGCAAGCACTCTATCTTGGCCAGGGTCAAGGGGGAGATGCTGAGCAGACGCTGGGTACTCAACCAGAAGATAAAACATGAAGTGGGATAGTCACACCAAGCTGCTTACAAACTCTTCCTAGGGGCTAGTATTATAGAGCAGTATTGGCAGAATTTGGGAACAGGTCATCTATCCGCCATCTTAGACTTGTGTCTGGGCAATCTAGAGATAGGAGACAAGGAGATATTTCCATTTATTGTATCTCTTCATGCTCCCTGCCAGAGACGCGCAGCAAATCCTATCATACAAATGATACATCACCAGTGCAAACTGGGTTATCGATATTCCCGTGCTCATACTAAGAGATTTTGAGTTAGGCACTGATTCATTCCCCATACATTTTACACAGTTGCCCAATTGGAGTAGTTGAATACAAGAAAAGCACTGGAGTGTTTGCAACAACAGACTTTTACTCCACTGTGAAAGCTTTTGGAGACTTTCAGCACTCAGAGAGTTACCAATTAAAGAGACATATCTATTATAACCAAGTATATTAGAACAAAATCAGACACTGAGGTATGATTTCAGCATGCCATAGTGATGGGTTCCATTGAGGGTATAGAGTATTATGTTTAGCACTGATTCATTGGATCAGATAAGTTATAGTTCCGAGCTCTAAGCACTCATTAAACTTTCTCTTTAAGTGTGCAGTAATTATGTCAGTCGGAATCATTGCAAGCTCTCTTCGAGAATGGACTATTTTTCTCAACAAATCACATTTCTGACTAATGGAAAGCTCACTCATTTTCAACTCAAAATGGAATGCTAGGTGACACACAGTACCTTTAGTGGAATTACTATTCAACGTGACATTTCTCTCTCAAACGCGGTGCCCTTCAGTTAAGCATTATTTTTTTTAAAAAGCTGTAGTGTCTCAAAGGAAAGCTAACAGTAAGGATCCGTCTAACTCAATGGAATAAGAACCGAAATAAATTCACTTGAAGTTGACAGTTTAATTCAGGAATATCGCTCTCACCCATGAGTCAAAAGATTGTGGCTTCTAGTTCACCTGCTGGTGATCCAGGTCCTGTGGTACAGAAGGGGGAGAGGGCAGGTCGGGTAGGGGATGCCTCAACTTTCCTTGTGGGGCTCAGGCGGGCACTCCTCATCCTCTGGGGCCCCTCAAAGAAACTTTCCTTGAATGGCCTCCTCTGTTTCTGATCCTTTTACAATTTGACTTTACCCGGAGGGGAAGCTGCAGGCCTGACTGTTCACAGTTAAACCAATGGCTGAGGCTCAATGATGTCACCACTGATCCACCCTTCAGAAAAAATATTTTGCAAAAACGCTGGGATTCCGTGTTCTTTGAAAGATCTCAAGGACACCTAACCCCTGCTGATGCTGCGTTTATATTGGATTTCATTTGGGTTTCAGGGCACCAACTTCCATGAATTGGGTCCCTGCATTTATGGTGCTAGTTATAGCTAAAGCTGTGTCCAGAGGTCTGCTGTCAGGTTAAGGGAATCCGATTTTGCCGTGCAAACGTGAGGTCTGGTCTCCCAGAATCAAAATTAAAACTGCATCGATATAAAAGCAGCTTAAGGTGACTGAAGTAGCAGAAGAACACTCAAAGCTCACTCAGAACCCATTCACTTACTACCATGTCCCCGTGACACACGAGCAAAAACTCAGCAACATTTGTGGATGCTTTTAAACTATTAGCGCAACAATTGAGACAGACAAGCTAAATGTTGCATTGATTTTATTAGGTTTTGCTGCTGACTTGCAGGAATAATGTGCTGAGTAAATGTCTTCAAACTGGGTTATACTTACTGGCCCACTCATTTTAGTGTGCTGAAATGATGAGGATTCTTACACTTCATTGAAGAGCCACCTACATTGTAAACTGAAGGACTTACAGCTTTGAAGCCATTATTTTGAGGTGATTTTCAGAGGTTGCAATGATCAGTGAAATCCATAACTTTATTGTCCTCATTAAATTGCATAGCCAATTATACTAGTAGTGCCACTGGGAAAGGGTGAGGGGTGGGGTGGGGGGAGAACATTGGGGGGAGGAGAAGGTCACTAAAATGCTGAATTGCAAACTGCACAGTCTCTTTAATTTCACTCCCATGCCTCTGTGCAGCCTGCTTCAATCAAGGGGTTGGGCTATTCCAGTTCACAGGCTGCCAATCCATTGCTGCAGTCCCTGTACAGGAGGGCTGATTACAACAGGTTTACACTGCGACCATTGTCTCCTCCCTAAGCTGGCACACTCTGCTCTGTGACATGCTGCATCTAACTGTCCCCCCACAAAGATAGATAAACTTATCACAACCAAAGTTGGTATACTGCAATGTCATGAGACTTGAACCCTGGATTTTCTTGTGAAAAATGTTATTACTGCCAATCATACGCCCCCCACACAGCCCCCCCCCCCCCCCCCGCCGACCCTGGGACATGTGTGCAGAAAATGCTTAGCTAGCAGTGAGCACAAAATGACGCTCCGTCTGCACAGATCCAGGCCCTGCTGTTCTTGCATTCTGCACAGAGCTTGACTTGTAGACAAATGATGGCAATCTCCCGCTTCTGATTTTTTTTTTGTCACTGCCCCTCATTTACATGCCAGTAGCTCAGCACATAATAAGACGTTGTTATGTTCAAAACCGTGATGCTTAGTAGCAGCTTGTCACGTTGTGTCAGGAGAGTACACGGGAAAGGCGGGCAGGTGGCGGCCAACTGGTCTGAGAAGTGTGCACAGTTTAACCTCGCTCAGCTGCTCATTGCCACTCAGTCAAAGCCGCCTGACAAAAGAGGCACATGTGTGCGCTGAGGCTCATTATCTCAATGGACAAAAAAGAACCCCTTTATCACAATAATTACATCCCTGTTCCCCTGGGGTTAACCCTGTCCAAAGAAGCGTTTGATTAAGATTACCAGTAATTGTAGATTGAGACAGAAGGGTTGATGCAAACTCTACAAGGTGCTCACCGGGGTGGTTCAGTTCTGCAGTCCTGTTCGTTGCTGGTCCTTTAAGGAGACTTCATTGCTATAGCAACCAGAATGCTAGAAATTTCTGTTTCTCTAATGGGGAAGGTGTGTAGCAGACAGAGACTGAGAGGTTAAAGAAAATATCAAAATACCACCTCTCTCCTATCCCACAAAAAAAGTGTTACACTGCTTATAAATCTCCTGAACTATTTAACAACTTTAGTAACAGAAGTAAAAACAGAACCAGTTCACAAATTTTCAATTTAACTTCAGAATATTCCAACTTAAAAACTTCCAGACCAATCAGGAATTAATGTCACTGTAAATTCCATGGTAATGCTTACATTATTTGATACTGCTGTTAGTGCCCACTTCAAAAAGCAGAATATCCATTGCCAGGTGAGCTTTCAACATAGTTTCCATTCTTTTCTTGTATTTGAATCTTAATTAAAATATAATTGTTGCAGCAGAAAAGATGTGCGATACAATGATATGATTGTATCTTCCCGACCATGGACACACAGCCACACTGGACCTTTAAGCAATGATCTTTGGTGTTGCTATTTTTGTAATTCTGGCTTACAATGTTAGTTAAAGATCATATTTACATAACTGATACAAAAAGCAGCGGGGGGGGGGGGGGGGGCGGTGGCAAAGGTTTATGGTGCTCCTTTAAAATTAGAGTGACTTTTTCTAGTGTTTCTTAAGGGTTAAAAGGATCCGGTAAAATTCTGGTAAGACACTCCAGTAGGTCTGTAAATGCAGGACTGCCCAAGGATCAAAAGCTCATGTTAAACCCATTCAAAAATAAGCACACTGCCAAAATTTCCCTAGCAACAGATAACCAAGAATTCTAGTAGTGAGGTTTGAGCAGCATTGTTGGGGCCAGCTGATTTTAAAAAATATATATATATATATATTTGTTCCTGGGATGTGAGTGTCGCTGGCAAGGCCAGTATTTATTGTTCTGAGGATTGAACCCACTCTGAACCCCCCTTATATGGCAATAACACATCTTTGATATATAGAGTTAGTGGTGTCATCACCTTTTTGCCAAGTCCAATAATTGGCAGTGGGCAGGGCCTCTGATGGAGTGTGTCTGACGTTTGCTATGCAGATGCTGAAATAAACGTGGTTAATCTTGAACAGCAAGATTGCCACATGGAAGTGGGAAAAGTAGACTTATATTTTGAGAATTCAATTTCTGGTGTCGGTTATTCAAATGGCTCGACTATACCAATGCTCGCCTGGCCGTCCTCCCATCTCCTACCTTGCATAAACTTTGCTGCCCATATCCTAACTCATAATGAGTCCCGCTCAACCATCACCCCTGTGCTCGCTGTCCTTCATTGACTCCTAGCCCATCAATGCCACGATTTTAACATTCTCATCCTCGTGTTCAAATCCCTCCATGCACTTGCCCTTCCCTATCTCTGTACCCTCCTCAAGCCATAAAACACTCCAAGAGCTCTGCTTTCCTCCAATTCTGGCCTCTTGCCCATCCCCACTTCTTCACCCCACCATTGGGGGCCATTACTTCAGCTGTCTAGGCTCGAAGCTCTGGAATTCCCTCCCTAAACTTCTCTGCCTCTCTACTTCTCTCTCCTTTAAGATGCTCCTTAAAACCTACCTTTCTGACCAAGTTGTTCTAATGTCTCCTACTTTGGCTCGGTACTAATTATTGGTTGATTACGCATCTGTGAAACACCTTGAAATGTGTTACTACATTAAAGGTGCTATATGAATAAAAGTTGTTGTTGGTATTTGTTTTAGAGGTTTATGAACAGTTTGGATAGTTGATATCCTAAAAGTTATCCCTGTACTCCCAAAACAGCCAGAAAGCAATTATGAATTCTATTTTAAGGTTGGAAGTGCAGGAAAATTATGTATCAAATAGTTTTGTCACTGAGAATCAATTCCACCATCATTTCTGTGAGATTTTGACCATAAGATTCTAATGCGACCAATAAAATAAACACCTTGCCATTTTCACATTAAGATTTGGAAACCTTTCTTCAACTGTTAAGTGGCATTTATTCAATAACCATTTCTTCAGGTGTAGATTAACCCATAAGTTTGAATTACACTATCAGTTACACTTGAGCAATTAGTTTCATTTTTTCTATCTGTCTCCTCTTTCAGGAGGTTTGCTGTGCAGCATCCAAGTAGATATTTCCAAAAAGCTTCCTTTTCCTGTAACCTCCATCAAATTTGCTTTTTCAGACCCATGAAAATCAAGTCAATGCTGTACTTTAGAAAAAATAGCTTTTGCCATTGCTGGAATATCATCTTTGCACCAGCTGGGAAAATAATGGGCTCAGATCTAGGCAAATTATTCAAAGAATGCTGTTTTTCTTTCCTACATTTTTGTAGAATGGCAAATGGAACTTGTTTCCACTTTTCTGCCCATGATGCTTGTTCAGTGATACACTCAGTGTCCAAATATGACATCCCACACACACCTACTCCACTCTGCAACCTCATTTGGGCAGAAATCAAGAGATCGTCACGTCTCCTATTCCACCTCATTCGTTCCCAGATTCTCAAAATTGTAGAACTCCTTACCTCCCTTACTCTTCCCTTGATTGTTTAATCTGTAGAACCCAGGCTTGGAATTGTCCAAATACTGCTTCTAAATTTCTCTCATCTTTCCCTCTATTTTTTTCCCAACTTGGTGACTTTCTGCGCTATGGGCCTCAGCGCTTATAGGTTTTTTGAATACAGAAAATTGACCACTTCCAAAGAACCTTCTATTCTGCCCAAACAATTTATATTAATCTATTAACATATCCTAACTCACACCAAATCCCGTTCGTCCATCACCCCTGTGCTCACTGACCTACATTAGCTTCCCTTGATTTAAAAATTCACATCCTTGTGCTCAAATCCCTCCGTGGCCTTGTCCCTCTGTATCTCTGTAACCTCCTCCGGCCCTCCACCCCTCCAAGAACTCTGCGTTCCTTCAATTCTGCCCTGTACTGTGAGGAGGATGCTAAGAGGCTGAAGGGTGACTTGAACAGGTTTGGTGAGTGGGCAAATGCATATATGTGGATAAATGTGAGGTTATCCACTTTGGTGGCAAAAACAGGAAGGCAGAATATTATCTGAATGGTGATAGATTAGGAAAAGGGGAGGTGCAACAAGACCTGGGCGTCATGGTACATCAGTCATTGAAGTTTGGCATGCAGGCGGTGAAGAAGGCAAATGGCCTGTTGGACTTCATAGCTAGAGGATTTGAGTATAGGGGCAGGGAGGTCTTATTGCAGTTGTACAGAGCCTTGGTGAGGCCACACCTGAAATATTGTGTTCAGTTTTGGTCTCCTAATCTGAAAAACGACATTCTTGCTATTGAGGGAGTCCAGCGAAGGATCACCAGATTGATTCCCGGGATGGCAGGACTGACATATGAGGAGAGACTGGATTAACTGGGCTTGTATCCACTGGAGTTTAGAAGAATGAGAGGGGATCTCATAGAAACATATAAAATTCTGATGGGACTGGATAGGTTAGAGGCAGGAAGAATGTTCCCATTGCTGGGGAGTTCCAGAACCAGGGGTCACAGTCTAAGAATAAGGGGCAAGCCATTCAGGACCGAGATGAGGAGAAACTTCTTCACTCAGAGAGTGGTTAACCTGTGGAATTCTCTACCGCAGAAAGTTGTTGAGGCCAGTTCGTTAGATATATTCAAAAGGGAGTTAGATATGGCCCTTAAGCCAAAGGGATCAAGGGGTATGGAGAGAAAACAGGAAAGGGGTACTGAGGTCGATTGATCAGCCATGATCTTATTGAATGGCGGTGTAGGCTCGAAGGGCCGAATGGCCTGCTCCTGCACCTAATTTCTGTGTTTCTATGTTTATGCGACTTCTTTGCCTGCAAAGATGAAAATGGAAATGGTTGCAAGATGGACGATCTGCTCTTGTGGTACAGGTAACCACCAAAGCACTTATACCATACTGTGTGAATGTAATACAGTCCTCTGTTTAATGGCCTTGGAAGTTGCACATAGTTCATCAGGAGGACATCGAAGTGGGAAGCCATCTTATGATATCTCAGAAAGCAATCTTAATAATGTGTAAAGATCATTCATGGCAAATAGGATGCCAAAATTGTTCTTACTCTGACCACCCATTGTCAGATCATTAAATTTCTTTCGGCACTCTGTGCCTCTCCTCACCACACTGAGGCAAAAACCTCCTCAGCAATTTGCCTCCTGATCCTTTTAAATATGGATGGCAGTGGTCCAGATCTACCCCTAAGATGCAACTCCTGCCATCTTCTTTTCACAGCCCCCATTAGAGCTTCATTAGCCACATGACTGAATCGCCTGCCACGCTGTCTAGAATCGTCGTCCTCCATCAAAATCCAAATATAAAATGGCTAATTCAGCCCCAGTTGTACTGCGCATGCACATGGCTGCACCTTGCATTAGAGTTTGCGATCGGACAGCAGACCAGAAGCACGGGACGAAGGAAAAAAAAAATTTGCGTATGCGCAGAATGGCCGATTTTTTTCAGCACCGGAACTTTCGGCTCCGGTGGACAAAGTGTGTGGTGAATCGCCGGAGTTAGCGCTATCGCTCCTCACGCTCTGGCACTAATGCTAACCCAGCGCTAAATGTTTGAATCTGCCGTGAATTGAGCCCAGAAACAGGCAAAATCGCAAAAAGCCGAAAATCCAGCCCAATAATCCTAGTTTTGTGCTAATAAAATTGTCTTATTGACAGGTGTTTTATAGACTCACAGTTCAGTACTAGGATAGTAAAGTCAGTACTTATAGCAGTAGAGCTTGTTTGGAGGTGTTGTCATAATTGCTTACCTGACTATTATTGGTAGGACAGGAATGCTCCTTTAAGGACTAAAGAACCAAGCATATGTTGTGTTGAATCCCAGTAAAGTTGAATGCTCTGGGTGCTAACAACTCTCGGTTTCTTAAAATGTAAAAAGAAAGAAAGAACTTGCATTTATATAGCACTTTTAATTACCTCAGATGTTCACAGGCCATTTTACAACCAATGAAGTACTTTTGAAGTGATATCTATTATATCCACCTGAGAGGTTTAATGTCTGATCTGAAAGATGACACCTCCAACAGTGCAGCACTCCTTCAGTCCTCCACTGAAGTGCCAGCCTAGATTATCTGTTCAACTCACTGGAGTGGGACTTACAACCTCCTGACTCAGAGGTGCCAACTGAACCACAGCGGACACTAGTCTGCAAAGCAAAGAATTGTTTTTAAATGAAGAAAGAATTGTGTGTGACAACACCATGTGTGCACAGGGAACCTCGTCACTTGATTTCCTTGCTAATTTTTCAGATTAACAGCAGAAAGAGCTAAGTCCAAAGTGCATAGGCCTCTTGAAAAGCAGCTAGAAAGGCAGTTAGAGGGCAGAAGATGAGCAGGGAGATCATCTGGTGGCAGATCTTATTCATTTCCAGCTGCAGTCTTGTTTGTAGTGCCTATCAGGATGTTGTAGCAGCAGGCACTTCAAGGAAGCCTTAAGAAAGCTAGCAAAAGAAAACCTACGAAAGGAAAGCTTTTGATCAATTGATTGGATTTGTTTATCTTGACATTATATTTTATGTTATCCTGTTGCACTGTGAGTATCCTGATGGGTTTTAGTTCTCCTGAATTGAGTTACTTTTCCCGACAGGGATTTTGATTATCCTGGTGGGTTTTGGAGGTTCTGTTGGGTTTTGACATAACCTGATGCTTCTAATCCCATACGGTCCATGGTGTTACCAGGGCAACAAGGGTTAGATAATGGGGAGAGATTACATAAACTAGGCTTGTATTCACCGAAATATAGAAGAGTAAGGGTTGATCTGGTTGAGGTTTTTAGGATTTTGAAAGGAAATGATAGAGTAAATAGAGAAACATTTTCTCCGCTGGTGGTGGAGTCGAGGACAAGGGGGACATAACCTTAAAAACAGAGCCAGGCCATTCAGGAACGAACTTCGGAAACACATCTTCATGCAAAGGGTGTGGAAGTGTGGAACTCTCTCCCACAAAAAGCACCGACTGCTAGCTCAATTCGTCATTTTAAATCTGAGATCAATAGATTTTTGTTGGACAAGTATATAAAAGGATAAGGAGCCAAAGCAGGTGGAGGGGGTTAAGCTACAGATTAGCTATGATCTCAATGGATGGCAGAACAGACTCGAGCTGCTGAACGGATAGGCTCGAGGGACTGAATGGCCTAGTCCAGTTCCTATGTTCCTATATTCCCCTTTGTGGTCCTGCTCATAGAAGCTGGTGTTAGTCCTGGGATCCATTCAGATCAGGGATTCTGAGGGGTCCTGCAGCAAGGAAAAGGGAATCTTGAGAAGTTAAGCGCTACCTTCTTTCGCAGCCTCCCCGCCGATCTTTGGGCCTTGAAGCCGATGCTCCACAGCTACAGGTAGTTTTCCTGCCCCAAGCGCTGGCCTGTGCTTGTGCAGGGGGTAGGTACAGGATCGTGTAAACAATTCCGTCCCATCCACAAGATTCGGGCGCTTTTGAGGCACCAAGATTCAATGCACCAAGTCTGCTGTGCGGCGGGGGGGGGGGGGGGGGGGTGGGGGAGGGAAAGGAAGAATATTGGGGCCACATTGTTTCGTGAGCCCCCCATTGGCCACTATAAATGCGGCTATGAAATCATCAAATAGAATAAAAATCTGATTTATTGAAATATAAAATAAAATTTCCCCAGTGTCTTGTCATGAGGAAGAAAAACGAATCAGATTCAATCTATTGGTGTTTAAGTGACAGTCTCGGAGGTATCCGTAACCATATAATACCATCAGGCACTCATTACGGATTCTGGGCTAGAAACTTGGCTCCGTAGCACCTGAATTTTCGACACTGCGGGTGCCGGTTTGTGATGAAAATGGCGTCCTCGCCACGCGCACACGTTTTGTGTGTGCCACACCCAGTGAGGGTAGTAGGGCGGGCGTCAGGAGCGTGCACCAGAAATATGGAGAGTAGGCAGATTGTGATGTCAATCAGCGTGCAACACTCATTTGATGCCTGCGCTGCCATTTTCATCTTCAACGCTGGAGCTAACACCCTGTCTTAACCTCGCACAGCTGAACATGTGTTCAGCAGCAGCAATGGCCCCTCACCAGTGCTATTTAAAGGGATCAGCAACCACACTCAGGTTAATTGCTGATTCACTTCCACTGGCTCTGTGTAAGTTTGTGGAAGTGTTTGGAGCTTTCTAGAGTTGTTTAAAGTTGGTGAGGTGACAGGGAGTGGTGCTGCAAGTGGAGAAGGCCTTGGTTCTGGTCAGGCCGCTCGCTCCCATGGGTGCTCCACTTGTCATCCCCCTTGGCCTGCAGCTTGACATGGAGATGGAGCAGAGTCAGTGAAGAAGATAACAAGCTGCTCGCAGAGAGAAGAGGAGGAGGAGGGGAGAGGGGTTCTCAGCAGGAGGCCTTACCCACCTGTGGTCTTCAAGGAGCAACTCTCTTACCTCAGTCTGAACCAGGAAGAGTGTGTGAGGTGTCTGGGCTTTGAGAAGGAGGTGCTCACAGAACTCTGCCACCTCTTGCAACCAAATCTGCAGCCTCACATCAGGGCAGGGACAGCACTGCCAGTGGCTGTGACGGTGACCATGGCCCTGAATTTCCTCGTGTTAGGATCCTTTTGGGCTGGAGCAGGCGACATCTGTAACATCTCCCAGTTCGCCGTGTCCACTGCTGAATAAAAGAGGTGACAGACGCTCTTTATGCCAGGTGAGGGGACTTCATTGTCTTCTCTCGAGGTGTCTTCCTATAGGAAACACAGAGTTAGCAAGCAGGTACAGCAAGCAATTAGGAAGGCAAATGGCATGTTGATCTTTATTGCAGGGGTGTTGGAGTACAAGAGTAAGGAAGTCTTACTGCAATTGTACAGGGCCTTGGTGAGACCACACCTAGAGCACTGTGCACAGTTTTGGTCTCCTTTATCTAAGTAAGAATATACTTGCCTTAAAGATGGTGCAACGAAGGTTCACGAGATTGATCCCTGGGATGTGACGGTTGTCCTATGAGGAGAGATTTAGATTGGGCCTATACTCTCCGGAGTTTAGAAGAATGAGAGGAGATCTTATTGAAACATACAAGATTCTGAGGGGGTCTGACAGGGTAGTTGCTGAGAGGTTGTTTCCCCTGGCTGGAGAGTCCAGAACTGGTGGACATAGCCTCAGGATAAGGGGTTGGCCATTTAAGAATGAGATGAGGAGGAATTTCTTCACTCAGAGGGTTGTGAATTTTTGGAATTCTCTACCCCAAAGGGCTGTAGATGCTCAGTCAATGAGTATGTTCAAGGCTGAGATCGATAGATTTTTGGACTCTGGGGGAATCAAGGGATATGGAGATCAGGCGGGAAAGTGGAGTTGAGGTTGAAGATCAGCCATGATCTTATTGAATGGCGGAGCAGACTCGAGGGGGCTGTATGGCCTACTCCTGCTGCTATTTCTTATGTTTTATGTTTTTATGACCACAGAGAAGCAGGCGCAGCATGCATGTGGCTTTGCCAGGATAGCGGGCTTCCCCATGTAAGGCACCATCGACTGCACGCACGTGGTTTTGCGAGCACCGCATCTAAATGCTGAGATGCATCGCAGTCGCGAAGGTGACCACTCGCTGAATGTGCAGTTGGTGTGCGTCCGTGCTCAGCACATCACGATGGCGAATGCCCGGTATCCTGGCAGCAGTCATGAAGCTTTTATTCTGTGCCAGTCCTCTGCTCCCACTGTTTTTGAGCCACAACAAACCAGAGAGTGGCTACTGGGCAACAAGGGCTATCCGCTGACCACCTGGCTCATGACCCGCTCCGCAACCCAACCACAAGTGGACAGTGATTGTTCAATGAGAGTTATGCTGCCACACGGAATCCAATAGAGCAGATCATTGGTGTCCTTAAACAACACTTCTGCTGCCTGGACCGCTCTGGAGGAGCCCTGCAGTACTCACCAGAGCGTGTCTCAAGATTTGTGGTGGTCTGGTACACGCTCCACAACCTCGATCATGAGGGCACAACTCTTGCCACCTGGCATACGGCAATTAGCTGAGGAGAAGGCGGAAGTGGAAGGCAACAGGCAACCCAGACAGCTCCTTTCTGCCCGAGTTGTCTGTGACCGAATCATCCAACACGGTGCCAGTGAATGCAACCCTAATTCCCCATTCAGCAATAGTCCCACAACTTAATTTCCCTCTGTTACTGACCATCACAGCGTCCTCTTGGCCACAATGCTGAAATAAAAGCTACCACAAAAGAAACATTAAAATCCAACTTTATACATCAATCCTTCCAATACTACATAACAAAGTTAACTAATCACCCTTGTGCATTCCCTTAGCACCTGTCTTCAATGTGCCTTTGTCTGTGCTAGTGCTCCTATGAAGTGCTACCCCAGTGGTTGCAATATGGCTGGTAGAAGGCTGCAGATGGCCTTGCAGGGTGACCTCAAGCATCTCTGGGCCTAGAAGCCCCAGCTGCGGACTGCAGCACCTCGGCATGGGCAGCAGCAGTCTGGGCTGGCCAGCTGACAGGCAACATCAAGGGCACTGGCGGAGTGGCAGTGGAAAGAGGATGAATGCAGCCATCCTGAGAGAGGACAGCAGGTTCATGCTCCACGGAGCCACTGCCCCCCCCCCCCCCCCCACCCAGGGCAGCACCTTAGCAATCCTAGCCGTCTGATCGCTGGACTGCTGTGGCACCCTGCAGGCCTGTTTCCTCACTGGTAAACGCAGCCACGATGGCAGCAGTCTGAGCTTGTGTGGCAGCAAGCAGAGCCTGCGATGAGAGCAGTCTGAGCTTCCATTGTAGCACTCAGACGTTGGGTGGCTTCTGCTTGTGCTACAATGGAAGCTGAGACATCGCCCATCAGACTCTGCACCATGGTTGGGTCCACAAGTGCTCGAATGAAGTTAACCATCACTTCCATGCTGGAAGTCATTGGCTCCAAGCTCTGTGCAAAGCCATGTGTAAGGCTGGTGCCGGACTCCTCCATGCTTCTTGACATTGCACTCAGGATTTCTGGCCTGTCAATGCACCAAGCATTTTGTTGTGCATACCCATCAGCGTTCTTCTGTACGCCACCCTATTGAACTCCTCATCCGAGTCCTCCTGCAGCAGAACTCGTGTATGATCTTGCTCTCCGGAGAGCTGGCACCTGCACTGCCCTTTCCCCTGCCCTGGCTGCAGCCCACTTGTGCCCGGTGGCTCGCCACATGCAGATCCCATCTCTAAGCTACACTTTAAAGTCGATGCAGTGCCAGTATCTGAGCTGGTGGCTGCAAGTGTCAGAGTGAGTGACGGTGTTTCTTCTTCATCATCACTCTCCTCTCCCTCTGCTTCTTGCACCACTGGCTGGGCAGGTTGCATTTCTTGGGTCTCTGAAATGAGAAAGGCACAAAGGTAAGGCTGTGGTGATGGAAGGCGAGGAAAGTAAGAGTTGCATGCTTACACCATGTGCAGCTGGTAAATTGGACGAGATTGTGAGATGAGGGGGGCAGTGGGATGTGAGAAAGAGGATTATGTATGAGGTTACCGATATCTGGTATTCTTTCAGCCCCGCCACGAGCTCAGCAATGCCCCTCCCGAGAATGACCAGCACCGCCTCCTCCATGGGAGTCATATTATGCAGGCGCACTTGTCTCCAGCCAGTTAGGTTCTGATGGCGCCGGTTGTGCGCCATCTTTTCCTGCAAGAGAAAGCAAAGAGTGCGGTTCAATATGTTTGGGTGATATGCCTGTCATGGTTGAAAAGCTGACAGTGTGTGCAAGCTGTGAGATGTGGCTGTGAGGCGGGCAGCAGTGGTAAGTGTGTGAGGGCGAGGTGAAGCTATGAATGTGAGGTACGAGTCGTGTGTGGTGTAAAGTCCTGACCCTGCAGTGCAGACTTACACGAGGCACATGCTGAAGTCAAGGTCACTCTGGACCTGCACCTTTATTTCACAGCTCTCGAGTGCCACACTTGCCTGAGACCTGCCTTTATATACCTGTGTGGAACAGGTATGCAGTGTCTCCTGCAAGTGTACCCCTGGTGGTAAAGTATGCTTGTGGTTACAGGTCATATCTAGTTACAGTCATGTATAGCATGGTAAGATACAGTAGTGTGAGATACATGACATCACCCTCCCTCAAGGTCTTATTGTCTTTATAGAATCAGTCTCTCAGGTGGTCTGCGCTCTCGTGTGGAGCGTCTTAGTTATGGTTCAGTTGTTTGCCTTGGTGCCTGTTTTTCTTTCGGTGTGATTGCTGGTATCTCGCCTGGGCTGAATGGTTCGTTCAGTATGATTGCTGGTATCTTGCCTGGGCTGTCTGTTGAGACTGCCGTTTCCTCAGGTTGTTCCTTCTGTCTGTCCACCAGGTGTGGTGTGAGTTCCACATTGTAGTCTGCCTCTGGTTCTGCAGTGTTGTTGGTGAATCTACTTTTTACTTGGTCTACATGCCTCCGGCAGGTTTGGCCATTATCCATTTGTACAACCAGTAGCCTGTTTCCTTCCTTGCCTGTTGCTGTCCCTGCAAGCCATTTGGGACCCCTGCCATAGTTTAGCACAAACACTTTGTCCCCTATCTCATTCCACCTCCCCCTCGAATTTCGGTCATGGTACTCGGTTAGCTTCCGGCACTTTGCCTCAACAATTTCATGCATGTCTGGGAGGATTAACGAGAGCCTAGTCTTTAAGGTTCATTTCATCAATAGTTGCGCGGGGGGAACCCCAGTCAACGAATGCGGACGAGATCTGTATTTTTTTTTTTAATTCGTAGCCAATCGTTCCAATTCTTTGTCAAATCACAAACGCCAGAGGTCACCTTGCACACTTCAAGGATCACTCTGCGCCAATGCTCTTAGCCAAAAGGCCTAGAGCCACTGCACCGTTCCTGGAAGTACTGCAATACCAGGTTCGTGCCATGGAGGTGGATGGGTCAGGCCCCCCACACACCTCCGTGGAGGTGGATGGGTCAAGCCACCCCACCCATCTGTATGCCAGCAGCAGTCGTGACAGGCGGCTCTGCAGCGTGGGACTTTGGATTTTTAGCATGCCTTATTTAACGATTTACACTGCTCGCTCCGCCTGGCCATTGGAGGCCGGCTTGAACGGTGCCGTCTTAACGTGATTTATGCCGTGGTCAACTATAAAATCTTGAAATTCTGAGCTGGTGAAGCACGGACCATTATCACTGACCAATATGTCAGGAATTCCGTGCGTTGCAAACATGGTTCTAAGGCTCTCCACAGTGGTTGAGGTGGTGCTCGAGTTTAAACTGGTGCACTTTGAAAATGCATCGACGACTACGAGGAACAGTTTGCCCATGAATGGGCCCGCATAGTCTACATGCACCTGCACCACGGTTTGGTGGGCCAGGGGCTTAGGGGGGCCTCCCTGGTGGCATTACTGAGTTGGGCACAAATGGTGCACCACCGGACGCAGAGCTCCAAGTCCGCGTCAATGCCAGGCCACCAAACGTGGGATCTGGCTATGGCCTTCATAAGGACGATCCCCGGGTGCTCGCGGTGGAGCTCCCGGACAAATGCCTCTCTGCCTCGCAAGGGCATAACTACTCGGCTGCCCCACATCAGGCAGTCTGCCTGTAGTGATAGCTCATGCATGTGCCTATGGAAAGGTTTGATGATCTCGGGGCAGGCATCGTGGGCCTCTGCCCAGTCACCGGTGAAAACACATATCTTTTGACTAAGGATAACATGGGGTCGCTGGTCGTCCAGGTTCTGATTTGGTGAGCCATCATGGGCGAACCTCTGGATTCAAAGGCATTGATTGCCATGACCATCTCACAGTCCTGTTCGCCGGATCCTTCCGTGGTCGCCAGGGGTAGCCTGCTAAGCGCGTCAGCACAGTTGTCTGTGCCTGGTCTGTGCCTTATTGTGTAGTCGTAAGACGCCAGCATGAGTGCCCACCACTGAATGCACGCCGAGGCGTTGGCGTTTATTGCCTTGCACTTGGATAGCAGGGACGTGAGGGGTTTGTGGTCAGTTTCTAACGCGAACTTGGCCCCGAAAAGGTATTGGTGCATCTTTTTGACACCGCATACGCACGCGAGCACCTCCTTCTCAACCATACCGTACCCGCGCTCCGCCCGCAAAAGTGACCTGGAGGCATAAGCAATGGGTTGTAATTTACCCTCATCATTGACATGCTTTAAAAGGCACCCGACCCCGTACACTGATGCATCACATGTAAGAACTAGCTTTTAACCTGAGTCAAAAAAGGCTAAAACACTGTTGGAACATAGAAGGTTGCGTGCCTTATTGAAGGCGCGTTCTTGGGCGTCCCCCCAAAACCAATCACACCCCTTTCTGAGTAGCACATGGCGAGGCTCCGGCAGCGTGCTCAAGTTCTGTATAAAGTTCCCAAAGTAATTGAGTAGCCCGAGAAAGGCGCGCAGTTCCGAGACATTCCGGGGACTGGGTGCCAGACAAATTGCTTCGGTTTTGGATTATGTTGGGCGGATTCCATCAGCGGCAATCCTTCTGCCCAAAAATTCAACCTCGGGCGCGAGAAACAGACGCTTGGATTTCTTAACTCTTAGGCCTAGCCGATCCAATCGACTTAGTACTTCCTCCAAATTGCGGAGATGGGAGTCGATGTCTCTGCCCGTGATGTGTATGTCATCTGGAAACACAACCGTCCCCGGGATGGACTTGAGCAGACTTTCCATGTTGCGCTGGAATATAGCAGCTGCCGACCTGATGCCGAATGGGCATCGATTGTACATAAAAAGGCCTCGATGTGTGTTGATGGTGGTGAGTAGCTTAGACTCTTCAGTCAGTTCTTGCGTCATATACGCAGATGTGAGATCTAGTTTCGAGAAAAGTTTTCCTCCAGCCAATGTGGCAAATAGGTCCTCTGCCCTGGGCAGCGGGTATTGGTCCTGTAGGGAGACTCTGTTTATGGTAGACTTGTAATCCCCACGGATTCATACGGATCCATCAGGCTTCATGACTGAAACGATAGGACTTGCCCAGTCGCTAAATTCCATGGGTGAGATAATGCCTTCCCGCAGAAGCCGGTCCAGTTCATTTTCAATCTTTTCCCTCATCACATAAGGCACAGCTCTAGCCTTGTGATGGACCGGTCTGGCATCCTGTGTGATGTAGATTTTAACTTTAGCCCCTTTGAAGGTGCCCACACCTGGCTGAAAGAGATGTTCAAAACAACTTAGAACTGTTGAGCAGGAGGTTCGTTCCTCTGACGACATGGCGTGAACATCATCCCATTTCCAATTTAGTTTTGCCAGCCAGCTTCTCCCCAACAGTGCTGGAAGATCTCTGGGGACAATCCACAGGGGAAGTCAGTTCACCGTCCCTTTGTGTGTGACTGAAAGCATGGTGCTGCCAAGGACTGGGACGATTTCTTTGGTATAGATCCTTAGTTTGGTGTTGATCCTTATGAGTTTTGGTCTTGTGCGGCCACAGCTTTTCAAATTGTTGGACGCTCATGAGAGATTGACTAGCTCCCGTGTCCAGTTCTATGTTGACGGGTATCCCGTTGAGTAGGACCCTCATCATTATTGGAGGCATCTTGTTGTAAGAACAGTGGACATTGATCGTGTTGACCCACTGTACCCTGGCTTCCCGGGCACTGTCCCCACCGTCTTCTGGTCCGCTTTCGGACCCTTCCGATTCGTATACCAGCCGAGCTGCTGTTTTTCTGCACATGCGAACCAGATGCAGTTTCTGCAAACAGCACGCTTGTTGAGTGCCTTCCCCCACATCTCCAGCACAGACCGCTTCCAATGTTTCCGAAGGATGAGCTGCATCTGGCTGATCTCTCTTGAGCTTCTCTCAGTCTGTAGTTGATTGCTCGCATTGTGGGTTGATGAGGTGTGAACGGCCGTTCATGTGGCCCTTGGTGGCTTCTGGCGTCACTGCCTGCTGTTGAAGGCCTGTTCTCCTGCCTTTGTCTGTGTGTGGGGGTAACGGCTCGTTTCACTCTGTGAACCCCTTGTTCCGATGTTTCGTTAGTTGTCGTACCCGCAGTATAGATCAAACTCATTTCTTCTTCTCCTGCCGAGAATGTCTGTGCTTCCAGTGCTGCTGCCTCTAGGGTCAAGTTCTTGATCTCTATAAGCTTTCAGAATATGCCTGCGTGGCCTATTCCTTCAATAAAAAAGTCTCTCAGTACTTCTCTCCTTAGTTCATCGGAGAACTCACATAAACTAGCCACCCTCCGAAGTTCGGACACAAAGTCGGGTATGCTCTGGCCCACACAGCATCTGTAGTTGTAGAACCTGTGTCTGGCCATGTGTAGGCTGCTCGCTGGCTTCAGGTGGTCTCTCACCAGTGTGCTCAACTCCTCAAACGACTTGCTTGCTGGTTTCTCGGGTGCCAGCAGTTCCTTCATTAAGGTGTATGTTTTCGAGCCACAGCTGGTCAAGAGATGGGCTCTTCTCTTGTCTGCCTTATCGTCGCCCAACCAGTCTTTGGTTACAAAGCTTTGCTGGTGCCTTTCTATAAAGTCCTCCCTATTGTCTCCAGCATTGTGTTTCTCATCTGAGCCGTTGGTAGCCATTCTGTGGATTCTGTGATCCCGTAACTTGTCGCCACTGTAAAGTCCTGACACTGCAGTACAGACTTACATGAGGCACATGCTGAAGTCAAGGTCACTCTGGACCTGGACCTTTATTTCACAGCTCTCGAGTGCCACACTTGCCTGAGACCTACCTTTATATACCTGTGTAGAACAGGTATGCAGTGTCTCCTGCAAGTGCACCCCTGGTGGTAAAGTATGCTTGTGGTTACAGGTCATATCTAGTTACAGTCATGTATAGCGTGGTAAGATACAGTTGTATATAGTAGTGTGAGATACATGACATGTGGTAGAGATTGTTGGTAGGTGAGTGAAGGTGGGGGGTGTGGTGCATTGAGCAGTGTGTAAGGCTAGTGATGCAAATGGTGGATATGGTATTTGAAGATGAGCTCACTGACCTTGACCAGCATGTGAAGTCGTTAAACTTCTTCCTGCACTGCGTTCAGGTTCTCGAGGGTAAACTGCTGGCATTCACCACAGCGGCTGCCTGCTCCCGTTGGACTTTACATTGATCCCAGGAGGGCCTCCTTGTGCTGTGGTACACGAGGCAGAAAGTTCACGTGATGACTGCAATCCTTTGAACGTGCACGGGGTGATCACGCATCACAATCCCCACGACCGTTTTCGGGGGCTAACTAATATCTAGGCCTCTTTTCCTTCTATTTTTAAAGATAGTTGGGGAGCTTTGGAGACTGCTTTATTATTTCTGACCCTGCAAAACTTATGAAATGACCTCCCAGGGATTTCTGGAATTAAGTCTGAAGAATTCTGTGTGGTTTGGTGTTTTCCTGTCCTATAGTCAAAGCGTGGGAACAAACCTATGTCAATACGAGAATCCTCATGTTAGTGGGAATGCTTGGATGCTGCCACATAAATTTACGTTACAAATCAAGTTCATTCCGAAAGGTGTATATTGTAAATATTGGTACAGTACACTGTATTTTCATTTTAATGAAAAAGAGCAATTATATTTGTGTTATGTTTGATGTTGTAGTACATATATCTAAATCATGAGTGCAGCTCTAACAACACTCAAGAGGCTCAACACAATCCAGGACAAAGCAGCCTGCTTGATTGGCACCCCATCCACCACCTTAAACATACACTCCCTCCACCACCGGCGCAACATGTACCATCTAAAAGATGCACAGCAGCACCTCCCAAACCCGCGACCTCTATCACCGAGAAGGACCCGGGCAGCAGGCGCAGGGAAACACCATCATCTGCAAGTTCCCTTCCAAGTCACACACCATCCTGACTTGGAAATATATTAATGTGAATTTATGGATTGGAAACTGGACTGAAATAACAACATGTGAGCTGCTGTACATAGTTTTCAGATGTTCTTTGCACTTTTTAACTTGCACTATGGGTAGATAGAGGTTTTTAAATCACCATTCTCACTGATCTTCATCATCGCTGGGTCAAGATCCTGGAACTCCCTCCCTACCAGCACTGTGGGAGTACCCCCACCACACGGACTGCAGCGGTTCAAGAAGGCGGCTCACTACCACCTTCTCGAGGGCAATTAGGGATGGGCAATAAATGCTGGCCTTGCCAGCGATGCCCACATGCCAGAAATGAATTTAAAAAATCTCAGATTGATGAGAAACCTGAAACATTTTTGTATCTAGGCAGCTGAGTACTGCAGAAATTGTTTGTCCCTGCTCTTTGTACTATTTTTAACAGCAATTGATGGCACCATTCCAAAAAGCTTCAGATTATGTTGTATCAACAATTGAGAAGTTTATGAGTTGAAAATTGTAGTCTAAGGGCAGCTTGATGTTAAAATGATGGCTTAATGAGTTAAGCTAATTATGTCTGAATCTGTTACACATGGGATGGAAGAACCTAGTTTAAATCAACAATAGAATTTAAAATTTTATTTCAATTGTCTAAGAAAGTCCTTTCAATTTCTAATTACCCAACACCTCACCAGAGTATGATCTGTAGAGGGAGAAGTGGAGAGTTGGGGGTTAGGAGTTAGAAGACGTGGCAGATCTCATTAAAAGGAACCATTGTGCAGATCCTACATCAGTGATCAGAGTGGCACTCCTGGAAGATGTTCAAAAGCATAAAAAAAATCATAATATCCACTTGTGTGAACCCTGCATATAATTGCTGACACCTGGAAGACCTTCTATTGTGCAATGCTTTCAAATACAACGCAGACTAAAGCATTGTTACACAAAAGATGAAAGTCAAGCTTGCTAAGCAATCCACAGTCGAAGAACATGCTCAAAGGACATCACACAGCATTATACAAAATGTAATTATAGCTGTGATATTACTACAAACAGATTGTTTCATTATAAGTGCTTCAAATACTTTATTTCAATCAAACAATCCTTTCATGTTGGTCTTGTGGAATACAGACTATGAAAAATGCATGAAGTAAACTTGTCTCTGTAATTTAAGAGTCTGGAGACAGTGGTGGAACTCAACCTTATTAAAGACGTGCATGACCCAAAGGGCCGCTTATCTTAAGCAATGAAATAAAAAATAATACAATTAATAACATATAGTACTTGTCAAACAGGCGATCTGAGAAGCACCTACTTATTAATAAGGCCAGGAATTCCCTCCTCCGAGCAGTCCTGCTCCACCAGTTCTCCGGCGTCATAGCAGAAACCCCTTATTTGGATATGAACGGGTTTCCGTCGCACATCTGGCCAAGTTATAGCCGCGAAACGGGAGCAGCTCCGAGAAAATTCCCGGCCTAGATGTTTGCTTCATAACCTGGAAATAATTAACCTGCCTGACACCAACACCCAGAACAATCACCCTACTTTAAGTCACTAATGTCCCCAAAGCTGTTTAAATTGTGGTATATTAATATTGTGAGGTATCAATACAATTATGTGAAACCCCCATCATCTGCCAGAATGGAGGGGACCGCCTGGTGAATAATAGAAATCAGTACATAATTGAGGGTCCTCCAATTGTGTGTGTGGTGGGAGGGCGGCGGGGAGGGGCGGGGGGGGGGGGGGTGTAAGGCTAACCAAACTGGTAGCAATGCGATGGAGGAGGATTTCCTGGAGTGTATTAGGGATGGTTTTCTAGACCAATATGTCGAGGAATCAACCAGGAAGCTGGCCATCCGAGATTGGGTGATGTGTAATGAGAAAGGACTAATTAGCAATCTTGTTGTGCGAGACCCCTTGGGGAAGAGTGACCATAACATGGTAGAATTCTATATTAGGATGGAGAGTGACACAGTTAATTCAGAAACTAGGGTCCTGAACTTAAAGAAAGGTAACTTCGATGGTTTGAGGAGTGAATTGGCTGGAGTAGACTGGCAAATGATACTTAAAGGGTTGACGGTGGATAGGCAATGGCAAACATTTAAAGATCACATGGATGAACTTCAGCAATTGTACATCCCTGTCTGGAGTAAAAATAAAACTGGGAAGGTGGCTCAACCGTGGCTAACAAGGGAAATTAAGGATAGTGTTAAATCCAAGGAAGAGGCATATAAATTGGCCAGAAAAAGCAGCAAACCTGAGGACTGGGAGAAATTTAGAATTCAGCAGAGGAGGACAAAGGGTTTAATTAAGAGGGGGGAAATAGAGTATGAGAAGAAGCTTGCCGGGAACATAAAAACTGACTGCAAAAGCTTCTATAGATATGTGAAGAGAAAAAGATTAGTGAAAACAAATGTAGGTTCCTTGCAGTCCGATTCAGGTGAATTTATAATGGGGAACAAAGAAATGGCAGACCAACTGAACAAATACTTTGGTTTTGTCTTCACGAAGGTCGACACAAATAACCTTCCGAAAGTACTAGGGGACCGAGGGTCTAGTGAGAAGGAGGAACTGAAGGATATCCATATTAGGTGGGAAATTGTGTTAGGGAAATTGATGGGATTGAAAGCCGATAAATCCTCAGGGTCTGATAGTCTGCATCCCAGAGTACTTAAGGAAGTGGACCTAGAAATAGTGGATGCATTGGTGATCATTTTCCAACAGTCTATCGACTCTGGATCAGTTCCTATGGACTGGAGGGTAGCTAATGTAACACCACTTTTTAAAAAGGGAGGGCAAGAGAAAGTGGATAATTGTAGACCAGTTAGCCTGACGTCAGTGGTGGGGAAAATTTTGGAATCAATTGTTAAAGATGAAATAGCAGCGCATTTGGAAAGCAGTGACAGGATCGGTCCAAGTCAGCATGGACTTATCAAGGGGAAATCATGCGTGACAAATCTTCTGGAATTTTTTGAGGATGTAACTAGTAGAGTGAACAAGGGAGAACCAGTGGATGTGGTGTATTTGGACTTTCAAAAGGCTTTTGATAAGGTCCCACACAAGAGATTGGTGTGCAAAATCAAAGCACATGGTATTGGGGGTAATATACTGACGTGGATAGAGAACTGGTTGGCAGACAGGAAGCAGAGAGTCGGGATAAACGGGTCCTTTTCAGAATGGCAGGCAGTGACTAGTAGGGTGCCGCAGGGCTCAGTGCTGGGACCCCAGCTGTTTACAATATACATCAATGATTTGGATGAAGGAATGGAGTATAATATCTCCAAGTTTGCAGATGACACTAAATTGGGTGGTGGTGTGAGCTGTGAGTGGGATGCTAAGAGGCTGCACGGTGACTTAGACAGGTTAGGTGAGTGGGCAAATGCATGGTAGAGGCAGTATAATGTGGATAAATGTGAGGTTATCCACTTTGGGGGCAAAAACGCGAAGACAGAATATTATCTGAATGGTGGCAGATTAGGAAAAGGGGAAGTGCAATGAGACCTGGGTGTCATGGTTCATCAGTCATTGAAAGTTGGCATACAGGTGCATCAGGCAGTAAAGAAGCCAAATGGTATGTTGGCTTTCATAGCTAGGGGATTTGAGTATAGGATCAGGGAGGTCTTACTGCAATTGTACAGGGTCTTGGTGAGGCCTCATCTGGAATATTGTGTTCAATTTTGGTCTCCGAATCTGAGGAAGGACGCTCTTGCTATTGAGGGAGTGCAGTGAAGGTTCACCAGACTGATTCCCGGGATGGTCGGACTGACATATGAGGAGAGACTGGGTCAACTGGGCCTTTATACATTGGAGTTTAGAAGGATGAGAGGGAATCTCATAGAAACATACAAGATTCTGACAGGACGGGACAGGTTAGATGTGAGTAGATTGTTCCCGATGTTGGGGAAGTCCAGAACCAGGGGACAGTCTTAAGATAAGAGGTAGGCCATTTAGGACTGAGATGAGCAGAAACTTCTTTACTCAGAGTTGTTAACCTGTGGAATTCCTTGCCGCAGAGAGTTGTTGATGCCAGTTCATTGGATATATTCAAGAGGGATTTAAATATGGCCCTTACGGCTAAAGGGATCAAGGGGTATGGAGAGAAAGCAGGAAAAGGGTACTGAGGGAATGATCAGCCATGATCTTATCGAATGGTGGTGCAGGCTCGAAGGGCCGAATGGCCTACTCCTGCACCTATTTTCTATGTTTCTATGTTTCTGTGTAAGGCTGAAGGAGATTAGAGGTAGGGAGGGGTGAGGCCATGGAAGGATGATAATTTTTAAATGTGCAAATAACATAAATTAAATGGAATCTTTCTTGGGCTGTCATACTCATTTATTTCAGATTGAAGGGGACTGGTGTGCGCAGCTGTGGTTCAGTACAGTGTTTATACAGCAAAACTGTGAACATTTGGGTGGGCAATCGATCAGCAAGTTGAGTCATTGGAATGTGGATGCAATGTCTACTGTGCCAATTAAGAATTGTAGGAGGCAACAAACCAGTTCACCGTCTGATGTCAGTGATCATATAAACCCATGAATCCTCATTATGTCGTCCCAACACTGCCTGGTGAATTGTTTTCCTGAATCCCACTGCTGGCCATTCCATCTGTAATAGTTGGGTACGTGGCAAGAACCCGGACATTTTTTTTTTCTTCATTTTATTCCCTCTTTTCTGGGAATTGCTGACTTGAGGCGGGGTCAGATTCCAAAGGCTGGAGCAGCACTCCAGTAGCTCGCTCCAGCGCTCATTCTATTTGCGACAGTGATCACTGGCACGCAATTTACTGTGAGGGTACTGGGCAACGTTCACTTCCGTCTTCCCCCTTGATGCCCGTACCCACGTTCCAGCAGGTTGCACGATCAGGGGGCAGGAACCCAGGTAGATATTTTGCCCTCCCTACCCCAAAGGACGCGAGGACAATAATAATACTCCTACCAGGCGAGGCAGTGCTCTCACCCGCTGAGCTGTTGTGGAGCCCACAAATACGTTGTGAAATCTAGTGAATTGTTAGCTCCTTTCTCACAAGTGGTGATTCAAATCGTAAGGAGTAACTACCTGATCCAAACAATACTCTGAACCCTCCAAGAGTTGGAATGGAGTCCTGTGGCACCGCTTGTTCCAGGATGCCGGGTAACAAAGAGACGATAAACGTCAAGCTAACTGTTCATTTACAGGAAACAGACTGTGATATCGGTTTCTTTTTATCTTTCCAGTGACTGTGATTGCTTTGCTATAGTTCTGATTACACTATTAGGAGTAAGCCGTGCTCACATCTGAACAATGTAATAATAAAAGCAATAAAGTGTGTATTTAAAAGCACTGTGTAAAAGAGCAGCAGTGAGGAGCTGACAATGAACAGGTAATGTTAGCTGGCATAAAATAGACAAGGGGGTGTTGGCAACATTTGTGAATTTTAGAACAATGTCATGGTCAAGTGGATGATGAAGAATAGCATCTACTGTGTAAGGGTGATACACTTGGAATACCGTGCACAGTGTATGGAAGAAGCCAACATGGATGGAATTCCAAATACAGGCAGGCAATTCTGGATGCAGTTCCTGGCAGCAGCAACACAAAACCTGGTAACACTGCAATAAGTGGCCTTAATGTGTTGTCAGCTTCCAGCAGTTGCACAGCTTTAGTCAAGACCCAAAAGGACATGCACTGTCCTTGTCCATCTGTCTTGCACTGGAGACTGATAACAGCTGTGATGTCTCACTGACACAATGAAGTGTTACATTAATTGAAACAATAAAGCAAAGTTTTGCATTTCAGAGTGTTCTGACACCAGTAACTGTCAAAATTAACCGCCAGATGTTGACTTGCACTAGTTTCCTGCATTGTATCCCTGGTTCAGCTTCCAGGCAACTCCCTGATGTAAATATATTAGCAACTCTGAAAAACCTGTTATGGAATCATTAGTATCGGAATAGGCCGCATCCAGGAAGACTATTAGATCAGCTTTAATCCAAAATAATAATGGGTGATCAATTATGCAATATGTAATTTTTTATCTGCTTTTCAAGGTGCATTGTTATGGTAGGTACATGAGTCGCGAGTTGTAGAGCAGCCAGGAATAGTATATCTCATTATTAGACTTTCTGATTTGGAGGGTTTCTTTTTTTAACCTGCATTCAGGTAAAAATATTGAGTGAAATCAAGTGTGCGCAACAGATTGTGCTTTTGGGCTGGGGATTTTCGGCTTTGCTCATTTCAGGGTGATCAACATAAAAACTGGGGCTAGACTTTCCACTTCACATCGCCCATCCAAGGCCCATCTATGGCCCAAAATGGACCTCCATCACCCATTTTGAGCAAAAAGTGGAAACTAGGCCCAAAATATCGCTGGAAAAATAGGCCTCCAACTTTCCACTTTGATCGCTGAGATGATCGCCCAAATGATTGCCCGCACAAGGCCCATCCCAAGTTTCAGCACTTAGCATGCATCGCTGGAACAAGGCCCATTTTTTTCAGCCTTAGCCTGAAAGTGGAAAGTCTAGCCCATAGAAACATAGAAAATAGGTGCAGGAGTAGGCCATTCGGCCCTTCGAGCCTGCACCACCATTCAATAAGATCATGGCTGATCATCACCTCAGTATCCCTTTCCTGCTTTCTCTCCATACCACTTGATCCCTTTAGCCGTAAGGGCCATATCTAAATCTCTCTCTTGAATATATCCAACGAACTGGCATCAACAACTCTCTGCGGTAGAGAATTCCACAGGTTAATAACTCTCTGAGTGAAGAAGTTTCTCCTCATCTCGGTCCTAAATGGCTTACCCCTTATCCTTAGACTGTGTCCCCTGGTTCTGGACTTCCCCAACATCGGGAACATTCTTCCTGCATCTAACCTGTCCAGTCCCATCAGTATTTTATATGTTTCTATGAGATTCCCTCTCATTCTTCTAAACTCCAGTGAATACAAGCCCAGTTGTGTTGATACTGGATTCTTTTCCCTTCAATCTGTTTCAGCGAATTCACTGACACACGAACACGTTTAGTCTTAGCAACATAAGACCTTTATTAGAGAATCTCCCGGCCGGGACCTGTTAAGATAAAGGGGAACACACTCGAGTCGAGCTTGTCCACCTCTGTCCTGACAAGCTACTTAACAGTACAAAAGCTCAACACTTATACATTGTTACAGCAGAACACATTTGAGTGACACTCAGTTTATACAATCATTGGTCGATTTCCCCCATAGCATACCCAATTGCAGGCTAACAACTCTCCAAATAGGACGGGCTCCAGGGATGTGTTTATTGTTTCGATTTTCATAGCATTTCCCTATTTCATGGCTGGATATAGCAGCCCCTCGTCTGACTCATGTCTGACTTTGCTTTTCGCGTAACTCGTGTTTGACCAACTCTGAGTAACCCCTTTTTATGTCGACATTGCAAATATTTCAGCTTGACATTTTCTTTTAGCCATTTTCCCATGATTCCCTATCTCCATCCTTTTGCTACCTTCTCTAGCCATCTACCACTTTCACAATTCTTTTTCACATTCTCTGTTGATCCAATCTCTCCTCATATGTCAGTCCTGCCATCCGGGAATCAGTCTGGTGAACCTTCGTTGCACTTCCTCAATAGCAAGAACATCCTTCCTCAGATTAGGAGACCAAAACTGAACACAATATTCCAGGTGAAGCCTCACCAAGGCCCTGTACAACTGCAGTAAGACCTCCCTGCTCCTATATTCAAATCCCCTAGCTATGAAGGCCAACATGCCATTTGCCTTCTTCACCACCTGCTGCAACTGCATGCCAACTTTCAATGACTGATGGACCATGACACCCAGGTCTCGTTGCACCTCCCCTTTTCCAAATCTGCCACCATTCAGATAATATTCTGTTTTCGTGTTTTTGCTACCAAAGTGGATAACCTCACATTTATCCACATTATACTGCATCTGCCATGCATTTGCCCACTCACCTAACCTGTCTAAGTCACCCTGCAGCCTCTTAGCATCCTCCTCACATCTCACACTGCCACCTAGCTTAGTGTCATCTGCAAACTTGGAGATATTACACTCAATTCCTTCATTTTAATCATTGATGTATATTGTAAATAGCTGGGGTCCCAGCACTGAGCCCTGTGGCCCCCACTAGTCACTGCCTGCCATTCTGAAAAGGACCCGTTTATCCCGACTCTCTACTTCCTGTCTGCAAGCGACCTATGTTTGTCTTCACTAATCTTTTCTCTCCACATATCTGTAGAAGCTTTTGCAGTCAGTTTTTATGGTCCCAGCAAGCTTCCTCTCATACTCTATTTTCCCCCTCCTAATTAAACCCTTTATCCTCCTCTGCTGAATTCTAAATTTCTCCCAGTCCTCAGGTTTGCTGCTTTTCCTGGCCAATTTATATGCCTCTTCCTTGGATTTAACACTCTCCTTAATTTCCCTTGTTAGTCGCGGTTGAACCATCTTCCCCGTTTTATTTTTACTCCAGATAGGGATGTACAATTGTTGAAGTTCATCCATGTGATCTTTAAATGTTTGCCATTGCCTATCCACCGTCAACCCTTTAAGTATCATTCGCCAGTCTAGTCTAGCCAGTTCACGTCTCATACCATCGAAGTTACCTTTCCTTAAGCTCAGGACCCTAGTCTCTAAATGAACTGTGCCACTCTCCATCTTCATAATGGTGGTGGGGCGGTAAAGTTCACGCCGGGGACAGTTTGTGCCTCAGTCAGCAATATTCTGTGCCTCAGTCAGCAATATTCGGCAGCTGGACCCTGAGTGTGGGGTGGAGCGCTAAGGGAGGCGTTGCACACCTCTCTTAGGGCGCTCGGCCGGCTCAGCATGTGAAAATCCCGAGCTAAACCGCCATCCTCCGAGTGCTCTGAGTGGCCTGGGGGGCGGAAAATGAAAAAAAAACCACCAAAACATTCCCAATAAATAACTCACACGACCATAACATAAATTGCAAAAAATATAAACTAAAAAACAATCCCATTTACCTGAGGTTGACATCATTTACCTCACTGCAGCCGCTACTGCTCAGACCGCCCGCTTTCAGAGGCTACAGATCGGGCGGGAGCCAAAAATCGAGCCGGTGTTGCAACCAGGGGCGTTGCCTCTTCTGGCCGGTAATGCTCTACACCCCGCCGAAACTGGTCCCAAATACCCCGACGGGGCACTGGAAGCTGGCCGCCCGCCCAAAAGAGCTTACCGCCGCCATTGCCGCCCCTCTGGGTCAAAAACAGAGGCAGCAACAAGCTGAAAATCCCGTCTTGGAAGGAACAAGTAAATAATACTAAGTATACTGCTGACAGGAGTTAATGTGCACCTTTAGCTGCATCAATCCTCCACCATGGAACTTTGGTCAGCCACCTGGAGATGCTACAAGGCGAGTGAAGGTGTGCCCTGCACCAGTGCTGCCTGTTGCTATAGGGGGAATGTGACGTGCCCCCTGTGCCAAACAGAGGAAGCGGCTGTGAGCAGCACGCCAGAGCTGCAATAGTCTACTGTTGACATTTTCGGGTGTTTTCGAGTTGAACTCTCACCTTGGAATTAATCTTTCCGGGTGGGGCGTGGTTGGGGGTAGCGGAGGTGTAATTATCAGATTTAACTCTAAAATCTGAAGGCTTGCTTATTGTCTCCTGGGGGGAAAAAAACGAAAAGCAGTTTACGCTGTAGCAGAAGGAGCATCTGCTGTAACAAGATCTATTTACCAGTCACTTTAAAAAAAAATCAAAACAAAGTCAACAAAAGGGATTTCTTTCAATTAATTAATCTAAAACATACAATCAGTGACACAACGTTATCATTGCACACATTGCCAGACTTTCTTGTTGGATGACACAACCCCTCAGGGTATAAAACTCCCCGTGCTATTAAATGTTCTGGAAATTTCTATTTTTTTTTGCGGTTGGCAGTGACAGTTCTGAGCAGTTTCTAAATCAGGAGAGCAGAAAAACAAAAGGATTCTGAAAACAAGAGTCCTGTAATTCCACTGTCTAGTTTTTCAGTAGTTGAATTAATTTGTGGGCAATCTTCAACTTCCGCCCGTAACGGGCACGAAGCCAGCTGTGCTACCCGCTTGATGCCAGCATCAGGCGACCTGAACCATTTTTGGCTTGCGCCTCATTAAACTGCTGCCAGTGAGTTGCGGACGCAAAGTGCGCACAAAGTGGGCACCCTGCTACAGTCGCTGGTTGAGGGAGGGCAGGAAATGGGCCCGCTCCCACTGGAGTTTCCTTATTGGAGCACTGCTTCTCCTCCTGGGCTCACCCCAAAAAATTCTTAAGGAGTTCCTCGGCCATTTTTCTCAGCAGCGTCTAGCGGTCCCTGTAAGAGCCGTTGGGCAGCCTGCTGAACACCTGGTACAAAATGGACAGAGCATGCGAGTAGGACCCAAATTTGCATAACTTGCCAACCTTCTGCCTGTTTCATACTGAAATTTGCATCAGGCGGGTCTTCGGCATCAATGGAACGGCAGAGGTGGCCCTTCCCCCGACTTTCAACTGTGGCCGTTTATTCCTTAGGCGGGAAATGGGCGTCAGGCAGTTGAAAGTTGTCCCCGCGACCACAGGAATCATGGACAGGGAGGATGGAGATTGTGTGTGGGAGATGGAAGCTGGAGCAGCAATCATATTCTGTTTCTCTGTCTTAAGCATGCTGTATAAGCATGGGGGCAAAATTCCCCTGTTGTGCACTTCCAGTTAGCGCTGCCGGGGGAGTTTTCGCCGGGGGTGGTGGTGGGGGGCACTACCAGCTCCCGCAAAATTGCGTGGGAGTTAGCGGAGGTGCGAATGCTACGAGTGACCTGGACTACTGCGACTCCAGTGATGACGTCATTGCCATGCACAGCGACCCCTTTTTGCCCCGTGGTAGAAATTGGCCAATGCCCCATGAGGCTGCCAAGGGGGATGCCCGCTCTAGCCTCAGGTCGCGAGCTGGACCGGTCACTAATTGCGATGCGAAACTTAAATGAGAGTTGCGCTGTGCCGAGCACCGCCTTTTTAAAAAATTTACACCCCTTCCCATTCGCTGCTCCTTTTGCGGGGTCCGGGCCACGATCGTGCAGACCGGCACTCCCTTTCAGTACCAGGCTGCGGCCACAGCACCCCTTAGCCCTAGTAGCCCAGTGGAGGCCATCAAAAGGCCTGCGGAGCTTGCAGCGTCCCTCCCCTTTAATGGAAGGGGAGGGGCGTAGAAATCTGTCAACACTATGTGGCGAGGGTACTTAAAGCTATGCAGAGAGGCCGCTTAGCGCCCGGGTAGCGCCCCCGATCCTGCCCCAAAAGGAAGTGGAGTGCACGACGTTGCACTTCACTTCCTGTGAGGGGCGGTAACCTGAATTTCGCTTCCGGGGCGGGACATCTGCACCAGGTGGAGAATGCCCGGTCCCGGAGGGTTTACCGCCTGGGATGCTGGGGAATTTTGTTCCCATGGTGTGGTACAGTACTTACTAAATGGGCCCGTGGCAGAACCTCAAATTGCACCAATTTTTCTTTGTTATATTGGCAGTCAGTCCCATTTAGAAACTTTTGATTCCTTCTATGGGGTTCAATTGGATACCTGGCTATGTGGCCAGGATTAACATTCCAGGATAGTTATATTGGAAAGTCTTTGGATGGAAGAGGGTCACAAAGGCTTACATCCCCACATGAATAAGCTTTAAGTTCAAAATTACTATTGATAATTTTTTTCTTTTCTTTTCAGTGGGAAGAAATCAGTGGAGTGGATGAGCACTACATACCAATCCGTACCTACCAGGTATGCAATGTGATGGAACCCAGCCAGAACAACTGGCTGCGGTCAAATTGGATTCCACGGAACGCTGCTCAGAAGGTTTATGTTGAACTTAAGTTCACTCTGAGAGACTGCAACAGCATTCCTCTAGTCCTGGGATCCTGTAAAGAAACTTTCAACCTCTATTATATGGAGTCTGATGAAGACCACATAGTCAAGTTTAGAGAGAGCCAGTTTGTGAAAATTGACACAATCGCTGCAGACGAGAGTTTCACTCAGATGGACCTGGGCGATCGAATCCTCAAGCTGAACACTGAGGTCCGCGAGGTTGGACCAATCAACAAGAAAGGATTTTACTTGGCCTTTCAGGATGTTGGTGCCTGTGTTGCTTTAGTGTCTGTGCGTGTCTTCTTCAAAAAGTGTCCTTTCATCACGAGGAACCTGGCTATGTTCCCAGACACGGTGCCTGGAGTGGACTCTCTGTCCCTTGTGGAGGTGCGTGGTTCCTGTGTCAATCATTCCAAGGAGGAAGACCCACCCAGGATGTATTGCAGCACTGACGGAGAATGGCTGGTGCCAATAGGGAAGTGCCTGTGTAATGCTGGATATGAAGAAAGAGGAAGCACATGCCAAGGTAACAATTAGTTGGGCTAGAATTGGGAAAACCTCCCCAGTCAGCAGTTTGTAAAGTTTTTGAACTGATTTCAGAAATGTGTTATCAGTTTCAACAGATTTTCAGAATTCTCCTTATTTACAGGGCAATGTTAACACATTAATCTACAGAAACTTGTAGCAAAACATGCTGCTTCACCCACACTGGTTTGGAATTTCTCTTTAAAACTGATGCTTCCAACAACTTTTCAGATCATGTTTGTTTTTGTTTTTAATCTATTGGCAAAATTCTAGATCCTTTGGGGGAAAAATATGGAATTCAATTTTACAGTAATATAGCACAGGTAATTCTAAGTTACACTTGGCATTTTCACAGAATTCCAATTATTCATGTTTGAGGTTCGTGGGGTCCCGAATGCCATAAGTTCCCACTTGAGTGCACTTGGCAAAAGCTACAGGAATGTTATTGATTCTCAAGAATTGTACAAATTGAGTCCTCATGGTTAGCTTGAAACTGACAACATTGCTCTTCATTACATCCTTTGAGGGCTACAAGCGTCTCACTCGAGGTTATGCTTTGACCTGGTTAAGTGTTGCTTCACTGCCATGTTTTGGCAATGCATTTCTTTAATAAAATGATTTAGCAAGTTCAAAAACACAAGTCCATCGAAATGTTTGCTTGATGTATTATTATAATGGTATGGACCAAACTACCTGCAATTGGAGCTTAAATAAATTTAGTGCAACATAGTGGGGCCGAAATTGCCCCTTTCCTAAAGGCCTCTTAACACTGGAAAGCGGCAGACGGCAAAATTCCGCCGTGAAAATCTTCCTCCTGCCAGGCACTGCCAGAAGCTGCTTTTTCCCGGCGGTCCAGTGAGGCTGTGGCCTTCTGCAATGGCGGTGCGGCTCCCATTAAAGGGGAGGACACACTGCCGCTGCCGCCATGTTTTTTTTGCTATGTCGGCCGACAGTCATGCCCCCGAGTTCATCCAGGCTGCTAACATGCAGTTTGGCATCTCCTCTTGAATGCTACGCCACTGACCCAGCCGAAACCCTCCCTAGTGGCCCAGTGGACTGAAGACTAAACATCGCGCAGGCTCTCCCCTTTAAGTGAAGGGGAGAGCCGAGGAGACGTGGCGCCGTGTTGACGTCATCGCGGTGGTCTGAATGGCGGCAGATTAGGAAAAGGGGAGGTGCAATGAGACCTGGGTGTCATGGTTCATCAGTCACTGAAAATGGGCACGCAGATACAGCAAGCGGTAAAGACGGCAAATGGTATGTTGGCCTTCATAGCCAGGGGATTTGAGTATAGGAGCAGGGAGGTCTTACTGCAGTTGTACAGAGCCTTAGTGAGGCCTCACCTGGAATATTGTGTTCAGTTTTGGTCTCCTAATCTGAGGAAGGACGTTTGCTATTGAGGGAGTGCAGCAAAGGTTCACCAGACTGATTCCAGGGATGGCTGGACTGTCATATGAGGAGAGACTGGATCAACTGGGCCTCTATTCACTGGCGTTAAGAAAGATGAGAGGGGATCTCATAGAAACATAGAAACATAGAAAATAGGTGCAGGAGTAGGCCATTCGGCCCTTCTAGCCTGCACCGCCATTCAATGAGTTCATGGCTGAACATGCAACTTCAGTACCCCATTCCTGCTTTCTCGCCATACCCCTTGATCCCCCTAGTAGTAAGGACTACATCTAACTCCTTTTTGAATATATTTAGTGAATTGGCCTCAACAACTTTCTGTGGCAGAGAATTCCACAGGTTCACCACTCTCTGGGTGAAGAAGTTTCTCCTCATCTCGGTCCTAAATGGCTTACCCCTTATCCTTAGACTGTGTCCACTGGTTCTGGACTTCTCCAACATTGGGAACATTCTTCCTGCAGCTAACCTGTCTAAACCCATCAGAATTTTAAACGTTTCTATGAGGTCCCCTCTCATTCTTCTGAACTCCAGTGAATACAAGCCCAGTTGATCCAGTCTTTCTTGATAGGTCAGTCCCGCCATCCCGGGAATCAGTCTGGTGAACCTTCGCTGCACTCCCTCAATAGCAAGAATGTCCTTCCTCAGGTTAGGAGACCAAAACTGTACACAATACTCCAGATGTGGCCTCACCAAGGCCCTGTACAACTGTAGCAACACCTCCCTGCCCCTGTACTCAAATCCCCTCGCGATGAAGGCCAACATGCCATTTGCTTTCTTAACCGCCTGCTGTACCTGCATGCCAACCTTCAATGACTGATGTACCATGACACCCAGGTCTCGTTGCACCTCCCCTTTTCCTAATCTGTCACCATTCAGATAATAGTCTGTCTCTCTGTTTTTACCACCAAAGTAGATAACCTCACATTTATCCACATTATACTTCATCTGCCATGCATTTGCCCATTCACCTAACCTATCCAAGTCGCTCTGCAGCTTCATAGCATCCTCCTCGCAGCTCACACTGCCACCCAACTTAGTGTCATCCACAAATTTGGAGATACTACATTTAATCCCCTCGCCTAAATCATTAATGTACAGTGTAAACAGCTGGTGCCCCAGCACAGAACCTTGCGGTACCCCACTAGTCACTGCCTGCCATTCTGAAAAGTACCCATTTACTCCTACTCCTTGCTTCCTGTCTGACAACCAGTTCTCAATCCATGTCGGCACACTACTCCCAATCCCATGTGCTTTAACTTTGCACATTAATCTCTTGTGTGGGACCTTGTCGAAAGCCTTCTGAAAATCCAAATATACCACATCAACTGGTTCTCCCTTGTCCACTCTACTGGAAACATCCTCAAAAAATTCCAGAAGATTTGTCAAGCATGATTTCCCTTTCACAAATCCATGCTGACTTGGACCTATCATGTCACCTCTTTCCAAATGCACTGCTATGACATCCTTAATAATTGGTTCCATCATTTTACCCACTACCGATGTCAGGCTGACCGGTCTATAATTCCCTGTTTTCTCTCTCCCTCCTTTTTTAAAAAGTGGGGTTACATTGGCTACCCTCCACTCGATAGGAACTGATCCAGAGTCAATGGAATGTTGGAAAATGACTGTCAATGCATCCGCTATTTCCAAGGCCAACTCCTTAAGTACTCTGGGATGCAGTCCATCAGGCCCTGGGGATTTATCGGCCTTCAATTCCATCAATTTCCCCAACACAATTTCCCGACTAATAAGGATTTCCCTTAGTTCCTCCTCCTTACAAGACCCTCTGACCCCTTTTATATCCGGAAGGTTGTTTGTGTCCTCCTCAGTGAATACCGAACCAAAGTACTTGTTCAATTGGTCTGCCATTTCTTTGTTCCCCGTTATGACTTCCCCTGATTCTGACTGCAGGGGACCTACGTTTGTCTTTACTAACCTTTTTCTCTTTACATATCTACAGAAACTTTTGCAATCCGTCTTAATGTTCCCTGCAAGCTTCTTCTCATACTCCATTTTCCCTGCCCTAATCAAACCCTTTGTCCTCTTCTGCTGAGTTCTAAATTTCTCCCAGTCCCCGGGTTCGCTGCTATTTCTGGACAATTTGTATGCCACTTCCTTGGCTTTAATACTATCCCTGATTTCCCTTGATAGCCACGGTTGAGCCACCTTCCCTTTTTTATTTTTACGCCAGACAGGAATGTACAATTGTTGTAGTTCATCCATGCGGTCTCTAAATGTCTGCCATTGCCCATCCACAGTCAACCCCTTCAGTATCATTCGCCAATCTATCCTAGCCAATTCACGCCTCATACCTTCAAAGTTAGCCTTCTTTAAGTTCTGGACCATGGTCTCTGAATTAACTGTTTCATTCTCCATCCTAATGCAGAATTCCACCATATTATGGTCACTCTTCCCCAAGGGGCCTCGCACAACGAGATTGATAATTAATCCTCTCTCATTACACAACACCCAGCCTCCTCCCTAGTTGGTTCCTCGACATATTGGTCTAGAAAACCATCCCTTATGCACGCCAGGAAATCCTCCTCCACCGTATTGCTTCCAGTTTGGTTAGCCCAATCTATGTGCATATTAAAGTCACCCATTATAACTGCTGCACCTTTATTGCATGCACCCCTAATTTCCTGTTTGATGCCCTCCCCAACATCACTACTACTGTTTGGAGGTCTGTACACAACTCCCACTAACGTTTTTTGCCCTTTGGTGTTCTGCAGCTTTACCCATATAGATTCCACATCATCCAAGCTAATGTCTTTCCTAACTATTGCATTAATCTCCTCTTTAACCAGCAATGCTACCCCACCTCCTTTTCCTTTTATTTTATCCTTCCTGAATGTTGAATACCCCTGGATGTTGAGTTCCCAGCCCTGATCATCCTGGAGCCGCGTCTCTGTAATCTCAATCACATTATATTTGTTAACATCTATTTGCACAGTTAATTCATCCACCTTATTACGGATACTCCTTGCATTAAGACACAAAGCCTTCAGGCTTGTTTTTTTAACACCCTTTGTCCTTTTAGAATTTTGCTGTACAGTGGCCCTTTTTGTTCTTTGCCTTGGGTTTCTCTGCCCTCCACTTTTCCTCATCTCCTTTCTGTCTTTTGCTTTTGTCTCCTTTTTGTTTCCCTCTGTCTCCCTGCATTGGTTCCCATCCCCCTGCCATATTAGTTTAACTCCTCCCCAACAGCACTAGCAAACACTCCCCCTAGGACATTGGTTCCGGTCCTGCCCAGGTGCAGACCGTCTGGTTTGTACTGGTCCCACCTCCCCCAGAACCGGTTCCAATGCCCCAGGAATTTGAATCCCTCCCTGCTGCACCACTGCTGAAGCCATGTATTCATCTGCGCTATCCTGCGATTCCTACTCTGACTAGCACATGGCACTGGTAGCAATCCCGAGATTACTACTTTTGAGGTCCTACTTTTTAATTTAGCTCCTAGCTCCTTAAATTTGTTTTGTAGGACCTCATCCCTTTTTTTACCTATATCGTTGGTACCAATGTGCACCACGACAACTGGCTGTTCACCCTCCCTTTTTAGAATGTCCTGCACCCGCTCCGAGACATCCTTGACCCTTGCACCAGGGAGGCAACATACCATCCTGGAGTCTCGGTTGCGGCCGCAGCAACACCTATCTATTCCCCTTACAATTGAATCCCCTATTACTATCGCTCTCCCACTCTTTTTCCTGCCCTCCTGTGCAACAGAGCCAGCCACGGTGCCATGAACTTGGCTGCTGCTGCCCTCCCCTGATGAGTCATCCCCCCCAACAGTACCCAAAGCAGTGTATCTGTTTTGCAGGGGGATGACCACAGGGAACCCCTGCACTACCTTCCTTGCACTGCTCTTCCTGCTGGTCTTCCATTCCCTATCTGGCTGTGGACCCTTTCCCTGCAGTACGACCAACTCGCTACACATGCTACTCACGTCATTCTCAGCATTGTGGATGCTCCAGAGTGAATCCACCCTCAGCTCCAATTCCGCAACGCGGTCCGTCAGGAGCTGGAGGCGGATACACTTCCCGCACACGTAGTAGTCAGGAACACTGGAGTCGTCCCTGAGTTCCCACATGGTACAGGAGGAGCATAACACGTGACCGAGCTCTCCTGCCATGACTTAACCCTTAGATAGGCAACAACAATGCTAAAATTTACTCACTGATATAGAAGAGAAAAAAGAAAAACTATTCACGAATCACCAGTCAATTATTTACCCCCTTGGCTGTGACGTCACCTTTCTGTTTCTTTCTACTTCTTTTTTGCCTTGTCCCTGTAGCTGCACAAGTACACCTTTTATAGGCCTCTCCACGCACCTCCGACGCTGCTCCCGACTGCCACCGACGCTGGGCCCCGGACTCCCTGCTGTGCCTTTTATAGGCTTCTCCACGCACCTCCGACGCTGCTCCCGACTGCCGCCGACGCTGGGCCCCGGACTCCCTGCTGTGCCTTTTATAGGCCTCTCCACGCACCTCCGACGCTGCTCCCGACTGCCGCCGACGCTGGGCCCCGGACTCCCTGCTGTGCCTTTTATAGGCCTCTCCACGCACCTCCGACGCTGCTCCCGACTGCCGCCGACGCTGGGCCCCGGACTCCCTGCTGTGCCTTTTATAGGCCTCACCAACGGACCTCCTCGACGCTGCTCCCGACTGCCGCCGACGCTGGTCCCCGGACTCCCTGCTGTGCCTTTTATAGGCCTCACCAACGGACCTCCTCGACGCTGCTCCCGACTGCCGCCGACGCTGGGCCCCGAACTCCCTGCTGTGCCTTTTATAGGCCTCACCAATGGACCTCCGCGACGCTGCTCCCGACTGCCGCCGACGCTGGGCCCCGAACTCACTGCTGTGCCTTTTATAGGCCTCTCCACGCACCTCCTCGACGCTGCTCCCGACTGCCGCCGACGCTGGTCCCCGGACTCCCTGCTGTGCCTTTTATAGGCCTCTCCACGCACCTCCGACGCTGCTCCCGACTGCCGCCGACGCTGGGCCCCGGACTCCCTGCTGTGCCTTTTATAGGCCTCTCCACGCACCTCCGACGCTGCTCCCGACTGCCGCCGACGCTGGGCCCCGGACTCCCTGCTGTGCCTTTTATAGGCCTCACCAACGGACCTCCTCGACGCTGCTCCCGACTGCCGCCGACGCTGGTCCCCGGACTCCCTGCTGTGCCTTTTATAGGCCTCACCAACGGACCTCCTCGACGCTGCTCCCGACTGCCGCCGACGCTGGGCCCCGAACTCCCTGCTGTGCCTTTTATAGGCCTCACCAATGGACCTCCGCGACGCTGCTCCCGACTGCCGCCGACGCTGGTCCCCGGACTCCCTGCTGTGCCTTTTATAGGCCTCACCAATGGACCTCCGCGACGCTGCTCCCGACTGCCGCCGACGCTGGGCCCCGAACTCACTGCTGTGCCTTTTATAGGCCTCTCCACGCACCTCCTCGACGCTGCTCCCGACTGCCGCTGACGCTGGGCCCCGGACTCCCTGCTGTGCCTTTTATAGGCCTCACTAACGGACCTCTTCGACGCTGCTCCTGACTGCCACCAACGCTGGGCCCTGGACTCCCTGCTGTGCCTTTTATAGGCCTCACCTCATCTCATAGAAATGTATAAGATTCTGACGGGACTGGACAGGTTAGATGCGGGAAGAATGTTCCCGATGTTGGGAAAGAACCAGGGGACATAGCCTTAGGATAAGGGATAGGCCATTTAGGACTGCGATGAGGAGAAACTTCTTCACTCAGAGAGTTGTTAACCTGTGGAATTCCCTGCCGCTGAGAGTTGTTGATGCCAGTTCATTGGATATATTTAAGAGGGAGTTAGATATGGCCCTTACGGCTAAGGGGATCAAGGGGTATGGAGAGAAAGCAGGAAAGGGGTACTGAAGGAATGATCAGCTATGATCTTATTGAATGGCAGTGCAGGCTCGAAGAGCTGAATGGCCTACTGCTGCACCTATTTTCTATGTTTCTATGTTTCTATGTCATTACATTCTTTCTCCTCCCCCCCCCTCCCCCCCCACCCCCAACTTCCGTCTTTCAAATGTGCTCACTGCCCCACTTCCGCTCCCATTATGAGTGACTTCCGGCCCACCTGTAAAAAAAAAACCAAAAAGCGGAATTTTGCTCAAGAGACCACCTCAACCACCGGGGTGGTAAAAACACACTTGAACCAGGGTTTCGGGCAGGGAGCAATTTCAGGGCCAGTGAATTCTCAATAAAATAATTACTGTGGTCATTGCCTAGTCCAAAGTACTGGCTAACTGATAGGGAAAAGACATTTTGTTTAAATATCCACATAATGGCACTTCAGATTCAGTCAAAGGATGTCCAAAAAAAAACATCGAAACCCGACAGATTTTACCCTTGTCCCATTTCCTTAGTACTATCAAGAAATTAATGTTCTTTATTGTAAATACACTTGGACAAATGTTTGGAGTGTTAAGTAGAACACATTTAGGTCAAGCTGCTAATAGTGTTCAACGAGGAAGCAAGCTTATCATGCAAGTACTGTGCAGCGTAAGTATCTACCCCACTTACCATTCCCTTGTCAATTTTTATATAAAACAGTTGCTTTATCAAAATATTTAAATTGCACACCTCATATCTTTTGTTAAGCAAATAATTGAGTGGATGTGCATGGGTGATGTAAACTGAGGGGCTATCACCTTTGATAGTGTTTGCTCCTTTATCACTCCTTCTCCTTGGCAGCAGCCTCTTTGGAGATTAACTATCTTTCTTCCCAGTCCCTGCTGAGTGGCTTAATTGAGGCTGAGAACAACGTCTCTCAGTCTGACCGATTGGTCCCACTGACACTGATGTCAAAAATCGGGCGCACTCCAAGATTATCTCATTGAACTATTCCACTCCAGTACACTTCCCTCAAAAACGAGAGGAATTCGAGAACTCCATGAACCCTAGCAATACATTTTTAAAAGGCGATAGTTTAAAAAAAAATGGGATAGATGTAAGAAAAACATACTTGCATATATATAGCAATTCATATCATAATTTATCACATCTTTTAGAAATATCTCCAAACGCTTGACACACAATGGATTACTTTGAAGTGTATAGGGAAACATAGCAGCTATTTTGCATACTGCAAGATCCTTTTTTTAAATTAATTCCTGAGTTTCCTGTGGACATTGTTGGCAAGGCCAGTATTTATTGCCCATCCCTAATTTCCCTTGCGAAGGTAGTGGTGAGCCACCTTCTTGAACCACTGTTCTTTGGTACAACTGAGTAGTTTACTAGGCCATTTCAGAGGGCAGTTAAGAGTCAACCACTTTGCTGTGGCTCTAGAGTCACATATAGGCCAGACCAGGTAAGGACAGCAGATTTCCTTCCCCAAAGGACATTCATTAGTGAACCAGATGGGTTTTTACAACAATGGTCACAATTAGTGATACTAGCTTCTTATTCCAGAATTATTTACTTAACTGAAGTTAAATTCCCCAGCTGCAGTGGTGGGATTTGAATTTGTGTCTCCGAATTATTAGTCCAGGTCGCGGGATTACTAGTCGAGTAATCTAACCACTATGCTACCATTCCCAGTAATGCTCATAAACAGCAGTGAGATAGCTGATCATTTAATCCGTCTTTGATAGTATTGGTTGATTGAGGCATGTCAGCCTGAACTCTTTTTCAAATAGTGCCATGGGGTCTTTAACGTCCACCTGAACCATCGCAATAGGCATCAGTTTAAGCCCTTGTCTGAAGAATAGTATTTCCTACAATGCAGCTTTCCCTCAGTACTACAGCAGTGTCAGTTTAGATGATGGGCTCAATCCTCTGGTATGGGGCTCAAATCTACAATCTTCTGACCCACAAATCACAATACTTCTAACTTAGCCACGCTGATGTAAGCACTTACTCCAATGGCCTGCCCGCTCCTTTAAATCATACAAAAGCAAAATACTGTGGATGTTGGAATCTAAAATAAAAACAGAAAATGCTGGAAATCTCAGCGGGTCAGGCAGCATCTGTGGAGAGAAAAACACAGTTAACCTTTCAGGTCGATGATCTGACGAAGGGCCATTGACCTGAAACGTTAACTCTGTTTTTCTCTCCACAGATGCTGTCTGACCTGCTGAGATTTCCAGCATATTCTGCCTTTAAATCATAAATGTGTGTTATAGTCACAGAATTCCACCTACCAATAGATTATTGGTAGAGGAGGTGAAAACCATGCCAAAAGGAGTGGACTATATTCATGTCATATTTCAAAATGTTCAATTTATTGGTAGAAAATTTGCTAAAGTCATTGGTTTAATTAATTTTAAAAACACACATAGCAATACAAAAAGTATGAATCAAATAAATTATGTACATACACAAGTGTTAAGTCATTTGCCATGTGACCATAACAAACCTGTCTAGGCCCAGTATTTTCCTCTACATTGTCTGACAATAATGAGCATGCATTCATTCCAAATTATTTCAATATTCTTCACCCCATTCCTCCTGCCTTTCTTTCCTGTTATTTCTGTTATGAAGGTGTTGCACAATAAAGCTGCAGACGCTCCATTAGTTTTATGGGCACTTAACCACAAACAACCATTTTAAGGCGAGGCAATTTACAATGCTCTGACCAGTGTTTTGAATGAATTGTTTTTCAATGATTGCACTAGTGCATCAATGTTAAAGGTACAGTGAGAAAATCACTCTTTTGATTCAGGTTAGACGCACATTTAAATGATTGAAAAGCTAACAGTCACAGACAGGTGGAGGAATAGTGCAAGGGAATGAGGTTCCTCCCCAGGGAGATTAAAAGAACAATGTCAATTAAGAGGCCGTGGATCTGCAGGGTGGTGAACATTTTTGCCCCTATGCTGCAACCAGAAGAGTTTTCTCAGTTTGAGATTATTTTCTGCAATGCGTTCATTACCCGCCGATTAAAATGCACAAACCCTGCTCTGTAGTAATGCAGTGCTTTCGATCTTTTGGTTCCCGCTGACCTTTTAAATGTTATTTTGAGTGGCTGAGCTACAGCAGCGTCTGATGTGAAGAAAAAAGTGGCACCACTTGTGGGGCAGAATTCTTTCTTGGATGTTTTTGAAGGACCCATTATAGTAGTACTTCTAGAGTGCGCCTAATAGAGGCTAATAATGGATCATCTTACATAGTATTGACAGCTGAGGCGGGAACCTCTGGCGCTTTCACTGGTATGCTTTCAAAAAAAAACAGCAAGGAAATGAAATGGAAAGTCCAAATTCTGCACTTGAACTTTAACTGTAATTTTGTGCAGGCTTCAGAAAATAGAATGCTGCTGTGTTTTTTTTCTGTCATGCCTGTTAAGTCACTTGAGATCAGCCTGCATAGCACTCAATAGGTCAGTATATGACAACAACAACTAGTATTTATATAGCGCCTTTAATGTAGTAAAACATCTCAAGGTGCTTCACATGAGTATTATTTGACACTGAGCCACATAAGGAGAAATTAGGGCAGATAACCAAAAGCTTGGTCATAGAGGTAGGTGTTAAGGGGCGTCTCAAAGGAGGAAAGTGATGTATAGAGTTAGAGAGGTTTAGGCAGGGAATTCCAGACCTTAGAGCCTAGGCAACAGAAGGCACGGCCGCCAATGGTTGAACGATTATAATCAGGGATGCTCAAGAGGGCAGAATTAGAGGAGCGCAGAGATCTCTGGGGGAGGGGGGAGTGGGTTGCGGGGCTGGAGGAGATTATAGAGATAGAGAGGAATGAGAATTTTGAACGAGGCATTGCTTAACCGGGAGCCAATGTAGGTCAGTGAGCACAAATACTACAAAGAGGTTAAAATTTAAAATCAAATCAAAGTAGCTGTTGAAAACAATACCATAATAATGTTGTACTACAGTATTTGATCGCTTCTATAGAAACCATCAATATTAGGCTAAACAAATTGAAACAAGCTCAGAAATTGAAATCTGTTTTCTCATGTATTTTTCATGAAGTAAACCACCACCGTTTACCATATGTTATGAATATCTTCAAGGGAGGGTTAGGCATTGTTTAATAATATTGTTGCACCAGTCAGCCTAAACAATTCAAGAAGTAATGCTAATCTGAGAAAATGCGTTGCACCTGTCCAGATGTTTGCAGCTGCGAAACATTGCAGATTACAGGAAGATATGACAAAACATACTATTACTCCGTCAACTCTGAATCTGCACTTAAGAATATAAGAGCATAAGAGGTAAGAGCAGGAGTAGACCATTCGGCCTCTCGAGCCTGCTCAGCCATTCAATAAGATCATGGCTGATCTTCTACCACAACTCCACTTTCCTGCACTATCCCCATATCCCTTAATTCCCCTCGAGTCCAAAACTCTATCGATCATAATCTTGAATATACTCATCGACTGAGCACCCATAGTCCTCTGGGGTAGAGAGCTGTGGCTTTATAGCTGTGTTTGAGGTCAGAGGGTTAATGCTAAATGTTGGAACTTTGGGGGGTATTTTAATCCCAAAAAACGAGTGGATTTGGGTCGGGTGGGAGGTTAAAGTATTAAAAATCTGAACCCAACCTCCCACCCTGTCCACTTCCAGTTTTAACGGAAACAAAACAGTGGGGGGGAGGCATCCAACCCATTCACAGGAGGTGGGTTGGCAATTTAAATACTATACTGAGGCTACATGCCGCAAATTTATCCACCATTACAAATTTAACCCAGAGGTTAAACGAAGGTGAGGACTGCTGGATCCAGGCCTTCCACTGCCTTCCACTTACCTAGTGGATCCTGCTTCACCAACTTCCCACAATCGGACTCCCCCCGCCCTCCACCCCCCCGACCCTTCTGATCTCCCCCATGAGGTCTCTGATCTCGCCGCCTTAGGCCTCTGATCTTCCCCACGAGATTTCTGATCTGCCCCCTGATCTGGCCTCCGATCTCTTCCCCCCCCCAGCCTCCAATCTCTCCACTCCACCCCAGCTCCAGCCTCCGATCTCTCAGGCCTCTAATCTCCCCACCCCCAGCCTCCGATCCCTCCCTTCTCTCTGCTCGCCAGCTGCGGTCTGGTGCCGAAGACCTACCCGGCCGACAGCCAGCCAGCCTTTCAATCTGGCTGGCTGTGGTTGGGTAATGGAGAAAAATTGTTCATCAGGTCCTGCCGTTAAATCCAGCAGGACCTGAGGGAAACCTGTTCTTTCAGCCTTCTGCTCCCTCCCTGCATTGTGTCATTAATGGCTGTTCAAAATCATGATGGCTCTAGACAGAGCAGATAGAGAGAAACTGTTCCCATTGGTGGAAGAGTCGAGAACCAGAGGATACAGATTTAAGGTGATTGGCGGAAGAACCAAAGACGACGTGAGGGAAAAACCTTTTTACTCAGTGAGTGGATAGGATCTGGAATGCACTGCCTGAAAGGATGGTGGAGGCAGACTCAATCATGGCTTTCAAAAGGGAGTTGGATAAGTACCTGAAGGAAAAAGAATGTAAGGCTACGGGGATAGGGCGGGGGGAGTGGGACTAGCTGAAATGCTCTTGCAGAGAGCTAATACAGTCTTGATGGGCCAAATGGCCATCTTCTGTGCTGTAACTATTCTATGGTTCCAATGTTATGACTGAGCCGCTGAGAAATACCACCAACGAAGTCTCCACAAGATCCTGCAAATTCCCTGGGAGGACAGACGCACCAACGTTAGCGTCCTCGATCAGGCCAACATCCCCAGCATCGAAGCACTGACCACACTCGACCAGCTCCATTGTGCGTGCCACATTGTGCGTATGCCTGACACAAGACTCCCAAAGCAAGCGCTCTACTCAGAACTCCTTCACGGCAAGCGAGCCCCAAGTGGGCAGAGGAAACGTTTCTAGGACACCCTCAAAGCCTCCTTGGTAAAATGCAACATCCCCACCGGCACCTGGGAGTCCCTGGCCAAAGACCGCCCTAAGTGGAGAAAGAGCATCTGGGAGGGCGCTGAGCACCTCGCGTCTCGTCGCCGAGAGCATGGAGAAATCAAATGCAGGCAGCGGAAAGAGCGTGTGGCAAACCAGTCCCACCCACCCTTTCCTTCAATGACTGTCTGTCCCACCTGTGACAGAGACTGTAATTCCCATATTGGGCTGTTCAGTCACCTAAGAACTCACTTTTAGAGTGAAAGCAAGTCTTCCTTGATTTCGAGGGACTGCCGATGATGATGATGACTGAGCAAACCAGTCTTGGGCCAGGCTATCCGACTGACTCAAGCTTTTCAAACTCCAATCCAAGTCCTCAACATTACTATTTCCTTATTTTTAAAAAATTAACACAAATTAAAACTTGTTGAAATTCCACTTTTCTGGTCATAAAATGGGAATTTTGCCGTTATAAATGAGATCTAGTCAGCTGAAACTTAACCAAACCAACCAAATTTAGAACCAGTTTTGTTAAACAGAAGATCTGGTTCAGATTAGTATAGATTTAACCCACTCTAATTGAATGTCTAAATTGATGTAATTCAGACTGGTGACAAAGTCTGTAACTTGTCCCTGTGCAATTGTTTAAGTTGAGGTAGCTTAGATTTTGGCCCTATTCAGTTGAAAGTCTAAATTAATGTATGTCAGATCTCTGGCCCTGATACTGGGCTTTTTAAATTGAATGTCTAAATCAATGTAACTCAGACTGCTTGGCCTGATTTTTTCTTTTCCACAATTGACTGTCTAGACTTATATTAGAATAGCATAGGTATCTTGTTCTTTTTTTTTGCACCTCTTATTCAAATAGGCAAAATATTCTACACTCGTCTCATTCAGATTTGAACTGTCAAAATTCTGAAAGTTCCAATGGGATTGTGAACCCTGCCCCGAATCAGGCAGGTGGGGACCAAGGCAAGTGACAAATTGTCCTGACATCGGCACCTTGAGACCTGGGAGATTTTAACTCTCCGGCCTCATCTGCAAGCCCGACCGAAATGGGTCAGTGGGTGGTAGCGCAATGTCGATGGGAGTTTGAAGAAACGATCCCTGGCATTAAGGTAAGGCCTAAACTTTCATTGGGGAGCCCAGAGGAGCAAGGAAGGTTAAAAAAAAAAGTTAAAAGACTTACCTTTTTGGGCCTCTTCTGGCAAGACTAGGTTGAACAGCACGTGGTAGACCACAAGCCTTGAAACCCAAGTCTGACTATATTGCAGGACACCTCTAGACTGATCCAGGCATGCTGAAGTGGACCTTTAGAATGCCAATATGCTCTATAATGATTTTGGTAATAATATGAACCTTGTCATTGCGGTGCTTAGCTGGTGTCCTGAAAAAGTGCACTACTGTCATCAACATGGCTGCAGAGAATAGCCTTGATCTCCTTGGTCCGACTCAGACAATTGCCTTTCAGGTGCGAAGGGAAGAAGAACGATGGACTGCCTTAAAGTAAAGACATTGTGGCAGATTAAAGTGGCATCTGCCAGGAAAGCAAGCATTAATGTGCATGATATAATGTCGGTCAGTAAGGAGTCAGAAATTGTGTGAGTGGAATCCTTTGTTGTTGCAGGTTGAGGTAGAGTGTTTAGGTCTGTACTTCAGGTCAAGGTGATACTGGCGGGTAGGTACCGTGCCATATGCCTTCTTTGCTGCCTGATCAACCTGGCTACCCTGCATTCCTCCTCCTCCTTCTTTTCCAATAACACAGATAAAGAAAGAAAGACTTGCATTTATGTGGCATCGTTTATGATCACCGGATGTCCCAAGTGTTTAATTAAGTATTTTTTGAAGTGTAGTCACTGTTGTAATGTAGGAAACATGGCAGCCAACTTGCGCACAGCAAACTCCCACAAACAACAATATGATAATGACCAGATAATTTGTTTTTGTTATGTTGATTGAGAGATAAATATTGGCCAGTGCACAGGAGATAACTCCCCTGCTTTTCTTCAAAATACTGCCTTGGGAACTTTTACGTCCACCTGAGAGGGCAGACAGGGTCTCAATTTAATGTCTCATCTGAAAGACGGCACCTCCGACAGTGCAGCATTCCCTGTGACATCACTGTGTCATCTGACTCCCATACAAACGTTTCAAAAATCAATGAGTCAATGTTAAATTCATACATCTTCCACAAATATCTTCCCTGCTGTTGAAAGAGTTAATGTTTACTTTTTACCCTGTGACAAAGTTTGTGTATTCAGATTTGTGCTAGTCAATGAAAGCAATGCTCCTCTTCAGTGGGATATGATTGGCAGGGTACTACATTTTTTAGCCAAACATCATAGAGACCACACAGGACGAATTGTATAATTAGTGTCTAGATGAAAGTAAGGATTTGGACTGAATCTTCTATAAAAAGTAATGTATGCGATGGTGAGGATTAGAATGGGCAGACACTCATTGCTACTGGTGTGATACCATAGCCCATGGACCCAAATGGGTTTCATGTTATTTCCTCACTTTTTCATTATCCATTTAGTGCTACTGATATACAGCAGCCACAATGGATTACTCCCGACTTATGAGAAGAAATGTGCTGATAAAACCAGAAAATTTTTAGAACATATGTACCTGTAGAAAATTGGCAGGAATAGACAACTCAAGTACTGGGCAGTGCTAAGGCACAATTGTATTAATTTCTTAACAAGTAAAAATGTTGTAAAATGGGAATGTCAATTATTCCCTTATGTCATGGACCTCCCTTTGTTACCAGTGTATGCAATACCCCTGCTTTGGAGATTGTACAAGTCCAATAAATATTATTATTCCCCCTGAGTTTTATGGGCAGCTAGAAGACAATATGTGATCCAGTGGAAATGAGTCAAAGGTTTCTGTTCAATATTATAGGAAAAGCTTAATCAACAATCATTGTAGAAAGTACATTATATCATAACCTGCAGTTATCTCTTCACACTGTGCCACTAGCCACATTGTGTTAAATGCATTCTCCAAGATGTTGAAAGAAAGACGCATGGCATAAGATATGTTTTTGAAGGATGAAAGCCATTCATAACTAAAAATTAAAATGACCAGATTAATGTACAACAGAATTCATCTTGTTTAAGTGAAGATTCATTCATGTTTCTTAAACAATTCCCAACCTGATCATCTTTATTTTGTGAACTAAAGATTGTGCATCTCATGGATTCCAAAAGACTAACTTTAAATGGGAAGAGTGAGATTAGGATGCTTTCATTATTTAAAAAAAACCATAAAAAGCAAAGCAGAGCAACTCAAATAACTTGATTAGTTAAAAGAAAAAGTTATAAAAAGTAATGGCAAAGTTATCAACCTGATATATTTTTAGATTACTCTTTAATCGTGAGAAACTTAGACACAATAATGTTTTTCATACGTCTAAACCATTTTCTGCTTGTAGTTATACCAACAAGAAATATAAATAATGTCAGGCTGGCCAATAGAAATAATACGTATGTAATGTGATACTCTATAGACCACATAAAGTCAGAGATCATTTATGTGATGTCCATATTGAGTAAAAGGTTAACATGAGCAACAAAACTTGTTTTCTTCTTTTCATTACATCAAAGCATTCTTCCTTTGTTGTCACAACTGTTGTTGCCAACTTTGTTCTATCTGTTTCTTGCAAGCAGCGATGTTAGGCTGTGCCTGGGCTGGTGGTTTTCCTTCACATACTGTTGTTGTGCGGTGAAGAATGTAACCTGGGCTCCCCTATTCAGCAGAGGCACTGCTGGTGAGCTATTGACCAAGGACCTGATGTCCAGCGTGGGGTTTGCCAGCAGACAGCAGGACATGTGACTATGATGGATGATTCCCCCTTTCGTCCTGTCAGCTGCAAATGGTAGAAATGTGAATGAGAGAAGGCTTCTATGGCCTATTGGGGTTTCACTGTGTATTTTGCTACAATAGGGAATTATTGAAGCCATGTCCTACTGGAGATGAAGAATGCTTCAGAATGTTTGGCATATTAGAATAATGGTAAATAATTGTCTGCAAAAGTAAATTAAGAAACTGTGGGAATATGAAAAAACATGCTCAAAGAGAATGTGCTGGCTTCAAATAATGGAAAACAATAATTCTGGGTTACTCCTATGTGAAGCACTCATTATTATACAATGATATGTGTTCCACAAAACTGACTATTTGCAATGGTCCCCTTTAAATTATTGCTCTGTATAGCCTTAGAGCCGTTGTCCTAGAAATTGGTTCACGGGGCTTGCTGGGAACAATCCCTGTACCAGAACAGGTGGGCCACATTGGGCCTCAGGCCCTCATTTAGCTGAGACTGGCGAGCTGCAGATGGGTGCTGAGCATCCCCAGGCAACACGCCGGTGAATCGGCATTGGATTTCGGGCCACTGCGTCACTGGCGATCGGGAGGGGGCCGAGCAGAAGTCAGCAATAGTCTTTACGCCTGCTTCTCCTGGCTCCACATTCAGGTAAGTAAGTATTTTTTAACAAACTTTCTTTTTTGGTGGCGGCCTGCTGCATTCGCTTTAAAGTCCGCTGGTTAAGCCACGTGTAGACCAGCTTTTCCTGAATGCAGGCTACCCACGTTGGCTGTGCTCAGGGCAGACCAATTTTGCAAAGGGGGCCTCAAACTGACAGCAGGCTCTCTATTTGCATATACAGAGGCCTAACACATGTTTCAGGCGCAGGCCAAGGACACCCCTTTTTCTGCCTTTACCAAAATGGTGTGCAGTGCACTTCTGGTGTGGAATGTCTCACGCATGCCATTCGCTACATTGGACACTTTGGTGCCCATGTTTATGCCTGAAAATGGGTGTAGCATCAATCACTTCCTAGGCCCACTGTTTTACTTAAGGTTATGCTGCGCTACCTGATTAATATTTCAGATAACCCGTGATTAAATCATTTTTGCAAGGAAAATCATTTTCCTCGCTTAAAATAATAGTGTGGGTATCCCTGAAGCAAACTAACCCAAATTTGGTTGCATTTCCACTTTGGACAGAAAATTCTATTTATTAAGTCCCCGTTATTGTTGCAATACAAAAACGCACATACCATTTAACTACTTATAGTTTGAAAAGATCAAGCGAGAGCAGGAGGCTTTTGTATATCGTTGATAGTTGTGTGGCATTAAACACCACAGACTCTAGAGAGCACAGCAGATGATTGGGACGATGAATGATATTTTCACTTGTATGATGCTGCCTTTGTTTCCCTTGCTGTGAAGTGTCACCAGTAGGGGGGTGATAATAACAGTTAGATACAAATGTTACATGAGACAAGTGTTGGGACCACACCTTTTGCTACTTATTAGTCAGTGCTAGATGTAGTCTAGAGGAGTTGCTGCTCTTGTGCAAAGTATGATAAGGATCTGACAGTGCTATTAGAAATGTGATAACACTGATACGAACATATGAAAATGACGGACAGGTAAAGAACCACTGGTCTGTTCAGCTTGTCGCACACAGTTATGATGCCTTATGTATTACTATACAATCATGATGAGGATTGAAGATGTGGCAGGGGTGATCAGATGTATGTATTACATGATACCGGGTAAGCTGCTCCCTCACCTCTGCCAATGCTACTCTGTAACCAACTGTTAGGAAGTGTGTGAGTAAGGTGCAAGTTGACACTTCTCCTAGCTAGGATGGTGGGATGCTCTTGGGTGTCGGATTAGGTCACGGACAGTATCATTGTGATCAGCTGAGGGAAAGGGAATCCCAGTTGAGGCATAAGTTTTCGGCCTCCATCGCTCTCCCTCTTGATGGAGTGCTTTGCTGAAATACAGTGCTCCAGCTCCTCCGATGGTTAACGCATTGAGTAGCTGCGTCTTACAGATCAGGAAGATTCCTGGCTTGATCCCCACTCTGTGCTGAGCTAAGGCACTTTAATGTAACTCTAGTGCCACTTGGCTCCCTAAGTACGCTCTCAAGACCCACTGAAAGCAGGTCTTCCTGGCAGTCGGTTTTAGTAAGTCCCAGCAGTTTATATTTGTCTTGGAGTAGGCTGCACAAGACCTGTGCTTGGGGAATTCGATAGCATTAGGGTCTTACAGTATAAATGTACCTTTGTCTCAGCTAGGATAATGATAGAGTGCTATAATTTGCTTCAGCACCTCTGGATTAGGGAGGAAAAAATTGCCTGGGGCTTTGGCTCCTAATTTCTAGCTACAGACCACTTCTGAGAGTTCAAGTGTATGAACATTGGATAAGGATAGGACTGGGACCAGCAGTGATGCCCCCAAATCTGTTATCCCTGTTGAAACTTAAGGCCTAGGCTCATGCATGAAGAATAGCCACTTGGGCACTTGCTGGAGGGGGATTCAGTCCCTGTGGAATCTTATCCCAGTGAAGATTCTTCAGGAGAAGAGAAGGAGAGGGGAGAAATTGGCAGAGATAGGGAAAACAATGAATAACTACAAAAAATGTGCAGTTCTCCATATTGGGCCGAGATCTTGCCGTGATACTATTGAGAGATAAATTTAAATGCCTTTTGAAGCTGGCGGTGAAGTTGAAATTTTGATCCTGTGAGTTTGGGATTGCTCGTCCACTAGAGATTATCGGCTCAATTTTGGCTAGGAGTTGCTCCGTTTTTTTTTGGAGAAACTTGATTTTTCTCGCGTATCTTAAAAATCCCCATTTTGCTCATTCAATTTGCACCAATGTAAGTAAGTTAGTTACGATTTTTTTAGTTTAGTTTAGTTTTTCTCAAAAAGGGGTGTTACCAGCCACTTATGCCAGTTTTGGCCACTTTGGCAAGCTAATAGTTGCTCCAAATCTACATAGGCCAGCGTATGTGGCCACTTCAGAAAACCCTTGCGGAGTGTAAAGAAATCAGCGCAGGTAGGTATATCGGAGGCCATGCGGCCTGGGATAGGGGCGGGAAGGGAAGTAGAGAGGACCTGTCCTGTACCTTAAGCACCAAGACTTACGAAGCACTAAACAAAGCACCAAAAGTAATAAGCATTCAATAACAAATAAAAAATAGAAGTAAGTCCCACCTTCATCTGAAAACTCGGCTTGGGAAGGCAGCGGGTCAGCCGGTGCAGAAGGCCACTCGGCCTGGGATAGGTGCAGGACAACAACGCACCGGGAGGTCACTCGGCCAGGGATAGGGGCAGAAGCGATTGAACTGCTGACATCGGAGCACACACAGGCTGCAGGAACTGCCGCTGCACTCCTTTAATCACATTTAAGGGTCCTTGGACAGGATGGTGGAAACATTTAAATAAGAACACGGCCTTGTGCTCCGCATCGGGATTTACCCTTTCTAATATAAATTGATTTTGTAAGCCTACACACGAAGGTGCAAAACTCATTTTCCACCACCTACTCCTACTCCTGTTCCTATTTCGGTGCTACTGCGCATGTGCGTGTAAAGTCCTGTCCCCTCAGTACAGATTCACACAAGGCATGTAGTGAAGTCAAGGTCACTCTGGACCTGCACCTTTATTTCACAGCTCTGGAAATCCATACTTGCCTGAGACCTGTCCTTATATACCTGTCTCATGCAAGTGCACCCCTGGTGGTAAGGTATGCTGGTGGTTACAGGTCATATCTTATTACAGTCATGTAAAGCATGTTAGGATACAGTTATATATAATAATGTAAGATACATGACATCACCCTCCCCCAAGGTCTTATTGTCTTTATAGGTTCAGTCTCTCAGGTGGTCTACGCTCTCGCATGGAGCGTCTGAGTTGTGGTTCAGTTGTTTGCCTTAGTGTCTGTTTTTCTTTGGGTGTGGTTGCCGGTATCTTGCCTGGCTGTCTGTTTCGATTGGTGTGATTGTTGTTGACTCACCTGGGCTGTCTGTTGGGATTGCCCTTTCCTCAGGTTGTTCCCTCTGTCTGTCCACCAGGTGTGGTGCGAGTTCCACATTGTAGTCTGCCTCTGGTTCCGCAGTGTTGTTGGTAAATCTGCTTTTGACTTGGTCTACATGCCTCCGGCAGGTTTTGCCATTGTCCATTTGTACTACCAGTAGCCTGTTTCCTTCCTTGCCCGTTACTGTTCCTGCAAGCCATTTGGGACCCCTGCCATAGTTTAGTACAAACACTTTGTCCCCGATCTCATTCCATCTCCCCCTCGGATTTCTGTCATGGTACTCAGTCAGCTTACGGTGCTTTGCCTCAACGATTTCGTGCATGTCTGGGAGGATTAATGAGAGCCTTGTTTTTAAAGTCCTTTTCATCAACAGTTGCGCGAGGGGGATCCCAGTCAGTGAGTGCGGATGAGATCTGTGTGCCAGCAGCAGTCGCGACAGGCGACCCTGCAGCATGGGACCTTGGATTTTAAGCATGCTTTGTTTAATGATTTGCACTGCTCTCTCCATCTGGCTGTTGGAGGCCGACTTGAACGGTGCCGTCTTGACGTGATTTATGCCGTGGTCAATTATAAAGTCTTGGAATTCTGCGCTGGTGAAGCACGGCCAGGCTCTGATTTGGCGAGCTGTCATGGGCGAACCTGTGAACTCAAAGGCATTGATTGCTATGACTATCTCACAGTCCTGTTCGTCAGACCCTTCCGTGGTCGCCAGGGGTAGCCTGCTGAGCGCGTCGGCACAGTTGTCTGTGCCTGGTCTGTGCCTTATGGTATAGTCATAGGACGCCAGCATGAGTGCCCACCATTGAATTTGCGCCGAGGCGTTGGCATTTATTGCCTTGCTCTCGGATAGGAGGGACGTGAGGGGCTTGTGGTCGGTTTCTAATGCAAACTTGGCCCCGAAAAGGTATTGGTGCATCTTTTTGACACGGTACACGCATGTGAGCGCCCCCTTCTCTACCATTCCGTACCCGCGCTCTGCACGCAAAAGTGACCTGGAGGCATAAGCTATGGGTTGTAATTTGCCCGCACTATTGACATGTTGCAAAACGCACCCGACGCCATACGCTGACTCATCGCATGTGAGAACTAGCTTTTTATTTGGGTCAAAGAAAGTCAAAACACTGTTGGAACACAGAAGGTTGCGTGCCTTATTGAAGGCATGTTCCTGGGCGTCCCCCCAAAACCAATCGCACCCCTTCCTGAGTAGCACGTGGAGAGGCTCCAGCAGCGTGCTTAAGTTCTGCATAAAGTAATTGAGTAGCCCGAGAAAGGCGCGCAGTTCTGAGACATTCCGGGGCGTGGGTGCCAGGCGAATTGCTTCTGTTTTGGACTCTGTTGGGCGGATTCCATCAGCGGCAATCCTTCTGCCCAAAAATTCAACTTCGGGTGTGAGAAACAAGCACTTGGATTTCTTGACTCGTAGGCCTACTCGATCCAACCGCTTTAGTACTTCCTCCAAATTACGGAGATGGGAGTCGGTGTCCCTGCCCATGATAAGTATGTTGTCTTGAAATACAACCGTCCCTGGGATGGACTTGAGCAGACTCTCCATGTTGCACTGGAATATAGCAGCTGCCGATCTGATGCCGAATGGCATCGATTGTACATGAAAAGGCCTCGATGTGTGTTGATGGTGGTGAGTAGCTTGGATTCCTAGGTCAATTCTTGCGTCATATACGCACATGTGAGGTCTAATTTTGAGAAAAGTTTACCTCCAGCCAATGTGGCAAATAAGTCCACCGCTTTGGGCAGCGGGTACTGGTCCTGTGGGGAGACTCTGTTTATGGTAGATTTGTAGTCCCCACAGATTCGTACGGATCCATCAGGCTTCATGACTGGGACGATGGGACTTGCTAAATTCCACAGGTGATATAATGCCTTCCCGCAGAAGCCTGTCTAGTTCGTGTTCAATCTTTTCCCTCATCACATAGGGTACAGCTCTGGCCCTGTGATGGACCGGTCTAGCATTCTGTGTGATGTAGATTTTGACTTTGGCCCCTTTGAAAGTGCCCACACCTGGCTGAAAGAGATGTTCAAATAGCTTTATAACTGTTGAGCAGGAGGTCCGTTCCTCTAATGACATGGCATGGACATCATCCCATTCCCAGTTTAGTTTTGCCAGCCAGCTTCTCCCCAGCATTGCTGGGGGTCTCCGGGGACAATCCACAGGGGAAGTCGGTTCATTGTCCCTTTGTGTGTGACAGAGAGCATGGCGCTGCCAAGGACTGGTACGATTTCTTTGGTATAGGTCCTTAGTTTGGTGTCAACCCTTGTGAGTTTTAGTCTGTCTCTTTTATGCGGCCACAGTTGTTCAAATTGTTGAGCGCCCATGAGAGATTGACTCGCTCCCGTATCCATCTCCATGTTGACAGATATCCCGTTGAGTAGGGCCCTCATCATTATAGGAGGCATCCTGTTGCAGCGGCCATTGATCGTGTTGACCCGCTGTACATCGATGTCCCGGATACTGTCCCAACCATCTTCTGGTCCGCTTTCCGACCCATCCGATTCATATACCAGCCGAGCTGCCGTTTTTTTGCACATGCGGGCCAAATGCCTTGTATTTTCACAATTTCTGCAAACAGCCTGCTGAAATCGACATCCACTTTACGAATGCCCACCCCCACACCTCCAGCACAGACCTGTTCCATTGTTCAAAGTGTTCCCAAAGAATGAGCTGCGTCTGGCTGATCTCTCTTGAGCTTCTCTCAGTTTGTAGTTGATTGCTCGCATTGTGGGTTGATGAGGTGTGAACGGCCATTCCTGTGGCCCTTGATGGCTTCTGCCTGCTGTTGAGAGCCTGTTCTCCCGGTTTTATCTGTGTGTGGGGGTAGCAGCTTGTTTAGTGCTGTGAACTTCTTGTTCCGATATTTCGTTAGTTGTCGTACCTGCATTGTAAATCAACCTCGTTTCTTCTTCCCCTACCAAGAATGTCTGTGCAACCAGTGCTGCTGCCTCTAAGGTCAGGTTCTTGGTCTCTATGAGCTTTCAGAATATGCCTGCGTGTCCTATTCCTTCAATGAAAACGTCTCTCAGCATTTCTCTCCTCAGTTCATCGGAGAACTCACATAAACTAGCCAACCTCCGAAGTTCCGCCACGAAGTCGGGTATGCTCTGGTCCACGCAGCGTCTGTAGTTGTAGAACCTGTGTCTGGCCATGTGTAGGCTGCTCGCTGGCTTCAGGTGGTCTCTTACCAGTGTGCTCAATTCTTCAAATGTCTTGCTTGCTGGTTTCTCGGGTGCCAACAGATCCTTCATTAAAGCGTATGTTTTCAAGCCACAGCTGGTCAAGAGATGGGCTCTTCTCTTGTCTGCCTTATCGTCGCCTAACCAGTCTTTGGTTACAAAGCTTTGCTGGAGCCTTTCTATAAAGTCCTCCCAATTGTCTCCCGCATTGTACTTTTCATCTGATCCATTGTTCGCCATTCTGTGGATTCTGTAATCCCGTAACTCGTCGCCACTATAAATTCCTGTCCCCTCAGTACAGATTCACACGAGCCATGTCGTGAAGTCAGGGTCACTCTGGACCTGCACCTTTATTTCACAGCTCTGGAAATCCTCACTTGCCTGAGACCTGTCCTTATATACCTGTCTCTTGCAAGTACACCCCTGGTGGTAAGGTATGCTGGTGGTTACAGTTCATATCTTATTACAGTCACATATAGCATGTTAGGATACATATAATAATAGTTACATATAATAATGTAAGATACATGACAGTGCAGACCCCGCAACCCGACTCCAATGTGCATGTGCAGATGTCCCGGCACTGTTTTCAGCGCAGGACGCTGGCTCCACCCCGACTCGACTGGCCACGCTGCGCGACAACCAGGGAGAGGCCGGACAGTGGCCAAAGTGGGGAGGAATTTTTTTCGGCGCACTTCTGAGCAGAGAAAAGTGGCACATCTCCGGTAAGTGCGCCAAAAAAAGGGGTGGGCCAAAATTGAGCCCAATATACCTGATGTGCTACGGCTAGAGTTCTAATGTAGAGAGAAACATAACCAGCACACACTGGTATATCCCAGGCTCGATCACCTGGGGCACAGCGAGTATCAGAAAACAGAAAACCTGACGGGTCGGAGTGCACGCTTGTAAAGGAACCAGCTCAATATTTCAACATTGATTTAAGAAAGTGGAAAATCAGGCGGGTTGCTTTAGAAGCGTGCTCTCTGACCCACCCGATTTGCAGACATTTGCTGTCCCCAGGCGATCCAGGAGCATCTCCCCTGATAATTCACTCACATATGGTGCTGAGCAGGCTCAGCGTGGGTGACTATATATTTTTATTATCTAATCCGAGGAAGAATTCTGAACGCTTTTCCAGGAGTTCTGTCAATCTCCTGTCAAAGACCTCCACCACCCTCCCTTCTTCCCTTGGAAATTCTACGCCATAATAATGGTGATGTGACTGCATTACTATTCTTGCTATTTGAGGAGCCTGGTTGGTCCATGTCCAAATCCTGTAATTTGATTTCCCTACTGAAGAAATTTGGAAGGAGGGGGAGGGGAGTGTTTAGTCATGATGCTCCAGCCATCATGGTGTGTGATGGAGGCTTGCTGGACCAACTGGTCTTTTCCTGTCCCTCGATTTTGTATGCTCATATTAATTAGAGATCGAGATCCATTGCCAAGCCATTGGCTTGATCAAAGACAATCTAATACAGAAGTCTGAAGGTGTCTGCTCCTAATTTAGGCAGAATTCTGATCCAGGCCTAGAATTCAAAGATGAAAAAAAATCATTACAATTGCAGTGAATTCCAACCAAATGCACCTATTCGCCTTGTATAGAATTACACAGTTTAACTTTCATTGAGTTTAATTGTATAGAATACCTCATCTAAGCCAAGTACACAAATAGAAAAATTGTGATTCAAACCTGAGATTGTCCCTCATCTCCCACCTTTGAATGCTCAGCGCACTAAACATAATCGGTAGATTGTTACACTGCATCTAGAGATGGATGTGCCTTTTAGAAATCTAATCAACTCTGTGTTAAATATACATTTCCTGTTCTATTTTTTTTAGATTGAATTTGAACGGATGAACAAGTGAGCAGCATTACAATTATTTAAAAAAAAAAATGTTTTTGAAGTTTATAGAAACCCAGATCCAAGCAGAGAATTTCTTGTGTGCGCACTGATTCAACTGTGTATATAAACAAGGCACAATTTACAGTTTGGAGATGACACTGGCTATAAATATAGGTCTAGATAAGCTGGCAAAATGGAATCTTCTAAAGCGGTGAATCACACGGCAGGGAGATTTGGGAACCTCTTGATCTTTTACCCTGCTGATCTTCACTGGTGTCCCATTAGTGACATTCATAAAGCAGGATCATGTATACTTAACCAGGAATGAATGACCAGACAGGTTATCTGATAATTATATTAAAAGTGCAGTCAATGTATTAAAAGTGTCAAACTGAAAAGTATGTGCAACACTGAGCTGTAATCTGTTACAATACTCAGCTTTGGCTCTTGCACAGATGAGTGATGTCATGCTATTTCAGCAGCAAAGGAGAGATTCATCATGTTCATTTTTATGTTGTACAAATGTAGGCATTCCCTGGTATACGTTTCTGAAGCACGTGTTCCAGCCACAGGATCCCTTGCTAGCTGCCGCAGTCTGATCTTACTGTGCCTTCCAAATGCAGGGTGTTGGGGTGGGGGGGAGGGGGGTGGGTGGAAGGGCTGGAGTTAGAGCCCAACAGGGATCCTCAGGTCATACTCCTCCAGAAAAGTTTGAATGATTAGGCGTTAAGACCTTTTTGACTTTCCATTTTAAAAACTATTTGCTTTTTATTTTTTGCTGTGCAGCAGCTTCACAAAGAAAATCCACGGAAACTGATGCCACATGTGTTGGAATTAATTTTTTTAAATGACTTGGCTAGTGAGCAGGCATTAATCCACTTGGAAGTACAGCGTTTAATTACTAGGATGAAACACTTGATTCACGAGTGAGCAGTTAATTCCAGTGAAGCTGGAATGGGCCATGTTGGAACTGGGACCTGTGCCCATTTAATAGAATCGTATTACTGAGGTGGAAACCCGATTAACCCACTGTGTTTAATTACTTTAAGCCGGTGGTAATTGAACTTTATAGCCAGGGAGCACTTACTCAGTCGACATAGGTGGCAAAAAGAATGCATGCTGGGTGCTATTAAGCTGTGTTTGAGCATTCATTAATTCGCCCCCCCCCCCCCCCTGCACCAGTTGCCAAGTTGGGTGGACTTTTATAGACTGAATACCTTGTAATGACATTAGAGTACAAATTACTGACTGCAATGTCATCATGCAAGCGTTTACTGCACTTATATCAAAATCTTCACTTCTTAATGACAATATTGGAAAAGGAATTTGATATGAACATATTGTGCACTTATGCAATAAAACTAGCAATAATTTCCAGGCTGAAATTGCCTCGTGGCACTTTTTGACAACATATTAAATTGGTACAAGGTAACAGAGTCTACTCCTTTTGATTCAAAGATGTTTAAATCAAATCATCCGATGACCCTGTTTTTAAGCATTAAATTGCAACTTTGCTGGGTTACTTGTATTGTTTACCACACTGTGAATAATAAACGTGGTAAAACCTGCAGTCAAATTGGTAAAATCTGTGGAGAACCTTTTCTGTAATTCGTAACATCTTTACAAACATATTTTTGCCGAACAAAACACAGGATAATTGGAAACTTCATTAAGTCCCACACAGATTTTTTTTTGATCATCTAGCGCTTGCCAGGTATTTAATCCCATCACTATGTTTAAGAATCTCTAAATCACACTACACAAAAATCAAACAGGTAAAGTTTCTATTTGCTGATCTGGAGTGCAAATGTTCCCCCTAAAGACATATCCCACTTATCCAAGTGCAGAATGCTTAGATGCAGGTTGCTAAAAGCCAAGGTATATGACCTCTAAATGTGCACAGGGCACATAGCCTACTAGTTTAGTGTACTGGTAAGCTTCCCAGTCTATGCCCAGCCATGACCACTCTACTCATAAGGGCATTGGCTCGCAGGATTATCTGAAGCCATGTGGGAAGGATTTCCATCCTAGTGACAAGTCTATCTATCCAGGCAACTAAGCTGGCATATCTATCATCAGCAATTCCCTGGAATACTGCAAGCCTGCCTGGTTCAGGTGCCAAGTTACCAGTTCTGCCACAAAAAGTTGACGTTTCTTATATTCCATTGCCAAGCCTGCTATCTTGGAGGAATTTCAACCCCAAGGTGTCCTCATTTAGGAAGCCTCTGCATAATCAACTTTCTGTTAGAATCTCTAAGGGCTGTAGGGCAGGAGGAGGTTAGAGATAGGGATAGGCGATGCCATGGAGAAATTTGAAAACAAGTACGAGAATTTTTAAATGGAGGCATTGCTGGACTGGGAGCCAATCTTGGGCAGTGAGCACAGGGTTGATGAGTGAAGGAGACTTGGTGTGAGTTAGAATAAGGGCAGCAGCGTTTTGGATGAGTTCAAGTTTGCAGAGGGTGGTATGTGGGAGGCTGACCAGGGGAAGATTGGAATAGTTAAGACCAGAGGTAACAAAGGCATGGATGAGGGTGTGGACAAGGGTGTGGCATTGTTACAGAGGTGGAAGTAGGCAGTCTTGGTGATGGAGCGGATATGTGGTCGGAAGCTCATCTCAGGGTTAAATATGACACCAAGGTTGCGAACGGTCTGGTTCAGCCTCAGACAGTGGCCAGGGAGAGGAAAAGGATGTTGGCAATGGGGTGGTGGTTTGCAAGGACAGAGGGGTCAAAGATGGGTTTTTTGGAGAAGAGGGGTGACTCCAGCAGATTTGAAGGAAGGGGACAGTATTAGAGTAGAGGGAACAGTTCACAATATCAGCTAACATTAGGGCCAAGAAGAGAGGTCAGGTGGTCAGCAGTTTGCTGGGTATAGGGTCGAGGGAGCAGAAGCTGGGTCACAGGGACAAGTTGAGCTCAGAGAGGCATGAGGAGAGATAGGAGAAAAACTGGAGAAAGATGCAAGTTCAGGGCTAGGGCATAGGGGGAACCTTAGGGGAAGTTTGGCTTGGTGGCTTAGGGGAAGGGAGGGAAGCGGCAGAGACAGCTTAATAGCTGGTCTCAATCATAGTGACAAAGAAGTCCATTAGCTCCTCGCACTTGTTGGAGGAGGCAGGAGAGATGTGTTTAAGAAGACGGTTTGTAGCGGAGAAGAGAAGCCAGGGGTTATCTTTGCATTCCAGAATGATTCTGGAATAGTAAGCAATTTTGGCAGAGAAGAGCAGGACCCGATGGTGCTTTACGTGGTCCAGCCAGATCTGGCGATGAATGGCTAAAGCAGTTGTCCGCCATGAACGTTCAAGTCTGCATCCCTTGGATTTAAGGGAGTGGAGATAAGGGCCGTACCATTCTGGAAGATCTGGTTCTGAAGGCTGAAAGTGTAGCCTGGTTCAGTTGCTGGCACTCTTACCTCTGGGTCAAAAGGTTACAGGTTCGAGCACCATTCCAGGATTTGAACATATTGGCCTATAAATGGGAATTGGAATGATCGCTGCACCAGAATGGATAGGCCCGAGGCACACTCAATGTTTCTATATACCGGACTTCAATATTTCTATGTACTAGCTCCAAACACCTGCTGGGCAGCCCGAGACTGTTTTCCGGCTAAAAGGATTTCAATGTCTTTCGATGTTTCAGGTAGGTCCTGGAAGGGGACCGAGCAGGGGCCAGTAATGGTCTTCAGCACTACAGTGGACCCGTGAATAGCACCTCTGCTCCTCTCAGCTCCACGTTCAAGAAAATAGTTTTTTACCAAATATGCCTTTTTGGTGGCGACCTTCAGTGGTCCCTTTAAGACATGTTGGTTCTGCCGCAGGTAGACCATATTTTCCTAAACGCAGCCAGCCTGATTTTGCAAATGGAGCCTCAAACAACCAATAGCCTCCTATTTGCATATGCAAGGGGCCTGATGCCTGTTTCAGGTCTGGGCCCTCGTCGCCTTTTTCTGCCTTTACCAATATAGCGTATGGCACAAAGTTGGCATGCAATGATTAAATTCCAATAGGAAAGGAGGCAAAATGGATTAATCGTTCCCCATTTCTTCCCCTCCCTATTTTTATATAATTATACCTGTGCTTCTGGTATTTTAGATGTTCGAAAAAATTGTCACTAGTGTTTCAATTTCAAAAATATCCTTGAAGAAGAAGGTCCCTTCATAGGATGGCTGAGGTCGCTGTTTAATAGTATATATTAGAGAGCATGTTAAAAATAGGGCTTCATTTTTGTGACACATGAAAGCCAGTTTCATCCAGCAACTGCTTTTTATTTCTACAAATCTGGGTCAGTTTGAAGAAATCCGTCTATCTGACTGAGAAATAATTGTCTGATTGAAATAAAATTTAGTGTTGACTTTGCTACATTGCTACAAAAATCAAGTCCAAAAAAAAAAGAAAATTGCCTGGTATTGACTTTCTAAGTAGTCATCATTTCCCCTCTCCCCTCCAGTAAAATGATTGACAGGTACATATCTAATTCAATCTGTTGGAAAGATCCAGTGCTGTGTTCTATGAAATAGAGTAGCTGGAGCTTTGAACACTTCTTAGAATTGTCCATTTTTAGTAATTGAGCTTTATGTATGTCATTTTGAATATAACGTGACATAATGTAGCTTTGATGGGTTGCCAGGTTTCTATCAGCAGTATTAAACTTAAAGGACCTGATTCAATTACATTTGGCTTGCGGTAAAATGTGCTTGCATAACACTTTGTGGCATACATTTGCGGACAATATTTTCAGCAGGGCATCTTGTTCAATGACACAGACATGCTGTGCCCAAATGGTGGCAAATTACTCTTTTAAAGGTGATGTGGCGACCACACTAATCCAATCCCGACCTCCAGGGAGTACTGATGGCACATCTATTATTGTTTTTTTACAATGGAATTTCATTGTAAACATGCTATTACCTGAACTTAATGTGTCAAGCATTCAAACAATATTGGATCTCCTGGGAGAGGAAAGCCAGAGTTCTGCACTGTCACGAAAATCATTGCCTTTCTGACTCTTTTATGCTTAACCAAAATCGCAGCAAATGCTTTATTCAAGTAAATTATAAAATGATTTGCGTAGTTACAGTACTGGAAAAGGAACCTTAATACTGCGTAAAGCCTTCTCTCCTTCCCACCTTCCCATTAGTCATATTTATGAATTTCCGAGTTGAAAAGAACAGCTTTTTATCTAAAGAAATTTCAATTGGTTTTTGCTTTTAAGCCATGGGATTCAGTGCATTTATTGAATAGTAGCTCCTACAATCTTCCTACAGTTGTCTAGTCTGATGAGCTTATGTAAATTGTGTCATAGTCGACTGCTTTACCAATAAGCCAGAAAAAGTCAAACCTTTCTGTCACTAATAGTGTCAGTGCTTAATTCTGCATGCAGAAAGCTATTTGATGTGAATCAAAGCCTTTCTCTGCATTTAGCAGCATTTGTCAGAAGCAATAGAAGTAATTTAAGTGATATTTCAAAATAGGGTTGAGTTAATGTCTATGAGGAATAATTGCCTTTTGTTCTGTAGCAAAGGGACAGATTGTTTAAGCACAGCCTGTGATCTGCCATTTTCCGCCTCAGACATTTAATATCTCCCCAAACATTTAAGCGATCAGCTAACTTGATTTATAACTGTTGAGATAGTGCAAAATTAAAAATTAATTAATTTGAATGAATTTGTAATCAAGTGGACAGGGCTGAGCTATAGTTATGCTAATAGGCCTATTCTGCTCCCACTTCAAGCCAGCTGATCCCCGGAATATGTGACAGCTGTGACGTGCCCAGCTGACAAATGGAACTCAGCTCAGGGGAAGGGTCAGTAGTTTGTCTGCAGGCCTCCTGGGCCCCAACTTCAAGTGGGTTAAAGTCTCGTTGACAGTGCCTCGCAGCGAAAAAAAAAAGAGATTTTTGGCTCCCGACATCCTGACAATGCCAAAAGGTCAGAGGCTCAGTCAATAAGCTGAAGATGGACCAATCAATAGAACGGAGGTGAACGGCTTGAACTAAAGCCAAACATTGCATGGGGCTGCTGCTGTCCATCCCCATCAGGAGCAGCCCTGATCACTGGTGCTGACTGCACTCTTCTTTTTACAAGTGTCACTTTCAGAATCCCAGTGTCGGAAAGAAATCCCAGACTTTATAAACTGCCGACTCCTGACAACATGTTCAGAAGGTCTTTTCTGAACATGGTATCAGGAGTCTGCAGTCATCTGAAATAATATTTACAACAGTAAATGCATTTGCCAGAGGGGGAAAAGCTTGATACTTGAGAGATTATTTAAACTTTCCATTTTTATTTATTTACTCTCAGAATTCTGCTGCTCGGTGCTCATGTCTATTATGCACTTGTTTTAAAAAAAAACAACAAAAATCAGATGAAGTCATGTTGAGACAGTAAAGTACTTTGGTGAGGCCACACCTTAAGTGCTGTGTCCAATTCTGATTCCTGACGCACAAGGGAGACTTGCAAGTTCTAGGGATAGATCAGGGAAGAGCCACAGGATTGATCCCTGGACGTAGTTATGAGGAGAACTGGTCCCTAGACGTAGTTATGAGGAGAACTGAAATTTTCAGTGCTGAAAGAAGGCATCAGAGAGATGACCTTATAATTGAATATCAAAGGCTGGAAATTCATCAGCCTTCCACCGCATTTTTCGGCGGTATTTCTTTGTTTTGGGTGGAAAACAGTGTGGCGGAAAATTCATTGAAGTCTTCCACCGGCGATTTTAAAATACCGCTGGGGAGCGGACCGCCCGGCATGCAAGACTGGAAAAAACGCTTCCACCCGAGTTTGGTCACAGCGGTGACCCGTAGATGGGGGGAAAAAAATACGCAGAGGAAAAACCTGTCAGAGCAGCCCTTGGAACGGTGGTAGGTATGAAATCCTGCAAAAAGGTAAGTTAAAGTTTTTATTTTTAAAATTCTTTTGCAAGATTCACTAGAAAAGGGTCCTGTGAATATTTTGCGATTTTTACATTTTATTTTCTTTTTCCTTGTTTTGGAAAAATATTTTTTGTGATTTCGCCCCTCCCTAGGCCCAACTTACAGCAGTAATCGGCTTTGGACTAAAGGTGACGAGGGTCGCGGTTTCCACCGCGAATCCTTGTGCAACATTGATTTTTCCCGCCGGACGGATTTTTTCCCTTTTTTTTCATGAATCTTCCGCCTCGAAGTCATAGCTGTGTCATAGCGGTTTTTTTTGGTGGCAAACCGGTGGTAGCGGTTTTTGATGAATTTCCAGCCCATAAGATGGTAAACCGTATGATATATCCAGGACAATACTTCAAACTAAGTTGTGATTTTCAATCACAAAAATCCTGAAAGTGGGACAAGAGAGCACAGATTCAGACTAGTAAAGGAAAATTTAGGCTGCCAGTGCCACTGTGGCTCTTTTGCATATTTTAACAAAACTCCAATTTGTACTTCAACAATAGCGCACTGTGGCCCTGGTGCCTTAATCAACAACAACAACAACAATAACTTCCAGTTATAAAGCATCTTTAACATCCCAAGGTGCTTCACAGGAGCGTAACCAAACAAAGATTGACACCGAGCGAAAGAAGCAGATCTTAGGAAGAGCAATTAAAAGCTTGGTTAAAGAGGGAGGTTTTCAGGAGGGTCTCAAAGGAGGAGCGAGTGGTGGAGAGGCTTGGAGGTTTAGGAAGTGGATTCCAGAGCTTAGGGCCTGGATAGCTGAAAGCACGGCCACTAAATGAGGGGCGTGGGGGGTGAGGGAGAGGAAAGTAGAAGTTGGACAAGAAGCCGGAGTTGGAGGATACTTACAGGGACTCATACTTGAGTTATCACAGGGCAGGTCAATGTTTGTAAAAACAGCTGTTTAGCTAAACGCAGATCTGTGATTAAAATTACAGGGTAACCCACCCAAAGCCAGCTTGTCTGAGTGAGATCCTATTACTTGGCATGAATACAGCTGAAAATAGCGGTGGTGAAGAGTGCTATTCCAATAAATGTTGCAGCTAGGCTGAAGTACAGAGCTGTTAATTAGTGCTGTAAATAATAATGAGTTACACTGGCATTTAGTCAGACTTAAATGTAATAAGAACAACCAAAATGTTCTAATTCTTTGATGTAACCAAACTGCTTAAAGCCATTGTAAATGTCGCCATAAAATTATTCTGTAGGTGTCGAGCTGGTTGTTAGCAGTTGTGTTTCATTGCTAAAGCTGAAGTAGTGTAGAAGATATGCTACAATAAGAGACAGGGAGCTGGTTGAAGTGCAAGGCAACAGACAAGTAATAAACAGCTCAAAATTCACAAATTTCAGACTGACGCCTACTTGTTTTCTAAGCTACAGCCTCAGAAGTCAACCCCACCCCTGCCCACAATGCCTTGGTGACACGTGTATCATTGCTCATTGTGGTACTGGGCCATACAGCCTCATTCACTAGCCTGTTCTGAACTAGCTGATCACGGGTGTGATTGGAATTCAAGTACTTCGGTTGGCATCAAAGCATCCACATCTCCACCGGGAGTGGGGAGGAGGTGGAGGTGGATGGATGGATGGAAATCAGTCAATGCCGTTGCTCCTAATCACTATCCGATGATCCCTGGTGTAAAGTATGAGGTAGATTTCCACCCCCAAGCAGACTTTGGGCGGGCGGCCCGATGGAATGTACCATCCAGACACCCGGTAGTCCCAGGTCTAGTTCTTTTTGAGGACGCCCTCATTAGCATTGGGATGGCTGGCTGCGGCTGGAGATCGAGTGACCTGAGGCAGCATGCCAGCTCTGAGCTGGTGTGCTATCGGTGCCCATGGGGCAGAAGAAGCTTCGTGGGAGGTGGGGGGGGAACTCGGTCTCGGAGGGAGGGTTGGGGACCGGAGCGACAGCGGGCCAGGCTGGATTTCTAGAGCCTGAAGGAGCACCACTGCTCCTCCTGGTCCTACAGAAATAAATAGGTACCTTCAGGCTCCTCTTCCACAGGGTTGCTAGCTGATACTGGGCGGAGCGTGCATAGTGCGGATTCCACCCAGAACAGTCCAAATACGGAAATCGGGGTCATCCTAAGTATGTCACGAGATCCCTATTAACATTTTAAATGGGCCTACCATCTGACGCAAGGGGATCATTTCCACGCCCAGTGGAGGGTCCAGGGGGAGCATTGCCACGGTAACAGTGACAATGGGGTGGTAGGTCACTGCCCACCATTTTGTGGGGCAGAACCACCTCGATTCCACCATGCAGGATACCTGAAAACCCAGCTCCATGTGTGGGGTGAGCACAGTGCACGAGTATGGCCAAGCAGCCTGATTACATTAAGGGGGGCCATATTATCGAATCTCTGCTGCCGGCTGGGAGCCCCAGCACCCTGCAGTGCAAATCAGAAATTTACGACAAGCGCTGCCCCCTGCTTTTCCGACTATAAAAATGAATGGATGGAAAATTACAAACAGTGCACATCCGAATTTTGGATTTGCTGTGCCATCGAGCAAAGCACAGAGCGTTTGGAAGAGAATGGGGAAAGAAAACTGTATTTTCGGCTGACCATTCAAAAAGTTACTATTTGTTCTTAGAGTTTGACATTCCTGCTTTTTATTTCAACCCATTAATAATTTAGAATTTAGTTTTCAATTCAAATATCACGAATCAGCCAACCACCCAATTAGAATGCTTTGGTTTTACTTGGCCGTCGGCTAACAAGGGTTTATTGAGGGAGAGTGAGCTATTAATTAGGGTTTACCTTGTGTTAATGCATGGGTCAGGTAACACAAACAGAACCTTACGTTGGTCACAGGGCCTTTGGGAGGGCACAGCATTATACAACAGCTGAATACTTTCCCTCAAAAGGCTTCAAGCAAGCGTTATCTAACCGATTGTGAACATTCGCATGAGAATGCATTAACAAACATGCTTTGCAAGACATTAGTTTCCCTCTGCAGAACAACAGGGAGGAAATTGTTGATGTTTTTTTTTACTACTGTCCATTGAATTCAACGCCTTGAAGGAGCTGGACAAATGATTGGCTTGAAAAGCAGCCAGATGCCTCGACGGCAGTCAAAGGGTGAGTGTGAGGATAGACAGCCTGTCTGCATCTCCATGACAGGGGTGTGGGGAATGCTTCTCAAATTTAACACCAGATCAATAGGAAAACTACTGGGTATTGAAGAGTATAACTGGGGCACATTGTCATCTTGTCTTACTGTCTGTTGTACAGTTCCTGCAAATCAAAGCGCTCCGCCAGTGACAACTCATGTTTTTATTTTAATCGACCAGGGATAGAAGCACTGTCCTGTTGGGTACGATTGTTTCTCAAAGTGTCCAAATGTAGTCAAATCTGCTAACAGATATTTTGTGGGTTATAAAGGCAAAATACCCGGAAGCTGGAAATCCGAAACAAAAACAGAAACTGATGGAAATACTTAGCAGGTCAGGCAGTATCTGTGGAGAGAGAAACCAAGTTAATGTTTGAGGTTAATGACTTTTTTGTGATTAAGTCACTGTAGGCAAAGGTGGAAAATAATTCCTGTATTGGCTGGTGTCAGCTGTGGGTCAGTTTGTAACTCACCTTGGAGTCAGAAGGTTGTGGGTTCAAGTCCCACTCCAGAGACTTGAGTGTAAAAATCTAGGCTGACACTCCAGTGCGTTACTGAGAGCATGCAATACTTCCTGAGCACTGCACTGGAGTGACAGCCTAGATTTTTTTTTGTGCTCAAGTCCCTGCAGTGGGACTCAAACCCACAACCTTCTGACTCAGGTGAGAGTGCTACATTAATAGAGGTATTAATCTGATTAAAATAAAGTTCAGCAGCTGATGACTCTTTAAGGTAGTGAACAGAGGAATGTTCATGCAAATGTGTTAAGCATTTGTTAAAAAAAGGACTTTCATTTATATAAGCGCCTTTCAGGACCACCAGATGTCTCAAAGCCAATGAAGTACTTTTTTTTTGGAGTGTAGCCACTGTTGTAATGTGGGAAACGTGGCAGCCAATAACCACTGTGTCTCAGCATCATTTCGTAGCATCATGTTTTGTTCAAACTCTCTAGCGTGTCTTTCAAGAACAATACAGATTAATAAATAGGCCTATGTTATTTGAGGACTCATTAAATAACTAACAAACTTATGCTTTGATTTATATTTTTGAATTTCATTGATAGGATGAAGTTGAAATATTTTTTTCTACAATTGAATATTCTACTAATTGTTGAAATGATTACATAGTAATCTGTGCAAAGGAAATGTATCGCGCTGTAGCTTATAAAACCAGCATCCTTGTAATTTAAACACTAAAATCCTTGTAATTTACATACTTTTATAGATATTTACTGTACCTATAATTTGTCATCTGCCATGATATCTCATTCTGTAGTTCAGTGTCAAAAATGTCAAGACTGTTTTCATTGATATCACTCTTGTTAAGTGCCTTGTGTCATTTTACAACGATAAATGTGCTATATAAGTGTGAGTTGTTGTAATTTTGACCTTAAGCTATCAGGCATCCACTGTGCTGTTTCATTTCAAATGGCACTCGATCCCTGCTCGTTATGGCTGTTTGCCTTTGCTCATCAACTCATCCTGATAGAATGCAAGCCATTGTTCAAGGATGGAGCAAAATAAGAAAAATGACACATGTATGTGCAGGACAAAATAACAAAAAGCCAGGAACAGCACTAATATTTAAGATTATAAACCTACATGGCAGTATGTGTACTTTGCAACAGAATGGCAGAGCATGGGTTAGTGCTACATTTCCCCCTACTAGTATATCTTGAGTATTACCATCAAGGATAGGCTCCCAGGGAGGAAAACCTGCTCAGGAGAGTTGCCATCCTCGCATACTTTCGAGGGATTAGTTCAATACTTTCGGGGACTGTCATTGACATGCCGAGGAACAGGCTGGCCAATGTCCTCTCAGCCAGAGAATGTTACAGGGGTGCTGAGAGACTGCAAGAGCATGGAATCCACCTATCGCACAGCAGATAAAAACAATGCCAGCCATACAGACTGAGTAAGCTGAAATTATAAGTGCAGGTCTGTGCTGGATCAATTGATCTTAGTCAGGGTCTTGGGGCTAAAAAGTAGTTTGCTTAGCGCCACCCATTAGCATCCGAGAAGGGCGCTAACGGGCCGCTAAGCGCTTGCTGCCCAAGCGGCGCGCTGTTAGTATCTGCCACGAACTTGATCGGTGGTTTAGCGGCGCGCTATCAGTTAGCGCTGCGCACTCTAGCGCCACCCACTTGCTGACGTCATGAGTGTGCAACGCCATGTTAGCGCCGTGATCCTGAACTTCACTCCTTTCGCCGCTGCAGCGCCTGGCGCTGTCAATGACAGCGGGCGTTCCTTCGAAGCTCCTGGGGCGATATTTTAAAGCAGGAGCAGGTGTGTGTTCAAAGTTAAATCTTTTAACATAGCCATGATTCTGAGGGCTGACATCCTGCTGCTGATGTTTCCAATGCTCCCTTCAACTTTCTCTCATTTTTCAGGCGCTGTAGCTCCCCTTTAGGCGCTAAGATGCCAGTTTCCTAGCGGCAGAACTTCATTATCCCTGCAGCACTACCGCCCTGTAGCACCTGCAGAGTAGCGTGGAACGCTTCCCTTAGTGCTCCACTCCCCTCTTGGGGCGCTAACAGTGAATATCCCGATTAGAGGTGGTAAACATCGTCCGGCGCTAAAATTAGTGTCATCGCCTCAAACCGGGCTATAATAAATTTTTAGCCTTATAGTATCTCTATAATTAGCCTTCATACCTGTGAGCCAGGGAGGGGGAAAAATATTCCATGGTGCCTGCTCCAGCTTGCTATTTACTGACCTAGAAAGCACCTAGGGTGGAAATTCGGTCGCGCCTCTGTTGCAGCCCGAATCCAGGCAGCGCGGTAAATTCTGCGCCGGCAAATTCATCAGCTGGGCCCTGCGTTTGGAGCGGAGAGCAAAGGGAGACATTGCACACCTCTTTTAGGGTGCTAGGCCAGCTGAGCAAGTGAAAGTCCCGAGCTAACTAGCCCGTCTCGGAGCGACCTAAGAGAGGCCTGAAAATAAATTCTGAAAAAAAACACCAAAAACATTCCCAATAAATAACTCACACCAAGACCACATAAATCGCAAAAAAAAATCAATCACACTTGCCTCAGGTCGACTTAACTGACTGCGGTCGCTACAGCTTGGACCTCCAGCTTCCACAGGCGTTCCCACTAAGGCTCGCTACGCGGCACTTAGGGTTGGGCACGATCCAAATATCGAGCCATTGTCGCAACCAGGGACATTGCACACCGGCTCGCCTCTCCTGGGCAGTAATGTTCCGCGCCCCCTCAAACCGGCACCGAATGTCCTGACGGGGTGCTGGAAGCTAGCCGCCTGCACAAAAGTGCTTACCGCTGCCATTGTGGCCCCTCCAGGGTGCTAACAGTGGCGGCAGAAAACCGAAAATCCAGCCCCATGTGTTTGCGATGTCAGATGAGGAGAAGATAGAGCCTCGTACCCTGGAGTACCTTGCTGACACTAAGGCAGGGCTATTCTACTGTGCTCGTCAGCCACAATTTTCCTTCCATTCACTTCATTTGATGGAATATCATAGCTGGCAAGCACAGAAGCTGTAAACCTGGCCTCACTGTTCCGACAGCTTGGGTCAGGTACAGGAGGGTTCTTGGCACCCATGGAGCCATGTCCCAGTGAGAGTTGCACCATCAGAAGAGGGGAGCAAAAGGGAAGGCGAATTAGCACAATAATAATCTAAAACACTATAAACATACAGAAGAATCATCCTGGCACTGTTCCGACGGGGAAAATGTGTCTAAATTGAAAGATCCAATTGAAATCAGCCCTTGAGAAGGCAAGAAAATTCCTTTTGGGGGTGAAAGATCTTCAGCTTTCAAAGCACACAATTCTTATCTTTCATCATCTGCAAACATTATTGCTGGTTAAAAACAGATTTTAAAAAAAGGCTTTTGTTTTGTATTTCTCAGCTTTACACCGACAGTGGGTACTTGTATGAAGAACGAGCTGTATCAATGCATCCATCAAGAGTATTATAATCTGCTCTGTATGCTCCAGTGCAGCAAGGCTGTACATTATATTGTCAGCATGGCCAGGGCTGAAGATCTCAATGAAGATAGATAGGGTAATACATTGACATTGTACATTATTAGGGTAAATCTTTCATAGTTGGTTTAGTTCCGTAGACCTTGACATTGTTGAATGGTCCCCAGGTGGTCCAGTGGGCAAAGGCACCGCCTTGTGCAATGTTAGCTCATACAGAGCAGAAGGTCACAGGTTTGTGCTATTAGTTGATGTCAGCTGGAAACCAGCAGGAGTGCTATAGTTGATCTCAGCACCACTGGAAAAAACAGACAGTGTTTGCTCTACTGGTCACCATCCATCGGCCTCTATAGGAAGATTTATCTGTAGACATCGGGAGTGAAGCAGGATCCTGCTGGATATGATGCCTGCTGCAGTCAAAAGCCAACCAATGCTCACTGTCTAGGCTCATGCACGACGAATGACCAAAGTACTCATGGATCATAACCCAGAATGAGTCAGCCAGGGCTCTTAAGGTAGGAGGAAAAATCAGAAGTAAACAAAGAATTGCTGAATGCCCCTTCTGATTGGACGCTTGTCTATTTCTAAATCTGAGACCATAAAGGAAATTGATAGTAATGTATTGAATCACAGAACATAGTTAATAAAGAAATTCTAATTCTGTTACATATTTGCGTTACTGTGCACCTGGGAACATTTCTTTCCAGAGCACAATGCAGAGTAAAACAAAGTTTTGGACCCATGACATTGGGTTTGTATTCCTTTTGCATTGCCTTGTACTTCCTGGGTTTTCCCAGAGGGCGGGTCGAGTGTTTTTTGGACAACGGCCAGGAGGCCCTGAAGCTGGCAGCCATCGCTGCTGTGGGTCTCAGAGGCCTGCACAATTATTGGCGTTCCTCCACAGCTTCTGGATGCAGGCTCCTGCCAAGAGGGTGGGCCTGTTCACGGGGAACGTCAGACACTGAGCCTGGAAATACAAGTGGGTTCAGGTCTGGGCAGGCAGAGGCCATTTTGGGTGTGTCCTACTTGACCTGCACCAAGGTTGTGAGATAGGGAGGGGGGGGTTGCGGGGGGTTGGTAAATCAGCCTATGATTTCACTCATTGTGTTATGACACCATTTTGTATATAGCCTTGGTAAACTATCTTACAAAACCATAGGGACACTGCCTTTAGTAAAAGGCAGCAATATCAATCTGAACTTCACATACATTATAAACAAAGCTGCTTATAGTTTTTAATACAATTCAATATCAAATCTTTAACAAACATCCCAAAATTGATTTGTAATCAAGATTTTAAAAATATACAGAGGAACCTATAATGTATTCATATAACCACAGCACCATTTGGGATATTTTGTTAGATATTATGAAAATGTCATATATTTGCTGTAATGTTTGATTCAAGTAGAATGATATAGTACAGCAGCTTCCCTGATGGATAAATCTATATTGTATTAAGTAGTGATATCTATTGATTCTAATGCAGGATAATGCATTGCAGTTCTATGCGCTAGTTATTAAAACAGATGCAATTTTTATAATGTAAACCATAATTCTGATAAAATTGAACATAAACCCAGATTTGCCTTTTTAACGCATCTGAATTTGCAGTTCAAGTACAAAAACATTGTTTAAAACATTATATACTTTTTGCTCGCTTCATCCCTCACCTGGAATAGTAATTCCAGAAGAAGCTTCAAGTATTGACAGCAATTGATAACAGTTAAGAGTCTGCGCTTACCTAGGCCTGGTGCCTAATGGTTTTAGTGTGGTACGAGCATTTTGTGACAGCTTAAAGGCTAGAAGTCAGACATGTGCAACCAAGCAGTGCGTTTTACCAGAGCAAATCATTACCAGGAGATGGTTTAAGATTGTGTCTAACCGCCTGATCTTTCTGCTAAATTAATTGGGCATGAACTCGATTTTAACTGACCAATGCTCAGGCTGAACCTTATCATTGTCCTGATGGGATCAAATTGGCAGTTCAGGGTCAAAAATTATATAATGAAGAGTCTGACTGCAGTACAAATGAAATGACTCAACCTTTTGTTAGAAAGAAGGCAAAAAGAAAAAAACAAATCTCAAGATGATTATGGTTTTTACAAATAGTGTATTATTAGTGTCAAATGGAGGACTTTCTGAAATGCGAGAATTAAAAAATGTCTAATTTACTGTAATTTTACTTAAAAGTGTGAAGTACAGTTGGTGAGAAGGTGTGGGTAGATATAGAATTCAATTTGTTGCACTTTAGGAGCCCAATATTGGACTGAAGGAGGAGCAAATTTTACTGCAAAATTGGCATTCCACTCTTTAGCTTGCTAGTGTAATGCGATATAGAAGTATCGAGTAAACATATAGCTGCAGGTCATTAATACTGTATCAACCTTTAGTTTGAGAAAACAAGATATAAACAAAGAAAAAGGGGATGTACTAGCCACACGGAAGCCTCTTCCATATATTTATTTTTAAGGTGGATTATCTCACCAGGGAGCCGGCTCCTGGGGTTAATGCTGTTAAATCCTGTTTCTGTGTTCTGGCAAAAGTCTTGTACAGTGCAATTTTCCGACTTTGTGCTGCTGATGGGGAACTGCGCCTAGAAAAGCAGATGAGAGATTTGAGTCTGCACTGTGCCTGATTTTCCATAAAATAGTTGGAAGTCATGCACTGCTGAATTTTCAATGATGCATTGCTGACAACTGATCCTCCCTGCTGGTAGCACGAAATTGGGAAATGACCCACATAGAGCCAGTTTTACACACCGACCAAAAGCCTTAGAGTAATTTGTGTTTCAACCTTGTCCTTGCAAGAGATCAGGATGATGGGCTCAATTTTCCCCAAGCCGGTTTTCTAGCGTATTGCCAGAGTTGCGCCACTTATTTAGGTCCAGAAATGTGCCAAAAAAAATATCCGAACTTTCCCTGATGTTCCTGCTGTAATCTGGACCCTTGCAGCATGGCCAGTCATCTCGGGGTGGGTGGAGCCGGCTGTCTGCACCGAAAAATGCAGCTGGGCCTTCTGCGCATGCGCGGGAAAAATCTCATGTTCTTGACGTCGCTGAAATGGCCATGCATGCGCAGTAGTGTCCTCTCCTCTCTCCCCCCGCCCCACCGGCCTTTGAGTCTTATGACCTCTCTATCCCTCCCCCCTCCCTCTCCCCGGGCATCAAGCCTTCAGATCGGCTGTCCCCAACCCTCTCTGGTCCCCGAGTGAGTACCTTCCCGGTCCGCTGTGGCCCCGAGTGAGTGCCAGTTAGTGCGATCCCTCCCCCGCCGAGCCTCTCCAGTCCCAGAGTGCGTGCCTTCCCGGTCCGCTGTGGCCCCCGAGCGATTGCCAGTTAGTGCGATCCCTCCCCCGCCGAGCTTCTCCAGTCCCAGAGTGAGTACCTTCCTGGTCCGCTGTGGCCCCCAAGTGAGTGCAGGTCCCGGTCCGCTGAAGCTCCCGAGTGATTGCTGGTCCCGGTCCGCTGTGGCCCCCGAATTTGTGCTGCTGATGGGGAACTGTGCCTGGAAAAGCAGATGAGAGATTTGGGTCTGCACTGTGCCTGATTTTCCATAAAATAATAGTTGGTAGTCATGCACTGCTGAATTTTCAATGATGCATTGCTGACAGCTGATCCTCCCTGTTGGTAGCACGAAGTTGGGAAATGACCCACATAGAGCCAGTTTTACACAACGACCAAAAGCCTTAGAGTAATTTGTGTTTCAACCTTGTCCTTACACGAGATCAGGATAATGGGCTCAATTTTCCCCAAGCCCGTTTTCTAGCGTATTGCCAAAGTTGCGCCACTTATTTAGGTCCAGAAATGCGCCAAAAAAACATGTCCAAACTTTCCCCGCTGTTTCTGCTGTAATCCGGACCTGTGCAGCATGGCCGGGGGGGGGGGGGGGGGGGGTGGAGCCTGCTGTCTGCACCGAAAAACGCAGCCGGGCCTTCTGCGCATGCGCGGGAAAAAAAACTCATGTTCTTGACGTCGCTGAAATGGCCACACATGCGCAGTAGAGTCCTCTCCTCTCTCCCCCCGCCTCCTTTGCCTTTGAGTCTTATGACCTCTCTATCACTCCCCCCTCCCCCATTCCCGGGCACTAAACCTTCAGATCGGCTGTCCCCAACCCTCGCTGGTCCCCGAGTGAGTACCTTCCTGGTCCGCTGTGGCCACGAGTGCGTGCCAGTCTTGGTCTGCTGTGGCCCTGAGTGATTGCCAGTCAGTGCGATTCCCTCCCCCGCCGAGCCTGTCTGGTCCCCGAGTGTGTGCCTTCCCGGTCCATTGTGGCTCCCGAGTGAGTGCCGGTCCCGGTCCGCTGTGGCCCCCGAGTGCGTGCCGGTCAATTTGTTCCCTCCCCTGCCGAGCCTCTCTGGTCCCGAGTGAGTGCCGGTCCAGGTCCACTCCGCTTCCCTCCCCTATACCAGGCCGAATGGCCTCCGATTTACTTACCTGCATTGATTTCTTTAACTCTCCGCAAGGGTTTTCTCGAGAGGTCACATACGCTGGCCTAAGTAGAAATGAAGTAACTATCAGCTGGCCAAAGTTTATTAAATGGCCAGAATTGGTGTAGGTGGCTGGTTACGCCCTCTTTGGATGAAAAAAAACCTAACCAAAAAAACAATTTACTAAATGAGTAACACTGGTGCAAATTGATTGAGGAAACTGCGGATTTTTAAGTGAGGCCAGAAAAAGCAGCCTGCTCCAAAAAAACGGCACAAATCACTGGGCAAAATTGAGCCCAATGTTCCAGTAGTCAAGCTTTTTGGGATCTAATTAACTCCTCAATTTTAATCTTTTCAACCTCATGTTCAATGGCCTTGCAGTTCTCTATCTCCATAATCTCCTCCAGCCCTACAACCCTCCGCGAACTTTGCGTTTCTCCAACGCTGGCCTCTTTTTCATCCCCCACTTCATTTGCCCCACCATTGGTGGACATGCCTTCAGTTGTCTTGCATCTAAGCTCTGGAATTCCATTCCTAAATCTCCACCTCTCCACCCTTCTCTCCTCCTTTAAAACGCTCCTTAAAACCTAGTTCTTTGACCAAGCTTTTAGTCACCTGTCCTAATATCTCCTTCTTTAGCTCGGTGTCAAATGATTTTGGCTGATTATACTAATGTGAAGCACATGAGATGTTTTACTACATTAAAGGTACTATATGCATGCATGTTATTGTTGCAGTGACTAAATTTAAGATTATCTGGCAATCAGAATCAGTATGGTGGTGGGAGAGATACCAGTAGCCTTACAACCCCTGGAAACCTCTTGATCATTATCTAGTGATGCCTGTTGAAGGTGCATGTGATGAGAATGCTGCTGAGGGCAGGGTCAGGCTCAGCTCTGAAGCTCCTGTGGTGGTATAGCCTTCCAAAATTCACAATGTTAAGGATCACACGTGAATAAGAGACACTTAGTTGAGGGACTGAAGGGAGACCAGCAACCATCCAACTGTATCCCAGCAGAAATGGCTGTCTTCAGAGGGAAGGAAGGAAATTGTTGAGAAAGTAAAAACAGCTGAAAGGGGTCCCCATATTGAGTGGTGGAAGAGAATTAGGGGACGAAATTGCCCTGCGCCTTGATTGGGGGCGGGAACTCACTCGGGGCGGGACTTCCTATGCCCGGTGCGGGAGTTCCGTCCCAGCCGCTGAATTGGGCTTGCCACCCTTCAAAGGAAGTGAAGCACAACCTCACGTGCTCCACTTCCTTTAGGGGTGCGACCAGCGGCGCTAAGGGGGCACGATTGGGAGCGCTGCTTAGACGCTCCGTGTAATGCTGACGCGCTTCAATCCCCCTCCCCTTCACTAATGGGCATCTCAAAAAGGGGGCAATTTCACCCCTTAAAGTTAACTGGCTATTAAATTGAATATATAATAAAGTGACGGTGATTACAAAATGATCATCCTTTTTGCTTCATTAAAAAATGTGACTTTTTCAAGAAGTCAAATTATCCACATTTTGGACAGTCACACCAGAATTTGGAAAACATTTGGGCTACATCAAAACAAACAAAAAACAGATAAATTCTGCAAAGCAACACTTCTAATTGTGCCAGTTCTTGCAGATGCATAATAAAGAACATTCTATTTCCCATTCAGAAACCAGCTCAGAAGTTAGAACCATGTGCATGTTCTGGGTTGTCAGATCAATATTAATAATATATTGATATTTTCAATATTTAATTATTTCCTATATCATTCTATAGGGCCAAGAATTAAGGAACCTAAATTAAAGAGTTAGATAATATTCCTTGGAAAACTAATACCACAATATCTTACTCATTTACAGAGTACTGCTATCACGTTCTTTAAGACAAATGTACCTCGGAGAGGGTCCAATAATGTTTGCAGCAATTCTGTGGCATGGATTGCATTTGCCATTGTAAGTTTTCTTGATATAATAGTAGTTTTAATAAAAATTTGAGATCAAGTTGTGAGTTGCACTTTGGAAAAGTGAGTCAAATTGCTGTTCCTGCAAAAATGTTTAACAAGCTATTCCCAACTGAAACTGAAAATAACTGAAAACACCCCAGCCTAAAACTCTCAGGCATTATCTTTTGAATTTTCTTCATTCACAGTGACTCATACTTCAGCGCTGATTCTATGGGCCTATGTATAGAAGGTTCTATGCAGCCCTCTGGTACCTTGGGCAAGAAACAGTTTTTCATGTGTATGTCCGGTCAGTGAATGCTGGCAGTGTAGACAGCTATGGTGCCATAGTCCATTCCTGTTCTCACCAAATATCCATCATACAATCATGTCAGCAGGGGTCATTGGATGGTAATCAGGATTGATAATTCTGTTTCCTAGCCGAAGAAAGTATGGGCCAATTCTAGTGCTCCTCACCCATCATCATAGGCAGTCCCTTGAAATCAAGGAAGACTTGCTTCCACACTAAAAGTGAGTTCGTACTTGCACACAAAAGTGTACAGTCCAACACGGGAATCTCTGTCACAGGTGGGACAGACAGTCGTTGAAGGAAAGGGTGGATGGGGAGTCTGGTTTGTCACATGCTCCTTCCACTGTCTGCGCTTGTTTTCTGTGTGCTCTCGGATGCTCTTCCTCTGCTTAGGGCAGTCTTGGACCAGGGACTCCCAGGTGTCGGTGGAGATGTTGCATTTTATCAAGCAGGCTTTGAGGATGTCCTTGAAATTATGACTATCCCGGCTTAGTTCACCTAACTCAGTATAGGCAAGAGATCAAATTTGAAATCTCGGTCTGTATAGTTCAGTACTACATCAGGCTACAACTTCTTCGAAATAAATTTGGTAACATTTACTTAATATTTTGCATTAGCAGCGATGCAGTAGTCTGTTGACACAATTTTCCATGATATACCTTTTCTGACCTGAGGTACAACATGTTGTTTATAACTTTATTATGGATAGAAAATGGCTTATTAAAGAGGGATTTAATGAACAATGTACCAGAAAAAAAATATCTCTTTTCTGTATATTTTTTCACATTTCAGTGCAATGAAACAAAGCTGGCAGTTGGTGTTAAATATTTGCATACATATCAACTGTCAAGATTCAGTAGGACTATCTCATAACATTGCATCTGTCACACACCTCACAGCCACACTTTCATTCACGCCAAATTTCAAATAGATTTGATGCAGGTGAAAAGGTATTAATGTGACTTTGCTTGTGATATATGTGTAAAAACAGCAGGCACTAGCATGCATACACAATTGGCTTAATTCAGTTAGGACACTGATAGTGAAGGCATTCGGTATGGGTCTGAAAACATTAACCTCAGTGAATGGTACTGCTCTAGGCCCAGGTAAAATGACAAAAGATGGGCTTAGCCATAATGCATCCTTCAATTTGCCTTTGGCGATGCTTTATGTTAGTGTCAAGCAGATTTTAATTTTAATTGCAGTGCTAATTCATGGTGTCAACTTGGCTCAGTTGGTAGCACATTCACATCTAAATCTGAAGGTTATCAGTTCCACCTACACATCAGGACTTGAGTGCTTAATCCAGGCTGATGTTTTATTGCTACACTGCTGGAGGTATTGTCTTTCAGACGTTAAACCAAGGTCTTAATTACCATTTGTGGGATCTTGCAGTGTGCAAATTTGAATCATAGAAAGGTTACAGCACGACAGAAGGCCATTCAGCTCGTCGAGCCCGTGCCGACTCTCTGCTAGTTCCACTCCCCTGCCCTTTCCCTGTAGCCCTGCAATTTTTTTCCTTCAGATACTTATCCAACTCCCTTTTGAAAGATAAAATTGAGTCTGCCTCCACCACCCTTTCAGGCAGTGCATTCCAGATCTTAACCACTTACTGCATAAACAAGTTTTTTCTTACGTTGCCTTTGGTTCTTTTGCCAATCACCTTAAATCTGTGTCCTCTGGTTCTTGTCCCTTCTGCCAGTGGGAACAGTTTCTCTCTATCTACCCTGCCCAGACCCCTCATGATTTTGAACACCTCTATCAAATCTCCTCTCAATCTTCTCTGCTCCAAGGAGAACAACCCCAGGCTTCCCCGGTGTATCAATGTAACTGAAGTGTCTCATTCCTGGAATCATTCTCGTAAATCTTTTCTGCACCTTCTCTAAGGTCTTCACATCCTTCCTAAAGTCCGGTGCTAAGAATTGGACACAGTACTCCAGTTGGAGTCGAACCAGTGCTTTATACAGGTTCATCATAATTTCCACACTCTTGTACCCTATACCTCTATTTATGAAGCCCAGGATCTCGTAAGCCTTTTTAACTGCTTTCTCGACCTGCCCTGCCAACTTCAACGATTTATGCACACATACCCCCAGGTCTCTGTTCGCGCATCTTGTTTTAGTTTATATTTCCTCTCCTCATTCATTCTACCAAAATGCATCACTTCACACTTCTCCGCGTTAAATTTCATCTGCCACGTTTCTGCCCATTTCACCAGCCTGTCTATGTCTTCCTGAAATCTATCACTCTCCTCCTCACTATTCACTATACTTGAAAGTTTTATGACAAGTCACTGCACTTCTTTGAAATAGTTTGAGATGTTTCTGGCAGGCATGATAAATTGCTATACAAGTGCAAATGTTTCCTTTCAAAAGCACATACTGAAGAACATAATTTAGAATGTCTGTCAAGTCATAATGAACATGCTGCAATAAGGGAAATTATGTAAATGAAAGTACATGAATGCACCTTGTAACTGCAAGTGGCTCTGCTGCATTTATATTCTGAGTAAATCACGTTGGACATGTTCAAATGTTTATCCTGTTGGCACACTGCTGAGCAAGATTGTGATTGACTGGACATTTGAGTTTAAAAAAAACAAATCCTAAATGAAAATGCTTTGATTTGCATTGCACCATATTACCTCTCTCACAAATGTCTCACAGGTCTTCGTGTACAATGAGTTATTTTCCAAGTGTGCTGGTTACTGTTATGTAAGTGAACAGAGGAAGCATTTTGCGCACAGGAAGATTTTTTCTTTGTTCTCAGGATATGGGAGATACTGGCAAGGTTGCCTTTATTGCCTTCCCCCGTGATGGTGGGCCTTCCCCTTGAACTGCTAACATCGGTAAACTGCATGCCTAACATTGAAATATTTCAATGTAGCCCCTGTTGTTTTAGGCAGGTACTTCCTGCCCTTGTTTTCCTTGCACCAGGAACATGCGTGCAGCTAACGGACATAAGAAAATGACAGGCAGGAAAAGATTATCTGGTCCATCAAATCTGGTTATGATGCCTAAGGGATCATGATGCCTTAGGGATCATGATTTAGATACACCCTACCCACGAGCAACCATCTAATCTCCTGGGAAAGGCAAAAAAACAGATATAAACCCAAGGCCAAGTGGAAGAAAATCCTCTCCGACTCCCTGATGCGAACAGAAACTAGTCCAGGATACCATATTGACCATGCTTATATTGCCTAGTATTTCACCTACATTTTATAAGATGTGATCTCCCCGCCCCCAGGTCTAGCTCTCTTTGGTAGGTCTGCAGAGAGTCAGTACCGCACAAGCCAACAACTCGTTCCATAGGTCTACTATCCTGCGGGATAAGACGGAACACCCAACATCTAACCTCGCCTTACTCTTGCATAACTTACACGTATGATGCCTGGTCTTCCCTATCTATTAAATTTAAATAATCGATCACTAACAATGCAATCTTATCCTTTAGCTATTTTATCACCCCTAAGTCTGCACATCTCTAAAGTGAATAGACCCAGCTTTTTAAGCCCTGCTGAGTAACTAAGGTTTTCCAAGCTGGGAACCATTGGTGTGGCCCTCCTCGGAACCTTTCCCACAGCCTCTACGTCACCCCTTATATGAGGGGACCGAAATTTGTTGCAGTTTTTTAAATGTGGTCTAACCGAGGTCTTGCACAAGAACAAGATAGAGCACTTTGTTTTATATTGAATAGTCCTATTAATACAACCTAATACTCTATTTACTTTTGCTACATCTTTTAGTGCATTGGGCATGAGCTTATAGTGAATTACGGACTATAACACGAAGGTCCTATTCTTTCTCAACTGATTTCAATTCTGTTCCATGTAAAATGTAAGTGTACTTGATGTTGCTCCTGCCCAAAGGCATAACATTATAGTTACGTGTATTTGCAAAATTTGGTCCATTCCCCCAGTGCATCTAAATCCACTTCCAGAGATTCATTCTGTTCCACAGTACTAACACTCGCACAAATTTTCATATCATCCAAAATAAAGTAGGCAGAGATTAAATGTATTCGTTTTCCAGTTGGGCTTGCCAGATTCACCTCCCGCAAATTAGGCAAATCCAATCGGGAAATCTAGGCTAAGGTTTCATTTGATGGACTGTTCCTCTGGCAATGAAGCACTCCCTTAACACTATGCTGCAGTGTCAATCAGGCTAGATGCTCAAATTATGGAGTGGACCATTCAGCTAAGCAAAGGCAGATAGTTCTTAAAAACTAGTTCTTAAATAGAAATGAATAACATGTCAGCATAAAAAATCAAGGGGCTGAAATTGCCCTTCACCCTGTTTGGGGCGGATAATTCGAATTCTCTGGTGAATTACCGCCTGAATCGATGGGATGGGGAATAGAGGGTAATTGCCCTCTTTTCTTTTGAAAAATCATCGGGGCGGTGTTTGGGGTGGCAGACGGGTAGAAGCGAGTCGGGGCGGAAGGTGGGCGGTGTCATCAGCGCCGCGCTGAGCACGTCAGTGCGATGCGGACATGCCACGTCGTGCTGATGCTTAGTTGTGTTCCTCCCCTTCACTTAATGAGGAGCGACACTGCGAGGCCTACTTGGCATCCACTCAGCCACCAAGGAGGGCTTCGGCCAGGCCAGCGGCCTAGTGCCCAAGAGGGGGTGTCAAGCAGCCTGTTGGTGGCCCGGGCTGCCTGTTGGTGGTCCAGTCGAACCTGTGGCTGCCATTGTCTGGCCGACTGCAGAGTCGGCCGACAATTAAAATAAAATGGTGGCCACGCAGTGCGCCCTCCCCTTTAAGGGCGGGCACGCCACCAGCCACTGGCAGCTTCCTGCCGTGCAAAGTTGTCGGAGTCACCGACAAGCAGTCGATTGACTGTTTGAGGGCAATGTCGCTTCCGGGGCGGGGACTAGGCGCCATTACCGCTGTTCGCTCAAGAGCAGGGTGGATATCTTCTCTGCCTCAAAAAATCATGAGGGCAATGTTCTGATCACCTGAGAGTCCGGCCCGACTGGACGGAAACCGCCCCGTTACCACCTGAGGAGTTAAAAAAGGGGCAATTTCGGTCCCCAAGTTTAAAAAATAATGTGCAGAAGGTAAATCCCAAATTTTTAACTGACAACGGATAGAAAGAGAGCAAAACATGTTGGCATGAAACTGAGTATGGTAGCATAGTGGTTATGTTTCTGGACTAATAATTCGAGATCTGGACTAATTATCTGAGAGACGTGAATTCACATCCCATCCTGGCAACTGGGGAATTTAAATTCAGTTAATTAAATAAAAATCGGAATAAAAAGCTAGTATCAGTAATGATGACCACAAAATTATCGGATTGTTATAAAAACCCATCTGCTTTACTAATACCCTTTCGGGAAGGAAATCTGCCATCCTTACCCAGGACTCCAGACCCACAGCAATGTGGTTGACTCTGAACTGCCTTCTGAAATGGTGGCTCACCCCCACCTTCTCAAGGGGAATTAGGGATGGGAAATAAAGGCAGGCATTGCCAGCGACACCCACATCCCAGGAACAAATTTTTTTAAATGTCAAATTGGCTCATCAATGCCGATACATTATGACCCAGAGGTTCTCTGTTGGAATAGTTGGCCTTGAGCTAATTAACTCCCTCAGCTCTTAGTTTGTGCTTTAATTAGCTTTCTGACCTCTATCTAGCATGAACCTGTTCACTGTGACTTGAAAATTTCATTTTGAATACATCTATAACAATATAATTAAGCATGAATAACCTTATAATCCTACTTTAATTCACAAAAAAATACATTTCTCTGCTTCAACATCAGCATATACTGTACATATAGATTACATCTAATATATATATGTTTATTTTACTGAGTAATGTCTTTTCTCTGTGTTTTTTGACCTGAAAGAACCAATGTTAACTATAGCTATTGATTGTGATGATGGGGGGAATTCTCCTTGGCTCTCTGCTTGTGAGTTGCTCACGTACTAGTTTTGTAAACTATGCTTTTCCATCTTATTTTAAGCACTTCTTGTATTGATTTCCCAGATGAATTCTGCATTAGTATTTGCCCTAACAATCTTTACATGATGTGGATAAACCAGCTCAAAAGCATTTCCAGTCTGCTGCTTGGGTAATCAGATTGCTGTGCTTTGTTCTTTTCCATCTCCATACTTCATTGTTTCTTGTATTATTTGATGAATCAAGTCAAACTGAATTGGAAAGGACATAAAATAGATTTTGGGTGCCTGAAGGGTTCAGATCTGATGTTTCAAAATTTAAGTTGGCTCAGGAGACAGGTAATCCGAACCAATTCGTCCTCTGCTGGACTAATTCAGTGGAAGATATGCTAAAAGAATCATAGAATCTTAGAATCATAGAATGGTTTACAGCACGGAAGGCGGCCATTCGGCCCATTGAGCCCGTGCCGGCTCTCTGCAAGACCACTTCAGCTTGTCCCACTCTCCCGCCCTTTCCTTGTAGTCCTGCAATTTTTTTCCTTCAGGTACCTATCCAACTCCCCATTGAAAGCTGTAATTGAATCTGCCTCCACCATCCTTTCAGGCTGTGCATTCCAAATCCTAACCACTCACTGCGTAAAAAAAATGTTTTCTTATGTTGCCTTTGGTTATTTTGCCAATTACCTTTAAAGCACAGTTTCTCTCTATCTATTCTGTCCAGAGCCTTCATGAGTTTGAATAGCTCTATCAAATCGCCTCTCAATCTTCTCTGCTCTAAGGCAAACAACCCCAGCTTCTCCAGTCTATCCATTATCATTCTCTTAAATCTTTCCTGGGCCCTCTCTAAGGCCTTCACATCCTCAGGTTTGGAGCCCGGTTATAAGGTTCACATGTTTTTTAGGGCCCAAATTTCCCCATGAGTTGCACCGTTTTTTTTGGTGTAACTTGATTTTTCTGGTGTATCTTTTTAGTTGCAAATATGGCCATTTAATTTGCACCAGTGTAAGTGAGTTAGTTAGGTTTTTGTTAGGTCAGTTTTTTTCAAAAGGGGGCGTTCCCAGCCACTTACACCATTTATGCCAATATGGCCAGAAAAATGTTGTACTAAACTAACTTAGGGCAGCGAATGTGTCCACTTTTGTCCGGACAAAAAGACCTTACTTACAGTTAAGGAATCAGCGCTAGTAACTGCATTTCAAGCACCAAACAAAGCACAAAAAGGAATAAGTAATTAATTAACAAATAAAATAGAAGGAAACCTGCCCCTTAAGCACCAAGACCAAAGTAATAAGCAATTAATAAATAAAAAATAAAAAAAATAGAAGGAACCCTGGCCCTAAAACACCATGACCAAAGTAATAAGCAATCAATAAATTAAAAAAAATAGAAGGAGCCCTGCACCTAAAGCACCAAAATCAATTAGTAAATAACAAATAAAAAATAGAAGTCCTACCTTGGGGAACACAATGGGCTACCGATGAGGGAGCCCATTCGACCAGGGCTAGGGACGGCGTGCTTTGGCCCCTCCCACATAGCCTGTAGCGCGCGTTTGCAAAAACAGCCTGCTAGGAGCTACTGCACATGCGCGCAGACTCTAGTGCGCATGTGCAGAGGTTCCAGCACTGTTTTCAGCGCCGGGATCTGGCCATGCTGCACCACGATGGAGGAGCGGCTGAGGAGCGGCCAAAGTACGGAGATCTTTTTTCGGCGGGCTTGGAGGCGGGCAAAAGCGGCGCAGCTCGAGTGAGGGAGCCAGAAAAAGAGGTTGGGTAAATTTGGGTCCATGGTTTCCAGAAGATAATGAATGTCTAGAAAATGAATACACATCCTTTATATCTTTGGGTTTTAAGGTTCAATTTAATGCACGTCCAGTTTATGAACTTGATTATTTGTTCTGAAAATCCTTGTACTGCCAGATTCAAAGGGGTTAACTGTAGGGAACAGAGAGTCAAGAGGATTTATATACATTGCCATTTGTAAACTGCTGCATTTCCAGTTTCTAATGGAATCTGGTTCACTACTGTTACCACAAACACCACACCCTACAAATTGGTTGACAGACGTAAAATGGGTGTCAGGAGGATATCAATGGACTGGTCAGGTTGGCAGAGCAGTGGCAAATGGAATTCAATCCGGAGAAGTGTGAGGTAATCCATTTGGGGAGAGCTAACAAGGCAAGGGAATACACAATAAATGGTAGGACACTGAGAAGTATATATGAACAGAGGGACCTTGGAGTGCACAGATCCCTGAAAATAGCAAGACAGGTAGATAAGGTGTTTAAGAAGGCATACGGGATATTTGCCTTTATTAGCCGAGGCATAGAATGTAAGAGCAGGGTGGTTAAGCTTGAACTATATAAAACACTAGTTAGGCACAGCTAGAGTACTGTGTGCAGTTCTGATCACCACATTACAGGAAAGATGTGATCGAACTGGAGAAGGTATAGAGGAGATTTATGAGGATGTTGCCTGGACTGGAGAATTTCAGCTATGAGGAAAGATTGGGTAGGCTGGGTTGTTTTCTTTGGAACAGAGGAGGCTGAGGGGAGACCTGATTGAGGTATATAAATTATGAGGAGCCGAGCTAGAGTCGATAGGAAGGACCTATTTCCCTTGGCACACGAGTCAACAACCAGTGGGCATAGATTTAAAGAAATTGGCAAGAGGTTTAGAGGCATTTGAGGGGAAATGTTTTCACCCAGAGGGTGGTGGCGGTCTGGAATTCACTGCCTTAAAAGGTGGTAGAGGCAGAAACACTCATCACATTTTAAAAGTATTTGGATGTGCACCTGAAGTGCCGTATCCTACAGGCCTACAGACCAAGAGCTTGAAAGTGAGATTAGGCTGGATAGCTCTTTGTCGGCTGGCACGGACATGATGGGCCGAATGGCCTCCTTCTGTGCTGCAAATTTCTATGATTCTATGATTCTGCCTTTACCAATATTTTGAAACTGCTAAAAATAGTTGTCTGGGGATGTTGCCCAGATGAACGCCTGCAGTGATATCCTGGGACTGCAATCAATAGAATCTAACAACAACAACCATTTTCCTGTCTATCAGATATGACACCAACCATGTGAAGTTTTTCTCTTTAACCTCCCTGACCTCACTTTGTTGGGGAATCTTGGTTCCATAATTGGTAATATGCTGCTTTGAAGTCAAGAGCAGCTACTCTCAATCTTCCTCTGCCATTCAGCTTCTGCATCTGTGTCTGTACCAAAGCTATAATGAAGTGTGGAGCCAAATGCTTCTGGTAGAACCCAAACATAGTGTCAGTGAGCAGGTTATTGGTGAATTGGTGCCTCTGGATGGCACCATGGATGACTGCTTCCATCACTTTGTTGATTAAGAGAAGGCTGCAAGAGCGATTATTGTCTGGGTTTCATTTGTTCATTGCTTGTGGATAGGACATGATTGGGCAATTTTTCACATTCTTGGGTTGATGGCAGTATCATAGCTGTACTGGAGAAGCTTGGCTGTGAGGATGTCCAGCTCTGGTGTGCAGGGCTTCTTCCAGGCCTGTGAACATTGATGATAAACAGCAAAGAATGAAAGCTACTGGAACAAAAGCAAAGGATGTCGTTAATATACAGTTGGCCTATCGGTATTTGTCAGGAAAAAAATGAGGTTAACATTTTAGATGTAGAACATTTATCAGAACTACTTTACAGCATTTTGTGCTTTAATTTTTATTGCTGTTACGATTGCTGTTATTCAGATTGGATTTCCCAGAGTGGAACCACAAGCTTCCCAGAGCCATCCCTATTGGAGCTAGTATACATAGAGCACTGCTTCCTCCAGCTGGCAGAGTGGGATGGTTTGTGCCATCAGGAACTATATTACCGCTACTGCTGTCACTGCTATATTTTCGACAATCAAAGAGAGTCAGTTTTTTTGTCATCTTATCCCCTTTTCTCCACATCATTTGTAGATGCTGATTAATGCTGGATTTCAGATTGTTGGGCACCAGCAGTCCTTCGCTATGGTGCATAAGTGGACATTCTTCATATGCGAACTGAGTTTCAGACCCCATGTCATTTCCACCTGTACAACATCATCTACTCCCCCCCCCCCTTCCCGCCTACCTCAACCCCTTATGGATGCCTTCATCACCTCCAGAATCGACTATTCCATTGTTCTTCTTACTGGCTTCTGATGCATAGATTCCAACCTGTCCAAAACTCTGCTCTACAACAATCTCAATGTAGAAAAACATCCCCAAGAGCATCACAGGTGCATTATCAGAAAAAAATGAATGCCGAGACAAAAGAGAGGTTGGTCAAAGAGTAGATTTTTAGGAGGACCTCAAGGGAAGAGATATTCTTGCACAAACCCCCGTCCTTGCTGATTTACATTGACTCCCTATTGACACCCAATACATTAAATTTTAAATTCTCTTCCTTACTTTTAACTCCTTTCAACTTCCAAGACCTCACCCCACCCTATCTTTGCAGTCTTCTGCAGCCCTACATCCCTCCTGAACACTTCAATCCATAACTTTATTAGTTATGGAAATATTGGAGATGGGGAAAAAAAGGCTGTTTGACCAACAGTCAATCGGGTCATGAAGGAGTATTGCGAGCATGGACATATTGGGCAACCAATGGCGGGAGTGTGGCAATGGGATAGTTGGAAGCGAGGGGTCATATGGTGAAACTTTCTGGAATACATCCAACCACACTTGGCAACCCGAGTTGGAATTCATCACTGTAAAGGCACCCACCTGATTTTCCTGCATTTAAATTAATGGAAAAAAATCAGGCATATTTTTATACAGTTGCACGCTCCAACCTGCCCAATTTTACAGTATTTGTTGTGCCCAGATGATTCAGTGTGTCTGGATGCAGACCCAAGAAAATCTTCTCTATTCTCAGCCATGACTCAGTGGTAGCACTCTTGCCTCTGAGTCAGAAGGTTACGGATTCAAGTCCCGCTCCACGGACTTGAGCACAAAATATTGAGGTTGACAGCTCAGTGCAATACTGCACTTTCGGAGATGCCGTCTTTCAGATGAGCTATTAAACGGAGGCACGTTCGCCCTTTCCTAACAATTGGAGGCCTGGAAAGAGGGTCACTGTGTTAGTGCCCATCTGCTTAAGGTGGAGATAGACAGATTTTTGAATGATAAGGGAGTCAAGGGTTATGGGGAGCGGGCAGGGAAGTAGAGATGAGGCCAAGATCAGATCAGCCATGATCTTATTGAATGGCAGAGCAGGTTCAAGGGGCTAAATGGCCTACCGCTGCTCCTGTTTCTTATGTTCTTATGTTGTCTCAGGTGGACGTAAAAGATCCCATGGCACTATCTCTAGGAAGAGCATGGGACATCTCAGTATCCTGGCCAATATTTATCCCTCAACCAACATCACTAAAGCAAATTATTTGGTCATTATCCTGTTGCTGTTTGTTGGGCCTTGCTACGTGACAATTTGGGGCTATATTTCTTACATTACAAGTGACTACACTTCAAAAATATTTAATTGGCTGTAAAGCACTTTGGGAAGTTGTAAGGTTGTGAAAGGCGCTATATAAATCCAAGTTTTTAGTTTGTTTTTATTGTATTCAAGAGAGGAGGGAAGAAATTCAGAAGAATGAAGTGAAAAAGCTTCATGAAATTCTATATTTGGAAGGAAAGCTTTGGAAGAGTTTACCTACAGAAACATAGAAGCATAGAAATTTACAGCGCAGAAGGAGGCCATTTCGGGCCATCGTGTCGACGTTGGCCGACAAAGAGCCACATGGTTTTTAGTCAGCAGTCCTGAAGGTTACATATAAACCTATGAACAATGGCGGAAAGGTAAAGAGCATCCAGCCCAACCAGTCCGCCCCACACACCTGCAACACCCCATGTATCTCAACATTTTACACTCCACCCCAACCGGAGTCATATGATCTCCTGGGAGAGGCAAAAAAACAGATAAAAACCCAGGCCAATTGGGGAAACAATCTGGGAAAATTCCTCTCTGACCCATCCAGGCGATCGAAACTACTCCAGATCATTCTGGCTGTATTAGATTCCCTAAAGTACTTACCATCGTATCTGCACCAGCCAACAAGAGCTTACCCAGTCTAATCCCACTTACCAGCTCTAGGTCCGTAACCTTGCAGGTTACGAGGCAGCGAGTTCCAGACCCCCACAATCCTCTGCGTGAAGAAAGCTTCCCCTCAAATCCCCTCTAAACCTTCCACCAACCACCTTAAGCCAATGCCCCCTCATAATTGACCACTTCACCAAGGGAAATAGGCCCTTGCTAGCCACCATATCCAGGCCCCTCAATGAGGTCTCCCCTCAGCCACCTCTGTTCCAAGGAGAGCAAACCCAGCCTCTCTGTCCTCATAGCTAAAATTCTCCATTCCAGGCAGCATCCTTGTAAATCTCCTCTGCACCCTCTCCAGTGCAATCACATCCTTCCTATAATACAGCGACCAGAACTGCATGCAGTATTCCAGCTGTGGCCTAACCAGTGTGTTATACAATTTAAGCATAATCTCCCTGCTCTTGTATTCTATGCCTCGGCCAATAAAGGCAAGCATTTCGTATGCCTGCTTAACCATCTTATCCACCTGGCCTGCTACTTTCAGGGATCTGTGGACAAGCACTCCAAGGTCCCTTTGTTCATCTACACTTCTAAGTGGCCTACCATTTAATGTGTCTACCCTTTTTTTATTTGCCCTCTCCAAGTGCATTACCTCACACTTCTCCGAATTAATTTCCATTTGCCACTGTTCTGCCCACCTGTCCAGTAGATTGATATCCTCCTGCAGTCCATGACTTTCCTCTTCATTATCAACCACACAGCCAATTTTAGTGTCATCTGCAAACTTCTTAATCATACTCCCTATATTCAAATCTAGATCATTGATGTAGACCACAAAAAGCAAGGGACCCAGTAGTAAGCCCTGCGGAATCCCACTGGAAACATCCTTCCAGTCACAAAAACATCCATCAACCATTACCCTTTGCTTCCTACCTCTAAGCCAATTTTGGATCCAACTTGCTATTTGGTTTTACTCCAGCACTTTTATTTGCATGAGGGGATTAACTTTTCTTATAATTTAATGTAAACTTTTTATTAGGATAGCACGGCCTGTATTCCTATGTTTCTGTCAAATCTGTTGTTAACTGGGGTCAGGCATTATGACAGGCAGGATAGTGGACCTATCACATCTGTCCCCTGACCACATGCTGTCAGGGAAACCGGGTCAGTCTGCAGGGGGTTAGGAATCCACAGCTGCAGATCCCTAAGTTGGCTCAAGTTAAAAATAGGAGGCCTGGAAAGAGGGTCAGTGTGTTAGTGCCCATCTGCTTTTCAAGCTTTATAAAAAGAAAAAAATCCCCTTCACTTTGTACAACAGTTGTCAGTGAAACCCTTTAATAGAGATATCGTGGGAGTCTCCCTTCACTCAAATACTTCAGCTACGCAAGCACACCATTCAAGATATACAGGCTTTAGTTTAACAGTATCGTGTATGTATCATAGGGCTAATGTTCACATCGATTCATTGACTGGATTTGTTTCGTAGCAGAGCATAGAGTAATACAAAAGCCAAATCATCATCATTATTGTGATATATTCACAGAGCACAGCACACACAGCTTCCTACATGGCAAGCAGCTCTCTCGGAAGCCTCCGGAATCTGCCTGGTTCTGTTTATTATTAACTCTGCAGTTGCAGTACACAATACGTCCATATTCACAGTGTGGAGCTACAAACATTACAAGCTTACAGACATTATACTGATGATTATGCCAAAGCCATTCATGAAATGACTGACATTATTGTCTCCTTCAAAGCTATGGTAGCTAAAAAAATGATGAATGTCCGTCTTCAAGCCTTTGCGTGGGAAAGGAGTTAAAGCTCTTGCATCTGCTAGTCTGTTAATGGACTAGTCACAGAGCTACCCAAGAGTCATCTCCATAAACCATGAGTATTTCCTATAGGATGTGTATGGAGTTAATCTATATTGGAGAAAATATTCCTTTTGAAAGAGTGTCCTTGATTCTCAGTCTGTGCTAGTTTAGCTAATCTCATCTGCACCAGCAATAGGGTGCAACAATTGACCTCAGCACTTGGGGTGTGGAGAGAAAAAATCAAACATGGTTGTCACCTCTGATCAATAGCAAGTGACTCCTAATACAATGTGGGCATGTGTGGATGGCTTCTCTTTCCATCCCTGCTTCATTACCTCTTGTGTCCCCCAAGGATCTATCCTTGGCCCCTTTCTATTTCTCATCTATATGTTGCCTCTCGATGACATCGTCCGAAAACATGTCATTTTCCACATGTATGCTGGCGATACCCAGCTCTACCTCATCATCACTTCTCTCGACACTTCTATGGTCTCTTAAATTGTCACACTGCTTGTCCGACATCCAGTACTGGGTGAGCAGAAATTTCCTCCAACTAAATATTGGGAAGCCATTGTCTTTGGTCCCCTCCACAAACACCACTCCCTAGCCACTGACTCCATTCCTCTCTCTAGCATCTGTCTGAGGCTGAACCAGACTGTTTGCAACCTTGGCATCATATTTGACCCTGAAATGAGCTTCCAACCACATATCCGCTCCATTACTAAGACCACCTTTTCCACCTCCATAACATTGCCCATCACTGCACCTGCCTCAGCTCATCTGTTGCTGAAACCCTCATCCATGCCTTTTGTTACCTCTAGACCTGACTATTCCCAAGCACTGCTGGCTGACCTCCCATGTTCTACCCTACGTAAACTCGGCTGCCCATGTCCTAACTTGCACCAAGTCCCTTTCACCCATCACCCCTATGCTTGCTGACCTACATTGGCTCCTGGCTAAGCAATGCCTCAATTTTAAAATTCTCATCGTTGTTTTCAAATCCCTCCATGGCCTCGCCCCCTCCCTATCTCTGCAATCTTTTCCAGCTCCACAACCCTCCAAGATATCTGCGCTCCTCTAATTCTGGCCTCTTGAGCACCCTCGCTTTTAATCACTCCACCATTGGTGGCTGTACCATTGGCTGCCAAGGCCCTAACCTCTGGAACTCCCTCCCTAAACCTCTCCACCTCTCTACCACTCTTTCCTCCTTTAAGACTCTGCTTGAAACCTATCTCATCCATCTGTCGTCATATCGCCTTATGTGGCTCGGTGTCCAATTTTGTTTTATAACACTTCTGTGAAGCGCCTTGGGATGTTTTACCAAATTAAAGGTGCTATATAAATGCAAGTTGCTGTTGTTGATGATGGGTGAAAACAAAGTTAGGCTTGGCTTTGATGTCTTCCAAAGTTGAATAGTATACTGATACTGAAGACTGACCACTTGAGTGAGATACTAGAGGGCACACCTTGGTCATGAGAATCGATGCCTCGAGAATAAAGGCTGCCCTTCAACCAGATTGCAATCTATTAGTGATTCAACAACTAACAGCTGTATCAGAGCAAGATAGTTTGTCTAATGGAAATACTAGGGTTAAAACTAACGCAGCAGACGTATAAAATGTTGAATGAGAATTGGTGCTTGTGCCACTTGATTCCTGTCTGTTATCGATGGCTTTTTTTTTTGCCTTGGAAGGTTTAGTGATTTATGTGACATTCGCATGCAGCTGATGTGATTTATGAATACTTCTGTTCCCTCAGTGAACTTTTTAGATAAGTTCCGATGTATTTTTGAGCAGGTTTGGCGATGCTGGCAGATCCTGAACCTAGTCAGTGCATATTAATGTTGGGGAGGGGGATGGGGTGGTGGGTGCGGAGGGGGAATGAGGGGGTGATGGGTGGAGAGGGTGATGGGTGGAGAGGGGGTGGAGGGGGGTGAGGGGGTGGAGGGGGGTGGAAGGGGGGAGGGGATGGTGAGGAGAGGGAATGGTGGGGGGAGGTGAGGGAATGGTGGATGGGGAGGGGATGGTGGGGGGGTGAGGGGAGTGGATGGTGGATGGGGAGGGGATAGTGGGTGGAGAGGGGGAGGGGATGGTGCGGAGTGTTGAGGGAATGGTGGGTGGAGAGGTGGAGGGGATAAGGGGGGAAGGTGTGGTGGGTGGAGGGGAGTGAGGGGTGGGGTGGGAACATGAACGAATGTGCTGACATCCCGACTGAGCCGCAGGCATCTGCTCTGATTGATTCCCTTGGCCCATGTGAACACGCGCCATTTCTGGCATCGGATTTTTAAAATCATTAAACACAGGAAATGACACCGGCTATCACCAATTTCCTCACAAATAAACAAAGCTCCACTAATTCTTCATCTGAAATCAGTAAAAGTTTGTCTGCTCCATTTTTGCACTGGCGTGGATATATATCTATATTTGGATTTGTATGTATGTAAGCAAAAATAACTTGTGCTGATTTAAGGAGCAGTAGAGTCTGAAAGAAAATACTTTCGTACAAAGTTCTCTCCTATCGCTCCTAAAATGCGTATATATAAATAAGTGTTTAGAAAATACCTTCAACTTTATAGCTTCCTGTATCCAACGGAGGATATTTCTCATCACTGCTTCATTCCTGAATGACTGGAGTTATGAGGATGCCCCATTATGGGCGCCAACCTTCCAGATTTATCTCCAGAAGCAATCCAGGAGAATGGTGGCATTAAACAAATTGTATATATTTTTTTCATTTTCATTGAACACTTTATTATAACTATTTATTAGTTATAAAAATATTGGAGATGGTTAAAAAAGACAATTTGACTGGGTGAGGCAGGTGTTCATATGACCCAACCCCCAGGAATATGTAAAACCAGAGTTGGCAACACTACACCCCGTGTATATCCCACACTGTAGGGGTTCTCAACCTTTTTGCTTCTGAGGCCCCTCCTCCCGTGTTATAAAAATTCCACGGACCCCGTGACACAACATTTTTTCTATTTGAAACATTTTTCGGCATTGCGGAAAATACTGGTCCCCACACACATGCCACTCCCTCTTTCCTTCCACATGAGCCCAATCACCTGACCCCCAGATCTCCCTCTTTTCCCCCCCCAATCCCCGACCCCCACACCAACTGTTCCGGGCACATCAGGCGGGTCCGGTTCTCATGTTGATTGTTGGTGAAACAGCCTTTTTTCCACCATCTCCAATATTTTCATAATTAGCAAACAAAACGTGTACATAAAAAATGAAGAAAGCACAATTTTTTAAAAACACTATGATTTTTTTTCTCCCAAATTGCTCGCAGCAGTGTCCAGATTAACGTTTTCTTCCTGGCGACTGCAGGACAATTCTGGAAGGTTGAAAACCGAGCTGGAGGCTAACACTGGGTGTGAACAATCAGGTCTGCCTGTAATGCCTCCTTTAGAACAGCAAAACTGCTAACACTCAAGGTATAGTCTCGCAGGTGAAGAATTAATGACGTTAGGTGCCAAAGGGTAGCCAGCACCCTTGTAACTAAGCTACAGTGTGAGTCAAACACTCTTGCTAAAAATAATCGGCAAACCGGGAGTTTCCGATACTGCGCAGAGCAAGTTAAGGGTGCAGTCAGACACTTTTAGTCGCGAGTCTAAATGTCGAATTGGTTGGACACGTAGGTGGTTACGCCGACATTCTGCCCATTGTGATGCAACCGTTTGGCCAGCAGGCCAGTCCGCCCGTGTATACAGTGGGACCTGGCGAGTGGATAGGGGAGGACGGAGCTTCGAGGTGGGGAATCTGCTCTCCATAAGAGAGTGCATAGCTGAGCAATTGTGGGGTCCAAAAAAAAGCAAAATACACCACACTAGGGGCATAATTAAATGTTGCCCTACCTGACCACCACGGCCTTTAATTGGTGCTCCTCAAGCGGCCAGCCAAGGTGACAATCCGGAACGAATATTGCATCCGGGGTGCTACGCTTTGGATAAGTCACGATCTCCGGGATGCAAGAGAACGGGATGTAAGTGTTAGCGCCAGCGCAAAACCGCCAGGGAAGTTCGGTAACCCCTTAGTGCCCCATTACCGCTCCCCACAGACACTAACGGGAGGTGCAAAGCAGGCCAATTTTCCTCCATAGCTCTTAAAAGTTTATGTATATCTGTATAAAATACATGCCTCTACCCCCTAAGGTTACCATTTCCTTTAACGATTTTTAGAATGGTATGGTACTGTGTTCTACACTCCATTATTTAAGATGGGTGGGAGAGATAAACTAGGAAATCATAGGCCTATTAGTCTAATGTTTGTTGTGGGGAAATTACTAGAATCTGTTATTAGGGACAGAGTGACTGAGCACTTGACCAAATATGAACTGATCAGAGAGAGCCAGCATGGATTTGCAAACAATAAATCATGTCTAATGAATCTAGTTGAATTTTTGAAGATGTAATATATGTAGTAGATAAGGGAGCTTCTATGAGTGTTATTTATCTGGACCTCCAGCAGGTATTCCACATAAGAGACTGCTAATAAAAATGAGAACGCATGGAATAGGAGGTAACCTACTGACATGGGTAGCGAATTGGTTCAGATGTAGGAGACAGAGAGTGGCTGTACTCAAATTGGCAGAATGTGACAAGTGGTGCTCCCCGGAGATCTGTACTGGGGCCTCTGCTTTTCACTATATTTATAAATGACTGGGATGAAGGAATAGAGAGCCACGTATCCTAGTTTGCTGATGACACCGGGTTAGGTTGTACTGCAGATGGGAGCAGCACATTTCAAAGGGGCATTGATTACTGAAATGAGCGGGAAAGAAAACTGTAGCAGATGGAGTTCAATCTGGGGAAGTGTGAGGTCATCCACTTTGGACCTAAGAAAGATAGATCAGAACATTTTCTAAGTGGTGAGAAGATAGAACCTAGAGCGGAGCAGAGAGATTTAAGGGTCCAAGTACAGAAATCATTAAAAGCTAGTGGACAGATACAAAAACAATTTAAAAGGCTAATGCAATGTTGGCCGATATCTGAAAAGGGAGGGAGAACAGCCAGTTGTCGTGGTGCACATTGGTACCAACGACATAGGTAAAAAAAGGGATGAGGTCCTACGAAACGAATTTAAGGAGCTAGAAGCTAAATTAAAAAGTAGGACCTCAAAAGTAGTAATCTCGGGATTGCTACCAGTGCCACGTGCTAGTCAGAGTAGGAATCGCAGGATAGCGCAGATGAATAAGTGGCTTGAGCAGTGGTGCAGCAGGGAGGGATTCAAATTCCTGGGGCATTGGAACTGGTTCTGGGGGAGGTGGGACCAGTACAAACCGGACGGTCTGCACTTGGGCAGGACCGGAACCAATGTCCTAGGGGGAGTGTTTGTGAGTGCTGTTGGGGAGGAGTTAAACTAATATGGCAGGGGGATGGGAACCAATGCAGGGAGACAGAGGGAGACAAAAAGGAGGCAAAAGCAAAAGACAGAAAGGAGATGAGGAAAAGTGGAGAGCAGAGAAACCCAAGGCAAAGAACAAAAAGGGCCACTGTACAGCAAAATTCTAAAAGGACAAAGGGTGTTAAAAAAACAAGCCTGAAGGCTTTGTGTCTTAATGCAAGGAGTATCCGCAATAAGGTGGATGAATTAACTGTGCAAATAGATGTTAACAAATATGATGTGATTGGGATTACGGAGACGTGGCTCCAGGATGATCAGGGCTGGGAACTCAACATCCAGGGGTATTCAACATTCAGGAAGGATAGAATAAAAGGAAAAGGAGGTGGGGTAGCATTGCTGGTTAAAGAGGAGATTAATGCAATAGATAGGAAAGACATTAGCTTGGATGCTGTGGAATCTATATGCGTAGAGCTGTAGAACACCAAAGGGCAAAAAACGTTAGTAGGAGTTGTGTACAGACCTCCAAACAGTAGTAGTGATGTTGGGGAGGGCATCAAACAGGAAATTAGGGGTGCATGCAATAAAGGTGCAGCAGTTATAATGGGTGACTTTAATATGCACATAGATTGGGCTAGCCAAACTGGAAGCAATACGGTGGAGGAGGATTTCCTGGAGTGCATAAGGGATGGTTTTCTAGACCAATATGTCGAGGAACCAACTAGGGGGGAGGCCATCTTAGACTGGGTGTTGTGTAATGAGAGAGGATTAATTAGCAAGCTCATTGTGCGAGGCCCCTTGGGGAAGAGTGACCATAATATGGTGGAATTCTGCATTAGGATGGAGAATGAAACAGTTAATTCAGAGACCATGGTCCAGAACTTAAAGAAGGGTAACTTTGAAGGTATGAGGCGTGAATTGGCTAGGATAGATTGGCAAATGATACTTAAGGGGTTGACTGTGGATGGGCAATGGCAGACATTTAGAGACCGCATGGATGAATTACAACAATTGTACATTCCTGTCTGGCGTAAAAATAAAAAAGGGAAGGTGGCTCAACCGTGGCTATCTAGGGAAATCAGGGATAGTATTAAAGCCAAGGAAGTGGCATACAAATTGGCCAGAAATAGCAGCGAACCCGGGGACTGGGAGAAATTTAGAACTCAGCAGAGGAGGACAAAGGGTTTGATTAGGGCAGGGAAAATGGAGTACGAGAAGAAGCTTGCAGGGAACCTTAAGGCGGATTGCAAAAGTTTCTATACGTATGTAAAGAGAAAAAGGTTAGTAAAGACAAATGTAGGGCCCCTGCAGTCAGAATCAGGGGAAGTCATAACGGGGAACAAAGAAATGGCAGACCAATTGAACAAGTACTTTGGTTCGGTATTCACTAAGGAGGACACAAACAACCTTCCGGATATAAAAGGGATCAGAGGGTCTAGTGAGGAGGAGGAACTGATGGAAATCTTTATTAGTCGGGAAATTGTGTTGGGGAAATTGATGGGATTGAAGGCCGATAAATCCCCAGGGCCTGATGGACTGCATCCCAGAGTACTTAAGGAGGTGGCCTTGGAAATAGCGGATGCATTGAGTCATTTTCCAACATTCCATTGACTCTGGATCAGTTCCTATCGAGTGGAGGGTAGCCAATGTAACCCCACTTTTTAAAAAAGGAGGGAGAGAGAAAACAGGGAATTATAGACCGGTCAGCCTGACCTCAGTAGTGGGTAAAATGATGGAATCAATTATTAAGGATGTCATAGCAGCACATTTGGAAAATGGTGACATGATAGGTCCAAATCAATATGGATTTGTGAAAGGGAAATCATGCTTGACAAATCTTCTGGAATTTTTTGAGGATGTTTCCAGTAAAGTGGACAAAGGAGAACCAGTTGATGTGGTATATTTGGACTTTCAGAAGGCTTTCGACAAGGTCCCACACAAGAGATTAATGTGCAAAGTTAAAGCACATGGGATTGGGGGTAGTGTGCTGACGTGGATTGAGAACTGGTTGTCAGACAGGAAGCAAAGAGTAGGAGTAAATGGGTACTTTTCAGAATGGCAGGCAGTGACTAGTGGGGTACCGCAAGGTTCTGTGCTGGGGCCCCAGCTGTTTACATTGTACATTAATGATTTAGACGAGGGGATTAAATGTAGTATCTCCAAATTTGTGGATGACACTAAGTTGGGTGGCAGTGTGAGCTGCGAGGAGGATGCTATGAGGCTGCAGAGTGACTTGGATAGGTTAGGTGAGTGGGCAAATGCATGGCAGATGAAGTATAATGTGGATAAATGTGAGGTTATCCACTTTGGTGGTAAAAACAGAGAGACAGATTATTATCTGAATGGTGACAGATTAGGAAAAGGGGAGGTGCAACGAAACCTGGGTGTCATGGTACATCAGTCATTGAAGGTTGGCATGCAGGTACAGCAGGCGGTTAAGAAAGCAAATGGCATGTTGGCCTTCATAGCGAGGGGATTTGAGTACAGGGGCAGGGAGGTGTTGCTACAATTGTACAGGGCCTTGGTGAGGCCACACCTGGAGTATTGTGTACAGTTTTGGTCTCCTAACTTGAGGAAGGACATTCTTGCTATTGAGGGAGTGCAGCGAAGATTCACCAGACTGATTCGCGGGATGGTGGGACTGACATATCAAGAAAGACTGGATCAACTGGGCTTGTATTCACTGAAGTTCAGAAGAATGAGAGGGGACCTCATAGAAACGTTTAAAATTCTGACGGTTTGGACAGGTTAGATGCAGGAAGAATGTTCCCAATGTTGGGTAAGTCCAGAACCAGGGGTCACAGTCTAAGGATAAGGGGTAAGCCATTTAGGACCGAGATGAGGAGAAACTTCTTCACCCAGAGAGTGGTGAACCTGTGGAATTCTCTACCACAGAAAGTAGCTGAGGCCAATTCACTAAATATATTCAAAAGAGAGTTAGATGAAGTCCTTACTACTCGGGGGATCAAGGGGTATGGCGAGAACGCAGGAATGGGGTACTGAAGTTACATGTTCAGCCATGAACTCATTGAATGGCGGTGCAGGCTAGAAGGGCTGAATGGCCTACTCCTGCACCTATTTTCTATGTTTCTATAAGGGGGCTGGAATACAAAGCGGTGGAAGTTATATTACACTTATATAAAGTGTTGGTTAGACCTCATTTAGAGTACTGTGTTCAGTTGTGGGCACCGCACCCTGGGAAGGCTATATTGGCCATGGAAAGGGTGCATCGCAGAATCACCAGAATTATACTGGGACTAAAAGGGTTAAATTATGAACAGGTTGCATAGACTAGGGTTGTATTCTCTTGGGTATACTCTAAAAGAGTTTCTCTTGGGTATAGAAGATTGGGGATGATCTAATTGGTGTGGTTACGATGATTAAAGGAATTGATAGGGCTGTTGGAGAGAAATTGTTTCCTCTGGTGAGGAGTCCAGAACAAGGTGGGCATAACCTTAAAATTAGAGCTCAGCCATTCAGAACTGATGTCAGGAAGCACTTCTTCACACAAAGGCTAGTGGAAACCTGGAACCCTGGAACCCCCTCTCTTAAAAAGCTGTTGCGTCTGGGTTAATTGAAAATTTCAAAACTGAGATTGATAGATTTTTGTAGGGCAAGGGTATTAAAAGTTACAGAACCAAGACGGGTAGATGAACGTAAGATACAGATCAGCCATGATCTAATTGAATGGCAGAACAGGCTCAAGGGGCTGAATGGCCTACTCCTGTTCGTGTGTTCCTTCCTTCCTTCCTCCATCCATGTTTCTAGTTTGTTGCCACGTTTTATTAATACTGCTGCAATTAAAGCACAGCCATACATTACATTCATAACATACTAAATATAGCAAACTATCCATCGTACAGCATGATAGGCAGTAATCCTTATAAGTGGTTTGCAGCTGATTCGGAAGTCTGATTCTGAGGAGTGTTTGTATGCTTAACAATTCTTGCTGGCTTGTTAATATATGTTCAGGTCACCATAACTTTATGCATTACCAGACTTCTTTGGAATTCAACTCCCCCCCCACCCCCCGCTCCCAGGACTGTTAAATCTGCCATCTAGAAGAACCATTCCTGCACTCAAAGGGCTAGGAGGTATATGAGGAAGACATGAGTGCAGGGCTGTGGGGAAGGACCAGATGAGTGGGACTAATTTGAAAGCTCTTTCGAAGAGCCGGCACAAGCTCATGGGTTGAATAGCCTGTCTGTGTGTGTGCTGTAAGATTCAATGGTTCTTTCGGTTGCAACGCACTTCCTTTTTTCTTCTGGGGTAAGGCCCTCATCTCTACTCGGTGTTGCCTCAGATGTCCACTGTGGGAGAAGTGTCAAGACAAAAAATAAAAGTAGCTTTCATCCTAGTATGTCACGTCACAGCATGTTAATACACCAGCTCATTGTATCCTGGAGCCATTGATGATTAAAGTTTGTTCAAAGAACGACGACAGACTAAATAGTGGGGTTAAGTTATTTTTATTCACAGTTTTCCTGGAGATCTCCCACAGCTTTCTCAACAAAAGCAGCTCTGACAAACTGATTTTCACTTATTTCCCCTGTGGAGATTTTCCTTGTGACACATAGAAAAACATATGTATAATGGCGTCATTATGAAGTCAAGCACAAGGATGAAGAGATCTTAAAAATGGATATAAATTAAAACACAGAATGGGTGTCTGCGGGTCAGGGAGAAAAGGTATTTTTTCTTTGCTAGAAGAATATTTCAGTCAACTGTCAGTTCTGTCAAAAAATCTGACCTTTTACTCCCATGCTGGTCTAACTTAAAGAGTCAGAGCCATGCTCGGCATTCTATGGTATCTACTGTACGTAGGCATGAGTACAATGATAAATTAAGTTAACAAATAATACAATTACCCCACATCATCAATGACATTAATAGGCCCACATTTATTTTTATTCCAGTTCTAATTGGGTCAAAATACTAAAAATACATTGATCAAGTTCACACTGCGGCAGATGTAGGGTTCGCTGCAGCGCTGGCTTGTCACTGTCAGTGTGGTGGTGTTGGTAATGGAGTCTCCTGAGCTTGCTGCTCCTGGCACCGAGCTTTCCTGAGAATTCCCCAATTGAACAACCCTGGCCCTTTCTGTAAATAATTTATTCAAAATCAATTGTTTTAAAGTCACTTGGTTTATTAATCAATAACTACATGGTAACTTGCTGTTTGAGCTGTTGTTACAGCAGCAACACTGTCTGTATGTGTGTAATGAGATGCTTGGCAAAAGTATTGTCTGTACTAAAGGAAAAAATTACACAATGACAAAAAGGCGATTTAGGTCATCATTTGTCCAATATCCAGACTGTCAACTTATTTAATCTCCTGAAGTAAAAGGTCCAAGAAGAGAAAACTATACAAAATGTCTTTCTGATCCCAGAAGGGAATCAAGCATAGTTTCAGTCTATATTGTTCAACCCTGATTCCTTACATTGCACAGATAACAGCTCCATTATCACAGGAAGATTGGAGCCATATGATTCAATTAGGTATTTGATCGTCTGTTTCTGTACTGATTTCTTTAACATCCATTTATATTCTTAACCAGCTATGCAGTCTCTGATAGGCTCTCTATTTATCAAGAGACCATAAATAGAGCATGGCTTGATTGTTTATTACTGCTATTGTTGGTGTTACCACAGCGCAAAACTGCCTTTAATTCAGCATTATTTGGCACTAAATGTGCAATTTTAGAGAAGCCACAGAATGGCTCAAATGAGAAATTACTTATTGTGTAGTACAAGATGCCGTTCTAAGTTTCAGGCTGGGGCACATTGTTCAGGCAGAGTAAAAGGAATTTTACTCTGATGGCGAAATTCAGACGGTAACTGAGGCAAGGTGAGACTTAATGCGTCAGGCACAGAAGTCCCACCCCAGCAGCGAAATTGGGGTTAGCGCCCCCCGAGAGGAAGTGCAGGAATTTTCCAGCTCTACGTGGAGAGCGGCATGGCATTGGCGGGAGCACAGGGCCCTCCCTTCCGTGAAAGGGGGAGGGGGGGCACGCTGCCACCATAGGATCAGGGAGAAGGGTCCACCACTACATCACTGGGGAATGAGGTGCCGCAGACGTGGAGTGCCGGGCTTCAACATTGCGCCATGGACACAGCGATTTCAGGAGGGCAAGGCCGTTATTCAATATGGCGCACCACACTTTCCCTTTATTTTAGTCCCGTGGGTGGATTGAAGCCCGGTTCGAGACCTGAGTAGACATTGCCTGTGGCAGCCTTACGAGGCACTACCGAATTTTTGTTCTGGGGCAAAAGCTGGTAGCTGCACACAGTGATGACGTTGTCATCTCCGGCACAGCGGCCCAGGGTGCTACCAGCTGGAACGGGGTGCCACCGGTTACTGCCTCCGCTAACTCCTGCGGAATTTTGCAGGAGTCTGTAACAGCTCAGCGCCTCAGGCGAGAATTTGTTGCGCCCCTTTAGCGTCCCCGAGGGCACTAACGGGAGGCGCAAACAATGCGAATTTCTCCCCCACTGTATTTAATGATGCTATATTTGACTGGGAGTGCTTGATACCCTGGATGAACTGAAATTCCCTCCAATTAAATATTGGGTCGACTGGAGCCATTGCCTTCAGCTCCCACGACAAACTCCGTTCCCCAACCACTGATTTCATCCCCGTACCTTCTCACGGTCTCAGGCTGAACTAGACTATTCGCAACCTCGGTATCCTAATTGACCCTGTCTGAGCTTCCAACTTCATATCCTCTCCATCACCTGTCTCCACCCTGGCTTCAGCCCATCTGCTGCTAAATCCCTCACCCATGCTCCTGTTACCTCCAAACTCGATTATTCTATACTGTCCTGGCTGATCACCCTTCTTCTACCCCCTCCATAAACTGGAGCTCATTCAAAGCTCTGCTGGCCCTTGTTCTAACTTGCACCAATTTCCCGCATCCACCATTCCTGTGCTCGCTGACCTGCATTGGCTCCCAGTCCACCAGTTCCTTAATTTTAAAATTCTTATCCTCGTGTTCAAATCCCTCCATGGACTTGCCTCTTCCTGTCTCTCTAACCTCCTCCAGCCCGACAACCCTCTGAGATTACTATATTCCGCCAACTCTGCCCTCTTGTGCATCCCCCATTTTCTTCGCCCCACCATTGGCGGATGTGCCTTCAGCCGTCTAGGCCCTAAGTTCTGGAATTCTTTCCATAATTGTCTCTGTCTCTAACTCTCTCTCCTCCTTTAAGACCATCCTTCAAACCCACCTCCTTGGCTTGTCCTACTATCTCGTTCTTTGGCTCGGTGCCAATTTGTTTTTGATTACGCTCCTGGAACGCGCGTTGGGATATTTTACTATGTTAATGGCACGATATAAATGGAAGTTGTTGTATGTATGTATGTATGTTTCCCGTTCTTTTCCCAGATAAGATTCCCAGAAGGCCAGCACTGTATCTCTTGGGAAAGGGAGCGCTGGTCCAAAGGACGGAACTATAAGAACTAGACTGGCCTATGCAAAAAACATCTGAGGGAGATGAAAGACTTTGAAGTCATTTCTGGAGCAAAGGAAAAAGATTTGTTTCATTAAAAGAACAAAGAAATCATCTGTTCCTGAATTTCTAGCTCCATATTCTTAGTTATGATTCTGGCTGTTTTCGAAGTGGTTCATAACATTGGAACCTGATTAGTTGTAGTTGTGTTTTATGCACATAAATCTTATGCACAGTTACAGATTTAGAAAGCAGACAAAATTTGCATTTTCTCCTACTTTCTATGATGCACTAAATAGCACCTTTATGCTCAAAGCTCTGGTCACTGGAGGGTTAATCTTTAATGGAAGAAGAGCGTGGACAGGACTGCCAACTCTACCCTAACATTAAAACGTTACAAAGATTAATTTATAAAGTTCCCAGAAAGCCCCATGAAATACCTAGGCAATTTTAAAAGGTGAACTTGCAGCAGGCCAGAATTATACTCCGTGCAATGCAAAATCATATAAGAGTGCTTACTGGAACCAAACTCACATTTTTTACTTTAGTACACCTGGGAGTTGGATTGCTGATCTTACTCCCATATATTATATTGCCACTTTTGTGTTAATGTACATCCCAAACCACTTCACATCTATAGACAAGTGGCAATATAATTGCACCCTTAGTTTTCCCAGTACAAATCATGTAAGGCACTGGGGAAGATTTCCTTTGCGTGCTATGTGTGATGAGATTGGAAATCCATGTCTTATGAATGTTTTTTTAAAGCTTAACCTTTGACTGATGACGCTTCTGTGAAGCATCTTGGGATGTTTTCACTACATTAAAGGCATTGTATAAATGCAAGTTGTTACTGTTTAATATTTGCTACACATAGCACACAGAAGAAACCTCACCCAGAGCTGAAATGTTATACAGCTGGAACAAGGGGATATGGTACTCTGATTTTGTCACTTGAAACTCTTTCCTAATTCGCATATTGGTTGGTATGTTTTATCAATGCACACCAGAAAAGTGCTGTGTTCTTTGTCTTCTCTCCCTATCAGTTTCTGTTGGCTTATTCACTGCTCCAAACCAAAGGGGTTGGTTTCTTAGTATCCATAGTAACAAGGAGGGGGGGGGGGGTGGAGGGGTGGCCGGGGCGGGGGCAATAAATTTAGCCTGACCACAACATAGTTTTGTACCTTGATGGCTGGCGCTGTGCAAATACTATTTGTACCAAGCATACTTAGGGGAATTGTGTCCAAACAAAGCTGTCCATGGTAACTTCAGAGATGTAACCCAAGTGGGATATCCTGGCTACAGGTCACAGGGCATCATTTATTAAGCAGAACTTAATCCTGTGTATTGTAATGCCATTGTTCTGCACTCGCCCTGAGTTGTGAGGTACAGCTGGCAGTTAATGTGGCCTCTTGGCTGTTGAATTCTGTGTGTTGGTTGGAATGATCAGCATCCTATCCTGCGACCTGTCTGCTGACTGCTGGGACAGCTGCAGGGGATGATACTCAGCTGTCTCTAGAGCAGCTGGAAAAGTCTTTCTGATTCAAAAGGTGGAGAGAAACTTTACCTCACAAACACACTGAGTGGAAACACTTACTGCAACATAAGTCATCATCCAGGATTTCAATTGTAGGATCGTTACAAAGGCTCAGAATTTTAGAGATCAGCCTATTAACAGTCTCTAAATGAATAGTGGTAGAGTTCAATTCTCCTGATGGCATTCCTATTGGCGCCTATATTTTATGATCAAATGTTGCCTGGTAACGGTGAAGGGATAAATATGCAGAGTCTGGTTATGGTGATGTTGAGGGTTCTAATGCTGAACCCCAAACTATACTTAAGGGGATGAAATTGGGCTGTCGCATAAAATGAGCAATGCTGAAATGGCAGCCAGGGCACTGTGGCATAACTGACTATATCTCCATCCTCTTCTCAACTCTTGACTGCTATCCAGAGACCCAGCTTCTCTAGTCTTTCCACATGACTGAAATCCCTCACCCCCGGTAGAATTCTGGTAAATCTTTTCTGCACCCTCTCCAAAGTTTTGACATCCTTCCTCAAGTGTGGTGCCCAGAATTGGACGCAGTACTCCAGCTGAGGCCTAGCCAGTGATTTATGAAGGTTGAGCATAACCTCTTTGCTTTGCTCCAGTGTTAAGTAGCTTCACATAAATCTCCTCGGTACAAAGCCTTCTTTCATTATAAAACTCGCCCTCCCATCTTTCTAATAGATATCACTAAATGTCTGAGCCTTTGTAACGATCCTACAATTGAAATCTTGGATGGTGACTTATGTTGCATTAAGCGCAAACTTTCCCTCCCCGCTGCCATTACCGCTCCGAAATGAGCAAAGCCAAAAATCCAGCCCAAAGAGTTTAATGTACTTAGCTATGTTTAGAAAACCACAACTGACAGTGCACTTCAGAGTGGCAAGATACATTGCCATTTTGTGCAGCCTCTCATATCAATTTAGATTAATTCACAAGATAATTCATCAGAACAGTCGCCTGCATTCACATTCATGAAGCGAACATGTGCTCTCGCTTAAAGGTGCTGTGCTACCCCAAGGAAATCAAGTGCGGGCAGCGGAAAGAGTGTGCGGCAAACCTGTCCTATCCACCCTTTCCCTCAACGACTATCTGTCCTACCTATGACAGGGACTGTAATTCCCGAATTGGACTGTTCAGCCACCAAGGTCTCATTTTAAGAGTGGAAGCAAGTCTTCCTCGATTCCGAGGGACTGCCTATGATGATGAGGCTACCCTAAGGAGGGTTTATGTCGCTATTGAGACAGCCAGGAAGTACTTCCGATAGTGATTGTTTTGCTGACAACAATTTCAGTGTTAAAAGGTGATGAAAGTGCCATATTCATAAGTCACCATCATCGTAGACAGTCCCTCGGAATCGAGGCAGACTTGCTTCCACTCCTGAAGTGAGTTCTTTGGTGGCTGGACAGTTCAATACGAGAGCCACAGACTCTGTCACAGGTGGGACAGATAGTTGTTGAGGGAAGGGGTGGATGGGACTGGTTTGCAGCACACTCTTTCCGCTGCCTGCGCTTGATTTCTGCGCGCTCTCGGCGTTGAGACTCGACGTGCTCAACGCCCTCCCGGATGCACTTTCTTCACTTGGGGCGGTCTTTCGCCAGGGACTCCCAGGTATCAGTGGTGATGTCACACTTTATCAGGAAGGCTTTGAGGATGTCCTTGTAGCAGTTCCGCTGAACACTTTGGCTTGTTTGCTGTGAAGGAGCTCCGCATAGAGCACTTGCTTTGGTTGTCTCGTGTCTGGCATGCGAACTATGTGGCCTGCCCAGCGAAGCTGATCGAATGTGGTCAGTGCTTCAATGCTGGGATGTTAGCCTGGACAAGGACACTGATGTTGGTGAGTCTGTCCTCCCAGAGGATTTGTAGGATCTTGCGGAGACATTGTTGGTGATATATCTCCAGCGACTTGAGGTGTCTTCTGTACAATGTCCATGTCTCTGAGCCATACAGGAGGGCGGGTATTACTACAGCCCTGTAGACCATGAGCTTGGTGGTATATTTGAGGGCCTGGTCTTCGAGCACTCTTTTCCTCAAGTGGTCGAAGGCTGCACTGGCGCACTGGAGGCGGTGTTGAATCTCCGCGTCAATGTCTGCTTTTGTTGATAAGAGGCTCCCGAGGTAGGGGAAATGGTCCATGTTATCGAGGGCCGCGCTGTGAATCTTGATGACTTGGGGGTAGTGCTGTGCGGTGAAGACAGGCTGGTGGTGGACCTTTTGTCTTATGGATGTTTAGAGTAAGGCCCATGCTTTCGTATGCCTCAGTAAATATGTTGACTATCATGGAGTAAATGTAACATCCCATCAGTCAGTATTGAAGGATCAGTGCCTGATACATGGATGCATGTAGCTGAGGTTTGTGATTTTTTTTTTTCTTCAGATCTTTCTTTGCTTCTTGAAGAGCTGGGAATCTCAATCCAACTGTAAGCATGATTCTGTTAGCTCTCTACTTTCCCCAGAGAGTTAGGTGTTCAATTTTCAAGTTCTAGTTGTTAAAAGTAAATGGACTATGAGTAAATTAATTAGAGACTTATAGAGAGTGTGCTATTGTCTCTCTGATGGGAATATCTGCTCTCAGAAGTAATCATTTGAACATCTTCATAGCCATCCTGGTTTTAAATGACCTGCCAAAGAATGGAAAGATCTGTATTTAGAACTGGATTCGAGGCTTTATTTTCCAGCCTTGGCCTTGACTGCTGTGTAACAGTTTTGATCATTTAACAAAACCACCTACAATTATTTTCTGGAAGAGTTAACTAGAATATAGTGCTATTCCGTTGATTATTGCAGTAAAGTGAGACCAAATGTGATAAGGTATTGAGTCATAAGGAAAGATCCCTGCTCAATCTTTCTGTAAAGTTAGCTGGTCTGATCTGACGTAAAAGTGGAGACACTGCAATGGGGCTTGGTGCCAAAGCTAAGGAGTAAAAACAAATTAGCTACGGCTCCTGCTGCTGATTTCTGCCGAGTGACCCCTGCTGCATATCTGCTTGAGATAGGATGAGTTTCACTGTGATGCCCCCATAATTAAATATCCTGCTAACGTGCACACATGAATAATGATCACCCTAGGTATTAGAGGGTTTCAACAGCCCATTAGATATGAGTCATCTTCCCAAAGACAATTGGCGAAAACATTAATTAAAAAAGGGAAACCAAGGATAAAGTCATCGAAGATCCAGAGCATTTTATCCACAATAAGTGCTTCGAAAGTCTATACTTAAAATGGTCTTTAATCAGGAGACTGGTGGTGCATTGCTACCTCGCACAGGCGCATGCGATGGGATTTTACTGCTTGGCGGCTCTTAAGAGTAAGATAAATGCATCTGGAGAATCTCAGTTTATGTCCCAGTATCCATGAGTCTGCAGCACAAAACTGGCCTTGTGGCATAACTGACATAAAATTGGCAATTTTACCCAGGTGGCTGTGCAGGCAGGCAATCTGGGAAATGAGAAATCACATTCATAGTGTGGGAGACCTCCTCTGAGGCTGCTTTACCAGAGGCTGTAAGGCTAATGCTGACAGAGGTGAGTAATGTATCATATCTAAACCAAACTCAGGAGAACGTAAAATGGATCTGTTTTTCAGTAATATTATCCAAACATAGAAAACACAACTAATAAAAAAATTGAAATAACACCTGGAGTAAACCCACACAACACAGCTACAAATATTGGTCACTATAATTGAGGAATTGGATCATTAAAAGAAGGTATTTCATCAGGACTACCTGTTAAAAATCTAATACTACAAACAGCTTATGTCCTGTCTTGCTGCACTCAGTGAATAAAACCGATCCAACTTTAAGGTGTGCAAACCTCTCAAATGTGTTAGCAACCCCAATATTTTATATTTTCTTTAGCTTCTAGTAATTTCTGCTCAAACAGATTTCAAAATTATTTGAAGAAAGCTAGAGGACAAATTTTAAAAGGTTTACTAAGAACAAATTGCACCTTTTTTTTAAAAAGGAAGGCTGTGCATATGTGAGAGACAAAGAGAGAATATGGTAAGTCTTTGATTTGTATTCTATAAACATTAGAAAATGAAAGAGAGAGAGAATGGGCTGAGAGAGTGAGAGAAATATGGTGAGGAGAAGATCAAGTATCGGGCTTTCTTCATGTAATGTTACTTTGCATTACAAAAGAAAAATCAGTTGAAATTTGAAACCAGCTAATTACCGTGCCCGTGTTTTGTTGAATTATGAAAGGGCAATGCTCCTGTGCCTCCTGGCTATACAAGAGGATTTTTTTTTTTAAGTTACCTGTTTGTTAGTGGCCGCTGGTTGAGCTGCAACAAACGCTGTAAAACCTGGAAGTGGTCTTTAAACAGGTGTTGGGCCCCTCGTTGACATATGAAAGGGGCCTAATGCCTGTTCTAGGCAGCCTCTCAAGATGCCTTTCTATCGTCTCGAACGTCAATATGGCATGGGACATAGGTGCGCAAAATTGGTCCTTTTAATGCCCCTGTTTTCATTATAATTTGATTTATTTTTTTAAATAAAAGAAACAAGTTGAATTTTGAAGCACATAGAGCCTCTTTGAGGGGAAAACTAGGAAGGGAAGGAGGGGGAGGGGAAGGGAGTGGAGGGGAGAAGAGTAACTTGTTAAAGGTGAAGGGATCCTCTGGCATCACATCACATGCCCTTGGGGGAGTGAGTAGGTGTGGAGGGACTTAATGTAGGGTTACGGGTAAGGTGAGTGATGGCAGAGCAAGGGAGGGGGTAGGGGGAGGGTTAAAGGGGTTGAGTGCATATTTCAAAGGAGAAGAGATAGGGATAGTGATGGGAATGACCATGTGCTAAGAAGGAAAATGGGAAGGTGAAAGGGTAAGGGACACAGTATGAATGAAGGTGTTGGGGACATACGGGTGATGGGAAGGGAGCCGATGCGGCCACACTTCCCGCCACAACATTTACCCCAAAAGCAGCCTGCAGCTGTTGGTGGCTCCTTTCCCCTCTGCACTACGTCATACCGCCCACCAGCTCCCACCTGAAAGGAAACAAGGAAAGATGCAAAGAGAGAAAAGCAAAATGAAGAGTTGTGGAGAGAAGCAGAAGAAAAGAAAGAGACAGAACCAGTAACACAAAGTAGAGACAGGTAATTTGAGAGACAATATTCTCTGACTTATTGTGTGCAAAGCCACGACTAGTACATTACAAAACTAGGGGAACTGAGGTCTGTGCATACTTCCTGTCAACCTTCTCCATTTTAAATGACCATGTCTCTGTTTATAAGGAAAACTGCCGATGTAAATTTATCGTGCTGTAATTGCACCCTCCTGCCAGTAGAGGCACTGGAAATATATACAATGAGGACAGAATTTATAATGGAAATATATGACTTTAAACAGGAGAATTGAATTTTGTCTGTCTCTATCTCTGTAATCTCCTCCAGCCCCACAATCCCTCTGAGATGTCTGTGTTCCTCTAGTTCTGCCCTCTTGAGCAGCCCTGATTATAATTGCTCAACTATTGGTGGCCGTGCCTTCTGTTGCCTGAGCCCCGTGCTCTAGAACTCTCCACCTAAATCTTGGTCACCTGCGCTAATTTCTCCTTATGCGGCTCGATGTCAAAATGTTACCTCATAATACCCCTGTGAAGCACCTTGGGACATTGCATTATGTTAAAACCGCTATATAAATATAAGTTGTTGTTGTGCAACCTGGTCCAATTATCACTGCCTTAACGCCTCTTCACTTGAAGATTACATTTGGTCTTGAATCCATGTGCAACACTATGGGAGGTCAACAGATAGTTTAAAAAAAAATGCTGTATTAGCAATGTGTGTCATATCAGTGAGGGAGGAGGTACATACATAGCGAGAGGCTACTGCTCTTTAAAAGATTTCTTTTTAATTACATTGCTTGCTAGGCTGCTTCAGATTTGAAATACATATTGAAATGCTTCACACAATTGTAATTTTTGAACGATAACTTGCAAAACTATGCAGTGTAAATAGCACAACACATCAAACTCTGTTCTGGTTTCACAGCGCTTGAAATATTTTGACAAATCCATGAAAGAACAAAATGAGACATAGGCTACTAGATTATAGGTACATCACTGAGGGAAGGGTAATAAAAGGGAATAAAAAAGAAATCTCCAGTTTCAGATAATACTTGGGCTGCACTGTAATTTCACCATTATTGATGTGCCCTGTATTGACTGGATGAGAAAGTGCTACTGTATTGGTTTGAAGGTACATGATTTGCTGCAGTTGATGTGCTATCAGAGCAGTCATCAAACACAGTAAGCACACAGTTATTAAGCTGTTCAAGTGAAGAGTGCGTGCTGCTCCCGGGGGGCAGAACTATCTAATATGTGCATATAATTAATATGCTTACTGGCTATAGTCATTAAACAAAGGGCACCAAAGAGAGTGCTTCTATTAATTTGCCTGATATGCCTTTTCATTTTAAAGACTGATTAGGAAGTGAAGCTGCACATAATGTAAACAACGAAAGGACAGGAGGCAGCTGAAAGCAGATCAATCCCCATGCATTAAAGCAGAACCGGGCACAGCTATATGCAAGAGTTAACATGTAGAAAATTTCTGTTAAATATAAATAAATCACTTTAATAGTCTATCCGTGAATGCAGTTCTTCGCTCAATGTCCTGAACCTTGTGCTGGTGAGTTGTGAAGAAGTTAGGCTTGCAATATTGCACATGACTTTCGCCACCGTTGAACACCATTGCTTCCCCTTCATATGATGTAATCTGCGAGCTGCGTGGCAGTATAGACATCTTGCAGCCTGGAACTGCCCTATAAAATGCTCCACAAATCTTCTGCTAATTACAAATCAATCAGGACTATCAGTTTTCTTTGCAAGACAAAGGTTGGCTAAAAATGTTCAGTGAGGCCATCCTTGCTAGAGTGCAGTGCTCCAAAGAGAAGGAATGGCAATTGGCCAGGTGATGAACAAATGGGGCTTTACAAGCCCTTTTTATCCACAACATCTCAGTGCATGGTTCAGGTTAGACAAAGACTCATATTGGTGAGTAAACAACAACGGCAGGCATAACTTTAACTTAGAACCCTTCCCCTCCGACCCCGGCAAGGTGCTTTACATGGGGAGAGAAGAATAAACTAGAAATAGATAGAAGGAACAGAAAATAGGGGCAGAGATTAGGATGAAAGGATGGGTTTGAGAAAATTCTTGAAGGTGAAGAAGCAAATAGAGAGGTGGACCAGTTTAGGGAGTTCCAGAGAATAAGGCTGACCTGGCTGATTAAAAAAGACTATCCAAATCACAAAATTATTCCATTTAACACCTCAACAAATGTGCTTTATGCTCTCCTTCTCTTGAAGCACAGAATCAGAGGATTTTATAGCAGAGAAGAAGGCAGTTTGACTTCTTGCACCTGCTCTGACTCCGAGTCACATTGAGCTAAATATGTTTTCAATTTTTCTTTTTCAAATATTTCATAGAATTATGCAATTTTACAGCACAGACATAGGCCAACTCTCTCTTTAGGTCTCCCTGTACATGAGTGGCTCTCCTCCCGACTCCTCAAGGCCTCATTCTCATCTCTTGTTGATCCCCTTCACCACCAGTGTACTGTGGCTACAGTAAATACTATCTATAAGGATACAGTATAGCAAGCTCACCAAGCCTACTTCGACAACATCTCTCGGCCCTGACAAGGATAAGGGCATCATTGGAACACCATCGCGGCTGAGTTCCCCTCCAAGTCACACACCATCCTGATTTGGGCACATACCACTCTTCTTTCATTGTCTCTGGATCAAAATCCTGGAATTCCCTATTATACTGCCATTCTCTCATTGTCACTAGGTCAAAATCCTGACATTGCCTCCATTTAAAGATTGTGGGAGTGTCATCAGCACAAGGACTACATTCTTTCAAGGAGGCCCACCATTACCTTTTTAAGGTTATCACGGGAAGGGCAATAAATGTGGCCGTTCCAGCATCTCTCACATCTGGAGAACAACTGAAGAAAAGACTATTCTTTGCCTGAGAGAACAAGTACCCAAGACTTTTAGACCTTTCCGCCGAGAGGTCTGCAAGGATAACTCCGAGTGGCTCGCCATCTGATTTTTCCTTCACAACCTTATATTCCTCTCCTTTCAATTCCTGGGTGGCAACAGAGAGATCCGTCCATAGAATCATAGAATGGTTACAGCATGGAAGAAGGCCATTCGGCCCATCGAGCCCATGCCAACTCTCTGCCAGAGCACCTCAGCTAATCCCACTCCTTTGCCCTTTCCCCGTAGCCCTGCAATTTTTTTCTTTCAGGTACTGATCCAATTCCCTTTTGAAAGCCATGATTGAATCTGCCTCCACCACCCTTTCAGGCAGTGCATTCCAGATCCTAACCACTCGCTGCGTAAAAACGTTTTTTCTTATGTCGCCTTTGGTTCTTTTGCCTTTCACCTTAAATCTGTGTCCTCTGGTTCTCGACCCTTCTGCCAATGGGAACTATAATGTATGTACATAAGGTCTGCCCACCACCAGAGGGCACTACTGTCGGAGATCCTAGGGTCATAGGTACACTCGTGCTCGGCCCGGTATGTAAGCTAAACTTCACCTTTGCATCTTCACTTCTGGAAGCCATTAAATACTGACCAGGTTATACCTGGTCACAGTATGGAGTTCATTGTATAATTCCATACATTATAGGAACAGCTTCTCTATATCTACTCTGTCCAGACCCCTCATGATCTTGAATGCCTCTATTAAATCTCCTCTCAATCTTCTCTGCTCTAGTTGATTACATATAAGTCTAATTTTCCAATGCACATAAAAATAGCAAGAAGTGCTAACTGGAGACAATCTGGGTACTATTTATGTGGAAAGTGCAGTAAAACAGACCACAAACCTGGAGAACATTTTACCCCTGTGCATATTGTGGTCACAAAATGTAGAACTGAATTAACAAAGCAAAGAGCTGATTTAACTGTATTAATTAGGTGTGTAGCCATCTGAAATATCTCGAGGCAAGGCTCAGCTTTTTTATTAAGATTCCTGTAGCTACAACTTTATATATAACCACTGACAGTGCTTAATTAGTACTTGACTTTGTTACTGCGTAGGCTGTTCTGCTTGTTGTGACTTTTAGTTTGATGTACCTGCACAGACCGACACAGCTTCCTGATTCTGTCAACATATCATCTATTTGTTGTAAGGCTCTAGATTTATCTAATTAATACAGTTAAATCAGCTCTTTGCTTTGTTAATTCAGTTCTACATTTTGTGACCGCAATATGCACAGGGGTAAAATGTTTTCCAGGTTTGTGGTCTGTTTTACTGCACTTTCCACATAAATAGTACCCAGATTGTCTCCAGTTAGCACATCTTGCTATTTTTATGTGCATTGGAAAATTAGACTTATATGTTTATAGGGAAAGGCAGCAGAAATAATTGCTGAACTGACACAGCAGGTCCATCAGCAGTTGTGAAGAGAAAAGGCAGGTTAATTTATCAGGAGTAGACCCTACAACAGAACTAGAAGCAGTAAGAGAAACATGTTCTTAACTGGCACTGAACAAAATGGGATAGTGGAGGGATGGGGCGAAAAGAACAGGTTGGGGTCACAAATCACAAATATTGACCCTGAAATAAGCTTTCGACCACATATCAGCGGCATAACTAAAACCGCCTATTTCCACCTCCGTAACATTGCCCGTCTCAACCCTTCTCTCAGCTCATCTGCTGTTAAAACCCTTATCCTTGCCTTTGTTACCTCTAGACTTGACTACTTGACTATTCCAAAGCTCTCCTGGCTGGCCTCCCACGTTCTACCATACGTAAACTTGAAGTCATTCAAAACGCAGTTGCCGGTATCCTAACTCGCACTAAGTCCCGTTCACCCATCAACTCCATGCTCGCTGACCTACATTGACTCCCGGTTAAGCAACACCTTAATTTCAAAATTCTCATCCTTGCTCCCTTTCTCTGTAATCTCCTACAGCCCCATAATCACACCGCCCCCCACCCCCCCTCCCCCCCCCCCCACACACTGAGATATCTGCGAACCTCAAATTTTGCCCTCTTGAGCATCCCTGATAATAATCACTCAACTACCTCCAAGTTCCCCTTCAAGTCACGCACCATCCTGTCTTGGCAATACATTGCTGTTCCTTCATTGTCGCTGGGCCAAAATCCTGGAACTCCCTCCTTAACAACACTGTGGGAGTACCTTCACCACACGGACTGCAGCAGTTCAAGAGGGCAGCTCACCACCACCTTCTCAAGGGCAATTTGGGATAGGCAATAAATGCTGGCCTTGCCAGCGACACCCACATCCCATGAACGAATACAAATAAATCGATCGTTGGCCGAGCCCTAAGCTCTGGAACTCCCTCCCTAAACCTCTCCAGCTCTCTACCTCTCTTTCCTCCTTTAAGATGCTCCTTAAAACCTATCTGTTTGACCAAGCTGCCCTCATTTCTTATTCTGTGGCTCAGTGTCAATTTTTTGTCTTATAACACTCCTGTGAAGCGCCTTGGGATGTTTTCCTATGTTAAAGGCGCTATATAATTACAAATTGTTGTTGTTGTTGACTCCTGTCATTTACAGATAATGGGACGATGCCCCCCCCCCAAAAAATTTTTTTGGGAAAAGCTTGAAAGAAGTGGAAACTGGTAGATTATGTCTGAAAATCATCTCAGTGAAGCACTGAAAAGGCATTTAGAGAATAATATCGAAGTAAGGCAGTGAAGAGGCATGGGGAAGAGACAGACAAAAGCTGCTTCGATATTGGGGCCCGAGGAACACCAGAAGAAGCATAGGAAGAGGATAAACCAGCCTAGTTTATCTCACTCCTGTTAGAGTCTAGTTATCCCTGTTGGAAAGTGTATTTATGTGGATCTAGGAGGTGAAAACGATCTGGTATAGATCTGACATTGGTCCCGCCCTTCCATGGGTGATTTGCCTGCTGATATTCATTGTCTAAGCCATGTGCAAAGCATGTCACTTGGGGAATGTATCCTGAAACTCTACCTCTGCATGAGGCGTGCATTCAGGAGTGTTAGGGAGATAAACTGTGAGGGGAAAGAGCAGAATCGATTCCACATTTCACTGAAATGAACTGATTTGTGAGAAGAAAAATAATATAGGGAAGAGTTTGCATCTTCTGTACTGTCTACCACCGTATTTTACAAAGCCCAATAGATAGCTGAAGTAAACTTGAGGCACCTTGGAAGAATCTCCGAAGGAACACACACGACTCAGCTTTTTACATAAATGTGCACAAAATATTATTTAGTTAGTAGACTTACATGCTGTGTAGGCATTTTGGCTGAACAGTTGGATATAGTGTACCAGTCATCAGAAATTGTCTCTAAACACGTCACCAAGTCATTTGACTCCGAGTTGCCCGTGTGATTAAACATAAAATATTTTGCCAATAAAAACTGGTCTGTTGAAATTACACGGAATTTATATCCCTAAGCAGAAAAGAGATACATTCTTCAAAAAGCACAGTGGAACTCTGAGATTGTTTAGAGTGGATTCCTGTGGTGGTACGTTGCTCTCCCACTGTGTTGTTAGATTATTTACATATAGTTTAAAAATGTGATGTCGCACAGTAGAATAACACGGCAAGTTGCCAGACAGGTAAAAATTGTGTATGTCAGCCATTGACTTTGGGGTCTAAATCTAACATTGCTGTACCTGTTTTATGGGCCTAAAGTAGGTGCATCGATAACTAATTTAGCAGGGCATTCGGGCCACTGCTAAATTGGTCAGAGCCTTTTGTTTTAGACGACTTTGTGGTCAGGCTCTGTGTGCAGGTTTCACTTCAATATTGAAATGAGGCTCCTGCTCCCAGTCAGAACCTGCATTGTTAAATTTGTTTGCCTTAGTCGGAGTTTGTGATGCGGAAGCTCCAACCGGTATATCCTTAAAGGGGCAGGTCAAAAAAAAACAGGAAAAGTTCCAGGATTGAGATATTTGTGGAGTTGGAAGTAGCGAGAGTGTTCCTTCCGGCTCCACAAAAACAACATGCGGACCACTGACTGCCTGCCCTCGCCCCTCACCCACCCCTCCCAGACATACCTGTGGGCCGTGGCGTGGAACTAAATTGGTAAGTCCCTGACAGGCAAGCTGCATCAAGGCACCTGATTGGCGCCCGCTGTTCGCCTAAATGATAGATGATTACGCCCAAGGACAATTTTGTTCGGTCCTCGGGCCTCTCTGTTCCGCCACGCAATCGCTGCGCTCGGCTGGGGTTGTGCTGGTTTGGGGCACTGACACATTTACATCCCTGAGTTGCTGTCATTGCCCACAAGAGGAATATGATTGAAATTTCTGTTAAAAGTAACCACTTCCTAAGTGAAGTGGTAAACAAGTTGCTCCCTTAACATGAAGCAAAGTTATTGCCTATACTGTAATCACACTGTACAGCGCAATAACACAGGAAGGAAATACTTGTCAACACTGTACAGTCCCAGTACTGTATGCATTAATTCACACAATGCCACCATCCACTTCCATGGTATTAAAAATCTTGGAACATTGCCTCCATGCTTCTGTTCCATTCATAATGTGAAGAATAGATTTCCTGTAGGAACTTGAGCAAATCTCAATTTTTAAATAAACAGTTGCAATGAGCGTGTATGTAAACCCGAGCCAGTAGGTCCAGAATAAAGAGGTCAGGAAATCAACAATTTAGCCAATATGGCTTAGATCATTAAGTGTGTTTACAGTGATGTTGGCCTGTTTGCAGAAGCAGGTTTGTATGCTGAACAGCCACTTTAACCCAGAGCTGTTTTAAGGGTAAGATCTCAAATAAATGTACATAATACTGAAGGTTCAAAGTATGTGGGTTTGCAATATGATTTTTGTAAATGAAATATTCACCTTTATTATAAAGTGTAACAGTTTGGATTTGCTTTTAATCTTATTGGGTGGGGAACAGTGGATGTACTAGGCCTGGTGATTGAAAATTGCTAGAGAAGAATAAAAAATGTGAAATTGAAGAATAGGTTGGAGATTATAATCATCTTAAAATGGAAAAGACTTTTTTAAATTTAAGCCGATCTCCCATAGTGCTAATCAAAGTAAATCAGAGGATATGCTGCCTTATAAGGACAGAGGTATTATACAACAACAACTTGCATTTCTATGGTGCCTTTAACATAGTAAAACATCCCAAAGCGCTTCACAGGAGCATTATCAAATTGACACCGAGCCACGAGGAGATATTGGAACAGATGACTAAAAGCTTGGTCAAAGAGGTAGGTTTTAAGGAGCATCTTAAAGGAGGATAGTGTGATGGAGAGGTTTAGGGAGGGAATTCAAGAGCTTAGGGCTGAGGCAGTTGAAGACATGGCTGCCAGTGGTGGAGTGATTAAAATCGAGGATGCGCAAGAAGACAGAATTGGAGGAGTGCAGAGATCTCAAAGGCTTGTCGGGCTGGGGAAGTTACGGACATCAGGAGGGGCGAGGCCATGGAGGATTTGAAAACAAGGATGAGAATATTAAAATTGAGGTGTTGGCAAATCGGGAGCCAATGTAGGCCAGCGAGCACAGTGGAGATGGGTGAAGGGGACTTTGTGCGAGTTAGGGCACGGGCAGCAGAGTTTTGGATAAGCTCAAATTTATATAAGGTGGAAAATAGGAGGCCGGCCAGGAAAGTATTGAAATAGTCAAGTCTAGAGGTAGCAAAGGTTTTCAGCAGCAGGTGAGCTGAGTCAGACGATGTTATGAAAGTAGAAGTAGGCCATCTTGATGATGGAGCAGATGGATATGTGGTCAGAAGCTCATTATATACAACACCAATGTTGCGAATGGTCTGGTTCAGCCTCAAACAGTTGCCAGGGAGAGGGATGGAGTCGGTTGCTATGAAATGGAGTTTGTGATAGGGACTGAAGACAATGGCTTTAGTTTTCCCAATATTTCGTTGGAGGAAATTTCTGCTTTTGCAGTACTGGATATTGGACAAGCAGTGAGACAAATCAGGGACAATGGAGGAGAGGGCGGGGGGAGTGGGGGGCAGGGTAGGTGGTAAGGTAGAGCTGGTTATGAATACCATTTAATGCGTAATATAATGGCCCAGAAATTCCTCTGGGGGTCTTCCCGCAGGCAATTTACCTGGCGCTCTAGGAGGCCCCCTGATTTCTGATGGGGAGGCCTACTCCTCCCGCGCTGCGAAGCGCGCTCCCGTCCACAGTGTCCCAACGCAGAAGATGCAGTCATGTGTGACTGCTCAGTCAATCAGGTAAGTATTTCACAGGTTCCCATTAATAGCACTGAGACTTGCATAACTACAAGTTCTCAGTGCTATTAATGGGAACAAAAGCAATCACACAAAAAATAAAAAACAGACCACACATATTTAAAATTAATTGAAATTGAAGTTATTATGTCTTATAAAAATAAAATATTTTCCCGGTTTTTAAAAACATTTTTTTAATTATGGTTAAAAATAAACTTACCGGGAGGGTTTTAAGAATAAAATGTGTTTTTATAACTTTATTTTAAAATGTTTTGTGTATTTTTAAACACTTGCGTCTGTAAATATAGGCTATATGCCTGCTTTTTCAGACATAAGATTTTTGAGGACATTTGCTGGGCAAGATATCCGTAAATATCGGAAATCTTGCCCTGCAAATGTCCTCGCTCCCGATCTGCAGATGATCTGTCAAGCTAGAAACTTCACAGATCGGAAAAGCCGGTTTTCAGCGCATGCGCATTGCGCGCTGAAAACCGACTTTTCCGATGCCTTCCCAGGTCCGCAGAAACTTCGTATGGACCTGGGACATCGGAATTCCAGCACCATTATTCTGGATCTGTGTCCCTTTATGATATTAAAGTCTAACTACTATACAGTTACACCCTGAGGTTAATTAAAGGCAAGTTGCTGTTAAGTACCAGTACGTCAAAGAGGAAACCAGAAATCATATACTAGATCTAGTGAACCCAACTTGGTATCAGACCTCCATGTGGGAAAAGACCTGGGAAACAATAACCACAATATTGTAAGGTTTCAATTAGCTGGTAGAACCAAGGCTACTGAAAACCTACAATTAATTCTGTATTTCGAAGGAACTAACTTTCAAAATATAACAAAGGATTTGAAACTGGTCAATGGACCAGGCCCATTGGGTAGGGATGAAACCAATGCAGAATATAAATGACAAGTTTTTAAGAACAAACTAGAACACATAGAAGCCATGTATATCCCCAAATTCAAAAGCAGCATCACTACTGTGAGGGACATGCTGGATGGACCAGTAGGTCTTTTCCTGTCCATTATTTGTCCTTAAGTAGGACCTGGGGCCAATTAGAAGGTATTCTATATTAGTGGTGATGTTTCTCTGAAAGCATGTGTAACAGACTGTGACACCTGAAGTGTTACAGATGCGTCTTTTATATATACATTTACAATATTTTGGGAAATTATTATTTTTCTCCTCTTCTCCTTTTGTGGACTTTCGTTCGCCACACTAACCATGGCATTTTCTGACCAAGAGAATGAGGATGCAATCTCCTCTTAGGCCTCTGCTAATGTCATGCTATGGCTAGGTGCCAAGGAGTGCATAAGAGCAGCCTGGAGTAAATCCGCCTTCAAATTTCCCATTTTTTCTGTGGAACTTGATGCATCTTGAAGTGCAGACATAAACCCATTAGTTGCACATGTCCCACTACACCATATGACCTGGGGAAATTCTTAGCTGTTCCAGCATAAGAAAGAAAGACTTGCATTTATTTAGCGCCTTTCACAACCACCAAACATTCAAAAGCATTTTACAGCCAATGAAGTACTTTCTAAAGTGTAGTCACTGCTGTAATGTAGGAAATGCAGCAGCTAATGTGCGCACAGCACCGTCCCACAAACAGCAACTTGATAATGGCCAGATCATCCATTTTAGATGGTGACTGATTGCTAAATATTGGTTAGGAGTCTGGGGATAACTGTCTGCTTTTCTTGATAATCATGCCATAGGACCTTTTTCGTACACCTGAAAGAGCAGATGGGGCCTCGGTTTAATGTTTCATCCAAAAGTCGCCACTTCTGACAGTACAGCACTCCCTCAGCACTGCACTGGAGTGTTGGCCTAGATTTTTGTGCTCAAGTCTCTGGAGTGGGACTTGATACCCACAACCATCTGACTCAATGGTGAGAGTGTTACCAACTGACCCACGGCTGATGCAGCATATTCCTTTTGGGATGAGCACTGAACTAACTCAAAGTCATCCCAACATTGGGGTTTGATTTGAACACAATCCAACACAAACATAGCCTGTCATAATGTAAAAAAGCATGACTGCACATATATAAAGTTTATATGCAAGGGTACCTTTGATTGCAAGCTCTTTTCCCAACCCAAAACCAAAGATCCCAATTGTGTATGCCCCCATTGTGATGTTGGATATGTTGGATAAAAATATACTCTGCACAAGGCGAGATATCACTTCCATCTTATCGAATTAAACTGCCGGAGATTGGATTTAAGTTCCACTCCAGAAGCTTGAACAGAAAAATCCAGGTTGACACTCCAGTGCAGAACTGAGGGAGACGACGCTTGCTTCTATGCACACTCGGAGGCCAAACTCCAAGCCATCGTCAACACCTTCACTGAGGCATACGAAAGCGTGGGCCTTACACTAAACATCCGTAAGACAAAGGTCCTCCACCAACCTGACCCCACCACACAGCACTGCCCCCGCCCCCCCCCCGGTTATCAAAATCCACGGTGAGGCCTTGGACAACGTGAACCATTTTCCATACCTCGGGAGCCTACTGTCAGCAAGGGCAGACATCGATGACAAGGTCCAACACCGCCTTTATTATGTCTGTGATGTACTTATGAATGACTCCACGAGGCAATGTGTTGTACTCAAACTGTAATGACCGTGGTTCTTTATTCATAGCTCCGGAGTGCCCCACCCACATGGTGGCTCCCCTTTTATACAACCGCTGCCACCAGGGCAGGAAACCCCGGTCTCCACCAGTTGCACCCTCTAGTGGTGCCAGCATGTATATGCACAGTGTAAACCTTATTGATAGTACATCAGGTAAAGAAGTCTCCATCTTATGCAACTATACAGTGACTACACAGAGAGTATATCTATAGTCTGCATATATAACAGCCTTCAGTGTGCCAGCGCAGCCTTTGGTCACCTGAGGAAGAGAGTTTTTGAAGGCCAGGACCTCAAATCTGTCACCAAGCTCATGGTCTACAGGGCAGTAGTGATACCCGCTGCCCTACATGGCTCAGAGACGTGGACTATTTCCAGCAGACACCTTAAAGAACTGGAGAAGTACCACCAGCGCTGCCTCCCCAAGATCCTGCGAATCCATTGGAAGGGCAGACGCACTAACATCAGTATTCTCGCTCAGGCCAACATCCTCAGCATTGAAGTATTGACCATGTTCAGTCAGCTCCATTCATCCGCATGCCCGACACAAGACTCCCCAAGCAAGCGCTCGACTCGGAATTCCGACACGGCAAGCGAGCAGAGGAAATGTTTCATGGACACCTTCAAAGCCTTCTTGATAAAGTGCAACATCCCCACTGACACCTGGGAATCCTTGGCCCAAGACCACCCAAAGTGGAGGAAGAGCATCCAGGAGAGCGCTGAGCACCTCGAGTCTCATCGCGGAGAACATGCAGAAAACAAGCACAGACAGTGGAAGGAGCGTGCGGCAACCGAGGCTCCCCACCCACCCTTTCCTTCAACCACTGTCTGCCCCACCTGTGACAGAGACTGTGGGTCCCGCATTGGATAGTTCAGCCACCTGAGAACTCACTTTTAGAATGGAAGCAAGTCAGCCTCGACTTTGAGGGACTGCCTATGATGATCTTGCACGTGCCTAACCTGCGAATTCGCCTCCGTGCCTCCCCTGTGGCTGCCTCACGGGTCTTGGAAGGCTGCTGTGTTCCCTGTGTGCAGATGTCCTTCTAGGATGCCCTCGAGCAGCTTTGGGCCAGGAAGGGCCGGCTGGAGGCTGGTCGACACCCTCCTGGGAAGGTTCAGTCTGGCTTGGCTCGGGCGAGGCCATGCGTGGAGGCACTGACGGAGTGACAAGTCTGGGACCAGGAATGCTGCGAGCTGGAGGGAGCCCATCATCCGTATCCTGGCTCGAGGAGCCTGAATAACTCACCAGAGGCGGCACAATACCATCACCACCAATCTGAGGGAGCTCATGTCGGTGCTGTGGCACCACACCGGAAGCTCCCCCATGGTCCGTGGCAGACCCAGCCACGAAAGCAACACTGAGGTCTCAGGGGACATCCAGCTGAGACTGCATGCGAGCAGCCACAGTCCGAAAGCCACCAGATATGACAGCACTTAGACACTCCGTCGACACTTGCAGAGCCGTGACCATCCTCTCCAAAGCAGCACTGATACGCTTGTTTCCTCGTGCCTGTGCTGCAATGGCAGCTGCTACATCACCCTAAGGGTGAATTTCCCATGGGAATAACACCCCAATTAAGACTGCAAACTTTCAGGTTTGAAGGACTAATAAGACTGGAAAACTTTTTTGTGGTCAAAAAGCTGAATTTGCATCCAATGACCTCCGCAAACTTTGTGGCACTAATCGGGGAAAAAAGGCCTCAACATCACCAGTTTTCTGGCTGCACTGAATTTCGGCCCCACAGTCTTTTGGATGAGGTATTAACTGGAAGCCCCATCTGCCCTCTCAGGTAGATCTAAAAGATCCCATGAGACTATTTCAAAGAAGTGCAGGGGAGTTATCCTCGGTGTCGTGGCCAGTATTTATCCCTCAATCAACATCACAAAAACAGATTATCACATTGCTGTTTGTGAGATCTTGCTGTGTGCAAATTGGTTGCCGCATTACCCACATTACAACAATGACTACACTTCAAAAGTACTTCATTGGCTGTGAAGCGATTTTGGATGTTGTGAAAGGCGTTATAGAAATCCAAGTCTTTCTTTTTTTCTTTTTCATGAATATTTTTTGAAGTGGTCGTTGTTAAGCAGGCTAACATGCCAGAGTTGCTCTGGCTGTTTCTTTTTCTACTGTCACCTGCTTACTGACCACTAGAAATTGCATTCCTGTAGTGTGGCTTAGGTGTTGTCAGCTTTTCAATCATTTGGATGTAGACCTTCGTTAACATGCCATCCAGCAGTTCAGCTTTGAGCTAATCAAAGGCACCCGTTGGTAGTTTTAAATGGCAGTCATGCACGGCATTCAAACTTTTGACCCTGCAAATGAAGAATCCCAAACTACCCAACAACTCACCTCAAAGTCATCAGCTTGTTATCACATTATTATTCATCTTTACAACTGTACTGAACATTGTCCCTGTATCTGTAAGGTGATGGAAAACAGATTTATGCTCTGCAAAGTATGAGGGAAATTCAATGCTCGAAGGCATAATCAATCTCAGAATACATCTTGTGTCTTTGCTTTCTGTATCGGTAGTATAAGCAAAGCTTGCTTATGCAAACCTGATTGTGTCAAAGGTCATGGAGGAAAGTATGCATGCCACTTAGAAACTCAAAGTCAGTTTCCTCCATTTAAATGAAAATCTAAACTAGTTCCATTTGATTCCGATCAAATATGAGTGAATGGATGGATGAATGTCACTTGTTCTTGTAATTGGGATAAACAACATTGCTTCTGGTAGTTCTAATCTGCCAGAGTTACAGAGGGTCACTCTGTTATGTAATTAGTACAAGGTTATTATCTGTGTGAGGTCAGAACCTGCCTGTTACCAGTCTGTCACAATCTATTTGGCCAATATTTCCAGGTAATGATTAGAGCTTTGATTATAGCTTTCCTCTCAAGCCCAACTGGCTGTACGATTACATCAGCTCAAACCCTGTCATGGAGGTCTTTGTATGTCTGTTCTATCTTTCATAGACAGCATATGATACATCATTCAAAATACTAGGTTATAGAAGGCACCAGTATGATAGCAGATCAGGAACTAGCTGTCTCTGAGTCATCAGTCAAAGATTTGCTTGTCCGTACAAATATTCTAGTTGGCAAGTCATTAAACTTTAATCCATGTTATAATGCTGTATTTGGAAAACAGAATTTGCAGTTGACAGAATTCCTAATCGGAAAGATAGTTTTAAAGTCATACAACATTGCTTTCCATTAACTTTATCCCTAACTATTGGGTAAAGATATGCTTCCTGTGGGTGATAATTCAGTGTGAAACACAACAAGGTGTTTCATTTCCTCTACCTGCCACCTGCTAATACGGTTCTGTAAATTCCTATCTCCACTAGCTGTTAACCCATTTCATTAATATGTTCTCCTTGCACAGACAGAAATTTACACAAGCACATTAACCGCTGCACCAAAAAATAACGTATATAAAAATTAAACATGAGGTGAGCCCTTCTCATTGTGTGTTTAAATTTCACAGTGATCAGGAGTGAGGCTGCTGACTGACTTTACCAGTCGTAATCTGGGCAATGTTAATGTCCCCGCAGCCATCTTGGCTGAAATCAGTTAACTCTATACAAACCAGGAATCGGACTTGGGACCTTCCTAATATGAATAGCTCAATATCACAAAGGAAGTACATTTACCCAATGAGCAATCAAGAGGAGCCCGTAACAGTGTTTTTTGTGAATACAAATGAAAGGGTACCCATTTCTAAATTATTTTATAATTCTTGTTCTTATAAACTTTTATGCACTTCAAAAAAAAAATCCCTCCAATTTTTCCCCTTCTCATCCAAAGGCACTAATTCATGTTATGATAATTGTTCTACATACACCAAGATGCCCTCCTGCATATCCCCAAAGTGTGATCCTTGACAGTAAATGTTGTCACACAACCATGGTGGGGAGGGGGTGGGATGTGGGCTTCACATTCAATCCCAATCCTGTCCTCAGCTGACTTCCACACGTATCCATTTTGTAGCAAAGATCACTGGAAGAGTGGAAACTCTGAAAGTTCAGCATTCTGTAGCCAAGTGCTTCTGTGCGCATTTGTAGTGCTCCAGTATTACACAAATTGAGATCAGCTATCTCAGCACTGAATGGAGGATCATACTTCATTCCTTTTGGTCTGTATTCCATAGTTACAATCTCTCGTTACCAACTGAGACATTTGGGGAGTGACATTTATGCATCTGAAGGGATTATCGCCTAGTAAATCATCCCACACCAGCATTAATCTGGTTTGTCCACAGAGGACTAGCACGGTGAGCGACATCATGATGTCATTGCATTACTAATAATGCCTGGCAGCAATCCTGTTTTAAAACTTCCTGTTTAAAATTGGGACCAAGAAACACTGCACAAAAGGCTTGTGCTGTGTTGCCTGCCTACAAGATGCCATAATTCCATCATTTGACAGAGACAGACTTTTCACCAGCAGAGATTTGACCAAAGACTCTTTAATAACTTAGCATCTCCACAATAAGAAAAAGGAAAATAAATATAAAATAAAGCTACTACTTTTGATTGAGCACATTAAAACATTTTAAGGTTTTGTAATGTATGCACCTGTGAGTATGATCACAGGTTTGTGGAGCTGTTGAGAGGGTCGTTCAGCCTGACTGCCTGCCTCTCTTCCGCACCTACATCCGGGCCAGGGTGTCCTCAAAGATGGAGCACGCGGTGTCCACCAGTACGCTCGCGGCCTTCCGCGAGAGGTGGGCACCGGAGGGACTGGAGTGCATTGTCACCCCAGGCAACCAAAATGTAATTTGATTTTATATGTTTTAAAGTTTAATTTGTTTTAATTGCCCGGTTTTTAGTGTCCCCCTCCCCTTTTATAGGGGGCACTTATAAATTATGGTTTTAGAGCCCAAAAAAACCCACAAAAAAACCTACAAAAATACAAAAAAAAAGGGCCTTGGGAAATGTTTGGAGTGTCCCCCAGATTGGGGGGCATGATTTAATGTTTAATATTGTTTACTCCAAAAGAGTTGTGGAGCTGTTGCATTTTGAGTGGCTTAGCCAGTCACATGATGTTCACAAGACTCAATCAAACCCCAGTCAGTTGGGTCTCAGTCATCCACGATGAGGTATGCAGTTGTGAGCACAGTGGATGAACTGGTAATGAGTAGTTTGATTGTTAAACCTTTGTTAATAAACCAACTAATTCTTAATTGCAATGTGTTGCTATGAATTCTTAAGTAGGAACCCAGGAAGCAAATACATTACAGGTATCATTAAGGTCCTTCTGGTTCATTCCTAATTGGAACATTTCCAATATTATCTAGTGTAAGAGCTTAAATGATGGTCCAAGCTGAGGAAAATAAATGATTGGGGTCCCCCGGCAGGATGGCGCGGTCCTGAATAACTCATTTTTAGCATCACTTAGAGCTGTAGCAGCTGAGGGAAGTGAAGTGAGTGTGAAGCCAATCACAAAGCCTCTCCCTGGAGAAAAGAGCAATCTGAGCTCCTAATTCCTTCTCGGAATGCTTTCCGCTCTTTCCTGTTTCATTTTTTTCCTCTTTTATTTTTTTTCTCTCCACAGCACATGGAAAATAACACCACCTGGTCTCTCATCAGCTGCTATGCTAAGACTCGTGATCGGGGCCTCTGGAGTGTTAAAGCTGATATAAAACTATTTCTTTCAGCTATATCCTGGAGGGTTTTTTGTGCTGTCATTTCGGGAGAGCAACCCTCAGCTGTTAGTGTTTGATCAAGAAAACTTAAGATGCAAGATTTTTGTGGAAAAGTGTAATTGCTAAATCCTTTATTTTGTATCGGAAGGGCCTATTGTTTTTGTTACACACAAATATCTCAACAAAGCATTTTAAAAGGATTTCCTTTATTGCATTCAGCTTTTGCAAAAACAAACTATTAAAGAATTGCAAGCATCTTTTTCATAAAGACCATGTGCCTTTAAGCATTGAGTGTAACCAACCATATGCTGAACTCAGAAGCTCAGTTACCACGACAACGCTGTGCCCACCTACACCACCTCAGGGCCTACAATGAGCAGCAGGCAGGTAGTGTTTTGCCACCAAATGTGTTGTATCTAGTGCTGACGGGATAGGGTGGCAGCAGGAGGCCCCCATCTGTGCTCAATCACTGCTTGGCTTAGTTTGATGCATTTTGCAACTGAGATCAAGGAACAAAAAGTTTTTTTTTTAACGCATAGAGCACCATTTCATAATTAATCTTTACACCTGCCAATTCTGGGAAGGTGGAAGTTTTTCACAGTACAAATGCATTCTGGCTGTTGGGAAGTAATTTCCAGATTTTGATTTTTTTTTGTCTAATTTCTGCCGATTTAAAAAAAAAAAATTTATGCTTGAATTCTTATTGAACTGGAACTGCATCTGTTTCATTCAGAATAAAATCACATGATGGGGCGGGAAGAGACTTCCACTAAAGACATTGGCCCAGGAAGTAAATCGTGCCTGAAAACGTGCCGAGAGTGAGGTGCTTGGTGCACTCTCCTGTTCACGTGGTAACATTGTGGGGATCGTAAGATTGAAATTATGGTTCATTGGCTCCCCGGGCTGAGACAATAGCTGAGACTGATATTAATTAAAGACTGATATTGATTAATTGATTATTGGCTGACATTCGACAATATAACCGGTTAAAAGTGGTGTTTACCTCTGCAGAGCACGGTCCAGAACGTGGGGTGATCAAGCCGTTGGCCTGGGAGAACCAGAGTAACTATCTTAGTGTGTCTTCATCCTCTTTTCGTGTTACTGGTTGATAGTTCCCAGCACTCGGTGGTTAGCCAGTCCGCTGCAGCGCTCTTTCGTTCCCCACTTCCTCGCTTACAGTATCTCTCTTTTATAATTTCCAGTGGGTAGTTGTGTATCGTGCCATATATGGATCCTCCTCCTGGCATGAGACACAGTTAGCAGTTGTGGTTGATACAATTAATGTAGATCAATTGATGCTTTATAGAATTAAAATAGGCCAGTTCTGATTGATAGACTTAATGCAGTCAATTGTATCAATCACAATCGCTGGGTCCAAATCCTGGAACTCCCTCCTCAACAGCACTGTGGGAGTACTTTCACCACACGGACTGCAGTGGCTCACCACCATCTCCTCAAGGGCAATTAGGGATGGACAATAAATGCTGGCCTTGCCAGCAACACCCACAAACTGGAACGAATAATAAAAAAGTTCCATCATCTCAGCACTTTAGCTGACAATGCGCAATAAACAATACAAGTCCATCATGCTTTGCACCTGCCATTCTATGCTGATCACAGAGACTTTTGGTTCTTACACCAGGCACCACGTTAAATGTGGGGGCTGGAAATCGAGCATCTCTGATGCCACTTAAAGGCAGTCAGCACTTCTTAAAGAGGAGATGCATTCTGGCTCCAGACAACAGAGAAACTTCCCACATTGAAGAAAGTGGCTGGAAGAAGCCCAGACAGGGCACCTGGGATCTCCATTGTCGCATTGAAGGCCCTGATCTGGCTGGTGGACAAGAGGAGGAAGATCCTGTTCCCCTCCGCAGGGATCAGAACGACTTCCAGGTAACACCTCCGACACCAGTGGAAGAGGTTGCTGAGAAGCTGGCACACAACTCCAAAGCTGAGGCTGCCACTGAAGGAGGGTGAGCCTGCCTGCATACCCTCTCCCTTGTGGGTGAGAACGTGCTGGCCATCAGGGGCAGATTCATGGGCATCGTGAGTGGCATTGCTGGAGGAGATATTGTGCAGGGTTTCTTCACACCTTGTCCTCTTTTTCCCTTTTTACTTCTATCTCACCCTACACACTCTGCAGAACAAACTGCAGCTGCTTTCCCCAGTCACTTCTGTCTCTGCTCTGCCTTCACACTAAAAGGTAATCCTTGTCCCTCTCATTAATTTCAGGTGCTGAAGATGTGGAAATGCCTCTATCACTTCAGGAAGGGGAGGTCAGCCTTCCTGAAGATGCACCATCAATCAATTTGACCCCAGCAAGCACTAGTTCAGAGGCTGGTACTATGTGTACCTTAGAGACCAGACTAGAGGAGGGGTCTCCACATGGTAAAAGACCGGGCACAAATGTGACGGAGCTCAGGCGTGGGTATAGCATGCCAATAGGTGCCAGCTTATTGAGGGCATGATCACATACTAGGTAGCAAGGAAAGCTGATGGGCATATGTTAGGAAAGGCTAGGTGCAATGGGCAGCCTGCCAGCAAGCTTGTGCACAATGTCGCAGAGCATGGAGGAGTCCAGCTCCAACTTGTGTCAAGGCTTCGCACAGAGCACGGAGACAATTCTGTCCACATGGACTGAATGGCCAGCTCTATGAACACCAAAGTGGTGCCCACCATGATGGAGTCTCTACTGAACGCTCTGACAGCTTCTAACACAGCTCAGATGGCTGCCAACTTGGTTCTGGGGGCCACTGTTGACACGGGATTGCGGAGCGTAACATCACTCCTGCGCTCACGCAGAGCTATGGCAGTATTAGGGTGCAGACCTGAGAGAGTGGTCTTGGCTCCATGGGAGAGGCACCTACTGTCCTCTCTCATGATAGCACCATGCCTACTGTCCCACTCCCAATTACGGCAGTGCCTTTGTTCATGCCATAGAGAAGGCAGAGCCAAACTGTCCCGCCTCACGCTTAGATGCTGCAATCTGCAGCCGAGCCCTCAAGCTCCAGAGTTCTCGAGGTTGCCCACTACGACCATCTGAAGACCCGCAATGAAAGATGAGCTGCCTTCTACCTCCAATGCTGTAGCCACTGGTGAAACACCGTAGTAGCACTATGCTAAGTAAACCAGAACAGAAGGCAGGCACTGAGAACTTGCAGAGAGTATTTCTTAAGTATTTCTGTTAACTATTGGATACAAATTGAATTGAGTTGTTGGATAAATGTTATTCAGCTCTGTGGGTGTGCCTTGGTTCCTGAGTCATGAGGCAAATAATGGCACCTATGCCATCTTCGTTAAATGGGAGATGTACGCAGAGCAAGATCCATTTAGAGTGGAGGGCTCAATTATTGTGTGCGTGCCTTATTCGCCAGTGTTAGCATGATCAGACTGATCGCAAAAAAAAAGGCTAAAATTTAGCCTGATGCTGAGATATTAAACTAGATCATTTACTGAATAAATATTACAGCAGTGACTTTATTTGAACTGTGCTGTTCACACTCCAGACTGTTAAGCATTCTGTTATAGTGCTGCATGTTTTCTGAAAACCAACTATAGATCACACATTCTTCATTGATCCTGTGGTCCCTGTGAGTGTGATTCACGCCGTCGTTCTTTTCCAGCACTGCCAGTGAAGGAAACCCCGCCCCTGGATGCCAGGATGTAATGTCAATGAGGTGGCACTTGTACCTCTGGTGGCACAGTGACACTGTCCGGGAGGTGTTTATTCCCCGCACTCCCAGAGACACAGTGCCATCGGCAATGCCACCTTGTTATTCTGGTGACTGGGATGCTGAGTTCTCAGCCTTCACTTTTAGACCATCAGTACAGCTTTCGCATTTCTAGGCTGCACTGAATTTCCCCCAACATCAGCTGAGAAGATCGACAGTGGAAACTTCTGAATAATTTCAATTGAGCAACTCTCCAAAAACGTTGTACAAAACCCCCCCGACAGTGAAAGGATTACTGGCCCATCTGTCAAGATGAATCAAACTCCCTTACAAATCAGATTAAATTCAATGCCTCCACCTGTCAATCAAGGCATTAAGTGTAAAGATGTGATTACACAAAGAGAACTGTATCAAACTCAAACCTGCCATTTTTAATTTTACCAAAGCTGATGAATGGTCAAGATAACAGCCTCAAATATCCTGACGTAATCAGGCTTCAACAAAAGTGGCAAGTTTCAAATCATGGAGAATTAAAACAATTTTTTAAAAATTATTAGTCATTCCTGGGATGTGGGCATCGCTGGCAAGGCCAGCATTTATTGTCCATCCCAAATTATTCTTCAGGAAATAGTGGTGAGTTGTCTTCTTAAAACACTGCAATTCATGTGGTGAAGGAACTCCCACAGTGCTGTTAGATAGGGAGATGCAGGATTTTGACCCAGTGACGATGAAGGAATGGCGATATATTTCCAAGTCAAGATGGTGTGTGACTTGGAAGGAAACGTGGAGGTGATGGTGTTCCCATGCACCAGTTGCCCTTGTCCTTCTAGGTGGTAGAGATCGTGCGTTTGGAAGATACTGTCGAGGAAGCCTTGGCAAGTTCTGCAGTGCATCTTGTAGATGGTACACACTGCAGCCACAGTGCACCGGTGGTGGAGGGAGTGAATGTTTAAGGTGGTGGATGGGATGCTGATTGAGTGGACTGCTTTGTCCTGAATGGTGTTGAACTTCTTGAGTGTTGTTGAAGCTGCACCCATGCAGGCAAGTGGAGAGTATTCCATCACACTCCTGACTTATGCTTTGTAGATGGTAGAAAGGCTTTGGGGAGTCAAGAGATGCGTTACTCGCCACAGAATACCCAGCCTCTGACCTGCTCCTGTTGCCACTATATTTATGTGGCTAGTCCAGTTAAGTTTCTGGTCAATGGTGACCCCAGGATGTTGATGATGGTAATGCCATTGAATGTCAAGGGGAGGCGGTTAGACTCTCTTGTTGGAAATGCTCATTGCCTGGCACTTGTGTGGCAGGAATGTTACTTGCCACTATTAGCCCAAGCCTGAATGTTGTCCAGGTCTTGCTGCATGCGGGCATGGACTGCTTCTTTACCTGAGGAGTTGCGAATGGAACTGAACATTGTACAGGTATAAATAGGAATACTGTCAAACTACTTATACACTTAATGCTGACTTTGATAATTAAACTAAAAGTCTACCTTAGAAAGTGTAGACTTTTTATTAATAAGGGAGCAAAAGTATCGTATATCAATATACAAAGGTGCATTATAGATTTAAAGTAGTTGGTAGAAGGATTAGAGGGGAGATGAGGAAAAATGTCTTCACCCAGAGGGTGGTGGTCTGGAACTCACTGCCTGAAAGCGTGGTAGAGGCAGAAAACCCTCATCACTTTTAAAAAGCACTTGGATGTGCATTTAAAGAACTGTCATCTACAGGGCTACAGACCTAGTGCTGGAAGGTGGGATTAGGCTGGGTAGCTCTTTTTCGGCCAGCACCGACACGATGGGCCGAATGGCCTCTTTCTGTGTTGTAATTTTTCTATGATTCTATGATAAAGAACAGATCAGTTCCACTGAATAATCGTGGATATCTTCAACAGCAGAAATTAATATCCTATAACTATGGGTCTGTTTGGGTGGTTGGGGCTTACCAGAATGAGGCCAGGAGCTTCGAGACAGCTTGCCGACCAGGGAGGGTGGGAAACTGGCCAGCTCCTGATCCTCCTGACCCCACAAAAATGAAAGAACATTTTATTTTGTCTGTAGTGGAGTGTCCTATTATGATCCCCTTAAGAAATTCTAATTAGGGCACTCCACCACAGGGGCCAATGGGCAGGGCTCATGTGGCTCTCTGCCTGCACATGCCCTCTACACTTTCTACACAGAAATCACATCAGGGTTGTACAACAGGCACAGGACACTGATTTAAATAACTGAACAAAGTGCGCACTTGTTTTGGGCAGGAGTGCTGGACACCCATTCCGAGGGTCGCTCTCGAGTCAGGCAAGACTTGGGCACCCAGTGGGCGGGCCTTTTATTCCTCAAATTACGTTGGTCTACCACTCGATTTTCCAGCGTAAATGAGGCAGTCGACATATGAAAACATTGGCCCCTATACGAGAATACTCAATGCATCAAAACTTTCCTCTCTACCCTATTGCTCTAGCCCTGAGATTCCACAGCGGTTCACCCAGTCTACCGCCGTAACTTCAGTGGGAGACTGGCAGAATTCCCTCACCCTCGACCCCCACCTTCCCCGAGGTACGGCAGGAGATCAGGAAACCCCCCATAGAAATCTCAGGGCCTCTATCTTGCAGCCTAATTACTACAACCCTTGAGTCTATGAACATCTTGCTGGAACAAATATTTTCACTTGTTTCAGCAGAGGCTCCAGTATGGAAAAACTCAAATCAAATGTTGATCAAAACTGAACGTGTTGTTCTGCACTCTAAACCCTTTCTTTCCAAGGACAACAGGACTGTGGGACATCCTATCTTCCTCAGTCCATCCTTCATCCCACAATCTACAGGCTGTTAAAATAAATTTGCCACCACCATACCGCATCATCTCTCCTAATCTTTTTAGCCTTGGTATTGTCCTGCACCATGTGCCTTGTTTCTTTATCTGGGTTTCTCAATAGCTAAATACAGTTTAAAAATAAATTGCTTTTCCAGTGATAGATGAGCTACATTTTACTGCAAGGTCTTACATGCATAGTATGTAATATTAATCTAAAACCATTTTTCTTTTCCCATCAGCTTGCAAACCTGGGTTCTACAAAGCCTTTGCTGGAAATGTTAAATGTGCCAAGTGCCCCCCTCACAGCCATGCTCAAGAAGAAGGTTCTGTGCACTGTGACTGTGAGAGGAATTACTTCAGGGCAGTCAAAGATCCGGTGTCCATGGCCTGCACTAGTGAGTACTACTCTTTCTCTCTGGTTTTGTTTCTCTGTAGCATTATCTTTCCCAGTACTTTCTGGCAGTGATCATACAGGAATAGCAATCAGTTTTAGCAATATTCCAGCCTCACTGTGATATTGAAATCAATGCTTGCATTGTATTTCCTGGATGAGAGACTTTTTTTATAGCATTTTGATCATTAGCTTCAAGAAGCATATTACAGGGTTATGGATCTTTATAATCTGGAAGTTAAGTTTCCACATAAACCTTGGTGATAGTGGACAGTAAAAGAAAGACCTTTAATTATATAGTGCTTTATCATGTCTCACAAATATCGCAAAGCACTTCATAGAATCATAGAAGTTTACAGCACAGAAAGAAGCCATTTATCCCATTGTGTTTGTATTAGCTGTTTGTTGAGGTAATCCACAACTAATCCCACTGCTCTTCCCTCTCTTTCTATAATCCTGTATCTTCCTCTGCTTCAAGTAGTTATCTAGTTTTCTATTAAAAAATGCAATGGTCTCTTCCTCAGCCACTCCCTGTGACAAATTATCCATGCTCCAACACTCCTAACTACACTCCATACTTTGTTATTGCAATTTTAACTTGATGACCCTTTGTCACGGACTCCACAGCCAGAGGAAATAGCTCCTCCCTGTGCACCCGGTCAAAACTCTCCTGGTTCTAAAAACCCCTGTTTAATAGCCTCAGCCTTCTCTGCTCCAGTGGAAATAGACCAATATCTCAAGTTTCTCCTCTGATGAAATTGAGATCTTGCCACTCTGTTGGGCTTGGAGCTTGGACTGTCACAATCCAGTCCCAGTGGATATGGCCCACCATTGAAAATGATTTGTGACACAATTCGGCACTCAATTGGAAAACTTCAGGTTGCATGAATGGCTGGTGTGAAATACTTGCAACAGAACAGTAAGTGGTGCTCTTCTCAGATTGGAGTAGTATAAAGACAGCTTTACTGTTGATGTGGTGTATGCTACACCTGACCTTGGAAAGCTAGATGCTTCCATTGAGTGACAAAAATGAACAAGTGTTCCACTCCCCATTTCTCACTCTGATCCAGCACCTGGATTCACTCCGAGCACCAACCCTCTCCATCAAGATAATCCAACTCTTTAAAACAGGGTCTGTACTACCCATAATAAAATAAACATGAACACTGGCATATTGCGCTGCTGATGAAATTTGATTGCCGCATATAGCCAGTCATTATGGCCCCATTAACTTTACAGATTTTTAACAGCAGTATACAAAGTCTGTAATGGAATTCTATGAAGTCTGTTCTGCTAAATGGAGAAGGAAAGTCTATAGGGTGCATTACTTGTTGAAATGACTCCCCATTTTATAGTCGTCAATAGGCTGAGCCGAACAGTTTGCAATTTTAGTACAAATGTCGTTCCTTACTGGCACGGAGAATCTCGAATAGGGTCTTACTTCTGATGGCATAATTGACTGGGAGCATTGCGGAGGGACTCAGACCCGCCCAAGAATCTCTCTGGTGTGCCCTACCCTGGGAAACCGACATGACAGGCTGGGAAATCTACCATCCAAAGAAAGAAAAATATCTTGGAATGTGTTCCAAGGCAATAACACACCGATAAACCCATCAAACTTTATTTATGAATTAGTTTGTATAACAAAAGGTCATGACCAAAGACAACTGTAACATGACAGATGTCTCATTAATTGAACCCTGTTGGTTGCAATGGATTATGATGTAAATTGAATTCTTCAATGTGTTACTGTTTTGTAGCAGACTGTACATTTCATTCTATCTGTTATCATGCATATTAACCTAAACATAACACTTTAGTACCTAATACTTCACATCTTGTTATATTTAGCCAATGTCATATTTTACATCTCTCTTAAAAACTCTTTATTGCCTGCCCTGCTGTCAAAATGGGTGTTTCATCTATTAGCACAACAAGTGCTGTGATTAGCTTTTTTTGAATGCAGCCCATTAGTGCAATGTATCATCAGAGTCTGGCTGTAATGGAGGTAGGCTTCAGATGCAATAAATGGCACTGTGATTGTAAGCAACATTATGAAAGTAAAATAATTTACAGACAAGTGAGTCAAGTGATTTGGGGCAGTACAACATTGCATGACAAACTCTGTGAATTTCTGCACTAACCACATGTATGGCAATTTTGTACAAAATGACCCCAAAGCAGTGAAATTGCTGATTTATAAGTGGATCTGAGCAATAACAAATACATTTGTTCTACTGGTGATTGTTGAAACTTGCATTAGTGCATAGGTTTGAGTGAATCCTCCATCCTGACATTATTAGGAGTTCAGTTAAATTTATGGAAGCTGGGTCATTGAATAAATTTAAGACAGAGATAGACAGTTTCTTAACCGATAAGGGAATAAGGGGTTATGGGGAGCAAGCAGGGAAGTGGACCTGAGTCCATGATCGGATCAGCCATGATCGTATTAAATAGCGGAGCAGGCTCGAGGGGCCAAATGGCCTACTCCTGTTCCTATTTCTTATGTTCTTATGTTACTGGCTATCAGATCATCTTTTCTTCTTCTATATCGGATGTTTCTGGTCTTGTTATCTAATGAACAGTTAGGATAGGTGCGTGGTGGCATTGAACACTAAAGTCTAGTGTCGCAGAGCAAGGACTGATGCTGGTTTGAATCGTGCCACACTCCTGTTTCCAAGCTGAACTGCACCGGGAGCTAAGGTTGCAGGGGAAGAACATTGGAGAAGAGAATCAGAGAGCTCAATTTTCCCCAGTATTTGTGCCGTTTTTTTTTAGAACAGGCTGCTTTTTCTGGCCTAACTTAAAAATACCCAGTTTCCCCAATCAATTTGCACCAGCGTAACTCAGTTAGTTACGAATTTTTTAAGTCAGTTTTTTTTTAGCCAAAGGGGGCGTAACCAGCCACCTACGCCACTTCTGGCCATTTAGGGAAGTTTGGCCAGCTGAGAGTTACTCCAGTACTGATTAGGCCAGTATATGTGGCCTGTCCTGAAAAACCTTCCCTAGAGTTAAGGAAATCGGCACAGGTAAGGAAAGCAGTGCAGCAGATACCCAGACACACTAAAAGAATTGAAAAACACATAGCAGTAACTTACCTCCAACCCCGCCCGAAGGCTGTCTGGTCCCAGGTTCACACACACAGTCCGGTCCCATTCTCAGTCCCCGGTTTACACACACAGGAAGGCTATCCAGTCCCATTCTTGGTCCCCACTTCATACACACAGGAAGGCTGTCCGGTCTGGTCCCATTTTCAAGAGAGAGCGAGAGAGAAATCGCGACCGAGAATGGGACCAGACCGGACAGCCTTTGGGCGGGGTTGGAGGTAAGGTGGTGCTATGTGTTTTTCAGTTCTTTTAATGTGTTGCGAGGTGGCTGCATGCTTCACTTTGCAGCCTCAGCTCGCATTATGTCCCTGGTTACTATGGCAGTCCAATCTTTTTGGCGCAGATCAAGGCTCCATCCCCCTCGGGTTAGGCCACGCCAAAATGAAGAGATCCAACAGGGAAACTTACAACACTTTTTTTTGGCGTACTTGGTCCCCAAAAAATCTGGCGTAACTCTTCAAGTATGCCAAAGAAATGCTTTGGGGAAAATTGAGCCCATAGTGAGGGAGTCCTTGACAACTCCTGACAGTCAGCAATAGGGGAGCATTGACAGGGTTTTGAGTGCAAACCATGCACCCACCGTGCAGGCAGCAAGCTGGGGAATTGAAGAAAAGAGTTAAAAAAATACAAAAAGATGAAACTTACCTGATGTCTTTGATAAAAGTGAAAAAAAGATGTCGGGTGGAATTTTACACCATGTTCATATAGTCGGTTGAGGGCATTATTTTTTTGTTTAATAATCTTATTTTTCAGATTTTATATTGTGATAAAACATGTTTCAATTCACCGTATGTACTATTGGTATGGAAAATTTAAGACGTTCACATCGACTTTCTTCATTTTTTACCAAGGTGGTAACCCCCTTCAAGCCCTTTTAATACAGCAGATTGAGGACTTTCATGCAAATATGTTGAGGCATCCATTTCTAATATCACACAGCATAGTTTCAACTGCTAAGATATAATTACTATACAAGGTAAAATGGGAAACACTCTGTGGAGTGCTTCAGGTAAACTCTTAAGCATCGGAAATGCAAGACGATCGTGCTGCCTACTTGTTAGCTAATTGAATTTACCAATCCCAAACTGCATGTAGACAAAGTATAAAATCTCTAAGTATGGCAGTGCATAGCCAGCAATGATATCACTTGATGGAACTGAGGAAAAATGTGGCAGCTTTGTACCCATGCTTGTAGGGAAACCGATCCCAGATCTGACTTGTCACACATCAAAGTAAACTAAGCACAGAGGCGTTATCGGATAACTGTTTATTATCTCGCCTTGCAAATATAATAGAAATAAGAAATATTAGTTAAAAAAAAAATTCAATAAAGCGTCTGCGTATTTCACAATTCTGTGGGTTAAACATAGATCTATTGGTCTTCTGATAATTAACAACTCAGTGGAGAAGGATTAATAGTTCATTTCACTTTTAAATGAAATGAGAGTATGAATCCCTATCGCGTGTCATATTTTCTTCTGTTAATAAAGTCAGACATTAGTTACATTTTTTTAGCAAGGGCTGAGGGCTCAAAGGATTAAGCTGAAATTATGTTAAGCCAAATTTAATTAAAATATTATTGCGGTTTGAAGAGTTACGTGGTCATACAGGTCCCCTTCCTACCCCGTCCTGCTTCCAAGCTTAAAACAAAATGGGTTTGTTGTAAAACAATAAATTGCAATGGCCGAGCTGCAGTAACACTTCTTCTGCCTTTTTTATCCACTTGCCCCCTTTGGTCACAGGGCCTCCTTCCATCCCGAGGAATGTGTTTTCCAATATCAACGAGACCTCGGTCATTTTGGACTGGAGCTGGCCGATCGACGCGGGAGGCCGCAAAGACGTCACCTTCAGCGTGGTCTGTAAGAAGTGTGCCGGCGGTCCGAGGCAGTGCGAGCCGTGCCTGAGCAACGTCCACTTTGTGCCCCGGCAGACGGGTCTGGCCAACACCACGGTGACTGTGGTCGACCTGCTGGCGCACACCAACTACACCTTTGAGATTGAGGCCATGAACGGGGTGTCCGGAATGAGCGCGGTGCCGCGGCAGTTTGCTGCCGTCTCCATCACCACCAATCAGGCGGGTAAGTCACTGGGTTTGCTCCGTATTTGAAGACACAAAAGGAATCAAAAGGACCAAATGATGAAGGGGATCCGACTGAGGAAATAAGGACAAACTGTTTCCCCGGCAAGTGAAGATAATTGGCAAAAGGACAAGGGGGGAGATGAAGAGAATTTTCTTTATGCAGCGTGTTGTTATGATCTAAAATACACAGCCTGAAAGGGTGGTGAAAGCAGATTCAATAGTAACTTTCAAAAGGGAATTGGATATTTACTTAAAAAGGAAATATTTGCAAGGCTATGGGGAAAGATCAGGGGGAGCGGGCCTAATTGACAGCTCTTTCAGAGGGCCGGCACAGACACAATGGGCCAAATGGCCTCCTTCTGTAATGTTTCATTCTATGAACTTGGTCTGTAGATTTTGGCTGATTTTACAAATGTTTTACTTTAAATAGAGTGTGTTGATGATGCTATTGGGTACTGACTCAGAAAGGCTTCTGAACCCAATGAATGTGAGGGAACTTTATGATGCCCTTGTTATCTTGCACCTTTAGGGCCGGTACCAGCCCCGCAATATCAATAATGCCCATGCCATGTGACAAAATGCAATGTAATTCTGTTGGTACTGACCCAATCTCAGTGAGGCCTGCTCCATAAAGCATAGGGAAGCGTGCGAGGGGAACGCAATTGTGAATACATTTACTTTTCAGGCAAAACAATTGGAGGGCTTGGATTGTTCTTATTCTAAGCCTGATGATACCAGTTTGTCTCTTAAACCTAATCTAAAAGAAAAAATGTAGGACGTACAACGAGGTAGCTATCTGCATTCAAGTTACAGGGTCACTATGGTTTGAAGGGTGAAAGGATGCCACCAGACAGCTGTTGTGTGTGCATTCATCAAATTACTGGCTACACCCATGACCCCCTCCTTTCTTCATGCTGACTGTAATATAGATGTCACAATCCTCATGTATTTACTGATTTGTCTTCACAATTAACCCTGCGACTTGTGCTACCATTTAGTTTCCTTCTGGTTGAACTGCGCTGCCTGACATGCTGTACATAGCATTTTATAGGATGGTATGTATGTGTTTGAGTGAAAATATGCAGAGCTGTATCATTCCCACCCAATGCTACTCAGCCCTCTCCGCTAGCCTAATACTGTGTTGGTAACGCAAGTATAATGAAGATATTAAGGCAGTTGCTCTTGAATCGGCCACTGGTTTCTGACGGTATTTGTATTGACATTAATTCTAGTCTGTAACAATTAGCCTCAGTAACATATTGAAGTCAGCACTCCAGTTATATCATTGGCATTCATTGAATTAAAAAAATAGATACAGATGGAACAAAACAAAGGAATATTAATATTAATCATAAACACTAACCCATAGTTGCTACCTCTCAGTGGCTTAGTGATACTTGTTCTGGTTTCCAGCTTTAAAAGAAATAAACAAAAAATAATGAAATGCAAAAGAGTGTCAGAAACAGGACACTCACCATCTCCACTGAAGAATACTTTCTATTTACTTTACTTTTTAGTATCTGTTCTCAATCTTTTCTCCTGTAGATGGTTTTCTATGTTGGGTAACGAGTACCTCATCCAACTGCTGATTCTTCTGCTGTTAGCCTAATCTCTGAGCTGTGATGCCACCAAACATGAGCAGTGTCACAGCAGGAGTCACTGGACAATAATCATGAGTGGGAACCCTGGCTAACTCCTTCCCTCTTCTCCCAGGAGCACCAAGACTTAATTGTAGTACTCCCAACTGTTGCCTCGACTGAGGTCAGCTGAAATCATAGGCAGGGGATCAGACTTGGAATCCCCCTTGTCTGTATTGCTCAGTACCATAATTGGATGGCTCACTTATCCACTAAGCAACTGTGGAGCACAAAAAGATGTTTCGGTATCCACTCATGTCGTCACTTGTAACACTGGTGTTTTCAGTTATTAAAGCTAGCTTCAATTATGGAATAAGAACAAAAAGAATATTTTCACAGGCATATATTAAGTCATCTCTGTTTATTGAACACATACATGATTTATGCTTTCTATTGTATCATCTTTTATCAATTTAACATAAATATAGGTTTGCACAAATGCAAAGAACAGATGAGTTTATTGTTTTTAATCACTTAAAGTGCTTGTACTAAAAGACTGATATAAAAGCAGCAATTGTTTAACTTGGATAGGTCTCCAGTGTTGGCTGGATGCCCCTGATCCGTATCTTTCTTCATGGAAAAATGTAGGGAATTGAAATGCACTGTATCCTGTGCCTTTACATTTGTGGGATACAAATATAACTGGCAGTGTTTGTGCTCAGTACAATAATTCCTACAAAATACATTGACAAGTATAGTCTAAAATGATGCATAATATATGCTAAGCAGTACACAGAGTGAATAACGGGTTACTGGGTGTGATTACAAGCCAGGGACTGAATGAATTGGGGGGGTGATCTACATGTCACAACCATCCTGCCTATGCTCAGAAATGAAGGAAGCTATCTTCAGCAAAACATTAAAGGGCTCCTCAGTTGCAAATGAAGGTTAAGGAGATAATTTTATGGCAGTCGCTTGTATGTTTGAGCCTGATACGTTTCCAGATTTAAAGTATTTGCTGCTGTAGGTCCTGCACATGAGATGCTCACTGCTCTAAAGTGCTGCGTATTTCCATTCCTGACGCTTATTCCCCTCACCTTTAAGGTGCCGCTGCAGTCCCTTTGCATTTGGTTGTCCCAATTTCCCACCTCTGGATCATCGAGCTATCGGGGAGAGAGTTTTATATTGGCAGCTCACCAATAACCTATAATGAGGACCCGCACCAAATTAGATCGGGTCCCATGCTGATTTGTACGGGCAGCCACCGAGTACACCCTGTCTAGTGCCCATCTGAATTCGCTGAAATCGAAATTGCTCCCAATGGGTTCAGATTTTTTTTTTTTTTTTTTTATTTGTTGCCAATCTTTCCAATTCTTTGTCAAATCACAAACGCCAGAGGTCACCTTGCACACATCAAGGATCACTCTGCGCCAATGCTCTTAGCCAAAAGGCCTAGAGCCACTGCACCGTTCCTGGAAGTACTGCAATACCAGGTTCGTGCCATGGAGGTGGATGGGTCAGGCCCCCCACACACCTCCGTGGAGGTGGATGGGTCAAGCCACCCCACCCACCTCCTATTGGGTTCAGATGGATCCATAAATCGCAAGAGCGAATCATGAATGATTTATAAACTTTGCCTAAACCTTGAGATTCAGTTATTGTGAAATCACCTCAGAGCAAGGTACAGATTATGAGGGGGCTTGACAAGGTGGATGCAGAGAGGACGTTTTCACAGATGGGGGAGTCTAGAGCTAGGGGGCATGATCTTAGAAATTAGATGAGAGATGAGGAGAAATTTCTTCTCTCAGAGGGTTGTAAATCTGTGCCTCAGAGAACTGTGGAAGCTGGGACATTGAATAAATTTAAGACAGAAATAGACAGTTTCTTAAACGATATGGGGATAAGGAGTTATGGGGAACGGGCGGGGAAGTGGAGCTGAGTCCATGATCAGATCAGCCATGATCTTATTGAATAGCGGAGCAGGCTCGAAGGGCCGGATGGCCTACTCCTGTTCCTATTTCTTATGTTCTTATGTTTAGATGGTATTATTCCGACCGTTTAGTTGTTATCCATCGCTGGTTATCTCCATGAACTCCGACTGTCTTCATGCTCCATGGCTGCTGTTGCACAATGATACTAAAAGGTGGACAATTGTGATATTGTTTATGCAAGTTTATCAAGATAATTTGCAGTCAATAATTGTTAAATTCTGCAGCTAGATTACATTATGTTATTCAAGGTCCATTTTCTCAAGAGATTTCCCATGAGCGCTCAAGAATTCTCAGCACGGGGCCCCTTTGATTGTTGCGGCCATGGTCCGCTCAGAGGCACAGGTTTACATCTCAGTCAAGGTAACAGTATATGATTGGGAAATGTCTGATGAAGTGTTAACTTCAAGCAATAATGGAATTTTATACTAATGGCAGAATTAGCCATTTTGAGGCCCATCAAATTAATATTTCATTCATGTTAAAACTAGAAATGATCATTTGAACACAGAAATTAACATTTAGCCAATGACATTACCTCCTTGTTCCTGAAGTAGTTGGTGAGTGTCTGATTTTGATTGAAGGACATACAATGCTGGAAAAAGGGGCAAATGCTATATATAAAGGTTATCATTTTTCACCAAGTCCACAGCCCAAACAGCAGAGTATAGAGTGGGATCTTGGGCTGTGTTCAGATGATGTATTTGCTGATGATGATAATTCATTGAGATCCAGATTAGCCTGAATAATGAACGTCTCTACATCAAGTAAGTGAGGAGAAAAATCAGACTTCCACTCTAATAACAGACTTTTGACAAGAAGGTTTGAAAGAAGGATATAACTTGCATTTGTAAAGTACCTTTCACAACCTCAATTGATCTCAAAGCATTTCACAGCCAATGAAGTACTTTTGAAGTATAGTCACTGTTGTGATATAGACAAGCACACACAGAACGGTCCCACTGACAACAATAAGATAAATGGCCAGATAAACTGTTTTAGTGATGTTAGTTGAGGCCTCAGTGTTGACCAGAACTTCGAGAGAACTCCCCTGCATATCTTTGAAATAGTGCCATGGGATCTTTTACGTCTAGCTGAAAAGGCCTCAGTTTAACGTCTCATCTGAAAGATGGCACCTCTGACCGTCCGGCACTCCTTCAGCGCTGCACTTAAGGGTCAACCTAGATTATGAGCTCAAGTCCTGGTGGGAGGCTGTATGCTCTGTGTGCAGTAGGTGCAGCAAAACTGTAAACGTGTTTATAAAGAACAGGTTCACAATTATATGAGAGTCAGGGAGATCTTGACTGTGTGGGACAGTGACTAGAAGGTGCAACCATCATATAAACAAGAAACATGGGAAAATTAGACAATACTAAAATAACATTTCGAACTGAAAATCAAAATATCTTTAGGGCATGGTTAATTAGCGATAATAGGCATACAATGGTACAACAGGTTATAATTGGGGAGAGGCACAGTGATTGACAGGTAAGACGATAGGTCTCCTCTTCAATCAGGCTTAATATCTTCAGTTACCAGCTGCTGCATTCCTAGTTGTCCATTATTGTTTAGATGATTGGCAGCAGAACAGGGTGCTCCACAGTTGATTTATAGAAGTGTTTAAGGAGGCAGAGATCCAATTAGTTCCCACCCAGATATTGTGTTGAAGTTTTGGCACAAGGGTAGCAATGGATTATGAGTCACAAAATTCACAGGTCATCACTAAACCTCTTAAATAATTACCAGTTCCAGAGGAAATAATGGGATCAGTACTGACTGTTTTAGTATATTTCATATTTTTGCTACTCCAGATATTTTGATAGGAGCGAAGATATATTTGAATAGCACCAGTCTATATGAAAGAGTACTGACAAGAAAATTGTTGGATGGTCACCATGAGATCAATAACAAATTATATCACATTAGTAGAAACGTGTAATGTTCTGTGATCATATGCCCCTAGAATAAGTGGTACAGACCATCACAGCGCACTTGTACTTGTGATTTTTGTGAGTTATGGTTTTGCAAACTCTTAAAACAGCTGCTATATACTGCCAGGTAGCCAAAACCATCCTGCTACTTTCTAACATACAGTGAGATAAAACCAAGGGGTGGCATTCCCCCTGTTGACAATTTTACTGACGAAGTTGATGTAAATTTAAGACAGAATGTCTTTTTTTGTATTCATACCAACATTTTTGCTGGATTCATACTGCCTCCATAAACTTATATTGAGCAGATAAAAATAACACTGTATTGGGGATTTAATATCTCTCAGGGCTCAGATGAAATTTTGCTTAGACCTTTATGCTTTATAATACCACTTGAACCCCTCGATTTGTTGTTGCCTTGTAACACACACCACCTTGTGGGTTATCGTAGAGGGTTGTGTTCATATTCAGTCTGACAATTTTTAATATTTTATTCTTTTTTAATGCCCCATATGGGATTGTTACTGTTGCAATGTTCTGAAATGATTTTTCTTAACAATCGGTTCCAATCGAAGACAAATTTTTTGAAAGCAAATATCGAATGACATTGATTCTGGTGACTGCGGGAAAATTTGTGCTGAGATGCTAACAGAAAAGCCTAGAGTATATTGTTGGTCTCAGGCACATTGCAGCAACCTTGGTCAAATTGGTATTGCTACTTCTTGGGTCCAATTTTCTAGCTGGCCTTTCATATCAGTATATGACACTCCTGCAGAGTATCTAAGAGTTTGATCATGAACACTCTGCACGCAAATGAGGGCACTAACATTAAGTGCTCGATTGTTTAAATTTTGGGCAAAACTCCTGGCCAGCATTAATTCTGTCCATTCAAAATGGATATTTGAAGCAAGATGATTCGTGCAAGGGGAACATAGAGGATGAATTTGGACTTGGGCGTGAATGCAAAACAGGTTAAATCGCGTTTGCGACCCATTATACAATACACCCAAGTTCAGTTCTGTTGAAGTCAGTAATGATGGAATTGGACCCAAGAGGTAGCAATACCACTTTGACCAATGTTGCTGCGACGTGTATGGGACCAAAAATAAAGGAATTTGCTTTGAGAGCCCCATCAAAACCAGTTTTGATTGCTTTAAGTGGTAGAAAACAAAATAAGCCATACCAGCAAGACCAGCTAGCACCAGCGCCAGAATGCCCGCACCATCAACCATATTTACAGGTCTTGGCACACACGTACCTGGCAGTGACAGGGAACCCAAACTCCAAAGGCTTCAAGTCAACACCGCGGCAATTGCAGAACTGTGCGCTCAACTATAAGGATATTTACAGAGCACCTCCGCTATATGGACCGCTTCCCTCCACTACTATAGAAACATAGAAACATAGAAAATAGGTGCAGGAGTAGGCCATTCGGCCCTTCTAGCCTGCACCGCCATTCAATGGCTGAACATGCAACTTCAGTACCCCATTCCTGCTTTCTCGCCATACCCCTTGATCCCCCTAGTAGTAAGGACTTCATCTAACTTATTTTTGAATATATTTAGTGAACTTTCTGTGGTAGAGAATTCCACAGGTTCACCACTCTCTGGGTGAAGAAGTTTCTCCTCATCTCGGTCCTAAATGGCTTGCCCCTTATCCTATTGCTCCACCTCTTTCAAGGCTCGTTTATGGATCTACTGCAAATTGTCAGACTGCTTGACCGACATTCAGTGCTAGATGAGCAAAAATTTCCTCCAAATAAATATTAGGAAGACCCGCCACAGACTCCGTTCCCTAGCCACTGACTGTATCCCTCTCCCTGGCAACTGTTTGAGGCTGAACCAGACTTTGCAATCTTGGTATCGTATTTGATCCAGAAACAAGCTTCTGACCACTTATCCACAGCATCACTAAGACTGCCTACTTAATATTGCCCGACTCCACTCTTGCCTCAGCTCATCTGCTGCTGAAGCCCTCACCCATGCTTTTGTTACCTCTAGACTTGACTAATCCAATGCACTCCTGCTCGGACTCCCATTTTCCATAAGCTTAAGATCATCCAAAACTCTGCTGTCTGTATCCCAACTTGTGCCAAGTCCCGTTCACCAATCACCCCTTGTGCTCACTGACCTACATTGGCTCGCAGTTGAGCAACACCTCAAATTTGAAATTCTCATCCTTGTTTACAAATCCCTCCATGGCCTCACCCCTCCCTATAATCTGTTACGTCCTCCAGTCCTACAACCCTCAAAGATATCTGCGCTCCTCCAATTCTGGCCTCTTGCGTATCCCTGATTTTAATTGCTCCACCATTGGCAGCCGTGCCTTCAGCTGCCGAGGAGTTAAGTTTTGGAATTCCCTCCCTAAACCTCTCCACCTCTGTACCTCTATTTCCTCCTTTAAGATGATCCTTAAAACCTACCTTTCTGCTCTAATATCTCCTAACGTGGTTTGGTGTCAAATTTTGTTTAATAATGCTCCTGTGGAGTGCCTTGGGATGCTACATAAATGCAAGTTGTTGTTGTTGTAGCCAATTAGCTGCCTGCAGATGCATTAACCAAGTGGCTCATTATTTGTTCAGCAGGGCTACCATTCCATCTCCTTTCACATTGAGTATCAGCAGTGACATAACATGGCTGCCCAACTTCTGATGTATATTGTGTGGCTATGGTGTGTTACAAGGATTTGTTATGTGAAGACTTCAGTTCGACAGCAGTTCCTTTTGTAAATACTATCCTGCATTGTGCAATTCTATATATTGTGCATGCATGGCAAGTATTGACAGGGACGTAAAGCTTTGGAGGAATGAGCAGGACAAGGATAATAGATTTTGAGGGCACACTTTGCGGCATCATACCCAGGGCTAGATACTTCATGCAGGATTCTACTGGGTAGCATTAAGTTGGCACCTGAGATCTGCCACCTACTTTCACAGTTGATACAGGTCGACATGGTGTCGCAGAGAGCGTATGCCTGCCAGCTATTCCTTGGCAGGTGTTCTGGAGGACACTTCTCTGTGGCAGCTGCTCTTGGATGCCAAGGAGGGAAACTCTGCTATTTGTCTTATTGACTGTATCAGCATTTCAAGGCTGCCACCCGCTAAATAGCTGGAGTCCTTTCAGGAACTTACCATTGGTGAGCAATAGTGTGCATCTTTAAACCCCTTCCCTTCAGCTCTGAAATATCTGAAATCGAAACATCAATCATGTGCGTCATTGATTCTAATTGCAAAATGTTTCTATCATTTCTTTAATCAATGTATTTTATTTGTAGCTCGTCAGGGTAAACTTTACATAACAGTTTTACTGCAGCTTGCTCGCTACTGACTTTGCAGCCAATTAGGGTTCTTTTTGAGGGAATTTTCCCATCTCATAAATTTTGCAGATGCAAAATGCAATTTTATTTTGTAAAGTAATTGAAAAATGTTGAGCATCATTACAATACAAAATTCACTTGGTTTGTAACCTTGTGATTTTTCACTCTGGTTAAAAAAATAAATTGCTCAATCACCTTCCTTGCCAGTGCACTCTTTTTGCAACTGTACATAACTGTATATAACTGTACATATCCCCCCCCACCCCATCACTTACTTCTCAGATAGTAATTGTTGATAGGAACAACATTTTGACTTATGTAAGCTGTCCCTTGCACTGCACATACATCCCACAGAGTCACTGTAATGTTTCATTTTTCCACCCTGCATCCATTCCTTATTAACGTTGTAATCCAAGTACCTAATGGTAGTTTTCAATGCTGCATCCATATATTCCCATGGCTGGATAAAAATCTTATTAGTTTCCTTTCCCAAGCACTTCTTTGCGTTTCTAATTTTGCATAATAATCTTCCACTTTAGTATGAAGGGGAGAAGAAAAAGTGACCACTTTAAATGTCTCAGCCCTTTAAGAGCCCATGCCAATGTAGGAAACCCCACCTCTCAGTGTCTGAGCTTGCTGCACTCGGCCGATGAACAAGTGGAGATTGCATCGAATGCACAATGATGCCTGGACCCGGGAGGTTCGGCAGGATTCACCATGCAGAAGCAGTCAGTCCACATGGCCAGCTGTACCCACATCAGGGGTGCATTCACTGGGAAATCCACTCTTCTGTGTTTGGATTACCACATCTAAGAGGAGCACGTTGTCTCTGAAGCACAGGCAAGCAAAGGCAAAGGAATTTGTCATTTTTAAAATTTATTAATTCATGCGATGTGGGCGTCGCTGGCAAGGCTGGCATTTATTGCCCATTCCTAATTTCTCTTGAGGAGGTGCTGGTGAGCCGCCTTCTTGAACTGCTGCAGTCCCTGTGGTATAGGTACTCCTATATGTAGAGACCTTTTTAAAATAGACTTACTAATTGCTGCTGATGAATTCCCAGATTTTTCTAGGTTGCTGGATTGATGACAACAGATTTCTGCCCATTCTCACCTTCAAAAAAAACCCTCGGCTTTTCCCTGCTCCCAGTCAAGCATGAGATGAGTGTGACATCATCACAAACGTTACTAAAAAAATAAATAAAAAGGCCCTTAAGAATGCAGCGGGATGGTTTTCTTTGTTAGCTACTGCGGATAAATCATAACAACACATTCACAGGTTCAGATCAATAGTCTCCAGCGAAAAAAAAGACTTGCATTTCCGTAGCGCCTTTCACAACATCAGGACATCTCAAAGCGCTTTACATCCAATGAAGTACTTTTAAATTGTAGTCACTAAGAAGCGCAGCAGCCAATTTCTGCACAGCAAGCTCCCACAAACAGCAATGTGATAATGAACAGATAATCTATTTTTTTAGTGATGTTGACTGAGGGATAAATATTGGGCGGGACAGCGGGGATAACTCGCCGGCTCTTTTTCCGTGGAATCTTTCATGTCCACCTGAGAGAGCCTCAGTTTAATGTCTCATCCTAAAGATGAAAGAGGACATCATCCCACGTGAAGCTTAGCCACTGCCATTCTGTCTAGACTTTTTAAATTGTTGGGGATGGCAAATGTTCAGCTGTAGACACATGGATTGGTGCCTAAGTGGTCTGGTGTTTCAGGGCTGGCCCTAATTTAAGACAGAGCCATGACTCTCATTCCACCTTGATACTCTTCAGTGGATCACTCTGAGTAGTTCTCGGCCAAATCATTCAGAAAAAGTCCTCCATCTTGGACAAGGAGAGAGGGACTGAGGCCAATTCCATCCTGCAGATTTGGATACTCTGTTATCTGATAATGGGGCAGCCAGAAGCAGACACCTCAGAACATCCAGCTCACGTTCTTGACTGAAATAGGGAATTGAAAGGCAAAAATAGGGCAGAAATATGTATTGAAACTAAAGTCACCTCCTCAGCAATCAGCAGCACCTCACTGCTGTTTATCCAAATGTAACATTTTTATATTGTAAAAGACAGTTTATTTTAATTTAAAAAAAGCATTATTCAAAATGTAACACTTTTGGCGAAGTCACTGTACAATTTAATTGCATGGTGTTTGCAAGAGACTGCGTTGATGCGGTGGGATTTCTGGCTTAGTTGTGATACATTGGGGGATGGAAACAAAGATTAAGACCATTTTTATTTCATTTTATTTCTGTTTTAATTTCTAGGGTTCAACCAGATTGGGCAGGGTGAGGCTATAAGGTATCTGCCCTACATTGACTAGTGATTGTGCAGGATTGGATGGCAATGCTTATTAATCCCATCAATTTGCCCAGTAAGACTTGCCAAAAATATTGGCCCAGAATTTGCTGGAGCGCAGGGAATCTCGCGATGTGCCCCGATGGTTAGACTTTTTCCCTCACCCCAATTGACATCGGCACATCTCATCTGAGCAAGAAAAGCACTGAATTACTGCTTTTATTTATATTATTGCAGGCAGAGATGTTATTGTTCACTGTGGCCTTCCCTTCTCATGTGGTCCAAAAGCATGAGAAGCTTTCAATGTCCTGCACATATTTGTGTGGTCTGAATTACAAAGGGTTAACGCTGACAGTTCCTGATTATTTTGTTCTTATTCACAAGCATTCCTGGGAAGCTGAATCTTCACGTTCAATCACCACGACCAAAGAGAAGTTTATTGCCTGATGTGGATTGTTCTCCCCACCCCCCTCCACCCTCCCCCTCCCCCACCCCCACCCCCACCCCTTACAGGTGCTCATGAAACGTATCACAAATTATTAAAAGCCATTTAACGACAGTCTGTGCTTCACTGACTATTATTACAGCTGCGGCCTGTTTCAGTTCAAGATCGAGACATGCTCCTTTTTAAAAGGGCATATATCTTTTGACAATCAAACAGCCCTGCTATAAATAAAAATGTAACATTTCAGATCTGTTGTAATATTCAGCTGGGGAGAAGACAAAGGATTGTTTTTATTTCTTAAAATATTCAGGAATCCTGGCAGACTACACGTTTCTTTATTAATATAACAGTCTGCTAAACATGGATGCAAAATCTGAAGTAGAACAGGAATAATAAATGTCGGTTTGAAAGCTGATCTAAGCACTAACCGATGCTCTAAATCTTCCTTTCCAATGTGCGCAATCTCTTCATTTTATTCCTGAACTGTATCAAAGTTCATGGCACTGGCTCTCTGTGAGTTTTAGCCACACAGATTGAGAATAAACAAAAGTCCATAAATTAACATGGATTGCCTTTAGGGCGATTAGAGAACCCTGCTAAGTTTACAAGGCCTGCATCAACATGTAAAATAACCTTTTCTATATCGGCCTACTTAGATGGCTGTTCTATGTCAGTGTTCTCTCGTGAGCATTTACCAAAGTATTAGCAAAAAATCTGACCACGCTGAGTTGCTGATCTAAACTGTACCATCAGGGGGAGCTGTAGAGCAACAACTAGGGGAGTGTGGGGAAATTGGAAAGGGAAGCATCTCTCGACCCACTCTGACTTGCTCAAGGTAGAGGATCGAGGAGCCGCTTCTCTGTCCCTATGGCCAGTGTGTGGCCAAGAGAGACCTAAAGGAACAGGCAAAGCTGCTTCAAGGAAACATCAGTGCATTGAAATCTTGAAGTAAGGTGGATATATATTTTGACAATGGTGGAGATGTTGGCTATTCTTTTATGCTGTTGATCTCTGTGAAAGTGTCCTCAAAAGGAATGCATTCTGGATATCAGGGGTGAGTTCTTCCTCATACCTTCACAGACCTCACCAGTGTGTTCAAGCCTGGGATTTTGCTTCTACCCCTCATATAAAACATCCTGAGGGTGATATTCTTACTTGTGGTGGATGGATGTTAAAAATAGCAGTCACACTGCAAAATGGACGTTCCCCTTGTCCTGAGAGCTGGGGCAACATGCTTGGGTTGTTTATTGTGTTATCTTAAACATTTTTGTTCTATTTTGATTGGAAGTGTCAGTTGTGGCTCGCTGGGTAGCACCCTCGCCTCTGAGTCAGAAGTTTGTGGGTTCAAGTCCCACTTGAGCACATAGTCTAGGCTGCCACCACAGTGCAGTGCTGAGGTAGTTAAACTGAGGCCCCGTCTGCTCTCTGGGTGGATGTCAAAGATGAGCAGGGGAGTTCTCTTTGGTGTCCCGGCCAATATTTAGCCCTCAATCAACATCACTAAAACAGATTATCTGCATTTCCCACATTACAACAGTGACGACACTTCCAAAAGTACTTGATTGGCTGTAAAATGCTTTGTGACATCCAGTGGTTGTGAGAAACGCTGTATTAATGCAAGTCTTTTTTCATGCCGTTGCAGGAAAGTACATTGGTAAATTGCACATGCATGTGTTGGGAGTGATGTACATTTAAGGGTTGCAGCAATTCATTTGGTCTTAGTTCCTGTCTGGGCTGCTTTCGAAGGTAACACGCTGGCTGTACCATTTCCCCCTTTTGTGGTGAATGCTTTTGGTGGTGCAGATAAGGCTGGTGGGAGCTTGCCTAACCCCTGCTGTGGGAGCTATTGTCAGCCCCCTGGGTGCCCTTCATTGACTAATACAGCCCCAGTGAATACAGTTGTACTTGAGCCACAAAATGTTAGAAAAGAAAGGACGTCCCCTAGTGACCCTTTGCAATGTCAACCACTGTACAAAAAGCCTTCTTGGGGAAATCATTGATCATTTAAATTTATGGTCTGCTGTATATCCAGGATTTAAAAAAAAAACTGCAGGATTGCAGTGATAATGTCAAAAAATTCATACAGTTGAAGTCTATCACTGCCTCACTGTTCGAGTGGGATTTTCTCTCACCTCCCCATTCCCCAGGAACCTCAATGCCAGCTCCAGCACTGCCCTCCTCATACAGAGGTGGTAGTAGGCCCCGGCAAGCTGGGTTAAATATCCAATTGGAAGCAGAGGACCTTGTAGTGGCCTTATTTCCCTGCAGGTGGCTCAGGGATTTGCCCGCTGAAGGACAGGGTCTCGCCCAAGATGATTGGGAGGCATCTTTCCAATCTTTGAGGCACTACGGCCCTTTTAAATCCCTCGTTGGGTCTTCAGGTGCTGCACAATGCCAGAGATTCCTGCAATTCACTAGTGGGCTCCACTTGACAGCAGGAATCTCAACAGGAGCCCACCGTGCATGTCTAATGAGTCGCCACCGAAGGAAAGTGGGCTGGGGCTGGGCTAACCTGGAGGGATGGACCGCCCACTGAAACTGTGTCTTGAAGAGGAAAACCCAGGGCCTAATGTCTGGAAATAGTAGGGTTGCTATCAGAGTCACTAACAGTAGGGTTTCTATCAGAAAATGCTGGAAATCTCAACAAGTCAGACAGCATCTGTGGAGAGGGAGTAGAGTTAGCGTTTCAGGTCGATGACCCTTCATCAGAACTGGAGTGTGTTCGGAAAGAACACATTCTTAACAAGCGCTGAAAGCGGGAGGGGATGAAAGAACAAAAGGGAAGGTCTGTGATAGGGTGGAAAACAGGAGAAATTAGAGAGACAAAAGGGATGATGGCCCAAATTTAAATGTTAATGCCAGAAGTTAGAAACACATGAGTCAAGATAGGGCGAGAATGGTAGGATAATGACTAATTGCCATTAGAGACCAGGAGAAAAAAATAAAGAAAGAAACAGGCTCTGAGGGCGGGGGCGGAGGGGGGTGGCGGGAGTGGGGGGGCGGGAGGCGGAAGGGAGCCAAAGATTGACAGTGGTTACGCTCTGAAACTTTTAAACTCGATGTTGAGTCCAGAAGGCTGTAAAGTGCCTAAACGAAAGATGAGGTGATGTTCCTCGGTCTCCTGCACTGTTCCAATGAAGCTCAACGTAACCTCGAGGAACAGAAACTCATCTTTCGTTTAGGCACTTTACAGCCTTCTGGACTCAACATCGAGTTCAACAATTTCAGAGCATAACCACTGCCAATATTTGGTTCCCTTGCCGCCTTCCCCCCCACCCCCCTCAGAGCCTGTTTCTTTTTTTCTGTTTTTTTCCTTGTCTATAATGGCAGCTGGTCACTATCCCACCATTCACACCCTATCTTGACGAATATTTTTCTAACTCCTCCCATTACCATTTCAATTCGGCCCATCATCCCTTTTGTCTCCCTAATCGCTCCTGTCTCCCAACCTATCACAGACCTTCCCTTTTGTTCTTTCTTCCCCTCCCCCTTTCAGTGCTTGTTAAGAATCTGTTCTTTCCAAAAGGACTCCAGTTCTGACGAAGGGTCATTGACCCGAAACATTAACTCAGCTTCCTCTCCACAGATGCTGCCTGACCTGCTGAGATTTCCAGCATTTTCTGTTTTTATTTCAGATTCCAGCATCCGCAGTATTTTGCTTTTGTATTAGGGTTTCTATCCAAGTCATTAACCATGGGGTTGCTATCAGAATCACTAACAGTAACTCCTCCAGCAACTGCTTGCAGAAAAACCTTCCTTCTTGTGTTGTAGTATTTCCAGGGAATCTGAAAAGTCTGGCGTGTTAGGGTATTGTGAGAGAAATATTGTCACATGCATATCAGGTGATGTCAGGAAGCACTTCTTCACACAAAGGTTAGTGGAAAGCTGGAATTCTCCCTCCCAAAAAGCTGTTGAGGCTGGAGGTCAATTGAACATTTCAAAATTGAGATTGATAGATTTTTGTTAGGCAAGCGTATTAAGGGTTACGGAACTGAGGCGGGTAGATGGAGATAAGATACAGATCAGCCATAAATTAATTGAATGAAGGTGATACACTCATAATAAAGGATGAAGCTGAGTATTGTGTACAATGAGCAAGTGTGACCTTAGCTCCTTTAATAAGATTCCAGAGTGCAGGTACCTCGTGGGTGGCCTGCTTATATACTGTGCTCCCAAGGGATGCTGGGATCCCTTGGGACTCCAACAGGTGGGCCCTCTGGTGGTCAGGTGTCATGCAGGTCACAAAGGGTTAAATACGTAACATCACTCCCCCGTGAAGTCAACAGTACACTTATTTACAAGGTGAGACAATCTGGGACTTTACGTTCCCTTGTCGACTGTCTCGGTACAAATGCGGGTGTGGGTGGGTTGGTCAGTTCTTCACTGGGCTGTTGGACAGCCGACCTTGCCGGGCTGCTGGGGATGATGAGTTCTGTTTCGTGGTCAACCGTGATGTCAGTTGCCACTTGTGTGTGTGTTGGAGGGTCAAAGTTGATGGTGTCCTCTTCGGGTTGTTCGTAGCTGTTGGTGAACCGCAATTTGATTTGGTCCAAATGTTTTCTGTGCGTTTGTCCATTGGCCAATTTGACCTGAAACTCCCTACTCCCCTCTTTGGCTGTGACCGTGCCAGCGAGCCATTTGGGACCATGTCCATAATTGAGCACAAACACAGGATCATTGATCTCAATATCACGTGACAAATTTGCGCGGTCATGGTACACAGGTTGTTGATGCCGCTTGCCCTCCATGTGATCATAGAGATCAGGGTGGATAAGAGAGAGCCTTGTTTTAAGCACCCTTTTCATGAGCAGCTCAGCTGGGGGAACCCCGATAAGTGAGTGGGATCTGGTGCGGTAGCTGAGCAACACTCGGGACAGCCGAGTCTGCAGGGAACCTTCGACACAAGTTTCAAGCTTTGCTTGATGGTCTGAACTGCCCGTTGTGCCTGGCCGTTGGATTCGGGCTAGAACGGGGCAGATGTGATGTATTTGATCCCGTTGCAGGTCATGAATTCCTTGAATTCAGCACTGGTGAAGCACGGCCCATTGTCGCTGACTAGGACATCAAGCAAGCCGTGTGTGGCAAACATGGCTTGTAGGCTTTCAATAGTGGCCGTAGACGTGCTTACAGACATCATTGCACATTCAATCCATTTTGAGTAAGCGTTCATGACAACCAAAAACAGTTTGCTTAGAAATGGGCCCACAGAGTCTACATGGATCCTCGACCACAGTTTGGAGGGCCACGACCACAAACTTAGCGGTGCCTTTCTGGGTGCATTGCTCAGCTGAGAGCAAGTGTTGCACTGGCACACACATGACTCTATATCTGAGTCGATGCTGGGCCACCACATGTGGGATCTGGCTATGGCTTTCATCATTACGATGCCTGGGAGGGTGCTGTGCAGTTCACATATGAACGTATCTCTGCCTTTCTTGGGCAAGACCACGCGATTGCCCCACAATAGACAGTCTGCCTGCAGGGACAACTCGTCTTTGCATCTGTGGAATGGCTTAATTGCCTCCTGCATCTCCACTGGGACACCCATGGACCAGCTCCCATGGAGGACACAGTTTTTTTTACCAAGGACAGTAAAGAATCCTGGCTGGTCCAGGTCCTGATCTGGTGGACCGTAATGGGGGACTTCTCGTTCTCGAATGCCTCCATGACTATGAGCAAGTCCGCTGGCTGTGCCATTTCCACCCCGGTGGTGGGCAATGGCAGCTGACTGAAAGCATCTGCGCAGTTCTCTGTGCCCGGTCTGTGGCGGCTTACATTGTTGTATGCCAACAGCGTGAGCACCCATCTTCAGGTGTGGGCAGAGGCATTGGTATTAATCCCTTTGCTCTCAGAGAACAGCGATATGAGCGACTTGTTTTCAGTTTCAAGCTCAAACTTGAAGCCAAATAAGTACTGGTGCATTTTTTTCACCCCGTAGATGCACGCCAGAGCCTCTTTTTCAATCATGCTGTAGGCCCTTTCTTCCTTGGACAAACTCCTGGACGCATAAGCGACCGGTTGCAAAATCCCCGATTCATTAGCCTGTTGTAATACACACCCGACCCTGTACGACGACGCATCGCAAGCCACCACTAATCTTTTACAAGGGTTATAGAGGACAAGCAGTTTGTTTGAACACAACAGATTTCTGGCTTTCTTAAAGGCAGCCTCTTGCGAATTCCCCCATACCCAGTCATCTCCCTTGTGCAGTAGCGCATGTAGGGGTTCTAGCAGGGTGCTTAACCCAGGTAGGAAATTACCGAAATAGTTGAGGAGTCCCAGGAACGACCGCAACTCCGTCACGTTCTGTGGTCTCGGCGCGTTCTTGATGGCCTCCGTCTTGGCGTCAGTGGCTCTGATGCCGTCTGCTGCGATTCTTCTTCCCAAGAACTCGACCTCCTGCGCCAGGAAAACACACTTCGAACGTTTCAACCTGAGCCCCACGCGATCCAACCGATTAAGAACCTCTTCCACGTACTTACTGCAAGTGTTCGATGGTATCCTGACCTGTAACCAGTATGTCGTCCTGGAAAACCACTGTGCAAGGAACCAACTTCAGCAGGCTCTGCATGTTCCGTTGGAATATTGCCGTGGCCAAGTGAATCCTGAGCGGGCACCAGTTATAGATAAACAGACCTTTGTGCGTGTTAATGCAGGTGAGGCCTTTCGAAGACTTCTCCAGCTCCTGCATCATGTAGGCCAAGGTCAGGTCCAGCTTGGTGAACGTCTTTCCTTCAGTCAGCGTCGCAAATAAGTCGTCTGCCTTGGGTAGCGGGTTCTGCACCAAAAAATGGTTAATCGTTACTTTATAGTCCCCACAAATTCTAACCGTGCCGTCCTCCTTACGTACCGGGACAATCGGATGGGCCCAGTTGTTGAATTCCACCGGCGTGATGATGCCTGCATGTTGCAGCCTGTCCAGCTCAATTTCCACTTTTTCACGCATCATGTATGGTACCGCCTGTGCCTTGTGGTGGATGGGTCGTGTACCGGGAACCAAATGGATCTGCACTTTCGCCCCTGAGAAGCTTCCAATGCCTGGCTCGAACAACAATGAGAATCTGCTCAGAACCTGGGTACATGAGGCATCGTCGACAGACAAAAGTGCTTGGATGTCGTCCCATTTCCAGCGGATTTTTCCCAGCCAGCTTCTGCCAAACAACATGGGGCCATCCCCTGGCACAATCCACAGCGGGAGTTTGTGTACTGCTCCATCATAGGAGATTTTGACTTCTGCACTGCCAATTACAGGGATTAGTTCCTTGGTATAAGTCCTTAATTTGGTGTGAATGGGGCTGAGCTTGGGCCTGTGTGCCTTTTTACCCCGAAGGCCTTTTTACTCATTATGGACTGACTTGCCCCCGTGTCAGTTTCATAGATACTGGAATACTGTTCTGTTCAACTTTCAACATTATTGGTGGACATTTGGTAGTGAATGTGTGTACCCCGTACACTTCTGCCTCCTCAGTACGAATCTCCAATTCAGCCTGATCCACTGTGGATCGATCTTCTTCTGTAACACGGTGGTTTGCAGGGTTTGCAGCTCGCCTGCACATTCGTTGGAGGTGTCCCATTGTTCTGCAACCATTGCACGCATAGTGCTTAAAGCGGCATTGATGGGGCCGATGATCACCTCTACAGCGCCAACAAGGTATTAACTGCCTCACATTAACGATTGATGGTGGACTCTGGGTTAACTAAGGTCGGGTCACAGCAGCCAGCGTGTATGTTCTACCATGTACATTTCTGCTCGAGACCGACGTTACTTTATGCACAGTACTGGCCGAAACTTCTTTAATCTGCAAAATCTGTTTGGTGTTGTCGCTGGTGGACATAAATGCCTGGGCTATCGTTATGACTTTACTTAGATTCCGAGTTTCTACAGTCAACAGTTTGCGAAAGATTGTTTCATGTCCAATGCCCAGTACAAAAAAGTCTCTGAGCATTTGTTCTAGGAATCCCTCAAACTCACAATGTCCTGCGAGGCGCCTTAGTTCAGCGACATAGCTCGCCACTTCCTGGCCCTCCGATTGTTGACACGTGTAGAACCGATATCTCGCCATCAAAACGCTTTCCTTAGGATTTAGGTGCTCCTGGACCAGCGTACATAATTCTTAGTAGAATTTCTCCGTTGGTTTTGCCAGGGCCAGGAGATTCTTCATGAGGCCATAGGTTGTTGCCCCACAGACGGTTTGGTAGCGTTCTCATCCCCTTCTAGCTTGTTGGCCATGAAGTATTGGCCGAGTTTCTCCACGAAGGCCTCCCAATTGTCCCCTTCTGAGAACTTCTCCAGGATACCAACTGTTCTTTGCATTTTCACGGGGTTGTTCGTTACCTCGTCGCCAATTCGTACACTCATAATAAAGGATGAAGCTGAGTACTGTTTACAATGAGCAAATGTGACCTTAGCTCCTTTAATAAGACTCCAGAGTGCAGATACCTTGTGAGTGGCCTGCTTATATACTATGCTCCCAAGGAATGCTGGGATCCCTTGGGATTCCCAACAGGTGGGCCTTCTGGTGGTCAGGTGTCATGCAGGTTACAAATACATAACAGACGGGAACAGGCTCAAGGGGTTGAATGGCCTACTCCAGTTCCTGTGTTCCCAAGTTCCCACATAACATGATCAAAATGATAACTGTAGCGATTGACATCAATGTTTATCAATGTCATGGAAATAGACTGAGTAAGCCACACTTGATTGGTTGGAAAATATTTCGGAATGAGAAAGGACATTGGGTCTTATCAAGCATGCTTTTTCACAAGAACTTTCTTCTCTGGGTTAACTTCTTCCTGAAGACATTTCATTATTTCATTAGTAAACTTTGGAATTGCTGAATTTGACCGATAAGTTCTTCGTTTCACTGTTATTTCACTAGTAATTGAAACAGTTAGCCTTGTGCCTTCCACTGACCTGCGCCGGAGAAGGGTTCTTATTTAAAATCCAATTCTTATTAAAAATGTTTCCCGTATTAAGAAGACCTTTGGGGTGATGGCTTGGCGAGCTGTCAGACAGCTCGAGTGCCCTTCGTTTTACTGGGGAATATCCAATGAGAAATCATTGTTTAATACTCGATACTGCTGCCCTGAAAGTGCTGCCTGCGATTTGCAGCATTGCTGATGTCTTAAGAGGATAGCCCTTTAAATCTAAACTTCCTTATCTCCCCGGAGTCTTGGCAGGGGAGGGGGTGAGGGGGTGGGGGGGGAAACGGGTGAGAGGCCATACCAGGAAACTATAAAATCGAAAAAATATGACATACATTATTAGTTATTGATGAAATGTAATATAGTTCAAAGCATGTAGGTGAGATTAGAAAAACAAATCTAACTGCAATATAAAGGTATGGAAACTGTCTTTGCTCGAAGACAGGCACGCACACACCAGCATGAAAGCACATTGTGCCTCCTTCTACCTACAAGCAAATGAATCGTTTTTGTATGGTATTAAATTCTATAAATTCCATTGCTGTCAGCTCATTTTACTATTTAAAAAAAAAACAAAAGCGACAAGGGTTGATGAATCGTGAGTCTGTATCCTTCTTCCCCAGACAATAACAACCCCCTTCGCTCAAGACAGTGTTCGCCTCCCTTCCTGATTGTGGACTCCCACAGCACTTGCAGCAGCCCCGTTCAAATGTTAATGCCTCACAGATGTGCTGCGAGGATCCTCATGGCTGCAGGTGTGAAACCATATATGTGCAAGTGGAACTTACCACAAAACATGCAGCATATTCATCGCCCCAATGTGTGTCTTATCTGTTCCTTGATTTCAACAAATGGATCATACTGTTGATGACACTTGCCCGATGTTGTACTTAGCCATACGGACCAGGACAGAAATATTGGCCTCAGCACCCAAATAATACGGAGGGGGAAAATTACTATCCAGTGACCTCTGCGTGCTTGCAGGCATGAAGTGAGAACAGGTTTGGACTCGGCTGTGATGGCGTACAAAGTTGAATAGCCTGTTGGCACTCACTGTCTAGCCTTAGACATCAAGTGGTGAGGTACATAAGAACATAAGAATTAGGAACAGGAGTAGGCCATCTAGCCCCTCGAGCCTGCTCCGCCATTCAAAAAGATCATGGTTGATCTGGCCGTGGACTCAGCTCCACTTACCCGCCCGCTCCTCATAACCCTTAATTCCCTTATTGGTTAAAAATCTATCTATCTGTGATTTGAATACATTCAATGAGCTAGCCTCAACTGCTTCCTTGGGCAGAAAATTCCACAGATTCACAACCCTCTGGGAGAAGAAATTCCTTCTCAATTCGGTTTTAAATGGGCTCCCCCGTATTTTGAGGCTGTGCCCCCTAGTTCTAGTCTCCCTGACCAGTGGAAACAACCTCCCTGCCTCTATCTTGTCTATCCCTTTCATTATTTTAAATGTTTCTATAAGATCACCCCTCATCCTTCTGAACTCCAACGAGTAAAGACCCAGTCTACTCAATCTATCATCATAAGGTAACCCCCTCATCTCCGGAATCAGCCTAGTGAATCATCTCTGTACCCCCTCCAAGGCTAGTATATCCTTCCTTAAGTAAGGTGACCAAAACTGCACGCAGTACTCCAGGGCTCCTATGTGGAACTGTACCCCAGAAAGAGTCAGCCACTGTAGGTGGAAGAATTTTTTTAAAAATGGGATGCCTTCTTTCAAAGAAGAGCAGGGGAGTTCTCTCCAGTATCCTAGCCAATATTTATCCCTCAACCGACATCGCTTAAAAAAAAAACCCAGATTACCTGTTCCTTTATTTCAGTACTGTTTGTGGGAGCTTGCTGTGCGCAAATTGACTGCTGCGTTTCCCTACATTATAACACTCTAAAGTTCTTTGGGACGTCCTGAGGTTGTGAAAGTCTATATATAAATTTAAGATTCCTCGTTTTGAGGAGGCTTTTTAACACACGGATGCAGAATGTAAAAGTGTGATGTGCTGTTATTGTGAACATTGCTAAGGTTTATGTTTGACTCTCAGCGACAGAGATAAGAGAGGGCAATGCCTCCATTTCTGGATCAATGCTCCCAATTTATTCTCAATCTTTGACATTTTAAACTGTCGTGGAAAGCTTCCTGTTCTCTGAGCTTCCTTTTCCCAGTTCTCTAATTCCCCACTTTCCAGTTCCGGCAATCACCTATAAAAATTGCAGGTTAACTGAAAGGTCACTGAGGTATTAAGGCTCCATCAATAAAATCCCAAGTCAAGGGAGCCTGAAAAACAAAAATAGACAAGTAATATTTTGCATATTGACAATGGGGGAAATGTTGCTTAATTTACGTACATTGGAAGAATATTTTAAAAGTAATAAATCCAAAGTGCATTTCACGATGAAAAGCAATTCATTGGGAAAAATGCTATCTTGCATTTACGATAAAGGGACAGTGTCAGACTGCCTAAAGACCCTTTAAACATCTATGAACTTAACAGAGGGTTCAGCTTAACAAAGGTGCTAAGTTTATAGAGGGATAGGTTTAATAGGCTAGAGAGTAACAGAGGATTAGCTCAATATAGGAAAGATCTTGATAGGAGTATAAGCTTAACAGGCATATATTTAATGAAGAGATAGGCTTTACAGAGGGATAAGTTTAATATTCGGCCACCCATAGTATGTTTTTTTTAATGATAGTACAAAGAGGTTAATCCCTACCCATTGAAAGAATTTACTGCATTTGAAACTTGTGTTCTCCTTAGTCATCTGCCCTCCCCTAAGTGCTAATTCTTTAAATATGACCCTTTACTTTCACCAGACACTAAACTTTTCCACCCAAGAGAGACAGTGTTATGAATACGAGAAGGCCAAGGCAAGGAAGAGCTGTAATCACATCGGACTCATCCTGTTATATTTGTTCATATACAGCACCCTCGGTGAACATTTGAAGAACTGAATAAGCAGCTTTGCTCAAAATAATTCAAATGCCCAAAGTATTAGGTAAATAACTTTTCTATGGATCCAATAGGCTAACTATATTGTGCAGTTTGTGTCGTGCAAACTAGTTTCGGCTTCCCATCAATGTAGACTGTATAGTATACTCTGGCACAATTGGGGGGGAATTGGTCCCCATGGCACCTGTTTTTTGAGCCCAAGGTGGACAATGAGGGGAACAATTTCCGGACGCAACCTCCCACGCTCAAACAGTCCCTAGAGTGCACCGGGTGCCAAATTGATAGCCAGTGATGATCGCGGGCCCTGGCTGCCTGCCTGAAACATGCGTTGGGCTCCTTGAATATGCTGATCAGGAGCCAAATGATTATTTCAAGACCCAGATGCCAACTTTGTCAAAAACTGAGCCGAATATGCGGCGGGCACGCTCCGCTTAGTTTTTCCTGGTCTGGATCGGCCTAATTAATGCTCCTTAAAATGACCACTGGAGGCTGCTGAAGAGCAGGTGCATTTTTCGGTTTTCATTTACCTCAACGGTGTCCATTTTGGGTTCAAAAAAGAAAGGTACATCGGGAACCAATTTCCAAACCCCCACCTACACCACCACTGCAACCCCCACCCCCACCCCCCCCCCCCCACCATTCGTACCAGAGTACATGATACAGTTTACATTGATGAAAAGCCAAAACTAAGGAGGATTGCTTCTCCTGGCTCCTCAATTATACTGCAGACCACTGCCGGCTTGTGCTTGCCTCCATCCCATTCGCCTCACCCCCCTGCCCTCCCCGCTTCCAGGATTTACTTGCAGGCCGGCTTGGCGCCCGAGCCGGGTGATTTTGGGACCATCCGGAATAACAAGCTGCATCAGGATATCTGATTGTCATCTGCGGCTTACAGATGGGGACTGAGGACCAATTTAGATTGGGCTTCGGGCCTCCGTCTTTGGGAGCCCCCTTTTAATGTGTCATCGATTTTGGCTTCCTGCCAATAATCAGGACAACAGAATTGCTCCTTCTGGTTCCAAAATAAAATACTGCAGGCCAATGGCAGCTCGGTCTTACCTCGCCTTGGCTTGGCTTCACCTCCTTCCAAGGACTTAGCTCTGGGCCTCTGCCTGTGTCCCAGCCGGCCGACAGTCTGAAGACTGGTAAGCTGCATTGGAATGCCCATATGGCATCCACAGCTTGCTATTAAATTCAAACAAAGTCGGAACCTCAATTGCGGTGGTCTCTTCGGCTGCCAAGGCCCTAAGCTTTGGAATCCCCTCCCTAAATCTCTCCGCCTCTCTACCTCTCTTTCCTCCTTTAAGATGCTCCTTAAAACCTACCTTTGTCCAACCTTTTGGTCACCTGTCCTCATATCTCCTTGTGTAGCTTGGTGTCAAAATTTGATTAAAAACACTCCTCTGAAGCGCCTTGGTACATGTTACTACTTAAAGGTGTTGTATAAATGCAAGTTGTTGTTGTCTTGTTGATTGCCCAAAAGTCAAAATGGCCCTGACTGAGTACCGTTTTTAAGGCACCTATTATAGATGGATGTTAAAGTTATCGAGAAAATACAGTGTAGATTCACCAGGATGAATCCATGAATGAGAAACTATAGTGATGAGGGTAGACTTGAGGTATTGAGTATATTTCCAGTGAGGCAGAAAAGGTTGAGGAGATGTAACAGAGTCAGTGATGAAGGGTTGGCAATATAAAATGAATACTAAGAGAATGAGGAGAAATGTCATTATGCAGAGGATAGTTGGGAAATAGAATGCTTCACCACAGGGAGTCGAGGAGACCAACCATCTTTTAAGGGAATAAACACTTAAAGAGGAGGAAGACACACTGCTGTGGGAGAGAGTGGGGTAGTTTTGGATTGCTCTATGAAGCAGTCAGCACAGATGATAGGCCAAATGGTTTCCTTCTGTGCTGTGTATGGCACTGTGGGTTGAAATCACATTGTAATAAATAGTTCTATTTTAACAAAGGCATGAACCTCTTTGTTTTACTTCCTATGTTAACAAGAGACATTTCAAATGTACGTGTTTACACATTCATTACCAGTATCACAAAGTGCAGTTTCAATCACATATAAATGCAACATAGCTAGATATAGGAATATATACATACTTGAGGGACAAGGCTGATGGTCTAGGTGGCCTTTTCTGTTCTTGACTTTTTCTTGTGTTTTTAGATAAAAGATTTTTTTAAACCAAAATAGCATCTATAAAAAAGGGTGTGCAATTTATAAGCTTTCGAATCTGGATTTTACACTTGCATTTTTAGAATTGTACTCGTAACCTTAAGACTGTTAGCAGCTATGTTGAGCACGCCCATTGCAGATTTCCCCCCTACCTCCCATTTCCTCACCAAATGTAATTATAGAACTAAGAATGTAGGAAAGCCAGATTTTCACAATTTTTTAAAAAACTCACTTTTTTCCTGCGTGTCAGAGTGAGATGTACCACTTCCTCAAAAAGGGCATACGTTCTAAAAACAAACCTCATTACTGATGTTGTAACATCTTCATAGAAGGGGCTTGTTAGCTTAACTAACATATATTACAGTTTATTTATATTAGAAAAGGGTAGAAATACCTGTCATGGACAAGGTTTTACCAGTATACAGTCTGTCAGACAAATCATTGAATGTACTTGTTGCCTTCTATCTAGTAGCCTGTCCTTCAAGATTTGAGGAAATGAAACAATTCAGTGTTAAAATTCTGAAGAAAACCGCTGCAGATTTCAAAGTTCAAAATATTACCAAATACTTTTGAAATGAGATATCGTCATGGCGATGTTGTGCTGAGGGAATTGTTTCTATGAGCGCGCTCTGTTCATTAGGTGTATTTACTGTGGAAAAAAATATCTGGAAAGGATTGCATGCTGTACACTATTATCAAGGAATAACAACTCACTGTCACTGCAGTCAGCATGTTCCTGGACAATGAAGATATCACTTACTTATATAGAATAATAAAACAACACATTGAGAAAACTTTGATCATGTTGAGCAGTTCATGTTTTCCCAATTACTTCCACAACCATTGGCCAATTATTGCAGAATGCAGGTAGCTAATTCTGCAGCAACAGATTCCAACAATAACTCATTCGGACTTTGTAAGACTGAACGCTGCAGACAAATAGAAACGTTACCAATTAAACCTATATCCTTGTTTTGATTGGCAAATGTTGAGAAAAGAATAATATTTTGCTGGCCTTTTGAAGCAGCCTCTAATCACATCTGTCTATTCAGGCAACTTACACGAGAATACTAAACCATTAATCTTTCAGCATTGTCCATTTTACACGTGCTTAAAGCTTAAAATTTTTCACTGGTTCTTCCGCAGAGGACTCTTGCCTGAAGGTTTGCTTATGTGTTGATGTTTAAACTTTGTCACAGTGCTCTGATTAAAACATTGCCCTGCCCTCTATTGGAGGTGATACTCAACAATGACACCATGTGGTTCTGTTTATCCACATATTGCTGTTAAATTAGTAAATTGTGCAAAAAACACTATTAATGTGTTATGACCTGAATAAGTATGCTGCAAATCTCTGAAACTTCTGTTCAGGATTAGCAACTCATTTCATGCCACATTTCCAGTGATCCAGATGGACTTCAAGTGCAAGTCATTTGTTTTGAAGCTTTGGGGTTGGAGTGGAGTGGCAAAGAGATCCTGGTCGCTATAAGAGCTCGCATGAGGCAGATTTAAGAGATCCCCCTGACCAGATTTAGTGCCTTCAAAATGCCAAACATCCGTGTAGAGTTCCTTATTCCAAACTCCAGGTGTCGCACAGCCAACTGCAAAGTAATATTCACAGCAATCTGTCTTAGGTCCTCGATCCAATTCTGCCCCAAGGAAAACACATGCGTTAATCAGGTTCTAATACATAACTGCTACAAGCTGACAATTCACCCACATCTGGTTTGTCTCAGAGTTATGTGCACTGCAAAGTGTGCACGTACCTTCACTGTAACACACGAGTTGAGATCTGAGAACAGGGCTAGCTATGCCGGTGGTGGAAGCATCATTATTTATTGGTCCGATATCAGAATTGAATACAACAGCTTTAGAAAAGATAAAAATCTCTCTGCAAAATATGTTCATTTGAAATACTTTTGCATTCTCAACACATGCTAGATGCATACTTGGAGTGTGTCAGGCCCACTTACGTAATATAGATGGGAGTGTCTAGTTAAGTCATGGTATTGATTCTGGAGTAACTTGATTGGGATTTCCTAGTGTAAGCAAGTTAATTATCAACAGCCTAAAGGTATCTCTGGAAAGAGATACCTGTGTTTACTACCTTATGCTTCCTGTACTTAGACTGACAGTGACTAAGTTGCTATTTATTCTAAAAGCAGGACAAACAAACAGTTCTATGTATATTTGGAATGGGCTGACAAGGCTGTAATAGGGCTGGGCTATACAGAGTCTGCTCCACTTAGATTCAGATTTCTGTTTGGCGAATGGAAATCAAAAACCCCAAACTGTTTTCTGCATATGGAGTACGGTAGCATAGTGGTTATGTTACTGGACTAGTAATCCCACCATGGGAAATTTAAATTCAGTTAATTAAATAAACTGAATTAAATAAACTGGAATAAAAAGCTGGTATCAGTAACGGTGATCGTGAAACTACCAGATTGTTGTAAAAACCCATCTGGTTCACTAGTGTCCTTTAGGGAAGTATTCTTACCTGGTCTGGGCGATATGTGACTCCAGACCCATGGCAAAGTGGTTGACTCTTAACTGCCCTCTGCGGATCAAGAAGGCAGCTCACCACTAGCTTCTCGAGGGCAATTTAGGATGGGCAATAAATGCAGGCGTTCCCAGTGATGCCCACATCCTGTGAACGAATAATAAAAGATATATACCCATTATATTCCGTTCTGGTGTCCTGCAAGATAAAACAATGGTGCTTGTTTCATGATTTCTGTTGCACCATTAACCAACCGAGATACAGCAAGCTACAGGAGCAATATTGTCATAGTGCTGTTACTTATAAGGCACTTTGTTCTTTTACACACAAAGAAAGATAAAAAGCAATAATCAGCAATAATATTTCATCACAATCTCTTCTGGTGCTACAAATTTATTAGGTTTAATTTCCGACATCAGGCTTCCAGCAGGGAGTCTCACCAATTGCTCGCTCATATCCAAAATTTGGGTACAGGCTACTAATGATTTTCCAAGCAGGATCACCATCATCATCATAGGTGGTCCCTCGAGTCGAGGATGACTTGCTTCCACGTCAAAAAGTTCACAGGTGTTTCAATGAAGGACCTAAAATTCCAGGCCCCGAACTAAATCCTGAAGGGTGGAAGATGCATGTGCGTGGATTTTTTTTAACGTGTGGTGACCGTTGCACACCAGCCACCACACGGGCTTGACAGAGCTAGGTCTTGGTCCAGTGGCAAGGATTACCCAAGACGACTGGAGACCAGCTCTGCTGCATGGGCCTAGTGCACACACATATCGCAGTGTGGCCCCTGGGCCTCTGGCCCCGAACTCACACCTTTCCTGGGCCTCGATCATGGCCCTCTGCAATCTCTCGCCGCTCCTTCACCCTGACCTCGTCGCTCCTGCTGTAGCTGCCCACGCTCGAATCACCGACCTGGATCTTGGTGACGTCACTCTTCACTGCCATTGTTCTCCTGCTCCAGCACGTGCTGCTCCCTGGAGTAATATGCTGCCACGCTGCTCCTTCCACTCCTCGGCCTGCTCCGATGGTGCTCGCTGGCCGGGGGCCGTGTTTTCTGAGCAGTCTCCCCTCCGAGTGAGTTTGGTGAAGGCCTCCCGCCGGCGGGGAAGGAACACCGCTGGGCACCGCCCACTGATGTCCGCTGGCGCGCAAGGCATGTAAGTGTCCTCCCGCCCGCCGAGCTGCCAGTTTGGTCCGAGCGGGAGTCCGCTGCAACAGGGGAAAACACCACCGCATGGAGGCAGGTCGAACCTCAACAGTAAGTATGAAGACCTGCAAAAAAAGGTTAGTAAACTTCTTTTATTTATTTTTTTTTCCAGCGATTCAGGTGGATGGGATCCCCTGAAGGTTTTCCAGTGGGTTTCTTTTGGACATTTTTATTTTTATCTGTTTCCCCCCCTCCCTGGGCCTGACCTAATCCTCGGCGGTACTTTGCCGAGGATTGCATTTGCCGCCAAGATTGGGATCTCCCTCCCGCTGCCGCCCAGATTCATGGCGTAAGTCCTTTTTTTGCCGCTGGGTGGTCATTCCAGGACTTTTTCATGAGACTTCGGCCCAAAGAACCGTCAGGATCTCAGCGGATCTTTGTGCGGCACTTGGGCGGAACTTAGCTTCCACCAAGTTCGGGCCATGGTCCCTGTCAGAACCAAAGATATATGAAAGAACAGGGAGCAGACCCTGCTAAGGGACTGTCCGGTGCTAGGATGTAAATTAAAAAAGTAAAAAGATTTACAAGAATATTACCAGGATTGAAAGGGTGCAACTATCGGAAAAGATTGAATAGGCTGAGGCTCGTTTGTCTGCAAAAAAGACTAATTAATAAGAGAACTGATAGAGGCCTTTAAAATTGTGAAAGAGTTTGATATTATGGATGTCGAGAAACTTGTGTGTGAGTCCAGATCAAAGGGACATAACTACAAGATAGGCATTCACAGATCAAATACAGAATTTAGGAGGAATTTCTTTACATGGAATGGTGAGAATGTGGTTCTTGCTGCCTTGTGGAGTGGTTGAAGGAGATAGCATTGCTGTATTTGCGGGGAGGCTTGATGCATACTTGAGGGAGGAAGGCAATAGAGTGATCTGGGGCAGGATGGGAAGAGGTACTTCGAATGAGAGGAGACTCGTGTGGAATATGAACACCAGCCTGGACTGGATGACCTGGTTCTGTGCTGTAGATTCTATGTATTCCACTAAAAGGAAATAACAAACTAAATACTAATGAGACTCCATGGATGAATAAAGACATAAGGGAACAATTCAGAGTAAGGAAAGAGACGTATATTAAGTACATAGACAGCAGGGGAATGCATGATAAGAGTGAATATGAAGAGATTAGGAAAGAAGTCAATAAAACAATTAGGAAGGCAATTAGGAATAATGAAATAAAATTATCAAGGAACATAAAACAAAACAGCGAAATGTTTTACAGGCACATCAATATAAAAAGGAAGGGGGAGCTGGGAATAGGGTCATTAAGGGAAAGACAGGATCATACCACAGATAACGATAGGTTGGCAGAAATATTAAATCATTATTTTGCTTCGGTATTTACCAGGGAGATATGACATTGGATGATGAGATTAGTAACGAGATAAGTACATTTAAAATTAATAAAGGGAATTTATTAAATAAACTAATCCGATGCAAAGAGGATAAAACCCCTGGTCTGGATGGATTGCATCCACACATTTTAAAAGAATCTAGGGAACAGATAGCAGAGGCATTACTACATATATTTAATAATTCGTTTGAAATTCGTAGTGCCAGAGGACTGGCAGATAGCTAACATAATACCTATATTTAAGAAGGGGGATAGAACATGTCCAGGGAATTATAGACCAGTCAGCGTATCATTGGTGGTAGGAAAAATAATGGAATCCCTACTAAAGGAGAGAATAGAAGAACATCTAGAAATAAAAAATATTAAAATAAATAGGCATAGGATTACAAATGGGAAAGTCTTGCTTGACCAATCTTTTTGAATTTTTTGCAGAGGTAACAGAGTAGACAATGGTAATGCAGTAGATGTGATTTATCTAGATTTTCAAAAGGCCTTCGATAAGGTACCCCATAATAGACTGATGAACAAGGTCAGAGAATGCGGAGTCAGGGTGCAAGTAGCAGAATGGAAAGCTAGCTGGCTTCAAGACAGAAAGCTGAGAGTAAGGGTAAAGGGTAGCTATTCACAGTAGCAGAAGGTGGGTAATGGTGTTCCACAATGATCAGTGTTGAGACCACTATTGTTCACAATTTATATTAACAATTTAGACTTTGGAATCAAAAACACAATTTCTAAATTTGCGGATGATACCAAATTGGGGGTATAGTCAATACTGAGGAGGAATGTAACAAATTACAGGAGGACATTAATAAACTTGCAGAATGGGCATATAATTGGCAAATGAAGTTCAACACAGATAAATGTAAGGTATTACATTTTGGTAGGAAGAATAGGGAGGTCACTTATTACTTGGAGGGTGTGAGTAGAAGAACAAAGGGATCTCGGAGTAAAATACACAAATCACTAAAGGTTGTGACACAGATTAGCAAGGCCATAAAAAAAGCAAACCAAGCACTACGGTTTATTTCTAGAGGTATAGAATTGAAAAGTAGGGAAGTTATGCTAAACCTGTATTGAACCTTGGTTAGACCACACTTGGGTCACCATATTATAAAAAGGATAGGATGCAGAGAAGATGTACAAGGATGATACCAGAAATGCAAATGTATACATATCAGGAAAGAATGAACAGGCTAGATCTCTTTGCTCTTGAAAAGAGAAGGCTGAGGGGTGACCTAATATGACAGTGGATACAAAGAGAATGTTTTGAGTTGTACAGAAGAGTATAGTTAGAGGCCATCAATATATTAGTCACCAAGAAATCCAATCGTGAATTCAGGAGAAACTTCTTTACCCAAAGAGTGGTGAGAATGTGGAGCTCGCTACCACAGGGAGTGGTTGAATGCATTTAAGGGGAGGCTAGACAAGCATATGAGGGAGAAGGGAATAGAGGGTTATGCTGGTAGATTTAGATGAGGAAAGACGGGAGGAGGCTTGAGTAGAGCATAAATGCCGGCATGGACTGGTTGGGCCGAATGACCCGTTTCTGTGCCGTATATCCTATGTAATCCTATGTAATGGTTGGAAAATTGTGTGCAGCGTGCCCTGGTATTTCTGTTATGTGTTACCCATGGGTGAGGTTTTATGCCAGGAGCACAGCGCTGGAAGATTATTGGGTTATTTTAGTTTTAAGAAAAGCTAAAAGAAAATTATAAAGATGGCATTGAAAATGTTTGTCTTAGGGCTACACTGATGGCTCATTGGGCAAATGCGCTGCATGCTGTGCACTGATCCATTCAAGTCAGGCAGGTCTCAGGTTTGATCCCTGCTCCTTCCTGAGTTAGCTTATCTCAGCCATTGCAGCAATGGGAACAATCGGATTGGCTTGGTGTTCCCAGACGAGAGAAGGGAAAAAGCAATCCAAGTCCCTGTGGTTGATCAGCATCCAGCAATTCCTCGCATGAAGTGTGAATGTTGGATGAAGAAATGATTGGGCCCCATCCTTGGTTAGCCTGCCAATAGTCACATAGGAAGAACATTCCACTTGGACAAGGTAGCTGAGAGCTGCTGACACTCAGGGAACTATACCCCAGCTTGAACTACTGGCTTCAGCAGAAGAAAGATGAACATTAAATTGAAAAAAATGTTTTAAAAATGATTCCAGGGCAGATTTGACATCTGCTGAAACATGAACCTGGCACATCCTCCATCAATACATTTTTCTTGCAGCTTATTGCAAGAATTCAGCCTGACCACCAATCCCTTCAATAATTAAGAAACACTTTACATTAAATGCATTTGAGAATAAGATTGAAAGTGTGGACGAGTCTGTGCAATACACATTTTACCGTAATTTCGTGATTCAGTGTTGTTCAATGTCAACCATTTGCTCAACAGGGATGGACTCTCATTTTAAAACATTTGTGAGGCAGCGGGTCTGACTTTGGCAAAGCTTTAGACTGACATATGCAATATCTGCGTGTTTCTCTCTTCAGACACACACCAGTCACTTGGTTAAGGATTGTGACAGATTGCTGTCTCCACTTGAAGGAATCTGAACATTGTGCAGCTCACCAATCTTTTGCTACAGTTATCATTTCCAAAATGTGTTCAACGACGCTGTTCAGTCTGGCCACAGGGACAGCACTAATTAGAGATTGTGTTGGATGGAAATGATTCTGCTTGGCACAGGTTGATGTCAAATGTTTTTTAACTGTATTTTGCTCTTCCTCAGCTCCTTCTCTGGTCACCGTCATTAAGAAGGACCGGACATCCCGAAATAGCATTGCTCTATCTTGGCAAGAACCAGAACATCCTAATGGGATCATATTAGACTACGAGGTCAAGTTCTATGAGAAGGTGGGAAAATGAATAAAAAGCGGAGTGTTTAACAAAGCTTAAAAAAAAAACACATTACTGAAAACAGTGTTGGAAATTATCTCTCAACACTTCAAGGGGCGGTCATTACTTCTTGAGTTCCTGCGACTAATTTGTCTAAAGTGCATAGGCGTACTTTAGAGCAAGAGCTGCACTTTGGTTTTGATTAGCTTTCGCTAAGAATGCTTTGGTTCAAAACAATGGGTCTGATTTCACAAAATGTTCTTGAGACGAGGCAGTGACACATCGAATGTGGGTATTGAGGATAGGAATCGGTAGGAAGGAATTAATTGGGCCTGCTGCTAGTGCAGCGATACTCAAATGAGGTAGGATTTCCTCTGTATGCCGAGTGAAGCCAAATCATCATTGTGTACTTCAGAAAAGCATGTACACTTTTGCTATACATGGAATATGGAAGAAATGGTTCTTCAATAGCTTGATGAATCCAATTGCCTTATTTTGCTGCTCCCGCTCTCCTGTTCTTAGAGAGCACACTAATTAGACTGCTTCCTTTTTAATTTACGCAGGTTGTGTCTTGTTTTAAGGATTCAGTACCAAGCTTCAGATCTCAAGGGTAGCATTTTACCATGGAATTTATGAGTAGCAATGTAATTAGAAGGTAATAACTTTGCCTGTAGTTTCGCAATTAATAATGTAATGCAAATAGAAAGGGATAACTTGTAATTACAGGAACTGCAATTAAACAATGTGCAGTATAAAGGTTAGTCAGTCACTATAACTAAGCTGCCCATTAATGCCACAAGACCTCACACTTGTGCTCTTCCTTCTATCTGCCCCCACAGCTCTCTATTCATTGTCACTCTTCTGTTTAACTCTTCCTGTACATAGTCCTAACATTTCAGCTTTTGGCTTCAACGTACTTTTTTCCCAACTGAGACACATTCTATTATCGAGCGTAGATACCAATATTCAGCCACAGAGTACACAATATTTCTGCCACAACTGTATTTGTCATTCCTCCTTAGCGTAGTGTGTCACTCTGTCCCACCACCAAATATCCCGTGCACAGTGCATTTGAAGAACTTCCAGTGCCTTCATCGGGAAGCAAACTATCAATCAGGGGGATTCTGGAATATTGTAACTATAAAGTAATTATTTAGCAATTATATTTGACTGTATAGAAATACTATATAAATATGAGTGCTGGTGAACATTAACCTGTCTTTTTCTCTTTATAGTTGCTGAAAAAGCAGCTTTTTATTTTCAGTTTTCCTGTTTTATTTAAAAAATGCTATATTTGTTTTGTTTCTTGACACTACTACAACCAACAAGTAAATGTTGTAAAGCCTTCAAACACCTGATTTTAAAAGAGCAAGCACTGCTATGCAAATTCCTCGCTCAATTGTCACTAATGGAAATACTCGCAGAGGGGAAGATTTCCTCTATACGCCATTTTAGCAACATCATAAGCACTGCAAGAAGGTTCCATCTGCTCACCAGTTCTAATAGAAACATAAAAATATCCATTTATTGTATCACTAGTGTAATGTATTTGCTTCATGGATTCTTTTCTTAAGAATTAATTGTTATTAAGAACTAGTTGATTTATTAACAAAGGCTTAACAATCACACTACACATTACCAGTTCATCCACTAGGCTCACAACTACATACCTCACCGTGGATGACCAGGACCCAACTGACTGGGGTTTTATTGAGTATTGTGAACATCACGTGACTGGCTAAGCCATTCACAATTTAACAGCTCTACAACTTTTTTTTGTTTAACCAATAAGGGAATTAAGGGTTACGGGGAGCGGGCGGGTAAGTGGAGCTGAGTCCACGGCCAGATCAGCCATGATCTTGTTGAATGGCGGAGCAGGCTCGAGGGGCTAGATGGCCTACTCCTGTTCCTAATTCTTATGTTCTTATGTTTTTTGCGGGGGTTTTCACTAAAACCACAAATTATACGTGCCCCCTGGCTAAAAGGGGAGGGGGACACTAAAACCGGCAATTAAACAAATTAAACTTTAAACAAAGCTAATCAAATTAAAATTTGGTTGCCGGAGGGTGATGATGCACTCCAGTCCCTCCAGTGCCCACCTTTCGCGGAAGGCCGCGAGTGTACCAGTGGACACCGCGTGCTCCATCTCCAGGGACACCCTGGCTCAGATGTAACTGCGGAACAGGGGCAGGCAGTCTGGCTGAATGACCCCCTCGACCGCCCGCTGCCTGGACCGGCTGATGGCCCCCTTGGCCGTGCCCAGGAGAAGTCCTACGAGGAGGCCCTTGGACCTACCCGCTCCCCTCTGCACAGGGTGCCCAAAGGTCAGGAGTGTGGGACTGAAGTGCAACCAGAATTTGAGGAGCAGCCCCTTCAAATAATGGAAGAGAGGCTGCAACCTCGCACATTCCGTAAAAACCTGGAACACGGACTCCTCCAGACCACAGAAATTGCAGGCGGCCTGGGAGCCCGTGAACTGACTTAAAATTTATTGCATGGGACTGCTCCGTGCACCACCCTCCAGGCCAAGTCCCCGATAAAGAGTGGGAGGACTCCCGCCTCCTCCAGATGGCAAGATGGTGCGCCATGGCATGTTCAGATGGCAGACGAGGAGGGCAAGGTGAAGAGTATGCAGGAGCAGCCCATACAGGAAACCCCTCCGTGCAGAACTGAGCCTCCTCGACACACCTAATGGACTCAGGGCCCAGCGCTGTTTTGAGTGACTCGATGGCATTGGCTGCGCACCGGACGTCGGCCCAGTTTAGGCGCTGTGCCAGCAGGTCTGGCGCCATCCAGCCCGCTCCTCTGCCATCGAGCAGGTCCCTGACCCTGGTCACCTCGCCAGCCACAGCCCTCTCGTCCGCCTGCCACCTAAAACCGCGGTCGTGGAGGTACGGATTCCTGAGCAGCGGCTCCTGCAGGACAGCCGCCTCACCAGACGGTGGAGAGCTGCGTTTGGTGGCGACTCTGTTCCAGACCCTGATGAGTTCCGTTACAGCTCTACAACTCTTTTTGGGGGAGACAAAATAAACATTAAATCAAGTGCCCCCCGATCTGGGGGACACTCCAAACATTTTTGAGGCCCTTTTTTGTGTGTATTTTTTTTTGTATTCTTTTTTTGTTTTTGTTTTTTTTTGGGCATTAAATCATATTTTTTCAAGTGCCCCCTATAAAAGGGGAGGGGAACACTAAAACCGGCATTTAAAATAAATTAGACTTTAAAACATATAAAATCAAATTAAAATTTGGTTGCCGGGGGTAACGAGGCACTCCAGTCCCTCCGACGCCCACCTCTCGCGGAAGGCCGCGAGCGTACCGGTGGACACCACGTGCTCCATCTCCAAGGACACCCTGGTGCGGATGTACACGCGGAAGTGAGGCAGGCAGTCAGGCTGAACAACCCCCTCGACCGCCCGCTGCCTGGACCGGCTGATGGCACCCTTGGCCGTGCCCAGGAGAAGTCCTACGAGGAGGCCCTCGGACCTACCCGCTCCCCTCCGCACAGAGTGCCCGAAGATCAGGAGTGTGGGACTGAAGTGCAACCAGAAATTGAGGAGCAGCCCCTTCAAATAATGGAACAGGGGTTGCAACCTCGTACATTCGATAAAAACGTGGAACACGGACTCTTCCAGACCGCAGAAATTGCAGGCGGCCTGGGAGCCCATGAACCGACTTAAAAATTTGTTGCACGGGACTGCTCCGTGCACCACCCTCCAGGCCAAGTCCCCGATAAATAGTGGGGGGACTCCCGCGTAGAGTGCACTCCATCGGGGAACCCCGCCTCCTCTGGACGGCAAGATGGTACGCCATGGCGTGTCCGGACGGTCGGCGAGGATGGCAAAGTTGAGAGTGTGCAGGAGCAGCCCGTACAGGAAACCCCTCCGCGCAGAATTGAAAGGCATGGAGGGGATTTCCCCGAGGCGGCTCAAGTTGTGAGGCGCCGGCTCCCGAGGGAGGTTCCGGGGTTTGGCGCCGATGAGGAATTCTGTCCGGACGGGGGTCAGTTTGGACGGGATCTCCCCACGTGCTTGAGCCTCCTCGACACACCTAACGGAGTCAGGGCCCAGAACTGTTTTTAGCGACTCGATAGCATCGGCCGCGCGGCGGACGTCGGCCAAATTTAGGTGCCGCGCCAGTGTGTTTGGCGCCATCCAGCCCACTCCTCCGCTATCGATGAGGTCCCTGACCCTGGTCACCTCGCCAGCCACAGCCCTCTCATCCGCCTGCCACTTAAAACCGCGGTCGTGGAGGTACGGATTCCTGAGCAGCGGCTCCTGCAGGACAGCCGCCACACCAGACGGTGGAGAGCTACGTTTGGTGGCGACTCTGTTCCAGACCCTGATGAGTTCCATTACAGCTCTACAAACCTGTGAGCATTCTCACAGGTGCATACGTTACAACTAGAAATAGTGAACATAGTAGTAGGGGTCGATAAAGTGATGTAAAATAACTGCACTTGCTTATGTGCTTTAATGTAAATGAAGGTTCCTTCTCACAATGCAACTGAATTAACGAAATAGCACACCAGACACTCAGCGCTCATTTGTAACTTCAAAAGAGGCCAGCAATCACATTCATGTTCTACGTTGCTAGCTGCTCAACTTTTCCCCCCCGTGGCAAGACATCATTCTCTATTATTCAACATTCAGGAAAGATAGAATAAAAGGAAAAGGAGGTGGGGTAACATTGCTGGTTAAGGAGCAAATTAAGGCAATAGTTCGGAAGGACATTAGCTTGGATGATGTGGAATCTATATGGGTAGAGCTGCAGAATACCAAAGGGCAAAAAACGTTAGTGGGAGTTGTGTACAGACCTCCAAACAGTAGTAGTGATGTTGGGGAGGGCATCAAACATGAAATTAGGGGTGCGTGCAATAAAGGTGCAGCAATTATAATGGGTGACTTTAATATGCACATAGATTGGGTTAACCAAACTGGAAGCAATACGGTGGAGGAGGATTTCCTGGAGCGCATAAGGGATGGTTTTTTAGACCAATATGTTGAGGAACCAACTAGGGGGGAGGCCATCTTAGACTGGGTGTTGTGTAATGAGAGAGGATTAATTAGCAATCTCGTTGTGCGAGGCCCCTTGGGGAAGAGTGACCATAATATGGTGGAATTCTGCATTAGGATGGAGAATGAAACAGTTAATTCAGAGACCATGGTCCAGAACTTAAAGAAGGGTAACTTTGAAGGTATGAGGTGTGAATTGGCTAGGATAGATTGGCGAATGATACTGAAGGGGTTGACTGTGGATGGGCAATGGCAGACATTTAGAGATCGCATGGATGAACTACAACAATTGTACATTCCTGTCTGGCGTAAAAATAAAAAAGGGAAGGTGGCTCAACCGTGGCTATCAAGGGAAATCAGGGATAGCATTAAAGCCAAGGAAGTGGCATACAAATTGGCCAGAAATAGCAGCGAACCCGGGGACTGGGAGAAATTTAGAACTCAACAGAGGAGGACAAAGGGTTTGATTAGGGCAGGGAAAATGGAGTACGAGAAGAAGCTTGCAGGGAACATTAAGACGGATTGCAAAAGTTTCTGTAGATATGTAAAGAGAAAAAGGTTAGTAAAGACAAACGTAGGTCCCCTGCAGTCAGAATCAGGGGAAGTCATAACGGGGAACAAAGAAATGGCGGACCAATTGAACAAGTACTTTGGTTCGGTATTCACTGAGGAGGACACAAACAACCTTCCGGATATAAAAGGGGTCGGAGGGTCTAATAAGGGGGAGGAACTGAGGGAAATCCTTATTAGTCGGGAAATTGTGTTGGGGAAATTGATGGGATTGAAGGCCGATAAATCCCCAGGGCCTGATGGACTGCATCCCAGAGTACTTAAGGAGGTGGCCTTGGAAATAATGGATGCATTGACAGTCATTTTCCAACATTCCATTGACTCTGGATCAGTTCCTATGGAGTGGAGCATAGCCAATGTAACCCCACTTTTTAAAAAAGGAGGGAGAGAGAAAACAGGGAATTATAGACCGGTCAGCCTGACATCGGTAGTGGGTAAAATGATGGAATCAATTATTAAGGATGTCATAGCAGTGCATTTGGAAAGAGGTAATATGATAGGTCCAAGTCAGCATGGATTTGTGAAAGGGAAATCATGCTTGACAAATCTTCTGGAATTTTTTGAGGATGTTTCCAGTAGAGTGGACTAGGGAGAACCAGTTGATGTGGTATATTTGGACTTTCAGAAGGCTTTCGACAAGGTCCCACACAAGAGATTAATGTGCAAAGTTAAAGCACATGGGATTGGGGGTAGTGTGCTGACATGGATTGAGAACTGGTTGTCAGACAGGAAGCAAAGAGTAGGAGTAAATGGGGACTTTTCAGAATGGCAGGCAGTGACTAGTGGGGTACCGCAAGGTTCTGTGCTGGGGCCCCAGCTGTTTACACTGTACATTAATGATTTAGACGAGGGGATTAAATGTAGTATCTCCAAATTTGCGGATGACACTAAGTTGGGTGGCAGTGTGAGCTGCGAGGAGGATGCTATGAGGCTGCAGAGCGACTTGGATAGGTTAGGTGAGTGGGCAAATGCATGGCAGATGAAGTATAATGTGGATAAATGTGAGGTTATCCACTTTGGTGGTAAAAACAGAGAGACAGACTATTATCTGAATGGTGACAGATTAGGAAAAGGGGAGGTGCAAAGAGACCTGGGTGTCATGGTACATCAGTCATTGAAGGTTGGCATGCAGGTACAGCAGGCGATTAAGAAAGCAAATGGCATGTTGGCCTTCATAGCGAGGGGATTTGAGTACAGGGGCAGGGAGGTGTTGCTACAATTGTACAGGGCCTTGGTGAGGCCACACCTGGAGTATTGTGTACAGTTTTGGTCTCCTAACCTGAGGAAGGACATTCTTGCTATTGAGGGAGTGCAGCGAAGGTTCACCAGACTGATTCCTGGGATGGCGGGACTGACCTATCAAGAAAGACTGGATCAACTGGGCTTGTATTCACTGGAGTTCAGAAGAATGAGAGGGGACCTCATAGAAACGTTTAAAATTCTGACGGGGTTAGACAGGTTAGATGCAGGAAGAATGTTCCCAATGTTGGGGAAGTCCAGAACCAGGGGACACAGTCTAAGGATAAGGGGGAAGCCATTTAGGACCGAGATGAGGAGGAATTTCTTCACCCAGAGAGTGGTGAACCTGTGGAATTCTCTACCACAGAAAGTTGTTGAGGCCAATTCACTAAATATATTCAAAAGGGAGTTAGATGAAGTCCTTACTACTAGGGGGATCAAGGGGTATGGTGAGAAAGCAGGAATGGGGTACTGAAGTTGCATGTTCAGCCATGAACTCATTGAATGACGGTGCAAGCTAGAAGGGCCGAATGGCCTACTCCTGCACCTATTTTCTATGTTTCTATGTTTCTATGTTTCTACCTCCAATACCCAATCAAAGAATCTTCCCCCAGCAACATTTTGGGTGGAAAACAATAATTGCACATCTGTCTAAGAGCTGCTGGCGGCTCCTTCACCTTTCTGGTGCCCCACGGTCTCAGTGCTCTGCCAACACATCTGAGCTGGGAGCACTGGCTAAAACTATGGTAATAAGCTGTCCTCACGTTATGGGATGATGGCAGCTCTGTGGGGCACAAGCATAACCGGGGTTGCCAACTCTGGTTGGGCGTATTCCTAGAGGTTTCATGACGTGACCTCTCGCCTCCAACCGCCCTGACCAGTCAAACAGCCTTTTCCTCCATATCCAATATTTTTATAGCTAATAAATGAATGTGTTCAAAGAAAATGAAAACAAACCACTTTTTTAATGTCCCTATTGTCTTTTTCCTGGATGACTTGCTGCAGTGAATTATTTAATTCTTGGAGATTCCAGGGAGAGTTGGCAACTCTAGCCATAACTTGTCATGAGGAGCAGCAACAAGTCTTTTTTTAAATTCATTCCTGGGATGTGGGGGCCACTGGCAAGGCCAGCATTTATTGCCCATACCTAATGCCCTTGAGAAGATAGTGGCGAGCCGCCTTCTTGAACCGATGCAGTCCTTGTAGTGAAAGTACTCCCACAGTGTTGTTAGGGAGGGAATTCCAGGATTTTGATCTAGCGACGATGAAGGAACGGCGATATGTTTTCCAGTCGGGTTGGTATGTAACCTGGAGGGCAACTTGCAGGTAGTGGTGTTCCCATGTGTCTGCTGCCCTTGTCTTTCTCGGTGGTAGAGGGTCTCGGATTTGGGAGGTGCTGCCGAAGAAGCCTTGGCGAGCTGCTGCAGTGCATCTTGTAGATGGTGCACACTGCAGCCACGGTGCACCGGTGGTGGAGGGAGTGAATGTTGAAGGAGGTGGAGGGGGTGCCAATCAAGTGGGCTGCTTTGTCTTGCTTTGTCCTGAGCTTCTTGAGTGTTGCTGGAGCTGCACTCATCTCGGCAAGTGGAGTGTATTCCATCACATGCCTGACTTGTGGAAAGGCTTTGGCGAGTCATTATCCCCCTTGGGATTATTTCATTATTATTATAACAGTATTACAGAAACAGTCTCTTAAAATGTTTTACTCTGGCATTGCTACTATTTACGGCATCATCAAATTTCTCCCACCAAGAACAACACGGGAATCCAAGGCTCAGGATAGAAATGACAAGAATTTCCAAATAAATAGTTTAAGTTCATTAAAAGCTAAACACACATGCAAGATTGTTGTAGAATCCGTGGTTCTAATTAGGTTTATACATATTCGCTCTCATGTTTAATGCAGTCAGAGGCCCTCAGTGCATTCTCTTAAGATCAAATCTTACTGTTTGTTATTTCTGGAACCTGAAGTAAAGTGCTACCATCTAAAGATACAAAGTGCAGTTTACAGAAGCTGCAAATTGTGACGTTTATGCTAAACCCCAAACAGTTACAACAGCTAAAACATATCACAAATCGTGGCAAGTCCCATATGGCAGCCACCCTCAGAACATTCCAAAGATATATGATGACTACACTGAATGGAGGGCTTCCACACACTTCGGACTCTAAGAAAGAAAGAATTTTCATTTATACGACACCTTATGATTTCCTCAGGATTTCTGATAATGCTAGTTAATCTACTTTTTCTTAGCAGGAATGTTGTCCAGAATGCTGGGAGAACTCCCTGCTCTTCTTTGAGTAGTACTGTGGGATCTTTTACACTCACCTGAATGGGCAGACAGGGATTTCATCTCATCTGAAATGGCTAACTTCTAACTTCTGACTATGCAAGAGCCCCTCAGTAATGCACTGACATGTCAGCCTAGGTTATGTGCTGATGTCTTAGAGTAGAACTTGAATGGAACTAATAGTACAGTACTATGTCCTCAACATTTTCATGCAACTATTATCGTTTGTAGCACTTCATTTTAGAATGACCCACTGAAAAGATTTTATCTGAAATCCTTTAAGAGTTTTTGTGGGGATTGTTTTATATTCATTAGGGCGAGGAATGTCTGTCCGAGGGAATGGAATACTGTTTTGGCTAAGGAAGCTACATGATTCAAATAAGGCCCCTGACCAGCCTAGACTTGGCAACAGGAAAATGTCCTTATTTTTTCACAGCCCCTGATTGAATATAGCCTCTAGTATCTATCATCCTTGACTCTGAACTGGGGAATTGCACTATCAACAATGGGCCGTTCTAAAGCTTTTCAACGTCCTACATTTGCCTGCAAACTTTTAGAATCATAGAAATTACTGCAAAGAATAAGACCACCTGGCTCATCGTGCCTGTGGTGATGTAAGCTCTTCACTTAGCCTTATCTAAAAAAAAGACTTGCATTTCTATAGCGCCTGTCATGTCCTCAGGGATTCCCAAAGTACTTTACAGCCAGTAAAGCACCTTTGAAAGTGTAGCCACTTTTGTATTGTAGGACTCTACACTGCTGTAATTTACTCAATTTCATTTAGCTCAATTCAAAGACTCTTCTTGTTGAAGAAGAAGCTCAATTTCCTTACACTCTCTTCACCATACTCCTTATGCGAGTAATCACCTTAGTTGTTGGTCTCTGTACCACCTCAGGACAATAACACCTTTCTTTTGAAAGGGTGGCCATAAAGTCAAGAACAAAAACAAATGTTATTCAGCATATCAAAGCTCATTTCCCTCATGTACTGACTTTTCCATCACGGTATCTCATTGCATTTTGACTAACCTCAAAGCTTGTTAGATTTTCCAAACATCTTATAGCTCAGGCAATCTGACAATAGGGGCACTGCATTCAGCCTCAGTGTCCCCAAGGCCTTGAAGAGGAACATTCATCCAGATATCCAGCTCCTGATCATTGTTTATCTGCTAAAATGCACACGTGTGGCATTGGGTGAAGACAGATCAGGTCAGATCAAAGTGCCCCTCCCTAAACCTTCCCTGAACTCCTCCACCTCTCTGGCTTCTTCTCCTTTAAGACTCTCCTGAAAATCCATCTCTTTGACCAAGCTTTCTGTCACCTTCTTTGGCTCACCATCCATTTTTTGATTACACCTTTGTGAAGTGCTTTGGGGTGTTTTTCTATGTTGTAAGTTCAAGTTGCTATTTTTAACATTTACGTGTCTAATGCTGATGCATGAAGAATAGCCATGTGACCAAAGCATTGGAGGTGCCACCACCACATGTGGAGCCACAGTCCAGTATGAAACATTTTCTTTGGGAATGGAGGAGCAAGTGGAAAAAAAATGAGAGGGGGAGAAAAATCCAAATTTAAACATGAAGTCTAACTTTTGATGATGAAAGCACTCGAGTCTCAAAACAGGAATAAGCTTTAAAGGAAGAACTGAATCGTAATGAATGATGTGCTTTTTTTGTTTGCCTTAAAGCAGGAGCAGGAGACCAGTTATACTATCATGAGGTCAAAGGGCACCAATGTCACCATCAATGGGCTGAAAGCTGAAACCACCTACCTGTTCCAGATTAGGGCCCGCACCGCGGCTGGATACGGTGGCAGCAGCCGCAAGTTTGAATTTGAGACCAGTCCTGACTGTAAGTGAAAATGAGTTTTACTGAACTTATAAAAGCACTCCATTATTTAAGAAGGGAAGGAGCGAGAAGCCAGGTAACTGCAGACCCATATGGTTAACATCAGTTTTGGGGAAGTTACTGGACCAGCAGAGAGAATGACTGAGTACTTGGAAACATATGAGTTTAGGGAATGCTTACATTGCTGTGCACAGTGTTCCGCTAATGGTTTATGCTGTCACACTTTATGATATCGTTTGAACCCCTTAATACCTTGTCATTTGTCCCAGCTAGCTGCTCTCCATGGTAACAATGAATTTGCGTTGTTTCTGATTTGCCTAAATGCCATCCCAAGAACAAGGTTTTTTTCTTTTGCTTTCAGCCTTCTCCATCGCCGGTGAGAATAGCCAGGTTGTCATGATTGCCATATCAGCAGCCGTAGCCATCGTCCTCCTCACAGTGGTGATGTACATCATAATCGGCAGGTCAGTCACACGCTATGGTCTCTCTTAAAACTACCATTTCTCATGTAATTTTACTGTGTATCTGTGAGAGGTAATTTCTTACTGCTTAAATAGTTTCCTTTGAAATTGAAGGATCATGGTTCTTTGTACAATACCAACAGATTAATTAACCACAAAAATTGATATACTTTATTTATTGGAATAGTTACATTAGTATTGCATTACAATACCAAACTCAGTTTATTAGTATTTATACTATATTAATAAATTGCATTGGTGATTACTTCATCTTCACTGTGAATTATGGCGAGTGATTATCAGATTGACTGATCTTCCAATTCCTGTACCCCGATTTTTGATTTTAACTCGGAGCAGGTGTCATGTGGGCGGGAGCTGAGGTCGACAACAAACTGTCTGGACCTCGGGACCGTGAGATCCAGGAGAATACCGAGAGGGACGAATGTTGGCCAGGACATTAGCAGAACTATCTACTCTTCTTCAGATAGTACCATGGGATCTTATACCTCCATCTAAACAGAGCCTTGGTTTAACATCTCATACAAAGCATAGAACCTCTGGCAGTGCATCGCTCGCTCAGTACTGCACTGAAATGTCAACCTAGATTGTGTGCTCAAGTCCCTGGAGTGGAGCTTGAACCCACAACCTTCTGACCAATAAGCATTACCCAACTTAACCAAGTTAGCATAGTAAGCTAACTTCCATCTGCCTCAAACAAAGTCACCCATATCATCGGTTTTGTGGCTTAGAACTTGAGTTTTCTCGGTCCTGGCCTGGCACAAGCAGCACCGTGCCCAGTGAAAGGAGGTATACCAGCTACAGCGGGGGCACAAATGGAACCCACTTGGGAGTCAAAGTCGGAGTTCTGGGTTCTGGCCTGGATTCTCCAAACAAATATTTTTCTACTGTGCCTTTTCTCAGATTCCTTACAAAGGGAGCCAAGGGGCAAACTTGTGTGATACTTCCAGCTATTGTTCCCCGCATTTGAGCACCCCAGCCCCTCCCCCATGGAGGGAGTGGGCAGCCTCTGTCACATGTTGTGGGGGGAGGAGAGGACATAAATGAGCTTCCAGTGGTGTGGGCACCACTTGCAATATTTGAATAAAGAGCAAAGATCGCCGGTGGGAACATCCAAGCATTTACGCTGGGATATTGGTCCCATTGATTTTTAGCCCAATATGTGTTAACCCAGATGTGTTAAATAAGTGAGCACAGCCAGAGGGATAAGAAACATCCGTGAAACATTAAATAAAAGAAGAGTAGTATAAGTAATGCAGTGCAAAGGTCTAGTATTACTTCCTGACTTTATCTTAGCTCACTAATAAAATCAAAACATGTTGCCTTAGACCTACAATCAATCACAGTTAGATCTTGTTGCAGATATATAGATTCATGGGGTAATAATCACCAGAAGTAATGAGATAAACCAAGAGGAGAGTTTCAAGAACAATTGTGAAAACACTTGGAATTACGTTGACAATTTGGAGTGCACCGAGCTTTTTGCACTTCTGTAAAAGGAACACCTTGTTAATAAAATAGTTGACATTTATGAAAGTAAAATAATCTTTCAGTGCAGTTAAATATTGCAATGCTTGATTATTAAGAGTGTTTGATTTTGTTTTTTTTTGTGCAGATTCTGTGGGTATAACAAATCAAAGCACATTTCTGATGACAAAAGAATATATTACCCAAATGGTCACAGTAAGTATTGAACTGCAAACACTTTGCAATTAACGACAAGAAATGCTGAAAATACTCAGCAGGTCAGGCAGCATCTCATTTATCTCATTGCTGCTTCTGGGACCTTGCTGTGCACAGATTGGTTGCTGCATTTGCTTACATTGCAACAGTGACAACACTTCAAAAGCATTTAATTGGCTGTAAAATGTTTTACGATATCCTGAGGATGCAAAAGGAGCTATATAAATAAAAGCTCTTTTTTTTCTTTGAAAGGAATGTCATGCAAACATGCTAAGCATCCATGCACTAATACGATGAGTGTACAATAATTCCAATCATGTACAATAATTATGTTCAGAATATTTGTTTCAGGGCTCATTGAGAACAGCATTTCATTTTATTTTCGGGCAGTGATATGAGGGAGCTGGTGTGCTCCGAGAGCGCACCCACACTACTCCAGTGTCAGTTCGAATTTTTGGGGGACTTTTCACACGGCAGTTTCTCAATTATCTTGAAGCATTATTTTCTTCTGTTGTTTGCAAAAGACTTCTTTTGGATAGACCTCCACTACAGAACTGTTGCAGGCAGTAATTAACTATGCTCAGCTTTGGAATTCAATTGCATCTCCCGATGGATTTGGAAGAGGAAGAGGAGTTTAGGCAGAGGGAACAAAGGCAGGTTTGCTTGTAACATGGTCAGCTTGGGTCCACTTGGTCTCGCCCCAGGAACCAAGGGGTTTAACCTAATCCACCTGGCAGATACAAGGTAGGGTGAGGTCTGATGCCAGTTTTACACACCTACCCTGTTGTGTATCTGTAAAGCATGCACTTCCATGTTCCGCCACCAGGGAGTGCATCCCCTGCAGTCTCAAGGGATCCCAGCATCCCTTGGGAACACTGTATATAAACCGGCCCCCAAGGCCTGTTCCTCACTCTGGAGTGTCTTATTAAAGACTGATGTCACTGTTACTTTAACCTCCCTGTGTGCAGTCTCATCTGTGTTAGGAACACAATAACTGGCGACGAGTATACAAATCCAACGCAAAGATGCATCAAACTGTGGGCATCCTGGAGAAGTTCTCGGAGGGTGAGGACTGGGAAGCCTATGTCGAACGGCTAGACCAGTACTTTGTAGTCAACGAGCTGACGGAGAAGGAAGCGCTGCAAAAAGGAGAGTGGTCCTCCTCATGGTCTGCGAGGCACCGACCTACAGCCTCATGAAGAATCTTCTGGCTCTGGTGAAACCCACAGATAAGTCGTATGAGGAGCTGTGTACACTGGTTCGGGAGCATCTTAACCTGAGGGAGTGCGTACTGATGGCGAGGTATCGGTTCTACACGTGCCAGCGATCTGAAGGTCAGGAAGTAGCGAGCTATGTCGCTGAACTAAGGCGACTTGCAGGACAATGTGAGTTTGATGGCTACCTGGAGCAAATGCTCAGAGACTTTTTTGTACTGGGCATTGGCCACGAGACTATCCTACGAAAACTTTTGACTGTAGAGACACCGACCCTCAGTAAGGCCATTGCGATAGCACAGGCGTTTATGTCCACTAGTGATAACACCAAACAAATCTCTCAGCACACAAGTGCTGGCAATGTTCATAAATTAACTGGAACTGTGTATGCGAGCAGAAATGTATAGGGCAGAAACCACGAGTCTGCAACTGCCAGCAGGCCTCAGGTGACCCAGATGACTCAGAGTCCGCAACAAAGGATGAATGCAAAGCAATTCACAAATTGTTGGCGTTGTGGAGGCTTCTATTCAGCCTATTCATGCCGCTTCAAAGGGTATGTTTGCAAGAGCTGTGGAACAATGGGGCACCTCCAACGAGCTTGCAGACGAGCTGCAAGCTCTGCAAAACCTGCTAACCACCACATGGCAGAGGAAGATCGGTCCATGGTGGATCAAAGCACTTTCGAGCCTCAGAGAGAGGAGGCAGATGCTGAAGTACACGGGGTGCACACATTTTCGACGAAATGTCCACCTATAATGCTAAATGTAAAATTGAATGGTTTACCCGTAGCCATGGAACTGGACACTGGTGCTAGCCAATCCATCATGGGTAAAAAGATGTTTGAGAGACTGTGGTGCAACAAGGCACTCAGACCAGCCCTGAGCCCTATCCACACGAAACTGAGAATGTACACCAAAGAGCTTATCACTGTCCTGGGCAGCGTCATGGTCAAGGTCACCTACGAGGGCACGGTGCATGAACTGCCACTCTGGATTGTCCCGTGCGATGGCCCCACACTGCTTGGAAGGAGCTGGCTGGACAAAATCCGCTGGAACTGGGATGACATCCGAGCGCTATCACATGTCGATGAGGCCTCATGTACCCAGGTTTTTAACAAATTTCCTTCCCTTTTTGAGCCAAGCATTGGAAACTTTTCCAGGGCGAAGGTGCGGATCCACTTGGTCCCAGAGGCATGACCCATTCACCACAAGGCGCGAGCGGTACCTCACATGATGAGGGAGAGAGTGGAAATTGAGCTGGACAGGCTGCAACACGAGGGCATCATCTCCCCAGTGGAATTCAGTGAGTGGGCCAGCCCGATTGTTCCAGTACTCAAAAGTGATGGCACGGTCACGATTTGCGGCGATTATAAAGTAACTATTAATCGTTTCTCGCTACAGGACCAATACCTGCTACCTAAGGCAGACGACCTATTTGCGACACTGGCAGGAGGCAAGACATTCACCAAGCTCGACCTGACTTCGGCCTACATGACGCAGTAGCTGGAGGAGTCTTCGAAGGGCCTCACCTGCATCATCATGCACAAGGGACTGTTCATCTACAACAGATGCCCGTTTGGGATTCAGTCGGCTGCACCGATCTTCCAGGGAAACATGGAGAGCCTACTCAAGTCGGTACCACACACGGTGGTTTTTCAGGACGACATATTGGTCATAGGTAGGGACACCATTGAGCACCTACAAAACCTGGAGGAGATCCTTCAGCGACTGGATCGCATAGGGCTGTGGCTAAAGAGGTCAAAATGCGTCTTCATGGCAACAGAAGCGGAGTTTATGGGGAGAAAGATCGCGGTGGATGGTACTCGGCCCACAGACGCGAAGACAGAGGCTATCAGGAACGCGGCCAGACCACAGAACGTCATGGAGCTGCGGTCGTTCCTGGGACTCCTCAACTATTTTGGTAACTTCCTACTGGGGTTAAGCATCCTCTTAGAGCTCCTACATTTCTTATTGCGTAAAGTTGAGAACTGGGTATGGGGAAAAAAAACAGGTAATTGCTTTTGAGAAAGCCAGAAGCATTTTATTCTCCAACAAGCTGCTTGTATTTTATAACCCATGTAAAAGACTTGTGCTAGCATGTGATGCGTCGTCGTATGGAGTCGGGTGTGTATTACAACAAGCTAACGTTGCGGTGAAGTTGCAACCTGTCGCCTATGCCTCCAGGAGCTTGTCTAAGACCGAGAGGGCCTACAGCATGATTGAGAACGAGGCATTAGCGTGTGTGTTCAGGGTAAAGAAAATGCATCAGTGTATAACTATACCATCCGCCACAGGCCAGACACCGAGAACTGTGCGGATGCTCTCAGTCGGCTACCATTGCCCACCACGGGGGTGGAAATGGCGCAGCCTGCAAACTTTTTGATGGTGGCGCAGCCCGCAGACTTGTTGATGGTCATGGAAGCATTTGAAAATGATAAATCACCTGTCACGGCCCGCCAAATTAGGACTTGGACCAGCCAAGATCCACTGCGGTCCCGAGTAAAAAAAACTGTGTACTGCATGGGAGCTGGGCCAGCATCCCTGTTGAAATGCAAGAGCTAATCAAGCTGTTCCAGTGGCAAAAGGATGAGCTGTCCATTCAGGCAGACTGCCTGTTGTGAGGTAACCGCGTCGTGCTACCCAAAAAGGGCAGGGAGACGTTCATCTCGGATCTCCACAGTACACACCCGGGTATAGTAATGATGAAAGCGATAGCCAGATCCCACGTGTGGTGGCCCGGTGTCGACTCTGAGTTAGAGTCCTGTGTACGTCAATGCAGAGTGTGTGCTCAGCTGAACAACGCGCCAAGAGAGGCACCACTAAGTTTGTGGTCCTGGCCTTCCAGACCATGGTCGAGGATCCATGTCAACTATGCGGGCCCGTTTCTCGGTAAAATGTTCCTGGTAGTGGTGGATGCTTTTTCAAAATGGATTGAATGTGAAATAATGTCGGGAAGCACCGCCACCGCCAGCATTGAAAGACTGAGGGCCATGTTTGCCACCCACGACCTGCCTGACATACTGGTCAGTGACAACGGGCCATGTTTCACCAGTGCCGAATTTAAAGAATTCATGACCCACAATGGGATCAAACATGTCACCTTGGCCCTGTTTGAACCAGCCTCCAATGGGCAGGCAAAGCGGGCAGTACAAACAATCAAACAAAGCCTCAAACGAGTCACAGAAGGCTCACTCCAAACCCGCCTGTCCCGAGTACTGCTCAGCTACCGCACGAGACCCCGCTCGCTCACAGGGGTGCCCCCGGCTGAGCTACTCATGAAAAGGACACTTAAAACCAGACTCTCACTGGTTCACCTCAACCTGCATGATCAGGTAGAGAGCAGGCAGCAGCAACAAAATGTAAACGATGGTCGTGTCACGGGAAATTGATCTGAATGACCCTGTGTATGTGCTAAACTATGGACATGGTCCCAAGTGGATCGCGGGCACGGTGGTAGCTAAAGAAGGGAGTAGGGTGTTTATAGTCAAACTAGACAATGGACAAATTTGCAGAAAGCACCTGGACCAAACGAGGATGTGGTTCACAGACTGCCCTGAACCCACAGCAGACAGCACCTTTTTCGAGCCCACAACACACACCCAAAGGATCAACGACACCACCCTGGACCAGGAAATCGAACCCATCACGCCCAACAGTCCAGCAAGGCCAGGCTCACCCAGCAGCCCTGCAGGGCCAACAACACGGTAGCCCAGCGAGGGCACAGCCAACACACCAGAACAGACATTTGTACCGAGGCGGTCCACCAGGGAAAGAAAGGCTCCCAACCGTCTCACCTTGTAAATAGTTTTCACTTTGACTTTGGGAGGGAGTGATGTTGTGTGTCTGTAAAGCATGCACTCCCATGTTCCGCCACCAGGGAGCGCATCCCCTGAAGTCACTGTATATAAGCCGGCCCCTAAGGCCTGTTCCTCACTCTGGAGTGTCTTAATAAAGACTGAGGTCACTGTTACTTTAACCTCCCTGTGTGCAGCCTCATCTGTGTTAAGAACACAATAAACCCCACCCAATTTTCCTTTCCAAGTCAATAGAGCGAAACACTTGGGGTAGCACCGGGGTTGTAAAATGAGCGTCCGGCCCGAGCCTGCTTCTTTAGGTTGATTAGGTTGAAATCAGGGCTCAAGTCTTCAGACTTGGATATACCCTCCCTGTGGATGTCTGAAGAGATTTGCCTTTGCTGTATAGGCCTTGTGAGGGAGGCAGTCACAAGAGTTATGCAGTCTTCAATCCCAACCTCGAGACAATATCTACCACAAAGAAAGCACTGTCCATTGCTGAGCGGGTAATCACTGCTTTGAATATTTATACAACTGCATCATTCCAGGCCACCATTAGCGACACATGTTGCATTAGTCAGTCTTCGGTCCACTAATGCATAGAAACGGAAGACTTGTTTATCTGGGAAACACGCTTATCATTTTCTCCATGGAAAGGAGACCACAGTAAAAGAATGAGCAGTCTTTGCAGAAATACAAGGCCTCATTAATAGTGCAAAGATAGTCATCAAGGTCTGGGGTGTGCATCAATGGACAAAGCTTTCATTCCATCAGTATAAGTTGGACCCAAGAACAGAATAATGCAAAGCAAACACATCATAATTATGCATGAGGATAGCTATTAAGCCTATCTTAGTTTATCCATCCAGAACAGGTACACCATTATGGCATCTGATTGATCCTTAAATTATTCCAGGTCAGGCAGCAGCACCTCCACCCCCCTCACCCCCAAGCAAACCCCGCCCCCACTACCTTACCTGGGAGTCCATGCCATATATTGTGTGATAAACTTCCTGATAATCAATCCTTGCCTTTGCCTTGAACTACTTTGAACGTGTACCCCATGTCCAACCACTGCAATTTAGTGATTTTCCAAATGAGCCTTTCCCATACCATTTACTATTTTATAGACCTCTATAAAATTATCTCTCACACACCTGCTGTCAAAGCTAAAATGCCCAGGTTTCTCTAGTCTTTCCTCATTGTGCTGACCTCGAACATTATGGATCAACCTAATGTCTGGGCAGCAGTCACAATGTCTTCATGCTGCAGTTGTCCACCACACCGGCATTATTTGAAGGAGCAGGCAGACTGGTTGGTTAGTTGCAATAGAACCAAGACCATCCCGTGGAGTGCTAACTGTCGACCCTGTTGACAAATTCCCTAAGCAGAAATACACTGAAGCTCATGCCTCCATCAAATTCTGGCAGAACATACAACTGGCATACTGAAGCAGAGATTCTGATCAGGGGGGTTACTGCTCTATAGCCCGAACAAGGTGTCAAAAATGATCCAGGTCTGCAGTTCTTTGATAAATATGCTATTCAGAGAGGGGAACCCTTCAGAACAAAAAACAGGAGAATCAGTCTGAATCCTTGATTGAGAAGGAGGAAGAAGAAATGGGCGAGGGTGGTGTGCCACTAGGGAGGTTTTTACATCAATTGAACTTTTATTTAAATCTCTAAATTGAGTCCAACATGAACCATCTTATGATTATAGATGGAGGATGAGTGAGTCATCCCAGCCTGCTCTTATATATCTTGGATGGATTGGTTAGAGAGCGATATTGACCGAGATCCAGATGCCGCTTGGCAGCCAAACTTTCACTTGGTGGAGAATGGAGAAGTAGAAAAGGAGGAGAAAAAAAACTGGGAACTACAAATCACATTTTTTAATTCAGTAACACCACTGAACCTGAAATTTTGTGGCAGCTGGATTAGTTGTCAACATCTCTTGTATCTGTTCTCTCCACAGTGATTATCTGTGGAAGCCATAGTGTTGGGAATATTGTTAAGTCGTGTTAATGTCATGGGTGTGTGTGATATTTCTCAACTTTTGTGTTAACAGTTAAACTTCCAGGTCTACGAACATATGTGGACCCACACACATATGAGGACCCCAGCCAAGCTGTCCATGAGTTTGCCAAGGAACTAGATTCTTCCTCCATATCTATTGATAAAGTTGTTGGTGCAGGTACTAAATTCTACATATGATTATTACATGACTGCAGATTACTGATACAAGGTAATTGAAGGTTACTCCAATGCTGTCCAGACACGACATTGATCTGCACACAAAATAGAGGACCTGCAGGGACATTGAGAGTTCAGCTCATTTACATCATTCTCGGGCACTCGGGGCTTATTGCTCCGAATGCATTTTTAGCACCAAGACTGGCATTTTGGGTGCCAACAACCAGTGGATATCTGCTTGCCTATTCTGTGCCAGGCATGAGGTGAGAGAACATAAATCACTCGGCACAGGGGACAGATTTGATTTTTAACGATGACCTCTTGTTCAGTGGCCACTGCTGAGGCATTCCAGCTGCATTATGGAGCAGCCCCTAATTTGAATCGAAGTTGAGGACCTCATAAAATGTGGGCACTGCTTGTGTGCAGGATCCTTCCTCCATTTACACTGGCTAGCCACACTGGACCTTAGGTGCCACCTTTGCAGGAGTGCCATCAAGCGCCGAAGATTGAATTATTGGTCACGTTAAATTTTAAAACTGGATCAAAATATTTATTTCCAAACACAACCATAATCTGAGGATCCGTGACTAATTTTTGACTTGAGTAATTACGCGTGATGCAAAATGGATGGGATGTAGAACTTATTTTGAAACTACAGACAGAATCATTGTTTTTTGTACTACAGGAGAATTTGGAGAAGTGTGCAGTGGGCGTCTGAAGCTGCCCTCCAAAAAGGAGATCTCGGTAGCCATCAAAACTCTTAAAGTTGGTTATACTGAAAAACAAAGGCGGGATTTCCTGAGTGAAGCGAGCATCATGGGACAGTTTGACCATCCAAATATCATTCATCTGGAAGGAGTTGTCACAAAAAGTAATATAACCAGCATTTTTATTGATATTCTCCATATATGTTCAAGTGAGCAAATTAACTTCCCTTTGGTTTCTAAATAAAAGTTGGAATATGGAATGGAGGATGACAGAACCTTTAATATAAACCTGCCACTTGATATGCGATATACAAACCACGGTATACTATTGGTACTGTCCACATACCTAACTGATCTGTTTTTACAACTGCCAATGTGATTAGGTTTAAAACAAAGGGATGTCTTCTCAGACCTCGGAAACTGATCTCTTGTTCTTCTTCTACAAACGTACCTGGGATTTGTTTTGCAAGTGTTACCTCCCCTTCTGCACATTTCTACATTCTCCAGTGTAGGGTTTTTATTTGCAAGTTCATCTTTCCTTAGCTGTTCCATATTCACCATGTTTGCCAGCACAAGTCTAGTGTCAACAGGTGCAGACCATGTCAAACATCCAATTCAATTCAACTCAATTACTATTCAAAACCAAAAGCAAAATACTGTGAATGGTGGAATCTGGTATAAAAACAGAAAATGCTGGAAATCTCAGCGGGTCAGGCAGCATCTGTGGAGAGAAAGCAGAGTTAACATTTCGGGTCAATGACCCTTCATCAGAACTGAAGAGTGTTCGGCAAGAATAGATTCTTAACAAGCACTGAAAGGGGAAGGGGAAGAAAGAACAAAAGGGAAGGTCTGCGATATGGTAGAAGACAGAAGAGATTAGAGAGACAAAAGGGATGATGGCCCAAATTCAAATGGTAATAAGAACATAAGAACATAAGAAATAGGAACAGGAGTAGGCCATACGGCCTCCTCGAGCCTGCTCCGCCATTCAATAAGATCATGGCTGATCCGATCATGGACTCAGCTCCAATTCCCCGCCCGCTCCCCATAATCCCTTATCCTCTTATCATTTAAGAAACTGTCTATTTCTGTCTTAAATTTATTCAATGTCCCAGCTTCTACAGCTCTCTGAGGCAGCGAATTCCACAGATTTACAATCCTCTGAGAGGAGAAATTTCTCCTCATCTCTGTTTTATACTAAGATCATGTCCTCTAGTTCTAGTCTCCCCCATCAGTGGAAACATCCTCTCTGCAACCACCTTCTCAAACCCCCTCATAATCTTATACATTTCGATAAGATCACCTCTCATTCTTCTGAATTCCAATGAGTAGAAGCCCAACCTACTCAACCTTTCCTCATAAGTCAACCCCCTCATCTCTGGAATAAACCTAGTGAACCTTCTCTGAACTGCCTCCAATGCAAGTATATCCTTTCGTAAATATAGAAACCAGAACTGCACTCAGTATTCCAGGTGTGGCCTCACCAATACCTTGTATAGCTGTAGCAAGACTTCCCTGCTTTTATACTCCATCCCCTTTGCAATAAAGGCCAACATTCCATTTACCTTCCTGATCACTTGCTGTACCTGCATACTAACCTTTTGTGTTTCATGCACAAGTAGCCCCCAGGTCCCACTGTACTGCAGCACTTTGCAATCTTTCTCCAATTAAATAATAACTTGCACTTTGATTTCTTTCTGCCAAAGTGCATGACCTCACACTTTCCAACATTATACTCCATCTGCCAAATTTTTGCCCACTCACTTAGCCTGTCTATGTCCTTTTGCAGATTTTTTGTGTCCTCCTCACAACATTGCTTTTCCTCCCATCTTTGTATCGTCAGCGTTGAGCTTCGTTGGAACAGTGTAATGACAGGAGTTAGGAAAACATGTCAAGATAGGGTGTGAATGGTGGGATAATGACCAGCTGCCAATAGAGACAAGGAAAAAAAAAGAAAGAAAGAAACAGGCTCTGAGGGGAGGGGGAAGGGATGGGGGGGGGGGCGGGTGCAGTAAGGGAGACAAACATTGGCAGCGGCTACGCTCTGAAATTGTTGAACTCGATGTTGAATCCAGAAGGCTGTAAAGTGCCTAAACGAAAGAATGAGGTGTTGCTCCTCGAGCTTGCTTTGACCTTCGTTGGAACAGTGTAGGAGAGAGAGGTCAGAGTGGGAATGGAGTGGAAAATTAAAGTGACAGGCGACCGGAAGCTCAGGGTCACACTTGCGGTCTGAACAGAGGTGCTCCGCAAAGCGGTCACCCAATCTATGCTTGGTCTCCTCAGTTTAGAGGAGAGCACACCGTGAGCAGCGAATATAGTACACTAAATTAAAAGAAGTACAAGTAAATTGCTGTTTCACTTGGAAGGAGTATTTGGGACCCTGGATAGTGGGAAGGGGGGAGGTAAAAGGGCAGGTGTTGCATCTCCTGCGCTTGCACGGAAAGGTGCCGTGGGAAGGGGAGGGGTGCTGGGGGTGACTGCGGAATGGACCAGGGTGTCACGAAGGGAGCAGTCCCTTCAGAATGCTGAGTGGAGGGGAGGGGAAGATGTGATTGGTGGTGGGATGACGCTGGAGGTGGCGGGAATGGCGAAGGATGATTCGTTGAATGGTGAAGACAAGAGAACCCTGTCATGGTTCTGAGAGGGAGGGGAAGGGGTGAGAGCAGAGGTGTGAAGGCCATGTTAACCACGGCGGAGGGGAATCCTCAGTTGAGGAAAAATGAAGACATGTCAGATGCACGAAAGGTGGCATCGTCAGAGCAGATGCGACGGAGAAACTGGGAGAATGGAATGGAGTCCTTATAGAATGTGGGGTGGGAGGAAGTGTAGTCCAGGTAGCTGTGGGAGTCAGTGGGCTTATAGTGGATACTGGTCGAAAGCCTATCCCCAGAGATGGAGATGGAGAAGTCGAGGAAGGGAAGGGAAGACTCGGAGATGGACCACATGAAGGTGAGGGAAGTGTGGAAATTGGATGCAAAGTGAATGAAATTTTCAAGTTCAGGGCGAGAGCAGAAAACAGCAACAATACAGTCATCAATGTACCGGAAAGAGGTGTGAGAGAGGGGACCCGAGTAGGACTGGAACAAAGAATGTCCCACACATCCCACAAAAAGGCAGGCATAGCTAGGACCCATGCGGGTTCCCATAGCAACACCTTTAATTTGGAGGAAGTGAGTGGAGTTAAAGGAGAAGTTGTTCAATGTGAGAACAAGTTCAGCCAGGCGAAGGAGAGCGGTGGTGGATGGGAACTGGTTGGGTCTCTGCTCGAGGAAGAAGCGGAGTGCCCTTAGGCCACCATGGTGGGAAATGGAAGTGTAGAGGGATTAAACATCCATGGTGAAAAGGAGACGGTTGGGGCCGGGAAACTGGAAATTTAAAGTGACCAAGGGCGTCGGAGGAGTTGTGGATGTAGGTGGGAAGAGAGTGGACAAGGGGAGAAAAAAATAGAGTCGAGATAGGAAGAAATAAGTTCTGTGGGGAAAGAACAGGCTGAAACGATGGGTCTACTGGGGCAGTACAAAAGCAAAATACTGTGGATGCTGCAATCTGGAATAAAAACAGAAAATGCTGGAAATCTCAGCCCCCCCGCCCCCCCAGAGTCTGTTTCATTCTTTCTTTTTTTCTCCTTGTCTTTAATGGCAGCTGGTCAGTATTCCACTATTCATACCTTATCTTGACTAATGTTTTTCTGACTCCTGGCATTACCATTTGAATTCGGCCCATCATCCCTTTTGTCTCTCTAATCTCTCCTGTCTTCCACCCTATCACAGACCTTCCCTTTTGTTCTTTCACCCCCTCCCCCTTTCAGGGCGTGTTAAGAATGTGTTACTTATGCCTGTATAAAGTAAATTGGCATATATGGAGAAAAATACCAAGTGGGAACATGGGGAACATTACACTTGTGGATTTCAAACTACATATTTGAAGATTGAGATGGTATTTTGCAGCTCATTAATACCAAGATGACAAAAAAGAAACTCGGGTAGGATTTTCCTGTTCCAGCTCCTGGGGCTATTGAATCACCTGAGCGCAGCAAATACAGGAAAATTGGTTGGGGAGGAGCACACACCTTTGAAGGGAGTCTTCCTCATTTTTCCATCCAATTCCATTAAAGGTTGGAAAATAAGGACAAGCTCTATTAGGCGCATGTGCTGATCCTGTCTGATTTTCCTATAGTCACTGCACCCAAGCAATTCAACAATGCCAGGAAACTCTGCCCTCAGAATTCAGACGTGGAAAAATTTGAAACAGTGTGCTTCATTTTGCATGGTAGTCCTCCCCACTCCCGCTGCCCTCCCCCAGCTCCCCCCCCCCCCACCCACTACCAAATTCAAATAAAATCATATCTGACGTATAGGAGTATTGATCTGTGTTCATCCTTCAGTGTGGTGTGAGGGAGCCACAGCACTGAGGGTTGAGCACAGACCAATACTCCCAGATAGTCAGGGGATGTGAGCCCAGAGCTCCAATCTTTGGCACTTCAAAGATAACAGACCTGAAAAAGACAAAACACACTTGATTAGTTTGCGTTATTGTTAGAACCACAGTAACAGCCATTCTACCATCAACACAGAGCTTAAACAGGATAATGCTTTTCAATTCCAATTTTTAGCATGTTACCTTATGCTTGCAATTGTGACTTTTCCTTTTTTCTTTAGGTAAACCTGTCATGATTGTTACAGAATACATGGAAAACGGTTCCTTGGACAGTTTTCTCAGGGTAAGCATACCGATGATTGACCAGGTGCAGCAATTCAAATAGACATCCTGTTTGTTGGCTTTAGACGGGACACTTCACCCATTCTCTTTCAGAAACATGATGCCCAGTTCACAGTCATCCAGCTTGTCGGCATGCTTCGGGGGATAGCTTCAGGCATGAAGTACCTGTCCGACATGGGCTATGTACATCGGGACCTGGCTGCTCGCAATATCCTTGTCAACAGCAACTTGGTGTGCAAAGTGTCGGACTTTGGACTCTCCAGGGTCCTTGAAGATGACCCTGAAGCTGCGTACACAACGCGGGTAAGAAACCGTCCTTCTGCTGAGATCATGCCATCAATCGCGTCTCTTGTTATGTACAATATTTTATAACTGCGATGAATAATCAAGACATACAGTGGGTAGAAGCTGACGGTTCACTCCAGTGATGTGGCCCTTTATGGTTGTATTTTTGACCTGTGCAGATGTGCTGTAAGGTGGTTAGATTACAGGCCAGTCATAAAAGCACAACTGATACGTGAGATCAAGTATAAAAAAGCTTGTCTTCCTTCTGCAATGCCTCTCACCTCTAGCCCCAACATATATATCTCTCTCTCTATATATATATATAATATATATATATGTATATATATATATTTATTTATATATACATATATATTTATATTTATATATATATTGTAACCTCTCCTGTCACTTGCACTTTATTGATACCATTATGGCCAGTTCTTCCTGCGCTTTCTTCTGTTGTTTCTCCGAAGCTGCAAATACATTCCAGTCCCATCCTGCTCCCTGCATCACATGGTTCAAATCAAGACTCATTGCAGAACCTACTACTCAGAGAAAAAAAATGAAAAATAGACTTGTATTTATATAGCGGCTTTAATGGCCTTGGGTCGTCCCAAAGCAATTTACAGCCAATGAAGTATTTTTGAAGAGTAAGCATTGTTGTAATGTCGGGAACATGGTAGCCAATTTGCACACAGCAGGCTCCCACAAACAGCAATGAAATCAATGACCAGGTCATCTGTTTTAGATGTTGGTTGAGGGATAAATGTCGGCCAGGACACCAGAAAGGACTCCCTTGCTCTTCTTTGAATAGTGCCATGGGATCTTTTACATCCTTGGTTGGTTTAACGTCTCATCTGAAAGACGGCACCTCCGACAGTGCAGCATTCTCTCACTACTGCACTGAAGTGCCAGCCGAGATTATATGCTTGGCAACTCAACACTGTTGAACTCCTGAACTCCTCAGTCTTTCCTTTCTTTTACAACTTCCAGGCTTTTAAAACCCAAACCTGGCATTACCCAGCTCTGTTTCTTGATTTGCCTTGCACCATTTGCAGGCTCGGTGGTGCACTGCACTATTGAGCTGGCACTTCACTTACATTTATCAATCAAAAGACGTGTGCTGTATTAGTAATGGAGGAACTACTATTAATTTGGTAAGATCTTGGCTAGGTATATAAATGGTGTACCTCTCTATTCCAATCAATGATCATCTCCGGCATATATGGCACATGTTTGCTGCACGATAACAGGCTATCCTATATATCCTATATAATCCTATATTATACAGTACATATCAGAATTCATATTATGGGATTGAACTCTGCTGTACTAGGCCCATTTGATTCCCTTATACGAATATACATTATTGTTAGACGAGTTCTTTATTATTTGAAATTCAACTGTTCAAGAGGTAATCGTTTTTACAGCATATATTCACTAAAAGCACAAAGGTGATCTTTTATAACTTTCCTGTTTCCTGTATATCCCGGTGTGCATGGGTCAGCATGGATTACAACTTTCAAAGCAATTAATTCCTTTGTGAACATTTTCAATCCGCACAGATATAAACCCATTAATTATTTCCTCCACTTTCACCAGAAACTAACAATAAAATTGTCTCTTGATGCTTCACCTCAAGCCCACACACAGTTAACATGATGCACCACCAATTAGCCTCTTGTGTTAGCCATGGGAAGGCTCAGGAGCACGAACGTCAACCTGAGAAAATCACCTGGACTGCATTAACTCCACTTGCTTATACAGCTGTTCGGCAATTATCTGGGTGAAAAAAGTAAAATAGCTCTTTCATCAGATCTCAAGCTAATGAACATTGCTTTGCTTTGCTATCTCTGGTGTGCTAACCCCATGGCACGTATACACCTGCTTATACACTATTATCTAAATCATTCATCTTAACATTATTAGTGCTGGTTCTGCAGTACTCAGAAAGCACACTAAAAGTTTGGAATTCTCCACCACCTTTTGTGAAATTACAGTTTTATGGCTGGAATATTTAATCATAAAATCCTAGAAATTCCAGTTTACAGTATTATTAGCCCACTACAACAACAGCAACAACTTGTATTCATATAACTCCTTTAACGTAGTGAAATGTCCCAAGGCACTTCACGGAGTATTATGAGAGAAAGATTTGACACCGAGCTGCATAAGTAGAAATTAGTGCAGGTGACCAAAAGCTTGGTCAAAAAAGTAAATCTTAAAGGAGGAAAGAGAGGTAGAGAAATGGAGAGGTTTAGGCAGGGAGTTCCAAAGCCTCCGGTCTAGGCAAAGAAGGCACAGCCACCAATGGTTGAGTGATTACAATCAGGGATGCTCAGGAGGGCACAATTAGAGGAGCGCAGACGTCTCGGGGGGCTGGAGGAGATTACAGAGATAGGGAGGGGCGAGGCCATGGAGGGATTTGAAAATAAGGATGAGAATTTTGAAATCGAGGCGTTGCTTGACTGGAAGCCAATGTAGGTCAGCGAGCACAGGGATGATGGGTGAGCAGGACTTGGTGCGTGTTAGGACACTAACACTCAGTGTGTTCATGTGACATTCCTTTTGTTCGCTATTTGAGTGGAAGCATTAACCCATTTAAAATAGACTGGTCAAAATAACAAAAGAATGTCATGTAAACACGTTAAGCCACTAAATTACCAGCAGTAATTAACATCCTCGTCTCATTGCTCCATCCACAGTCCCCATATGGTAGAATGAGAAGGACTGCAGATGGAGCTTTTTTTTCAAATCCCAAATTTGAAACAGTTCACAATCATTATTATTACAAAAAATACTGCAGACTGGATGCATCCAACTTGACCCCACTTGAGGAAAATTCCTCTGAGAATTTGATGTAGCAAAATCTTAAAGACCTAGCGCACAGATGTAACCTTCCCCCAGAGGAGTTTTTGTCTTGCAGGAAAGTTTTGCAAGATAATGCAGTCTCTTTAAGATCATTATGCAGGCTTTTGGATAAGATGCCGCATAGAATTTGTCACACATTTATACAAGGTGTCGAGCACTATCATCCTGAGAATTTAGCACAGCCATTTTGTTGCCTGTATCTATAAGATTCAGCACATAATACAGTTCAGGATGCAAGATTTGTCAATTGGCTTTGTGTAAAACACCAGTATCATCTCACTCAGTTTTACAACTTGTCGCCGTCTCTTGGCGCTTGACTATGTTGTGCTTGGTCAGATCCCAATGTTGGATCAATGGCTTAAAGCATAATTCCCGATTAGTGCAAAGAATCTAAATGAAAACAGGCATAACCAACCATTCATCTACCTAGAGAAGAAATGTCCTGAGGTTGCCACCTGCTAGTTTGCAATATTAAATAAGCCAGTATAATAAAAATTATTATATTAATTCTATAGCAAGCCATTATGTTGCTGTGTAACTGCAGCATGCATGTCTGATTTAAAAGAGGCCTTCTGATATTTTCTTTTGCTATCACTCCCCCATATGAAGTTTATGGAGTATAACCCTGTCAGAATTACACATAGAAACAAAGAGAACTGTCAGGAGACCAATAGATATTGCTGTCATTTGGATGTTCTCATAATATATAGAAGCCCCCAAAACAATGCAGATTGTTTAGCATCAATGGAAACTATTGTAGAAGATGCATACGTAGGCGAGATTCAGAGTCCACTGTTATCTTATTTGCTGCGGCTGATTTTCTAATAAAATAACCTCACACTGCTGTAAAATGCAAACTGAAAGACCAAAGCTTCTGGATAAGCTAGAGTAATGCACCCTGTTCCACCCTGTAATTTAAACACTAGCTGATCAGACACTTAACCAATCACAACTCCATTTGGACATAGACCACAGCAAGGAATCAATAGTATCACAAACACAACACCTCCAAGGGTTCTTAGCGGCTACCAAGATCACATTTTCGAGCCGTCTGTCTTCATTATCGTTGCCTCTAGCTGTACCTTTGTGCAAAGCCAGTCAGGAGTTGAACCCCTCTATGTGATATTGGTAACAAATTCTTTGGGGGAGAAATTCACTATTGCCCCGTTTGGGGCGATAATGTTTATAAGTTTGAAAAGCTAGCGCTTGATGCTAACGATTTCAAACTTTTAAAAAATTTGTAATTTGCTTTCTAAGCAGTAAGTGGAGCACTAAATCAAAAGCTCCACTTCCTTCTTGGAGCGCATTCAGCAGCACGCGGGTCGGTGACTTCAGCAGCGCTGCACACTGGCCGTGCAGCGCTGCCGTATTCAAAGGCTCCTTCCCTCCCTTAAAGGGAAGGGTTATCGCTACAGGCTCTGCAAAATAAAAAGTAGCCGCCACAATCAACCCAGCACTCAAGCAAAAAACTGCAATAAAAAAGGTCCTTTTTTCTTTTACTTGCCTTGGCCACCTCACCTTTAAGCTTCGCTCCGGAAGTGGCCGGCCGCCCGATGCACGCCTCCTGCAGCTGCCGGTTTCGCCCAGTGCTGCTCCAGGGGGCAGAAGTCAACTTCGGGTCTGGGGCACTACCGGGGCAATGCGCACGCGATGACGTCACAATCTCTGGGCGAAGGAGATCGGGGCATAACTCCATAGCACCACCGCAACACTCCTGTCGAATATAGCGGGAGTTGATGTCAGCACCGCTCCCGGTCGCAAACCCATTTGCGCCCCGTTCATATCCCTTGGGGATGCTAACAGGAGGCACAAAGGCACCCAATTTTGCCCCCTTTAATTCCAATAGGATCTCTTATTCTTGCTATTTAATAAAGATGCTAACCTATTTATTAAACAGTGGTCAATGGAATTTCATTACTAGTATTTGACAGCAAATTTCAACCTATTAATGTACAAAACAAAGTTATAGTGAAACAAAAAAAAAATCTAAATAGAATTAGGATGACATCTGGAATATAGTTTGTGCTGATGAAGGTGATAGTAATAATTAGCGCTTTGATTTATTTCTGTAGTGTTGACGCCTTATTATTTCTTTCTCTTGAGCTAATGTCATTCTAAAGTCATTTTTCTCTCCCAAATCAGCTTAACCCTGACCACATACAAATTTACTTGCCTGGGTGTAATTATGGTCTGGCTACTAATGAGTTTACTCATCTGTCAACATTCCTTCTTGATGGATTTTTGATGGATTTTTGCACTTTAAGATTGAGCTGATCACATTATCGACTTCATCAGATCAATCTTTGGACTTTTGAGCTTTTGATTAGCTGTGAAAAAATCTTTCAGAGCAGGTTTTAAGCACTTGAAACCTAGTTTTTTTGTTGCAAGGTGTTCCCAATTCCCAAATGGAAAGTGGGAGCCAGATGAAAGAAGACAACAGGCATGTAAATAAGGATGGAACATTTCTGTGTTCTCCAATCCAACTAAAAAAAGTCCAGAGCAAAGAGTGGTGGAATGTTGGAGAATGCAATGCTCAATGTTCATTCTGTTTAATGTTGCTGTCAGCATTTCTGCCCCTTAACAAAAGGATTAAGGCTGGGAAAAAGTGAAAAAGAAAGGACAAGTTAACTTATTAAAAGCGTAATTAAAAGTTATTAATGATGAGTTTGTTAGTTATTCTATAGCTGTAGAGTTCATATCAAAATGTAAGCTTTTTACTCCCATGTCAGACCTGAAGTTATGTCAGAGTCACAGGGAAGTAACTTTCCTAATATCACCAGAGAATTGAATAGTACAATAGAGTTTTCTGTTTGAGAGCATGGTGTAGTGGCCAGTTGCAGTTGAGCTGGTGGAGGAAAGGTCGATTTGGTGGCACAAAGGGCATAGGATGCACAAGACCAATAATAGTTACATGGGCATTGCGGAGGAACGGTGCATGAGGAGGGGCAGGCTCACCTGGCACGCACTCTGAAGTGGCCATAGATATCTGGATGTTAAACTCTCCACACTATCTAGGGTAGCCTCCAATAATGAGTGTAAGGATGTCAGTGATTGGTGAATAAGACGCTACTTTTATATGAGCTGCCAGTTAAAAGCAGCCCATGCAAACCTGTAGGTGCACCCAGCAGGTTGGATCTCCCAGTCTGTATGAACTAGCCATTGTCAACTTATCCCTACTATTACTCCTTCCTCACTAGTGTTCCTGACCTCACCCTGCGGTTCATTATCAATATCACTATCTTGATATCCTATAGTTTGTGTTTCTGATTTGCTCACAGCTTGAAGTATGGATGGGGATGGTTGGTGTTATGGAGGCTGGTTGTCCATCAGTTGTGTTTGTTTTGTTACATTATAACCATGCTTGATCATTTAGGTATTGTTCATTTATGTGTATTTTTGTGCTTGTTCATAATCAGTGTGTGCATTTTGATGTAACATATTGTACAAATCTTAGAATATATAGTTAACATAGTACATACCACGAGCTCTACCCTCTTATTCAAACCCCACAGTCCCAATCACTTCTAAACTCTAAAGTGTTTTAATGTCTGGGGATTCACGCTGTTATACTTAACATTTTTGCTTTGAAACATAAGAGTAATGGAGATTGAGGCACTGTGATTTGGTCCATGGAAATTGCTTTGTGCAGTACATTCTCTCTGCCATCCATAATGTAACTAGCATAACTCTGCTATTTCCATTCCCAACACTTAACTTACCACATCCATGCTAGCATATCACTGTAGCAGTGCAGAATTTTTTCCAATATATCTTTCACAACAGCTGCTACCTCTCGTACATGCATGTCCTACGCTCCAAAAATAAAGTCATATTTCTGCCGCACCAACTTTAAGTCACGTACTTTCATCCAGACCCCCTGCCAAAGTGGTGAGATGGTGTTGACCATTCCTGCGATGAACTGCCATGCTCCCTGCCTTCTTTGTATGCGAAGGGGCTGTCCTCTTCCACCAAAAATATATTTGGATCAATCCATTATTGTGCTTGCTAGCACTCACAAGACCTTGCCACTAAATTGTGCTTTTTTTTTCTTCACTTCGTTACTGGTCAGACACGGTCTCCGCCTATCCATACTTCACAGCTGGATTATTGAGGTTTCTGACATTTATTGTGGTTAGGAGCCTCATTAGTTGCTTGAGAAGCGTTAAAGGATCGTTATTGCAGATGTGCGTGATCCGAAGCTGCTTCTTTGTTGCTGCTAATGAAATCCCATTTTCGCAGATCGTATGTTTATGAGCTGTGCTGCCCTGTGATTTTCTTGCCATATCATCACTGCTTCGGAGAAACATGCTTTTCTCCTGCTTTTAAGAAATTACAAATTTTGGGCTATATGTTATGATTTAGGAGGGGAAGGGCGGGGGGGGGGGGGGGGTGGTGGTGGAGGGGGAGGGGGGGAGCTAGAAAAATAGGTTCAATTAGGAAGAAAAAGGACAAAGTTAAAATAATAACAAATAAGATTGGGGGGAAAGGAAACCAGGAAATGCTGAAGAAGTGCTCTGTTTCTTTAATTAACCTCTATTGAAATTGTTGGAAGGATTTATTTTTGGAGCTCAGGGCTAAGGTTACAGTAATAAATCTACTCCTGGCACTTGATCACATCCCTTACTATACTGTCTGTTTTAGCCTAATAATGTGCAAACTAATTGCTTCAAAAAATATTCGACCCAATGAACAGATCATTCCTTTGGACCTGCAATCTAAGGGTTAAAACAATAACAAGCGACGCAAGCTGCTGATTATAACATTCTGATTTGAATATTGCCTTGCATCTAATTAGTATGTAAAATAGTGGTTCCGTTTAAAATATGCTGAAATCCTTTGAGGAGCAATAATATAAAGACATAAACTGCTTCAGTAGGGAGAAATAAATAGGTGACAGATCTGTAAAATATTCAAATTAATTTAGTCAGTTTAACATCCAGCTGTGTTTTTCTCGGCGAAGAGTGGTTTTATCCTCTGCAATCGAGAGCTGGCAGTGGATTCTCTGCACAAGCACTGGGCTGTGGTGTTTGCTCCAGCAGGATTTAATTACACAAACTCATTCTTTCCCAGGACTACGAATCTGTGAAACTCCTTACCTCCCCCTACCTCCAACAATCTACAGGTTTTAAAGCCCAACTTTGATATCACCTGATCATCCCTTTCCGATCCAGCTGACCTTCAGTTTCTTTCTGGGATTGAAATCGAGTTGCGTGAGATATTAGTGTCAGCATGCCGCAGGAACACCCTCTACCTGCTATCTTAATGAAGGTACTAACCTGCTTAAAAAGTAAATGGGCTAAACACCTCCATTAAAACAGCAGACAAAAGAATCTTGTTCTCAGCCTGAGTTTGCAGTACTTCTGGCTTTGGTCCTTCGCTTAGGTTGACTAATTTGTAAAATCAGGACATTTCAGAAAGACCTGGGGCTAGAACCTCCATTTTTTTTGCATGCTTAATGCCCACTTAACACCCATTTTACCGCTGAACTGATGTACAACGCCCATATATCGCCCATTCTAGTACAAAATGGAAACTGCCAGGCATTTTTAGGAGACTTATCGCCGAGCGTTATTTTCCCAATGGGCTTAACGCCAGGAAAAAATATCACCACCTGCCCACTTTTTTTTGGGTGGAATCAGCAGAATGGGCGAATTCAATGCCCATAATATCGCTCAGCATTACTTTCCGCACGGAATTGATGCCGAGATTCAATATTAATGCCCGCCCACTGTTTTTTGTCGGAAGGAGCATATTTACCCAAACTAGCGGCCATGGAGATCGCCCATCTTTAATTTCACCAACTCGCATACATATTGCCCACAATACCGCTCGCTCAAAAAGTGGAACTAACCAGAACGAATGCCAGCGGTGTGGCTGGCATTTGTTAAATCCTACTCTTGCGTGAGGAGCTGATATCGGAAAGATTTGACTGAGAGCACAGATGTGAGTGTCAACACTGAAACACTGCTGTGTGTGTGTAGCTCAGACATCAATGGTGCCCATCACCTTGGTGCCACTTAAAGTTTACGTTGATTGATGTTAAGTTGTATTTAACCCTTTCTTGGTAAGAAATCACCAGTGTGTAACGGTCCAGCTATCTGAGACAATGCGCAACAAGGTTACATTCAATAACAAAAGTTTAATACCAACATTGGTCTGAAATCATAAGTATCACAGCCAATAACATCCAACCTGGGCCCACACCCCACTTTTTCCACCATTGACATAAATCACATGTTCAACATGTCCAGCAACAAATTGCATGCACCAAAATGGAGATATAACACAGCCATCACCTGCGCACATGCAACTCACTTTCCTTTCCCCCTCTCCTTCTTCTCCCCACCTCCACCCCTTCCCCTGCTCGCTCCATGGTGCCTCGCCGAGGAGCTCCTCAGGCGGTGCCTCATTGGGGGGAATGAAGGCAGATGCGTTGGTTGGACGGGTACGGGAGCAGGGGGGCGCCGAGGGGACAACATTCTCTGAAGCAGAAGCAGGATCTTGGTCTTTGCTCTCATCTGTCGTTCGCAGTGGTGATGCAGAGCCTGGGGGTGGAGTGCCGTGCTCGGGGACCACTGGCAGGTCTGTGGCAGCAGTGTTCCTGGCTATCACATCCAGGGACTCCGCCATGCGCGGACTGTACATGGTCATGATGGCCAGGTGTCGGGATATGCCCGCCAAAGCCTCAATGTCTGCAGTCCTCTTGGACAACTGCACCATCTCTCTGCTGTCATGTTGCCCTCATGGAACAGACCTGCAAGGTCCACGAGGCCTCTGCTGGGTTGGCGCCGTCCTGGGGACAAATGGGGTGCCCTGTGGAGAGGTGCTTGGGGCTAGCACCTCCAGAGTGGAGGCGGGAATGACCGGAAGACCACTAGATGGCCTTGGGATGGAATGGGTTCTGGAGCATGGCGATGCAGGTTCTTCGAAATCCGAGCTCTCATCCGTCGAGAATAGACCCAGCGGATTGACAGCCGACAATCGGAGCTCCGCAGCACCAGATGTAGTAGGATCGTCCGCCTACTCCTGCCCCGTGCCCCCACCTTCTGGCCTCTGTGGCCTTGCCTGGGGCCGGGATGCAGGCTGAGCTGCAAGACACTAATGAGGTTATTAGAGGAGAGGTGGATGCTAGGGTGACAAAGTGAGTCCAGCGCTACACATTGCATATGCAGGACAAAAACACCATCATTCTCAAAATCATCACAGACATCACATTTCATGATCATCAAAACTTTGTGTATTGCAATGCTTTTCATTAGGCCAGCATTATTTCAATGACACTTTTAGAAATCATCTATCATGTTTGATTATTTGGATATGAGTTGGTGTGCCATCTATTGACTTTATATCAAACAATGGTATAAGCTTTACTCACGTGGCATCACTTCAGGGTCTGCAGATGTGTCCGGGGGTGCTTCCCCATGAGTGCTAGCACCCGCTCCTCCATCTCAGTGATGTCACTGGGGACTGGTGGCCCCCCCACCCGTTCGCCTCTGCACGGACCTCATTGTCGATAGCTTCTTCTGTAAAAGGTGACAGGACGACATGGCATGAGATCATTGCGTGATATCATTGCTAGGTACTGTCACAGAGACTGATACGACACATAACCGACAGATGTAATCATGATTATTATGATTATTATCATTCTTTACCTAAAGACGTATACCGTGACTGCAGGCTTTGAGTAAAACATTCCCGGTAAAAGTGCAAGCTTCACTTCTGCTGATAGTCACTCATGACTGTTACAAATCAAATTATATAAATACATAAGTACATGTAAATCAATGTAATACTTACTCTTGTGGATCCCACAAGGTCGTTCCATTGTTTGCGGCATTGGTTGCCCTCATGCACCTCGTTGACCGCCGACGAGACCACCTCTGCTATCTCGGTCCATATCCTCTGGTAGGCCTTTGGGGTGGGCTTCCCTTGCTCTTCCTGTGCCAAATCACCCCAGCATGACTTGACCTATTGCAGGAGGGAGGTATTTGCCTCATCAGAGAACCTCATGGCTCTTTTGTGTCCTCCAATGTGCTCCTCTCCCACCTCACTGCTCTCTCCAGCGTCAGTCTCCACAGCATGCTGTGATGCCTCCTCCTTTCCCTCCATTATAGGGCAAATTCGGTCAAATATGTGGCTGGTAACAGCTGCTCTTTGTTTGCCTACTTGCTGTGAAGCTCTAAAGTCTCCCTCCTTCCTCTCAAAGCAGCCACACCACACCCAGCCACGCCTTCAGTCCCTCTGAACTCCCTCTCTCTCTATCTCCTCTTCTGCGCATGTCATTGTGACCCTTACATAGAAACATAGGTGCAGGAGTAGGCCATTCGGCCCTTCGAGCATGCACCACCATTCAATATGATCATGGCTGATCATGCAACTTCAGTACCCCATTCCTGATTTCTCTCTATACCCCTTGATTCCTTTAGCCGTAAGGGCACATCTAACTCCCTTTTGAATATATCTAACGAACTGGCCTCAATAACTTTCTGTGGTAAGCATTCCACTGGTTCACAATTCTCTGAGTGAAGAAGTTTCTCCTCATCTCGGTTCTAAATGGCTTACCCCTTATCCTTAGACTGTGACCCCTGGTTCTGGACTTCCCCAACATCAGGAACATTCTTCCTGCATCTAACCTGTCTAATCCCGTCAGAATTTTATATTTCTTCTTCTAAATTCCAGTGAATATAAACCTAGTCGATCTGGACTTGACCACCAGAATCGCGAGAATCGAGCAGTGCAATACCGTTGCTAAGGACGGCCGCACTTTATGGCAGAAGGTCAAAAAAATTTAACGCTATCACCCATTTGATATTCCTCATGGTAACGCCCATTTTCAAAAATGTAAACTAGATGTTTTAAGAATGGGCGAGAAGCCGGCAATCTGAAAACCCTTTTTTACCACCCACGCCGGAAATAACGCCCATTTTTGGGTGATAAGCACAAAAGTGGATGTTATAGCCCTGAGGACATGAAACAGGTCCACTTTAAATGAAACAGCTCAGACATTAGGGCTCCAAAATTCTGTTCTGGCCCTGGCAAATTTCCGGCAGATCTGACAGGCAGGGTCTGTAACATGAAGTGTAACCCGGTTACATCAGGATTCTGCCCCAGGAATTCCACCCAGTACACCCTTGTAAGGCCGCAACTGAACTATTGGCAGCTGAGACCTGGTGAGAGTTATACTGAATTCCTTGGAAGGATCGCAGAATGTTCGCAGACAAAGATCCTGGAGAGGATGGATCACTTTTGCTTTGCCAGCAAATAGGAGTGGAAGATTTTTTGAAACCTAATGCAATCTTTGGCCTGGGAAGGGCCTCGGGGTCCCCATGGCAAATGGCTGGAGGCAGCTCCGAGTTACAATGGTGGTCCAGGATGGGTGTCAGTGATGTGTCCTTACCAGAGTGGAACGGCCTGTGGACTCTGCCGATGACCCTGTACACACAGTTTGGGGTGGGGTCCACGGCAACTGATCTCGGTGCACTCAAGGCCCAAACACCACACTTCTGCTCGCAGAGCAGGTCGATCTGAATTTCAGCTGCTGCGTTCTTTAAGATCTCAGAAGGCCTAATCTATGGCAGCTCCTATACTTGCCTCAGCACAAAGTGGCATTTCAGCTCTCTGTATTTGTTTGTATTTTGATCATTTAAAAAAAATTAAACTCCATAAATAAAATTTTTAACAAGGCACAACATCATCAGCGACACCGTGGCAGACCCCTTTAACATTTCCCTCAATCTAAATGGTTAAACCCTTCAAATAGAACTAAAATAGTTTTATAATTCACCAATACAGTAGTTAGCCAATTGTGGGATGACCTGGAGCATATTAGGAAACTCCACGGGGGAATTTTAACCCCCAAAAAGAGGTGGATTTGGGTCGGGTGAGATGTGAAAATATTTTAAAATCTCAAACCTGCACCAAACCCACCCACTTCTGGTTTTAACGGAGGTGGGTTGGCGGGAGGGGAGGAAGAGTGTGGTGGTGGAAGACAACCAACCAGCCCATTCCCAGGAGGTGGGCTGGTTATTTAAATATAATGAGGCTGCGTGCCTCAGATTTAACCTGTCCTCCAGGTTTCCTGGGCCTTGGGAAACACATCAGTTAAAGGGAGGCGAGGACTGTTTTTGTGGATGAGGTAAGTGCCTTTACAGCACTGCTTGTGGGCAAGAGGAGCAGGAGTGCTTCCTCCCGGCCCACCAAGCTTACCTGCTCCCCTGCTCGCCATCGGAACCCCCCCCGCCCCCTCCCCAAGGATCCAAAGCCTGTGCCACCCCCCAGCGCCTCCCCCCACGATCATCCAGCGATCAGACCAACCCCACGGGATTGGACAATCCCTCGGGATTGGCAACCACTGCTCCCCGCACCCCCAAGATCAGAGCCCCCTTAAGATCCGGATCCCTCCCAAGCAACAAATAAATCCCGCTGCAGGCTCCCTACCTGTTCCTGGGCTGCGGCCTCTTCGGGAGCTGCTGGGAAATAAAGACGCACGCTATGACGTTAGACCTGCACAGTATGAAGAGGAACTCGAACCCTGACCAAAAGTCCTTTCTCCCCTCCCCCCCCACACACACTCTCAAAACCCACCCTGTCAAGATTGGGGTCCGAGAGTCAATTAGGACATTTACTAACATCAATAAATCTCAGATGTTTATTGAGAGATTGCAACAATTTAATTTAAAAAAACATTGCAGTGCCACACCATTGGTTTCATTGGCCTCTTGAGATTAAAATTATGATAGTTTTCGATCTATTTAAGACAGATTTAGATCAATTTAATATGGTTTGCTCCAGTATTTGCTGAATTTACAATTATCCTTCAAACACATAGGTTTCAAGTTACTTAGTAATTATTTGATCCCCGGTACTGAGTCGTCTCGCACTATTTTCCAGATTTTTCCATTGCTGCTCTCCACCACCGTGTTTCTTCTTTTAGATGCAGTGGCTGGACCAAGATCTGGCAAAATTCACCTTACTAAAGTGGGCCGGTGAGAGTATCCCTCAGAACTTCGATTTGAGCTCATGACCCATGAGGTTAAAGTACTTCCTGATTGCAGATTGCAATGCATAAAAGCTGTTAGCCTGTTGCCTGGCTGTACTTGTTTTAACTAGATCTGCAACAGACAGCAGCTGTACTGTGAAACCGATACACTTTAGGAAACATTGGATTTATACAAAATACTACTGAGTGGGAAAATAAAGATCTTCTATATTTGATGATGTACTAAAGTGGGGTTTTTACACTTTTGCTACCTCCATTGTTTTTCACCGTGGCAGAAAAATCTGCCAATTGTGGAAAATCTGTATTAACAAATTGCACGTGACGATAGATTTAAGATCAGCAAAACTTTTGTTTTATGGTAATAAGTTTAGTAGAATCAAAATAAAGACAAGGACTGCCTTCAAACAGTTAGATTGAAATCATGCTGTCTAATATTAGTAACAAGTGCATTCCTAATTTCTCATATGGACTTAATGCCTTGGTTAAGTTTGCAGACAAAAGAAGTTCATAACATACAAAAGCAAAATACTGCGGATGCTAGAATCTGAAATAAAAACAGAAAATGCTGGAAATCTCAGCAGGTCAGGCAGCATCTGTGGAGAGAAAGCAGAGTTAACTTTTCGGGTCGATGACCCTTCGTCAGAACTGGCAAATGTTCGAAATGAACAAATTCTTAAGGAGGACTGGGTAGGGGAGGAAAGAACAAAGGGGAAGGTCTGTGATAGGGTGGAAGACAAGAGAGATTTGAGAGACAAAAGGAATGCTGGGCCGACTTGAGATGGTAATAACAGAAGTTAGAAAAACATTAATTTAGATAGGGTGTGAATGGCAGGATAATTATCAGTTGCCATGGAAAACAAAATGAGAGAAAAAATACATCAGAGCAGAAAAATGGGCAGAGGTTAAGGTCTGAAATTGTTGAATTCGATGTTGAGTCCAAAAGGCTGTAAAGTGCCTAAATGAAAGATGAGGTGCTGTTCCTTGAGCTTGCGTTGAGCTTCATTGGAACGGTGTAGGAGACCGAGGACAGAGATATCAGAGTGGGAGTGGAGCGGAGAATTAAAGTGACAGACGACTGGAAGCTCGGGGTCACACTTACGGATTGAATGGAGGTGTTCTGCAAAGCGGTCATCCAATCTGCGTTTGGTTTCCCCAATGTAGAGGAGACCACATTGTGAACAGCGAATGCAGTATACTAAATTGAAAGAAGTACAAGTAAATCGCTGTTTCACCTGGAAGGAGTATTTGGGGCCCTGGATAGTGGGAAGGGAGGAGGTAAAAGGGCAGGTGTTGCATATAAGTTCATAGCATGTTTGCTACTAATTTTGTTTGATGCAATTTTAACCCAAATGTCTTGGTTTCATCTATAACGAAGCTTTACTTTCCTTCAAGGTCACACAAAGACTTGCTCATGTATAACCGTTTAAAACAAAAAATCTTTCTTAGGGTGGAAAAATCCCAATTCGATGGACTGCGCCGGAAGCCATAGCTTACCGCAAGTTCACCTCAGCTAGTGATGTGTGGAGTTACGGGATTGTTCTATGGGAGGTGATGTCGTACGGAGAGAGGCCTTACTGGGAAATGTCCAATCAGGATGTGAGTACCTTCTGTGAATTGTTCTTTTGAAAATGTGTGAAGCTGGGTGAGGAGGTCAAGCATGGGGATGCCAGGTGGTCATGGTCTTAGACAGCAACAGATATGGGGTGGAAAGAACATTTTCAGTGCTGGGGAGTAGTTTTTAAGCACCTTATTAGTACGAACACTTTTAATAAAAGAAAAACACCAAATGTAAATTGTGAAAAAAAATTATAATTCACAGGAGTAAGCAAGGACTAGGAAAAAATTATTACATTATGTGCAAAGCAAATCGGGAAACTATGCTTGAGAAAATCTATAATTTGTTCACAATAATTCCTTAAAAACAGTTAGCACTTGCCCTAGCACTAGCTTTGCTAGTGTTAACAGTAAACAGTGTATTCTATAGGGAGTAGGGTGCGCAGAGTTCATATGGGGCTGGATTTTTGGGTCATTTGCGACCTGGGTTTTGACCCTCCGTGGCGAAAAATGTGGTAGAGGCCTTTTGCGTCCGGTCGTGATCCTCCAGTCGGGTTTTGCGGCGCCGCTTCGAAGCACCGCCGGCGAGATCTGCGCCTGGTGTGAAACGGCGGAGGTGAGGTAACTAAACTGCCAAAAAGGTATGTTCCAGTGTTTATCCTTTTAGTTTTTTTGTAGCGATTCGTGTTGTAAGGGTGTGGGCAATGTTTTTTGAATGCTTTTGTGAATTCCTGCCCCCTCCCCCCCCCCCCCCCCCTCTCAAAGCGCCTCTCGGAGCGCTCCCAGCCCCGCACGTTAGTTAGCGAGGTTCCCGTTTTTGCACCGTGAAAGTTGTACAATGCCTCCCTTTGCGCTGCGTCCCTCGCAGGGCCCAGACGGCGAAAATTACTCCACAAAGCGCAAATGTTAATCGGGCAGTAACCTTCCCACCCCACTTCCGTTTTCACCCCGAAAACGGCAAGCCAAAAATCCAGCCCCATGTCTACTAATGCAGCATACCACAAGTTTATTCCTGTAATTCCTCACATGATGCATTCCTAGTCTCAAGTTGCTGGGCAATAAATGTAGAGTGGGGTTACACTTCTGCGTCAAAGTAGCTTTTAATTTTTTTTCTGGATTGCATGTATTTTTAAAAAAAGTTCTCGTCTTTTTGACTGGGGTTAAAGGTCTCTGTGTTTGTGCTGACCCACGCAAGCCATTTCCTCCTGGGTATCCCAGTAGAACTCCAATATCTCAATGTGAAAAGATCAGGCAAGTTAATATTCAGCAGCTTTAACTGTTGCTTTGCGCCGTCAAATAAATATATGAGGTGCATTTTCCCACCTGGTTAATGCCTGTGTTGGAAAGGTACACAGAAGAATTCATTACGAATGCGTTATGCAGTTGTACAGGAACAGCGTGGCTTGGAAAATATACACCCATCTGACAACACGTCAAGGCCCTGTGGTACAGCAAAGCATACATCAAAATCAGAATTCTGTCTAACATCATGAATTGTATATATGAAGCTAATGTCTGCATCTCACAGGATGTAGAACGCGTATTTCAGTATGTGATGCATGTATATGTCATCATAATGCATACAAGAAGCAATATTCCACTGCAACATACAGGGAAACAGAACTTGGAGATCAATGCTGTTCAAACCATGTGTTAATTTAAGGAACCTGGGATCTGTCACAGTCCACCATTATATCCTTTGCTAACAAAAAAAATACTGTTTGAAAACAGATTAAAACAATCTTTATATGCTCTGCTTTTTACATTGCAAGAAACTGGTCTCCAACATTCTTTCATTCTTCATTCTTTATTTTTTTGCAACTCTGCCTCGTCTCCTTTTCCCATCCCCATTGTGACAGCCTTGTCTCCTCTTCCAACTCTGTTTTCTCCCAGTTTCCTCTCTACATTGCCCTCTCAGTGTGGCCCCACTTGATCGTTCTCTCTCTCTCCTGTTGTGACTCTGTCTTCATTCCTTTCACCTTTCCCTATTGTGACCTTGCCTTGTCGCACCCTCTTAATCCTATAGTACTCCTCTCTATCTGTCCCCTTCCCCATCAACCCTGCCTGGTTTCCTCTCCCTCCTCACACTTTGATTCTGTATACTTCTCTCTATTCTTTCTGCCAGTCGCATCCCATTATTATCCTGCTCAGGCATCTTCTCCCCACCACCACGGTGTGGTCTGGCTTTTAAATACTGTTAATGTAACGGTCATCTCAAATGCTCACATCAAGATGACCTGAGCTGAATGCGATCTGTGAGTTTATTCTGAGAGCTGACAAGATTCAGTGTATTCACTGGTCGTATTAAATTACCCACCCTCAGCACCGGCTGAATTTCATTTTCCACAGAAAACAGTAGGAGATTCACATCAGGCATTTACATCAGTCTAGCGCCACACCCCTCCTTCACTGCTGAGAGCAGCTCAGAGCTCCAGAGATGGATAGAGATGGACTCCAAATACTCTTCTGAACTAAACCTGGCTTAATTTAAATTCATCTGTATGTTTTCCAAGTGCGGTCAGCTCAGAAATATCCAGACTCTGGATTATATGAATTGAAAGATCGAATTTGGAACACTTGAGGTGCAGGCCCTCTGAGTTGCATCCAAATTCTGTTTTATTTCAAATCCAAATTATGCACAAATGTTCATCTCCTAAGTGTTTATCCTAAATTATCACCAGACTGAATAGGGGTAATTTTGACTTTGTGCAATAGTTTAAACTGGGTGATAGCAAATGGGCAGCCAGTTGTACATATCTCTCCTGATTTTTATTTCCATTGATCAATGAAGAACGATGTAAAATAGGCTGCCGATTTGCTATCACCCAATGTACACTATCGCACAAAGCCCAAATGATCCCGACTGAGTCTGCACCAGGTAGTTCTATTTAGCTGCCAATTTGCATCTCCTGTGTAAGGAGGGTTTTAAAATGTACAGTTATCTGGATTTAAGTACACTGGGCCTTGTTTCAGCAATGCCCGAGCCTTGTTTCGTGCCAAAAGAGTCCCTACTGCGTTAAAATCCATGACAAACACACACTTTCTCTTTCATTATTGCTTAATTTGACCACATTCCTCAGAGGAGTCGTGTTTTATTGTGAGACAGCGATTCACTGAAGTTGTCCTCTATTGAATGCTCATTCAGGTAATTAAAGCGGTCGATGAAGGGTATCGGCTGCCGCCCCCCATGGACTGCCCAGCTGCCCTGTATCAGCTGATGCTGGACTGTTGGCAGAAGGATAGGAACAACAGGCCCAAGTTTGAACAGATTGTCAGCATCCTGGACAAGTTGATTCGGAATCCCAGCAGCCTGAAGATCATCGCCAATACTGCAGCAAGGTGACACAAACCATTGGTTCTTTTATTTGAGACGCGCTGTTTTCGATATGTATGACTCAATTTAAAAAAAATAATGAAACTGAAAGTCAGGACTCAGGAGCTGAGTGCTGGTGCGCACTGCCAGTTAATTTAACGCAATTATCGTTTGGTGTTCACAAGGGTGAACAAGTGCTGGCCATTCACCGACTGCAGGGATGTAAAAGGCCATTACAAAATGTTTCCCAGAGTAAGATGCACTTGATTTACCCACCCAGTCTCTGAATTCAGTGGCAACATGTGCCAGCTCATGCTTTCTCCTACACCCTCGCAATTCATTCTGAGAGAGAAGAGGCGCAAACTTGAGGCAGGTGATGGGGGTGGCAATGAGAGGTCTCCAATCCCTCCTAAAAACATTTTTTTTAGCATGGACTAGGGTTCTTCTGTCCTCCTCTAAATTCCAAAGTTGTCCCTAATGCTCCCCCACTTCTACCACTCATTATGGGGTATTCTCGTTTCATCCACAAAACACCATACTCTGTGCAAACAACATTAATAAAAGTATTATAAAAGTATTAAGCCTCAAATCCCAAACCGCATATTGGGCCCCTGCTCCGCTATTTATTTTTTTTGTAATATGTGTAATTTGAATAAAATGATTTAAGGATTATAGAGTATACATAAATGAAGCTGGTTTTAAGTGGGCTCCCTTGGGTGTGTTAGCAGACTGTTGGTATGGTAATACATCAGTTCTGCAGTATAATGCTCTGTGGTTTAGTGCTGGAGGCTCGGTCTTGATCAAACACAATCATTTATTTGAGCGTAGTACATTTTGTAGAATAAACCACTATCAAAAGGCTACTGCTTCTCCATCCACATGTGTGGCATTCTAAATGGAGTTGAAATCAGTGCCTCCTGAACCTCAAGAAGTTATTAATTTTGATTTCTTTCAGTGCATCTGGGGAAGTTATACAACAATTAAGGATGAATGGTCCTTGATGCTGCTGGTGAATTCCCACATCATCACCTCCTCCTCTGGTTCGGAGTCTTGAAATCGGGTGTACACTCCAATCTGCTGACTATTATGTCGGACAGTCCCACCAATCCTCGATTGGAACGTCTAAATGGGGTACCTTATTAATCGGAAACAAACCTCAAACAAAGACCCATCTTCTTTTGAACCTACTAAAAAATTAGAAAATGCTATAAATTTAGTAAAGGTGATAACATTTGAGTTCTGCTCTTCAAAATGGACTGCCACTAATGAGACTGTTTACGCATACTTTCTAAATAAATTACATATGCGGCAGTGCTTTTTTATTTAAATCTTTCTGGAAACACCTGCATTTTTTTTTTATAACTCTTCTCTAAGATCCCAGTTTATATTTTGTTAAGCTTTGATTGACACAGAGTAACAGTCTGACCCATGGACTTTTCCATGCCCTTTGCCAATACCACTGAATGCCAATAGATGCACGTTCGGTGGGATAGGACGAGTCTTCCTGCGTACCTTTTTCTCAACGGTCCACTTGCATTGCAGGGTCTGCGCAAGGTATTCCGCCAGTGACCCAGCCAAACTCCGCCAGAGCAGATAGCTGAATTCAAGAGAGAATTGAAGGTGGGGTTTCAACTAGAGCCATGTAAACGGGGCTGTAAAATCAGGAATCAGCTGCAGTCACCGGTCTCTCAGAAAGAAAGAAAATAAAGACTTGCATTTATATAGTGCCTTTCATAGCCACCGGACATCTCAAATCGCTTTACAGCCAATGAAGTACTTTTGGAGTGTAGTCACTGTTGTAATGTAGGAAACGCAGCAGCCAATTTGCGCACAAGCAAGCTCGCACAAACAGCAATGTGATAATGACCAGATAATCCGTTTTTGTTGAGTTGATTGAGGGATAAATATTAGTCAGGACACCGGGGATAACTCCCCTGCTCTTCTCCGAAATAGTGCCGTGGGATCTTTTACATCGAGAGAGCAGATGGGGCTGCTTGGTTTAACGTTTCATCCAAAAGACGGATCAGCTCAATGCCAGAGCCAGCTTCTGTTGGCTGTGGTACTGGACTACACGTGACAGTTAGCACAGAGGATACATTTTAGGTGCCACAGTGGGAGCAGATGGAGAGTAAATAGCGAGCAGTTGAAGGCGCTTGCAAAGATTGTGTGCCGGGCTGCTATTTTCATTACTGAGAGCTGTGTCGTAGCTTAGGTTTTGTGAAAGTTTGATATTCAAAATAATGACTGAGCTCGTTAAAACCTTTCACTTTTAACATCTTGCAGATTTACTCAGGTAGCCACTGCGATCTCTTTTGTGAGAAAATTGGTTCATGTCCCCCCCACCCCCTGCCGCCCCCGCCCCCCCCCCCCACAGAAACTAAGCATTGGTGATTTATGAAAGGCATTAACGGCCTGGTAGGAAACAGCAGGACGGCAACTCAGCTTGTAAGAGCAACAGAGAGTAAAACACACCTAATTTGTCTGTTCCTGTATGAATTAATAGGATGCATGACCCGGCCAATAAATTGCATGGTCCAGGCCACAGACAGGCATCTGGGTCACATGCTGATGCATGCAACTGTTCCGGAATACCACTGTTCCCCGGGTCTCGCATTGAGACATCACAGACTCTTCACAGTCAGATCCAAATTCCTTTCGATTACTAAATTGTCCAGATGGCCTCCCTCAGGAGGTAAAAAGCAGCCAGTACCTTTGCAGTCACTGGGCGGAGGGGGTGGTGGGGGTGGGGATGGGGGCTCACTCCGAATATGCTAGTGCTGCTAATTTTAGATTTCATTCACAAGTTTAATCGACTTCAGCATGAGCCAATGTCCACAGCAGTAATCAATAGCTTCATCATTTAGGTAGCTGGGTACTTTGTATGGTGGCTTAGTTTCCTCCTATCAGTTACCAGATTTTAAAAAGCTGTATGTTTTTTTTTAAAAGTCAAATTGACTTATTGGATTTGACTTGTATATTTTTACATCATTTATAAATATTTAAATTTTCATCCATTTTCCTGTTTTCAACACTAAATGTTGGAAATGACAATCAGCAATCTGATCGTGCCAACCTTTGGCGCACTAGTATTGAATTCCCCTCTCTGCTCTTTTATAATGTTTCTAAAGCTATTGATGATGAACGGGTTAAAAGTGGGGAGAGGCATGTGCTGTAAGTGCATAAATGTTGATAACATTGCTGACCAGCATTTCCAGGCTTAAACATATCCTAACAAAGATAAATAAATTTACATTAGCCTGGAGTTGCAGCAGTTATATTTTATTGTTAAAACAGCAACATCACTCGTCCTGTGAATAATAAAAGAAGCTTGATTTTCCTCGTGCTGGAAGGAGGGCCCAGTGTTCATGCTGCAGGTAACTTGTTTGAGGAGAAACCAAGAATGACCTGAATCAAGATTGTTTTTGGATATACATGTTACTGCTCTGTTTTGCTAAGTATTCCGTTTCTTTCAGGTTAAATCCATTTCCACTGCAGTTTTAAGAGATTTTTTTTTAAGCTGCAAATACAAGAAATCTGCTAGAGATACCCATCTTCAAATTATGAGTTTATTTCTAAAACGTTACAAAATGACTGCAGCTGGGTTTCCAAGCTCTTGCCACGTGCACAAGGCGAACTCTCATGTAAATGATACCATTAGTTGGTTGAAATCACACCCTGCGGTATAAATGTTTTTTTGTTCTTCGTTCATGGGATGTGGGCGTCACTGGCAAGATCAGCATTTATTGCCCATCCCTAATTGCCCTTGAGAAGGTGGTGGTGAGCCGCCTTCTTGAACCACTGCAATCTGTGTGATGAAGGTACTCCCACAGTGCTGTTAGGGAGGGAGTTCCAGGATTTTAACCCAGCGACGATGAAGGAACAGCTGATATATTTCCAAGTCAGGATGGTGTGTGACTTGGAGGGGAAGGTGGAGGTGATAGTGTCCCCATGCACCTGCTGTCCTTGTCCTTTTAGTGCGTTAATGTGTTCTGCTAGAATACCATTAAAATAAATGGGCAAATTGGAAGCAAAACATACGGTAAACTATACAACCTAAACTTTTCGTTACTGATGGGGCTCTTGGAGATATGTTAAGATAGCGGAGAAAGGAATTTCATATTGCAGAGTACGATTTTAACCCCTAAATCAGGTTAAAGGTGGTTCCGGCAGTACAGGGGTTTCCTTGTGGGTCCTACCGATCGGTGCAAGATCAGCGTAAACCTTGGTTTCACCGCGTGAATGAGGTTTCTGCCGATCTGCCGCTAGAGTTCTAGCAATCAACTGGGAGAACATCTATATTAGGATTACCCTGCTGAACAAACGATATTCATACAGCTAGCAGGCACAAAACATGGAAAAGATGATGACCTAAGTTCAGTTAGACATCAAAGAAATCATGCATGACAACAAGATTATGTTCCAATATGTGCTAAGTTTAATATATGGTAAACAGAACAGCCTAATCTTTATCTAGTTTATAGGCCACTTGCAGATACATTAAGCCATCATCAAGATGCAACCAACTGATTTGTTATCATAGCTGTATCTCTTTAAGTAATAACCTCGAATTGTTTACTTACAATGTATATGTATATATAATATATATGTGTTTGTATGCATATATTGTATATAAACAGATCTGAAACAAATGAGAAGGTTCTTGTTGCAACTCCTGAAATTAAGACTAAACTAATTCACCTTTTTATGAAATACATAAAGAAACAGATGGCTGCTGACTAAACAGATACCAGGACTGGCAGAAGTTACATGGGAGCTGTGTGTGCTAGTCAGGGAGTCGTAGGTCCATATGTGAGTCTCACTTGAATATAATTTCAACAAGCTGTGGGAACCATTAAAAACATGCCCCACATTCTAACATTGACGTGTTTAAGCACTTAATTTGCAGCTTGTAGGAGACATTTGATGAATTGAGTAGGTCTTTAGTTCTGTAGGAAGCTGAGAGAAAATACTCTATTAATACAAAGGGTCATAATTTAATTACCTAAAATTTTTATTGTCCACATTAAATGTGAAACACAATCTCTGCTGCAACATGCTGATGTCAAACTTATCAGAGCAGATTTTCTGGCCCCCATCCCTGTGCCGAACAGGAACAGCACACTTAAACGGTGCATTGCTGCTCTCCAGGCCCAGGAGGGCAAGTATACCCTGTCACAGGCCATGAACATGGCACGGGTTTTAGGTCGGCAGGCCAGAGTTTCGACAGAAGGGAGAAAAAGTTTGAGGTAAGATTAGGCCTGCAGCCCTGTGTCAAGTCTCCAAAATCAGACTTGTTGGTTGCTGATTGAGATCGACAGCCTGAAGGCCACATTTGTATGCAAACATCCTGGAAGCAGTCAAGACCAGCATTTGATCATCTCTATTCTGCAATTGTTCTTATTACAACCAATGCGTATTAACTGACAGAACTTTATAAGTAAATAATTACTGTAAAACTACTTCACACTTGACCTTTTGAAAGCAATCAAATGTTAACGACAAAAAAATGAATGGGAGATTTTTAGAATCTCACTGCAGGTTTCGGATCTGGCCAGTAAGCTCTGGTTTCTTGTTTTAAGTATTAGGTTGCTAAGGATACCTGAGGGAAGGAACCTTTCAGTTGTATTGGTAAAGTTTATTAATTGACTCCACATAACACAGTTTATTACTTTTTCTCTGGACCTTTTTGCCTTGATTGGAATTGGATAATCAATACTTCATGGCAGGTTGGCAAACCTCTGGGGTAAGAATTGACCAGTATTTAATCTGTGCATTGATTTTTATCATCATTTCCTAGTCCTGGTACACAGCTTGCAGGGAATATTAACCAACCCTCCAAAGGTTGGCAGTAATGTTAGTCCGTGCAATGAGGTTATTATTGATTAACCCCAAAATCTCAATGTTGCAGAAAGCCAAGAAAAGAATGCAATCCCAAAATGAGATGCATCCTATAGTCTTTATGATCTTATTTACTACACAGACTTGTTTAACTCTCTGTCAGACAATATACGGATAATTCCTCTTTTGCAGCAGGTTCCTTTTTTTAAGGAGAAACTTATTTCTGTGAGTAATTGCTGATACCAGTGATATTTTCTACTAGTGTGCTGCGGTAGAACTTCACAAGCCAACCACCTCTCCATCTCAGTCAATCTAAGTCGTCTATTTTTTCCAACTCCTTTTTTAAAATCAGCATTAGCACTTCCTGTAGGCCTCGCGCTTAACTTCCTGTCACACTTTGGCCGTCACAGTTGAATAATGCGAAACAGGCTCGTAGCCAATTGGCAGCTCGCTTTTCTTTTCCATTGAAGCCAGTGAAGACAATTGGACGAGGTATAAACCAAGCTGCTGATTCGCTGTTGCATGTTTTCGAGCTAGCACCGAAGACCGTCTTCACCCCTCACACTTTAGTGCCTGCTCTGACTCACAGCGAGCAATGCCACGGGAGACCCGTTAGTCCATGCAAAAGTTTTGGGAGGATCCGTCACACTCCAGATGTCACAGCTCACCATGTCAAAAGTATGAAATGAAAGGGGAAGATAGACAGCTGCTTCTTGCTTAGGTCAATTAGGTTAATTGATTTTGTTGAGATACGTCTACAAAATGACCGGGAGACAGACAGTTACAAGCATCGGCAATCTGCAAACTTCCTTCACCACAGGAATTAATCTGCAATTGTCCAAAGGATTTTTACTGCAGAGTTCATGGTCTTAAAGGGACAGTCTATATTTAACACAGCTCTAGTTTAGCAGCAGATTAATACAGTATATTGTGCATCGAATGAAATAAATTCCTATCATTATAATACAGGAGATTGTCATCTAACCTCCCACAAGTGAGGCTACAGGAGTCTCAGTAATAGGAATAAATTACTTTATGATCTCATGTTGTTAAGCGGTGAATATTATTTTTTAAAAAGTAGCACCGTGAGTTTCAAAACTCTGCAGCCTGACTTATTAAGAATTCACAGTTTGTTACTTCATTCAGATAATCCTAGCTTCCTTATCATCTCAGAATATGCATTGGAACTGAATTAAAAAATGTTTACATGAGGAATAAATTTGATGCATCAGAAATTCTGTCCCAATTTATTCTCGGCAAATACAAGTCGGCAAACTTTAAATACACAGCAAAATAACTTGAAATTAATTTCTCCTAGGGCACCACCAGTTAGGTTTATTTTTTTTAAAGCAAAATGTCATTGATTTTTATGGAACGCAGCATCTATTAAAGCTCAGGTTTACCAGACTGGTTAGCCAGCAACCTCACAGGCCACTGCACCACGCCATGAGCCTGGAGACTGAAGCACGGATTTTAACTCCCGGCGGAAGTTGTGCAGTTGAGGGCCGAGGTGGTCAGGAAACCATCCGGCCCTCCGCAGCGTGAGGCAGGAGAGATTTTAACTCCCGGGCCTTATCTGCACAGGCACGGTCAGCCGCCTGCCCAAACATGGTGGGAAATGCTATCAGGTTGGTGGGCGGGAGCAGAATTTTGGACGGCAGGAGGCATTCAGATAAGTGCTTAGAAGGGGTGTCAGGAGGACATCACGGTTAGAGGGGGAGAGAAGCCCGGGGCAGACGATGCCCAAGATTTCCTTGTGGGTCTTGGAGGAGCACTTCTGATACTCTAGCCCACAAGGAAACAAAAAGTAAATAAAAATAACACATTTTACCGGACCTCTCCTGGCCTCCGATTCGCTTGTCGGCCTGGCGGAGAAACCAAAAATTGCTTTCCCTTCAGGCCTCAGGCTAAAGTTGCAGTCAGGCCCGATGACATACTCGGGGCCCCTACTGTGTACTTAAAGTTCGCCTCTGCTGCCTTCCATCCGGTGTCCCACTCACCTGTTCAAAACGCAAATCAAACTTCGAACCCATTCGAAGATTGGAGGAGATAAGTCTCTGTGTTCATTTTAACTGCCCGTCCGGCCGATTTCTGCCAGGCGGGTAGGGTTAACACTTGCTATCTGCAGCCCAATCTTGAATTCCAGCCTCAGTTGACCAGGTCAGTTGGACTTGCCAGGTTGTTAGGCAGGTTCTCAATTACAACATCTGCAGAGGTGAGGGGCCTAGTCAACAGCTAAAAATTGGCGGGGAGGGGGGGGCCGGCGCCTCCTCAGATTGGGTTTCACACCCCTACTGGTTGTTCACAGTAGGCAGCCGGATGCCATGGATAATTCCATGGACAGGGCCACTCCTTTCTCTCGTCCAGTTATGCCTGTTAGGAGGGCAACAACTAGACAAAAACATATATTTCTCAAATTCATGCTCTCTTCGGGCATTGTTAATATCCTCATTTGGAACCTTTACTTCAGGAGCACACAGGCACAAACTGGCTAGTTTCAAATCTGATGATTGCACAGTGGTTGGTCAATGCCATAATCTGACAGCTTGAACAGATGAAGCCGTAGTGACAGATAAATTCCGTGGCCGTGCTGAAAAGCTGCGTGCAGGCTGGAAGTCCCTGCTGTTACTAGTTGTTGCTTTCACACACAATGCTCTGTACTTATTCCTGGCTTCCTGATTTCCTTCCAATTAGGCCATCAAATCTGCTGCTTGACCGGAGCAACACAGACGTTACAGCGTTCCGCTCCGTGGGTGACTGGCTTGACGGTGTCCGGATGGGACAATACAAGGACAGCTTCACGGGGGCAGGGTACAGCGCCTGCAACATGGTGGCAAAATTGTCCTCAGAGTAAGATAATCTTTCACCTTCGGTGGCAGTACAATGTTTTGAAGAAGGTATACAAGCTGCAAAAATAAGCGCCAGGGTCCAGAAGTGACATTAGCACTGGAATGTGTGCATCCGACAGCTAGTGTCATTATTAACCTTGGATCCGCAAGCATCTTATCGCACTAACACCGAGATAATTATATCTTATTTCACCATAGAGGATTCCTATCTGCCTTTAACGATTGAAATGCTACAGAGGCAAACCAATGTCAATGCTTTTGGTTGTGCAGTGCTTGGAAAAAGTTGGAGTCACTTGGTGACTTGCTCATGTGACATCCTGTTTTAAAAAAAAAAAGCCCTGTCAGGTTTCCTGATCATTCAGCAGTAAATGGACTGGGTGAGGCAGCACTAAGTCGTATGAAAAGGAAGATTTCAGCTTTGATCGATAGTCTGTACTAAGTCTGAGCACTAGGGGCGTTACAATTGGCCATAGTGTTGTCAGGTTAGGGAAAGGAGTAACTGGTCAGGGTTCCTGCTGCTAATACTATCTAATGATTACCTACTGGATGTAAGCACTGGCCATTTCTAGGTGAACACCAATTTGGCTTCGGGCTGTTCTTTCTCACCCCTCGCACCTAAACAAGGACAGCCCATTTGCGCTCATTGTCCAGGCTGACATCTGTACAATGGTCACTTGGCTGAGGTTTGGAGACCTACTGTCATCCGTGGAGCCTCTTTGAGAATGTCACAAACAAATTAGATGATGGAGGTCTCAATGCTGTACCTTATTTGGAATTTGGAAAGATTCTGACAAGGTTCCACATGAAAGACTTCTAATTGAACTATTTGCCGTGGGAATCCAGGCTAGAACTAGATGAGAACCAATAGGAAACAGAGAGTATGTCAAACTGATTTGAATATTGAAACCAGCCGTGATCTGGTCAGTTTAACCGATAACCCTAAAATAGACAGAAAAGTAAAGATAGAAGACCGAATTGAATTTTGGCGGAGGACAGGCAAGCGGAGGGCAGAGTTTGCCTGCTGCCCGCCCATTCTTACTGGCATTGGGCCCACACCAGTTTAAGGGTGCAGACCTCACTTACTTGCCACCGGAGTGTTGCAAGCACCAAGTGACATCCCACAGCAGCTCGCCGGTTGTGTGGGAGGGCTGAAAATCCCCTGGCTCCCATGCTGAGTTTTCCGACAGTCAGAAGCTGAAGGGGGGGAAGCAATTATATGGGGGGGGCGGGGGGAGATCCCTAGGTCAGCCTGGCAGTAAGTCAAAGTTTTTTTTGTAAGCTCATCACAAAAAGAGAACTTGGGCATTTTCCGGGCTGTTTTCTGAATGGTCTTCAGTGATCCCGTTAAGGAACATTGGTTAGGCCGCTCACTATGTGGTACAAATAAATGGCAGAGTATGCACAGCACCAGCAGAAAAGCATTTTCCAATTCAAAATGAGACATCTTGTAGGATAAAGAAGCTCTTTTAAACCCTACTTACTGCCAGTTTGGTTTAGGACTATAAGGGTTCAGAAGGTATTTTTTTTAAAGCAATTAAACCTTTCGCTTCACAGAAGATAATGTCATGCTACATGTATTACATGAATGGGGATAACTCCAAATCTAATTTGAACTTCAGTGCAATGCTTTCACTGTACATATTTGTAGAAGAGTTATTTCAGCCTTGTGATAAATCTTTGCCTCAGTTGAGGCTGAACTTAAAGCTATGCTTTTGTATATGTTATTTATCTAATGTTATGAATCCTACTTAATTGTATTGCCCCTGTTTTATATGCACCTGATTCATTTTGTACCACGCTAACTTTATAAGTTTATGAATACCTTGAGTGCAAATATAGCATAAATGGGAATACTTGGAAGTACTTTGAAGTGATGAGCAACAAATGCATGATTTCCACCTAAGCCCAGAATTTGTGCAAGATTTTTTTTGTTCCACTATTGCAATAGCCCTCATTGTAATTGTGATAGTTTTGAATTCCATTCTCTTACTCCAATGTGTTCTACCGAATGGCATGAGCTGATGAATTCCCAGTCTCAGCCCTACCTCTGGGCCAGGTGCGGAGTGGACCTCGGGCAAATCCCAGCAGTGATGGAGGCAAATTCAAGGCAGGTCGGTCCAAACTACTCGTGTATAGCTGCAACAGCCTGGTACCGGGTGGTATTGGCAGAAGCCTGTTCTCCTGCATATACCCTCTTGGTTGCGGATGGCTTTTACCATATTTACCTGCGGAGGTGGCATTTTGGTAGCAGGCTATTGGCTACGGCCCCTGATGATATGACACTGTTCATTCAAAAACCTGAAGAGCTGTAACTTTTATAGGAGAGGGGGATGATAAAATAGACAAAGAAAAGCTTAGAATGATATAGTGGCTTCCATGACTCAGGAAGTCCCAAAGTGCTTTGTGGCCAATGAAGTGCTTTTGAAGTGTATTCACTGTTGTTTTGTAAGTACATAAACACACACAGAACTGCTATTCTACAGGTGTGCTGTAGAATCTTTCCTTTATTATCTGCCTTGCACTGTTTCTTCAATAATGCAGTCATGGGGCCAGGGCAGCTGTGCAGACCCGCAGAGGTATAAAGATAGTGCCCAGGCATTCACTATCAGTCAGTTCATGGTACTGGACCCCAGGGCTTTGTAACTCTGAAAAGAAACCCCCAAATGGCACAGGTCGCACAGTCACTGCTGTGAAAAGCATTAGCCGACTGAACAATACGTCTCAGTAATAAATATAAACTGAAATAGAGAAGCCAGTGTTTTTAACTGAACATAAAGCTCCCGAGCCTTTGTGGGTTTGGGCTATCTTTGCTTGTCAATGCATTCTTTTTGAATCTTTGATTTTCTTACCATTTTCTGCTTCCCTGGCATCTTAATCTGCCAATTAAATCTGCCTTGCAAACCATCAGACTTGATTTTACCATAAATGTTGATATGTTTAGTAGTAAAAGCCAACACTCTAACTGACAGCAACTATCAAATACACTATTTTAACTTAAGAACATAAGAAATAGGAGCAGGAGTAGGCCATTTGGCCCCTCGAGCCTGCTCTGCCATTCAATAAGATCATAGAAACATAGAAAATAGGTGCAGCAGTAGGCCATTCGGTCCTTCGAGCCTACACCACCATTTAATATGATCATGGCTGATCATGCAACTTCAGTACCCCATTCCTGCTTTCTCTCCATACCCCTTGATCCCTTTAGCCGTAAGGGCCACATCTAACTCCCTTTTGAATATATCTAACAAACTGGTCTCAACAGCTTTCTGTGGTAGAGAATTCCACATGCTCACAACTCTCTGAGTGAAGAAGTTTCTCCTCATCTCGGTCCTAAATGGCTTACCCCTTATCCTTAGACTGTGACCCCTGGTTCTGGACTTCCCCAACATTGGGAACATTCTTCCTGCATCTAACCTGTCCAATCCCGTCAGAATTTTATATGGCTCTAAGTGTGGTCTCGCCAATGCCCTGTACAGTTGTAGCAAGGTTTCCCTACTGTTATACTGCATTTGCCTTGCTAACTTTTTGTGTTTCATGTGTGAGGACACCCATATTCCTCTGTCCCGCAGCATTCTGTAGTCTCTCTCCATTTAAATAATATTCTGCTTTTCTATTCTTCCTACCAAAGTGGATAATCTCACATGTTCCCACAATACTCCATCTGATAAATTTTTGTTCACTCACGTAACCTATTTATATCCCTTTGCAAGCTCTTTGTGTCCTTCTCACAACTTGCTTTTCCACCTATCTTTGTATCGTCAGCAAATTTGGCAATATTACACTCAGTCCCTCATCCAAGTCATTAATATAGAGTGTAAACAGTTGAGTAAATAGTTAACATTTGATTAGCCTTTTCTCTATCCATTTTGAAGGCCGAGCCTCATTAACATAGGATCAGTGGCCTATTGGCAGACAATGAATGTCCCTAGACAGCCCGTCGGCTCTGGGTCACCACAACATTGAATGGCCTGGTTAGTTTCCAGGTCTAGAAAAGGTAGGTTCTGGGGAGGAGGGGGGTGTCCATTCTGGAGAAAGGGGGAGTGGCGGGGAAGAAGCCCATTTGTGGAGTTTGGAGGACCACAATTGCTACTCCCAACCCCACACAAATAAACTAAAATTTACTTTGTGGCTTCCTCTTTGGTTGGACCACCAGTTGAAAGTGTACAGACTGTGCATGGCCCATGCTTTACCCAGCTGAGTCCTACAATGGCATTTAGGACCCTGATTCGCCTAATGAAAGGGCCTACCACCTGACTCGGGCGGGCACTCCAACATCCCAGCAGGAGACTCTTGAGAATACAGTTGGGCCTCACCGTTGGCAGGAATGGGGCAGTGAATTTTATCCCACCATTTTCAGGGCAATACTATCCCAGTTTCCGCCGGGCGGGAGGCCTCAAAATCTCCCCCATTGCGTCGGATGTAGAAGCCCCTCTGAACCAATTCTCCCAAAGGCACCATCAACACTGCCGCTGGTTAAGAATGTTCTAAATAAGTCCATCACTTTCTCCTTCTCTTTTGTTTCTCCTCGAGAGGCTAATGGCATCAGATTAAAATTGAGGGATCTAAAAAGCTTAACAAATCGAACAAAAAAATAAATTATACAGTGGATTCTAGATAATCATGTACTCGATTCAATCATAAGTTTCAGTGTATTGAAACATTGCCCATTGTCTCCCTCTGCACCTAAATCCAGATCCAAACATAACATTAAATAGATAATCTCAACCCAACCATGAAATGTTTCCCATTTTTAATACTCAGTAGGCAGGAGATAGTTAATCCACTACCAGACTTCACTCGAGAGCACAGGCGCATTTCAGAATTCTAATCATCTTTGTGTACTTTTTTGAGTTTACATTTGTTGTTGAATTTGTTTGGACTGAGTTGTTGCACAAATGCTGAAAAATGGCTGTGGTAGAATTTGCTATTTTCTCTATACCCAAATCCAACGATCAAGTTTATTGGTGAACTGATGAATTGTTTATCAGGATCCCGAGGCATGAGGAAATGGTACTTTTCATTATATGTACGGAACATTAGATATCAATGAAATAGAATCACTTGCTAAGTGCAAGTCATAAAACCTGCCCAACATTTAGTGCTGACTGCTTAATGCAATCACTCAGTTAAGAGATTTAAATTGGCTCTAAGTCCAGACTATTCTCTTAAAATAAATCATCATCTCACCAACATTCGTAAAATACTATGACAGTTCAAAAGTCACTTGTTGAATCAGAAGGGCTTTTGTAACCAGGTCCTCAGGGCAGCAACGTATTAATTAAGTGGCCAGTTAAAATTGCTGTAGAGGACTTTATGCTCCATTCCCGCTGCCATCCCGTCAGCCACCATGTTTTTTAGCCAGCTGACAAATCCAGGTTTTGGAGGCAATTTGGGTCCCAACGTGATTTTAATGCACAATCCCTAAAGTCCCATCCAGCGCCCAATCTGCTGGTGATACCTAGAGGGATTGGTCTCACAGAGGCACTGAGGCAGTATTTAAGGGGCTACCCAACTGCAGTTAATTGGATCATAGAATCTGTGTGCCATTGTACTGTTTGGATGCCAGTTTCCAGCTCCCAGATCACTTCTTTCTCACATTTCCTTGCCTTACTTACCCTCAGTAATCTCTGTCAGCTTATCATGGGGGATATTATTGCCGGTTTCATTTGGATGAAGGAACACTTACAGGAAGAGGAGCAGTGGCACCTTCAGCAACCAGCGGCAATAGCTGCTGCACCAATCAGAACACAGCAAGTGAGGGGGCTGCTCGTAGGAGGCTCTACCCAGCATGCAGTGTGTACAGGCCAAGAGTTAGTTTCTTGGCTTATAGTCTCCTTTCGTATAGGAAGGTTTCCCAACTCTACTGCTCCTACGAGGTGCTCCCCTAGTGGCCTCAGCAAATCTGTTGGAAGCCTTCTGCTGCTCTTATTGGGACCCTCGAGAATCTCGTGGCCAGTGAATTCTGGAATGTTAAAGCCTGTGAGGGTCCGGTTACATTGTTACACCTTGGCAGCTGCTGCCAGGGCAGTCTGGCCCAGCTGACCTGTTAGCACCATGCTGGGTACTTGTTGATAGGGTGGCTTGGGGCTCATCACTTGCACAGATCTGTGGATCTAAAGTAACTCTTTTTGAAAGAGCCTATCTATTAGGTCCAAGGTGGATACATGTCTCTCCAAAATGGAGCCCGGAGCCGATAAAGCGGCTGCAAAGGGCCGAAGACACTGACTCCTGTTGTGAGGGCCTGACTGCAGCATCCCTGGGGCTAGCTGGACTTGCCAAGGTAGACAGCAGGGTGCCGATGCTGCGTGAGATAAAACCACATAGGCTGGGAGCTCATTTCTCTGTACTTTCAGCCCGAGTGCTGAAAACCCTTAGCAGGCCTTGGAATACCTGCTATAACTCCCTTGTGAGAGGCAAACACTTCTTTTTGCAGCTGGGTTTCTGAAGTCCTCAGTTCGGTCCAGCTGAGCAGATCAAGGAGAAGAGCGTACCCTCCAACGAGCTCTCCCTGCCACCTGTACCAGCTGTCGCTCACTCGTGCTGGGCACTTCGCCAAGTGCTGCAGCCCATCAATCATATCAAAATGAGGCCCGGGAGTTAAAAAACACCTTATGCTAGCAACATCATGTGGGCTTCATATTCACCTAGGCCCCCTGCCTGATTCCTGCCCAGAGTTAAAATCAGAGCTATAGATTTGAAAAGTTTGAAATACTGATTCTAGCTTTTGTATTTTTATTGCTGGACGCAGCTTGTCTGAGACCGAATGCCATCAATAGAGGTTTGATCATTGCTTGGTGAAATTTGGTGCAAACTGAAGACCCATGTTAAGCTGCTAAAACATTGAATATTAAAATGTTATAAACACTACTGTGGCCAGAATGACTGATTCCTCCCAATTGCATTAAAAGAGGCTGCTTTCAGGTGCTTTACAGTAGCATTGCTGTAATAGCCTGTTGTACAGAATCAAAAATAGTTTATTTTCCTTCAGTAATACAGGCAACATCAAATTTAAACAAAGAGATTATGCTTTTGTGTTTTCACTGAATGAGCTAGCTCTTTGGCTCACTGAGGAAATAATACGGGCAGCTCAGTGAATTGAAGGCTTAATTCCCATTTGGGGGATTTTCAAAATGGTCCTGGAGATGGAATTGTGCAGCAACTCATGTCATAGGGATTATTGAAGTACCCACTAGATAACAACCACATTCATACTGAAAGAATACGCACACACATGCTGAGATACTAATCTTTACTTGCGATAAGCTGAATCAAAAAATATTGTCATAAAATAAAATTTGATAAGCACAAAATAGTCACCTATTGCATGTATTCAAGTTCAGTGTCAGATTTGTTTGAATAGGCAAGTGATAGATTTAGTTTCCAAAACTACAGCCATGGGAAAAATAAATATGGGTAAGCATCTCCTAGGTGTACAAAAATGATAAACCTGGTTTAAAAAATGAAGAGAAAATCTTCACCTCTTTTTTAAAAAAAACTATTGCAGATTAATCTATCTTGATGGTTTAAAAAAAAGTTTCTGAACACCCAACAATTTAATTGTCTAACTGATAAAGGGGAGAAAAAAAGGCAAATGGGTCTTGACCAAGCATGTTCAAAACAGGAAGTGCCTGCTACTGTACCTAACAACTTCTGATTGAGGGCGAGAGCTCACAAAGGGACTCCTGGGAGTTTACTGCAGTGCCAAATGTTCCCCTTGGCAGGAATAAACACTGCTGTTGGAAATTAAGAATTATAAACAGAGATGGAAATCGGAAACTTGTCTCTTTGGGCCAAGAATGAACAGTTTGGGTTTTGTCCCTGTCTGCGACCAGGCAACAACAGGCTCATATCAGCTGCTCCAAGCTGCAGTATATTAAACTGAAGCAATCCTTTCCAATCTGGCTAAAACTACAGAGTTTGTTTTTAATAAAGAATCCAATTACAGTATTAGCAAGAGAGAAGTCATACAAAAAACATGCATAACTTGTGAAATTACCGGGATAAGTCAGGTTTGAAAATGGTGATTATTATTTTTTTCTGCTTATTTGCAAGAAGGTTCCTTGTGTCTCTTTCTTTCTTGCTTTTTCTTCTTTTACAATTTTATTAAGCTCATTATTTTCAGGGAATGGCATTCTTCCCATTTCAGGCACATGGTGTCAGCACTTCCAGGTCAGGTATAGCGCAGCCAGATACAGAGTAAACCTACATCCACTCTGCCCCAGCAATGTACCTCAGCCTCAACCTCAAAAAGAGCATCCCTAATGCAACTATGGGCAGGGCCGAATTAAGGGCCTGATGGGCCTGGGGCAAACTGATCCCAATGGGCCTGTAGTTACGTTTGTTCATGTTCATTACATTAAGTATATGATTTTGATTCTATGAAAGCATAGGCCAGTTTATTCAACAATGAAAGCATATATTCTGTATCAAGTAGATATATATTCTGGTTCTGGTAACATTGCAATACCAGATTCCTACACATATATACGGTCTTGTTTATCCTCTCTTATTGTCTATTCTATTTAGCCTATTTGGGAGGACTTATATTTATTTTCCTACATTTATTTGGTGGGCCTATGTTCATTTGGTCTAGGGCTACAGCCCCATCCCCCCCATGGTTAATTCTCCCCTGCCCGGCGGATATTTTTTCCTTTTCCCACACCGGCCATTCTATGAGCTTTCTAAGTGAGAATGTCAATTGGTGCTGAATTCAGGACAGTTTTGTGCTGTACGCCCATGCCCACTGGGATTGAGATGGCCCAAACTCATTTCACACTGGACGCTTATAGCCAACAGAGGAGACTTGCATTCCATCCATCTGACTCCCAGAGATGAAGGGCCACTATCTCCCCCGTTGCGCCACCAAGTACCCCCTCCCCTTTTCATATTTCACCTGATGCTGACCCATACCACACAAAAATGGTTATGTTCTTGTCAACTGCTTTAATGTATTTACCCAAAGTATTCTAAAGCATGACAGAGAGCAGTTCAGAACTGTTGAGTTGGAATTTGTTAGGCATGTGTCAAAGATGTTCTGAAACCAACTGGGCCTTCGGAGAAATTGCCCATTGGCTCATGGTGGATGCATTTCTTGGGGTGGTGCTGAGTCATACAGACAAGGAAGTTCCCAGTTTCACCGCTGGTCTCTACTGAGTTATCTGATCTCAGCCAGAGGTGGTGACACTACAATTGTTCTCAGTGTCCCTGGGCTAGTGCAGGAGTCCTGCCCCTAATTGCTAACCATTGACTCCTGCTGAAATGGCATCGTATATGGATATTTGGTAAGGCCAAGATTAGGCTAAGCTGCGGTGGCGCCCCACAATCGATAATCCCGCTGACGCTGTCGAGGTTCATACGTAAAGAGTAGCCACTTGGGTGTAGCCACAGTCCCTTCACATTCCACCATGTATCTATTAAAACAAAAGAAAATGAAACCACTTTAGCTTCCAAGGCATCCAGCAGTTGCAAACGGCAGCGAAACAGTGACCGCCCCATCGATGTCCAAGACCTGCCTGATGTGATTCTCCGGCTGGCCTGTAAATGGGCATCTACCAGTCCCACCTTAAACAGGCGAGAGGCTCTTTGCCAATCAGGGCTATAAGACCCATTAGCAATTTTCAAGGACAAATGGAGCGAGTGAGCACTGTGTTGCTGGAGGCTGCTCCAACAATGTTTTTTTTTGGATGGGGGGATTTTTGTGGGACCAGGAGGAGCAGGAATGCACCATTAAAATTAGTTAATGCTACCGTGCTGTAAAAGCATTGAAATCATTGTCATATTTATGAGCCACGTGTATGTGTGAAATCGCTTTACAAATTTACACGTAACCAAACCAAGATGATTGGCTTTTTCAGTCTCCATATGGTCACATCTTCTACATGTACCTCAATCTATAATGTGTGTTTTTCTATGTGTTACATTGTCATAGATCAAAATGCTGAAGGGGAGTCCCCACCTGCTTTTGCTATTGGCTTCCAAAATTACAAAGTACAACTGCTCTTCAAATGGGTCAGCGTTTCTGATTTAAAAAAAAATACATTTAAAGGAGGATGTAATAAAACAAATCATTTCAATTTTCATTGGTCTGCTTTTCCGTAACAGTAGATGGCAGGCTGTGGACAGTACAATCGGGCAAAAACACCGGAAGAAATCTGCTTCAGTTCGTTTAGGCTGAGGTGAAACTGTTATGAAATGACCTCCAAAAGGGAAACTCACAGCTCCTGCTTTTACAGTGTGTGTTAGTCTTTGGAGTTCTGCTGTCACTTTTAAGTTTGTGTGCCCCCGAAACCGCTTTGTCTCAACATGAAAGTGGCAATATAACTGGACCCTTAGGATTGTGCTATGAGGCAAAGGAGGTTTGAAATGGAAGGAATGTATACAGCGACAGACATGTATCTTTTGTTTGAGTTGTGGATTTAGCAATTCTGAGCAAAAAAAGGGAATGACTTTTTAAAACAAATCATTTTTGTTGTGTCTTTTTTTTCAGTGATATAATGAAGCTAGGAGTTACTCTTTCTGGGCATCAGAAAAAGATAGTGAGCAGCATTAAGCAACTGGAAGCACACACAAAGAACGGTCCGGTCCCAGTGTAAACTTCAAGCCAAGTCTTTGTGCGTCAGACTGCAGTGCAAGAGGGATTTGACCAATGAGAATGACACCGCAGTGATCTGGCGACTGATAATACTATAGTGACCACGTAGAAATGGGAAACCCGGTTTGGTCAGTTATGTGGTGCGTGAAAGACTTTCAAACTCTAAGCGTAAATGCCTTAAAATAAAGGAACGATGGCTCGGTTTTCTACCTTTTTTATATATTTAAAAAAAGGTGGTATCGTTAAGTATTATTTATGACGGTAAGGAAATGAAAATCTCAAAACCTTTCAGAGTGCAGGCAGCAGAAGAAATCTAATTAAAATCTGCCATGGGAAAGAAAGGAATTCCTTTTTGTTTTAAGTAAAAGAAAAATATTCTAGTTAGGGAGATAAATGAACTTTTGGACAGTGGTAAGCCGATCTATGAGTTAGAAGCAACAGAAATGGTGCAAGTGTGAGTGTGGCTTTCAGTTTTTAAATTGGTTAAATTATTTCCTAAAATAAGCCCCATAAAATTTGGTTTCTCACGGTAAATGGAAAGTTTAATGAATATCTTACAGCATTATGTCTTAAACAATTTAGAGAGCATATTTTAGACGTTGCTGTCAGTGAAGCCCCCCCCCCACCAACTTTTCCTATTGTTCTGCCATGTTGGAGTATGCACAGATGATCATTAAACATTAGCCTCTACAAGGTAACCCAATTTCACCTATTAAAATGTTAATTCATTTTTCAAAAATGATCTGTTTCCCCCACAGTATTGAAAATTTTGTGAAATATGTATTATCTACATTAAATTTTTTATCTATTTTTGTCACAACATCTTGCCATTGCTCTTGTATTATGATGTCTACATTACTATCACACACATGCACATCACAGTACGGCAGCTGAAGTGTTTGAATATTTACCCGATAAATGTCATCTGTATAGCTGTGACAGTTTAATTTCTTCGGCTTGGCTTGGTAGGCTCATACACACAAGTTCATTGCATTCTTGTGCACTTCTTTCTACTAATCCTCTCTGGACTGATGGAGTATTTATTTTGTACCGTGTCCAAAAATAATACAAGATTAGAAGTTTCCAATTCCTTTCGTGTGTGCCATAATTGCAGACCTAGTCCATGTGTTCTACACATTGTTCCATCAGAGCCAGCATTAGGATTTTACCGAATGTCACTTCAGGGTGAAGAAAGGGATGGATTTCACAGCAGAAGAAAGGGTCCCTCAGTCCTCAAAGGATCATGATGTGGACTGGATCCAAGTTTCAATATATGTACAACTCGAAAAGGACATTTTATCCCAGTCAGGCAACACTGTAATATCTCCTGAGACTAACAGTGCCATCCCTATTTAAATCATGTACAGATTCTACTTTATCTCTGCTGCTGTTTTAGTCATTATCGGTTGCTCAGAAGGGGTATATTTGTGTGAAATTTATAAATTCTCAGGAATTTTTCATGAATTTCTGCAAAGTTTTTACAAATTAGGGCCCTTAATATCTATTAGTGGGATGTTTATTTCAGTGCCATATGCTTGCATATGTAACATCTAGCGACAGCTAAAAAATAATAATGGGTGGCTCAAGATATATTATAAAGCTCATAAATCCAGTAGGAACCCCAGCACCGACAAGTTAGACTGTGCAACTTGCAAGCTCCAATCGTTATAACTTATACAGGTTATTATTTACAGGCCTTTTTCCTGGGCCCTTTCACCAGCTTACAGTTGAAGTTATTTTTCAGATGACCTTAACCAGACAACAGCGTGAATGTCATTCAGATCATGCGTCCATTCAGATAGCTCCGTTTTCTAAATATTGGCAATTTACCATCCCAGAGCTGATGTCTGGATCTCTGGGGAATGATGGTAGCAAGGTTTTTCCATGAGTAAGTTCACGAACATGCCGTATCCTCATGCACCATTTACTACAGCAGGTCAATATTTATATAAAGAAAATGTCAGATGGCAAGTGTGATTGGAATGCAAAGGAAAGCATTTTAAAAATAGAAAGGGGGTGGGAAAGAGAGAAGCATCTTAAACAGAATTCCCGCTCCTGCTCTTGCCTTTGGGTCAAAGAATCATAGCTTCAAGGCTCATACCTGGACCTGAATGTCTGATGTGGCTGGCACTCCAGTGCCGTATTGAGCGGATATGGCATTGTGCAAGTGCTGTCCTTATTTGAGATTTTGAACCAAGGTTATCTATCTGCCTGTTCAGCTGAATGTTTGCGATCCCTGACAATAATTGAACAAGAGCCAGGATGTATCCTGGAAAACATTCCTCTCTCAACCAACATCATCTAAAACATTTACACTGATTATTTGTCTCATGGCACATAATGGGTGGTTCTATGTACCTATGTAACTACAGTCACTGCACATCAAAGGCATTTCTTATGTGGCGCTTTCAGATATTGAAATGATACGACACTATATAGATGCAAGAATTATTGTAGGTGTTTCCGTCCCCAACAAGTTGGGAAACAGCCCATTGAACCTGCAATAACAATAGCATGAGCATTTATAACTTGGCAAATTTGTGAACTAAAAACTGTGAGAGTGACCTGATCAAGCTGTTTTTTAAAAATATTCGTGCCTGGGATGTGGGCGTCGCTGGCAAAAGCCAGCATTTATTGCCCATCCGTAGTTGCCCTTGAGAAGGTGGTGGTGAGCCGCCTTCCTGAACCGCTGCAGTCCGTGTACAGTGGATATCAAATGAACAGTGGGGCATTAGATGTGGAATTAATTAAAACAAAATAATAGTAGATGTGTTGTTCTTAGAATATGCAAAATACAAGATTCCTTAAGAAATACAGATTCGGTGCTTTACTTAGAATGACCAAAGTCTTGTTTAGAGAGTAATGAATGAGAATGGGGTGCGTATGTTTTAGTACACTGGGGTTCATTTTGAAACCACATAAAACCAGTTAAAATGGACCGGTGAGTTACAATCTAGATTAAAACTCACTTTTGTTTGATTCTTGTTGCTCAGTGAGAGATACTGGACTCTGAATTTCCTGGTGATTGATCATTGACTGCAAACGATCTCTTGCTAAACATGGAACAGTAGTGTCAAAATTATTGATTCTTTACTAAGAACTTTACCGTCTCATGGTGACCTGGAGCACAATGGAAGTCAGTGACTGCATTGTCGTCAACCACAGAAAGAACTTGCATTTATATAGCATCCTCAGGATATCCAAAAGCAAATTAAGTAGTGACTATAGTAATGTAGGAAATGCAGCAGCCAATTTATGCACAGCAAGGTCCCGTAAATAGCAATAAGATAATGACCAGATAATCTGCTTTCGTGATGTTGGTTGAGGGATAAATATTGGCCAAGCCACTGCGGAGATATCCCCTGCCCTTCTTCGAAACAGTGCCATAAGAGTGCCATGAAATATTGCCCATCCAGCTGAGAGGGCAGACATGGCCTTGGTTTAACATTTACTCTGAAAGATGGCACCTCTGACAGTGCAGTGCTCCCTCATTTTGTGCCCAAATCTCTAGCGTGGGGCTTGAACCCATGATCTTCTGACTCAGAGTCAAGAGTGCTACCACGAGCCATGGCTGACCTCCATGAGCCATTGACGACCATTCCACTAGTGTGGTGACAAGCCCAACAACTGCACATCATTTCAAGTGTTCGGTCTTCGACAGATCAATTTGAAAACAAGCGTTTTGCGACAAACAATGTGTATCTCTCCATGATTTACATAACAGCATTTGGAACTCAGTTGGGGTTATGTGTTCGGCTGCAGTTATTACCGGGACCTGTAGCTATTGAATGCAAAGCACAGCTGGCAACACTTGGGCTGTGATTCAGACCTTGTCCACCAGGAGAGAGCAGAGTTCAATATTATGGAGAGTGCAGATGGTAACATCCACTTTTATTCAGAATATTAGAAAGATGCTGCAATAAGTGTTTAAAAGCACGTGGGAGACCTCTCAACCACATAAGCTCATTTTAAACCTGACTTTCACATACTCCATATTGGAGTTAGACTTGATACAGGACGGAGCCCAAGCGTTGTGAGGCAGCCTCCTGGAGGGGCCTCCCAGCAGTTGGCTTCAGTACATTCCAGAGTTAAGAGATTAGGACCTGACTCTGGTATTATGCTGCTACTTTCTCATCGATCCACCCCAGAAAATGCTTCCCTTCAATACCAAAGTGGTAGTAAAGCTGCAGCTCTAGATCTTTCAACTGATACTAAGTGCTGTGTGTGGAACAGTTTACATTTAGTAATCGCTTTGATTTAAACATAACAATGTACTGCATAGCAGGCACCAGAATTAGACAGAAACTATTTTATTATTTAAACACGAAATCGAAGTAGCTATTAAATATTATTATAATGTGACTGCCAAAATAAATCCAAGAAAGTATTACATTTCATTTGGATTAGCTGGTCTGCTTTGTATTGGTGTACAATTATTCAAATCACTTAAGAAAAATAAATGGGAGTTTTTGAGGGTCCTACCAATTAGAGGACAGTGGGGTTCATTTTCACTGCCTTCGCTTGGTAATAGCTTCAAAATGAGGCCGGCAGCCTTACTGCCCTATTAAAATGTGGCCGGCTCCATTTTGGAAGGGGCACTCTGCTGGGCGGGCTAAGCGGCCACCTATTTCAGGTGATAGGCCATGTTTAATATGGAAAAAGGTGTCCTATGAATTGGACCCCGATTGCCATTTTAGGTAGGAACTGGTCAGGCTAACCAGTTCCACAGACGATGGAAGGGATGAAGCCCTCTAAGGGCAGGCACTCTTCTAAGGCCCACAAAAATAATCTGGGCTGCTGCTGACTCCCCCTCCCCCTCCCCCTGGCCAGGCTCAGACCTTCCCCAACTTATCTTGCTGGCAGCAGCTTTATTCAGGTCCAATTTCAGGCTTCAATCTAGCCTGCCGAATTTTACTGAGGCCTGGGCCTTAAAATGACAGGAAGCTTTTTTGCCGCCGAAATGGACAGCTGAGCAGCACTCCGCCGGTTGGACAGCCAAAAATTAAAATCTACCACAATATTTCCAAAGAAGATTGAGAAAGCAGGGAGGAAAGGTTAGTCTTGCAATAAATTGCTTAGATTTGATTGTCTCTTATTTGTATAAAACTTGAAGGAATTATATTTCATCAGAACATATAGAAATGAGCTGACTGATTATGTAGTCTGAGGAACATTTCTGAATAGGATCTAATTTTGCCCCCAATTATTTTGAAAATCGAGTGCTGTTTAGTTAAATTATTTGACATCAGCTGCTGCAGCTTCCAGTTCCAATTGAAATCATGATATAAATTCTTAGCCACAGATGCAGTATCAACAACCATAATTAAAATACTTCATAACAATTCTGGACTTTCATCACTTGACTCCAAACTGTACTCACTGCTGACCTAATTCTGCAGCGTTGTCACTAGGTCTTTAGTGCCATGGTAGGTATATGAAATGTGCACATAGCCATACAAATCTGTGTTTTTATCACTAGGATTTCAGTAAAGTGCAATGGTGGGTGTGTGAAAAGTTTCATATGATTGCTACTTGAGCTGTGGAAAATAAACACCCACCCAGCTGTACAATTAGATCATAGATTTTTTTTCCTAGACTTGGTTTGTGTGTGAGACAGTGACCCAGACATTCTTGGAGCCCTTCTCAGTCATTGGCAGTGTACCCACCCAAGTCTAATCTTTCCAAAAATGTTTTGGTATTAATGCAGTATTTTTAAAATTAATTCACGGGATGTGGGCATCGCTGGCTGGGCCGGCATTTATTGCCCATCCCTAATTGCCCTTGAGAAGGTGGTGATGAGCCGCCTTCTTGAACTGCTGCAGTCCATGAGGTGAAGGTACTCCCATAGTGCTGGTATGGAGGGAATTCCAGGATTTTGACCCAGCGACAATGACAGAGCAGCAACATATTTCCAAGTCAGGATGGTGTGTGACTTCGAGGGGAACTTGAAGGTGATGGTGTTTCCATGCGCTTGTTGCCCTTGACCTTCTAGGTGGTAGAGATCACGGGTTTGGGAGATGCTGCCGAAGAAGCCTTAATGAGTTGCTGCAGTGCATCTTGTAGACGGTACACACTGCAGCCACTTTGGAGGGAGTGACTGTTTAAGGTCCAATTATTTCATTTTATTATGTCTCAAACATATCTGCTTTAAAAATGTATACTTCTGACGAATTTCTGTGTTGCTCATTTCTGTTGGGGAATAGAATACTGTCAGTTTGGACGTCCAGCAGTAGCACCATTTCCAATTGGCAGGATAGGTGAATGAAATTATTTTAACACTGCCATTAACACATTTATTTTAAATGGGTTCACAGTGGGGTTAAAATAAAGCTAATTGGAAAACCTAGGCAATTGTAGACAAAGTAGACAAAGTAGAGAAAACATTATATTGCATCTGGCCATGGTGTGCCTGAACTTTAGTGCTTTTGATGTCTCCACTGGCTGCCCGAATGTTTTTTTTTTATAAAGTGCTTCATTCCAAACTCTGCTAACCCTTGCATTGAGGAGTGCAAAAATTCTCTGAAAAATAGCAGGCACAGACTCCCACACTGGCTCTTCAAAGCATTTCAACCAACCTCGTTACCTTGAGAGACTGCCTTTAATTGCTACCACATGGAGTGGTTGAAGCGATTAACAAAGGTGCCTTTAGGAGAAGATAGATAAGTACTTGAGAGAGAAAGAACATAAGAAATAGGAGCAGGAGTAGGCCATTCAGGCCTTCGAGCCTGCATCACCATTCAATAAGATCACGGCTGATCTTCTACCTCAACTCTACTTTCCTGCACGATCCCCATACCCCTTGATTCCCTTAATATCCAAACCATAAGCTTGGCGCCAGATTTGAAGTCCTGGTCTCCAAACACACTCTTCCTCAGGCGACCGAAGGCTGCGCCGGCACACTGGAGGCGGTGTTGGACCTCGTCATCGATGTCTGTCCTTGTTGATAGTAGACACCCGAGGCGCTGTGTGCTGGGGTCAGGTTGGTGGAGGACCTATGTCTTACGGATGTTTAGCGTAAGACCTTTGCTTTTGTATGCCTCAGTGAAGGTGTTGACAATGGCTTGGAGTTCGGCCTCTGAGTGTGCGCAGATGCAAGCGTCGTCCACGTAATGTAGTTCAATGACAGAGGATGGGACGACCATGGATCTAGCCTGGAAGCGACATAGGTTGAACAGGTTCCCATTGGTTCTATAGTTCAGTTCCACTCCAGTGATACCTGCCCCCCTATATGGCTCAGAGATGCGGACCATATACAGCAGGCACCTCAAATCGCTGGAGAAGTACCACCAGCGCTGCCTCCGCAAGATCCTGCAAATCCACTGGGAGGATAGATGCACCAACGTCAGTTTTCTCGATCAGGCCAACATCCCCAGCATCGAGACACTGACCACACTCGACCAGCTGGGCCACATCAACCGCATGCCCGACATAAGACTCCCTAAGAAAGAGCTCTACTCAGAACTCCTACACGGCAAGCGAGCACCAGGTGGGCAGAGGAAACATTTCAAGGACACCCTCAAAGCCTCCTTGATAAAGTTTAACATCCCCACCGACACCTGGGAATCCCTGGCCCAAGACCTCCCAAAGTGGAGGAAGAGCATCCAGGAAGGCGCTGAGCACCTCGAGTCTCGTCGCTGAGAGCATGCAGAAACCAAGCGCAGAGAGTGGAAGGAGCATGCTGCAAACCAGACTCCCCACCCACCCTTTACTTCAACCATTGTCTGCCCCACCTGTTACAGAGACTGTAATTCCCGTATTGGACTGTACAGTCACCTGAGAACTCACTTTCAGAGTGGAAGCAAGTCTTCCTCGATTTCGAGGGACTGCCTATGATGATATCTGAAAAGAAAGGAATAGAAGTTTATGCTGATATAGTTAGGTGCAGTAAGGCGAGAGGAGGCTCGTGTGGAGCATAAACACCAGCATAGAGCCATTGGGCCGAATGGCCTGTTTCTGTCCTGTAATATTCTAAGTAATGGCAGACTCACTGTTTTCTTGCTGTCGACAGGACTCATAATTGCAAAGGGCCACTGGAGGTATTGCAGATTCAAAGTTTCATGAGCAACGCATTTTGGCACTTCCTCCACCAGCTAAATGCATGGAGCCAGTCCCAGTGTCTGCGTGCTTGAATCGTGATGTAATTCACTGATGACCCAAGTGCACCGACGCATGTAACTGGCTCCACACTAGTTCCCAAGTCATGTTACTTATACTGTACAGTGCTACAGATTTAGAAAGTGAACTTAGTATCAAGTTATAGTGATAATCAGAAGAAAAGTGGGGCGGTTGGGTGAAGAGTTCATTCTGCAATGCTTTCCCTGACAAAATGAACCCTAGATATAGTGATTTCATAATATCAGTTCCACTCCCACCCCTCTGACATGTGCAATTTTCACAATTTTGCCGCCTGTACCTCCTCTCCTGCCACCAGACAGTTGCTGTTTTCTTCCAGTTTTGGGCAGGCAGCAGTGGAAATACCTCGGGCTTCAATCTTAGCACGTGCATTTTGCTCTCGTACTGACCCCCCATCTTCCCAAAACCACTAGGGGTGATAATCTTCATGATTCATTTTCCACTTTTTCAGAATTATGTTTAAAGTAGTCCTTTACTAGGAGTGGGAATAGTATTTTGTTGTGAAGTTACAAGCACCTACAGCGATTGAGTTAATACACTTCCTTCTGTATTGGTGAACGTTGTATAGAAGAGGGATGGTCCTCTTTAGCCAGGAGCTGGACAGTAGAAAAGGGTCAATATTGAAGTTGAACGTGCAGGAGAGCAACAATAGGGAATTATAGACTGAAAAAGAAAGATAGATTTACAGAAAGATCAGCTGTAAATGAGACATCTCGAGACGGGTCTCACTAAAAGTCCAGCTCATTTGTTGTGCTTGGCTTCCCACATCAGACTTTGCTACCCCAAAATAGAAAGTGAATAATAAGCAATTTGACCCAAGGCAACTCTGTGGTGCAGTTAATCTCCAAGGTCTAAAATGTGATCAGGAAAATCTGAGGCTTGAATCAAGGCCTTAGTCAGTGCTGGAGCACAGAGGATTCTATAAGATTTCAATGCCCTCTTGAGTGAATTAAGAACATAAGTTGAGACATTTTCTCACTGAAATGTCTGCTACAGTATGAATGGGAACAAATGAAATCTCCCTGATTTGTAAATGCTAGTCATTCAGTCATTTCTTAAATTGGTAAATATGACTCCTCATTCACTTATTAAAGAGTTGAATCCAGCAAGAATCAATACTACACTTCTAAATTCTTTAAACTATACTAGAATTCTGAATTTATGTTAAAACAATTTGTGTATTACACCATACCTTACTCCTGTTAAATGTAAATGCCAATGTAAGATTGGGGCTTCACTGTTATAATAAACCTATTTTTCATTTAAAGCCTGTGTGACAAATATAATTTTAAAAAGTAACACAAAACATGGCAACTGCCTATGTCAATTTGTCAAACTGTAATGTCACCCTTCCTCCAGTGGCGGCGCTGCACTGCCACTATTGACGGATGTAATTGCAATGTGACACATTTATACAGGAAGGTGAAATTCAACTTCCACAGTGATGCTAACAGTTGATCGCGGAACGGACATCCATTAAACACCCTACCAGATTTTACTTTCTATTGACCTGTTGTGTTGGCCCCATTCTCAGTAACACTTATAATTGCACAGAATACATGCTTTGAGAAGCATATCCTATAGCTGACAGGTGGATAGTAAGCATGACAAAACGTGTGAAGCTGAAAGTCTCTCTCATCACCATCCTCTGTTCTGCTTTGTGCTGTAGAATTTTTAATCAACGCTGTTCTCTCGGTGGCAAAATCCAAAAGCAGAACAATTTGAATTATGTTGTCAGTTTTCAGTATCCAGATTGCAATGTATTGCAGTATTACCTTTCCTTTTGCAAATATTAGTCACGTATTAGTCTACTTAAAAGGTGAATTGAATTCCTTGTTGATTTGTTACAAGAGTTTAGTCAAGCCAGCATCAATACTGCATTTCTAAATGTTGTAAAATCCACTGCAACTGAAGGATACATCCTGAAACCTACAGGAGCATGAACATGTTTGTCTGATTCAAAAACTGTCTTTTAACTTCTATAACAAATTACTTACCTAAGGTGATATACAATTGGCACATAGAAGATTAAATAAAATAAGTTATATCGTCACAACTGTAACTTAGCAGGGAAACCATGCTTACCAGAGTGGGGCATACAGTTGGAGAAAAGATTTGTCAAACTGAATGGTGAGAGAATCAATCAGATATATTTCAGGAGACAGAAAGGATTGAGGGGCATGTTGACAAAGTGAATAGGTGGCATTGGTCTATCAAAAGCGATGGGCCTATTGACAAACTGAGCCTTTCCTGTTCCTAAAATTCCCATGTTCTAAATTTTACACTCTCAAATTTGTTGAAAAATTAACAGTGTGGAAAAGATCAACAAAATAATGAAAGGCCTTGGGAGTGGGTGGATTATTTGGTAAATCTTTAACATACTCCACAAACTCTTTAACTAAAAATGAAATGTTGGGGTTTAGATGATTACTGTCTGCTGGTGTATCTCATGTTCTGATGTATAAAGTTCTATCTCTACAAAATGTTGAACCGTTGACAAGTTTGAACAGAATTTAACTAGGACGGACTAACGCAACGCTCGGCCCATTGATACTAAACATTGCGTCAAGGTCCTATATATGTCATGGGACCTCAATTAGCATATTAGAATGAGTTTTGTGCCTGAGACAGACAGACACCAGGGTCACCCATTTAGAGGCCTTCAGGAAAATGATGGCAGGTGGGAATGTTACCGGAAGAGAGTGGCAAGTCCAGTAACTCAATTTTCAAGCTATTACTGCCCCAATCCTGCACAGCGGCCCGACCCAAGATCAGACCCTGTGACTTTATTTAAACTGTATTATTAACTCTTCATATAAACAGAGAATTTACAAAATGGGGAAAATATTCTCTCAAATTCTTTGATCCAAGTCAACTGAAGAAAACATGCATTTCTGAAAATGTTAAAATATCTAAACACTGAACAATGAACTAAATTGCAGTGGCCAGTCCAAACTGCCCTAACCTGTAATTTGAATTATTCTTAATGTGCAAGACATTTGGTTAATAGTTCCTGTGGGGTGGTGACTATTGGCATTAAATTGCTTCAAATGATTTTAATGTATTTCTTCCCATGTTGTGATATTGAGCCATATAAACGGCACATTCCAGGTTTATCCCCTTTCCTGTGCGGCTCTTAGCCAGTGCAGTAATTGGAGTGCTATAATTGGCTCTAAAATTCATGGACTAGAAAATGGAGAGAAAACCAGCTGGGGTTCCCTTCCTGCTGTTATTTAGTAGGTGGTAGCCTCCCTCCTCCCCAATTGGAAAGTATGTGTGCATGAACAACAGGCGAGAGCGGGATTGGGCTCGGCTATGACACCTTCCATGGTATAATAGGTTGTAGATTCACATGTGAAGAATGGACACTTGGGCGGACTAACAGAGGCCACTGAACCATACTTAAGTATTAGCCGGCACGGGCTTGATGGGCCGAATGGCTTCCTTCTGTGCTGTAACCATTCTATGATTTTATGAAACAAATCCTTCAAAAAAGAAGAGAAAGATTGGGGGGGTGGGGGCAGAAGAGCTACAAAAGAGAATGTAAACTGTATTGCATTCACCAATAGTACAGTATTATATACATACACGCAAACATTTGTATAAAAGCCTTGCCGCGTCAATTATGAGCTAGAATTGCGTAACGATAACTTACAGCTTGCTTGCTGCTCTTACACATCATCCATTTCACAAATCTATCTTGCCACGCCTTCATTATTTTTCTTTATATCTGAGGATGTTGCACAGAAAAATGAAAAAAGGTATATATCCTGGAAAATTGAAAGAACATGTTGCTTGTCATTTCTTTTCTATCTACAAATAGCATATTTGGAATTTGCTACAGTATTTCTCTGTACATATGTACAGATAGTGTAAGTATTTTACTGTGCTAGAGGTACTGGAATAATGTGGGCCATCTGTTTGTACATGATATATGGCATTACAGTGTGTAACTGATTAGTTAACTAAGCTTGATCTGGACAAATGCCCCAATTATATATGTATCATATTATGTTTTCATCATAATACGCAAGTATTATTTATTTCGGTTGACATTATACAGTACAAGTATTTGCTTCTTTGTGTTTAAATTCAGTGTTTAGGATACAATGGAGTTAAAAAACTGTAATGTAAAGACACCCACTATAATTGCTAATGCTTATTCGTTTTAATATGTACTTTTTTTTACAATGTTTTCCCCCATCACGTAGTGTTCATAGTGTGCAATTGTAGATGGCCTGTTACTAATGTAAAACAATTTGTAGTGGAAACATTTATATTTTTATAATAAACACGATGAAAGTATTTTTTACAGAAGAGAATTTTGAGTTTGTTTGCTTTGAGCTGACGCTTTCCCATGGGAAAGGTGGACTCGATAGTCTCTGTGATGGCAATGTTTTTCTAGAGCATAATGCAGACCCCCTAACTGTACCACGTGACATATATTTAATTTTATAGCATAGCCTATTAAGCCTGAAATGTTCTTTACCCAAAACAAGTAGTAGGTGGATATCAGTATTAAACTGGGCTCCAAATTAAGTCACAAGACTGTAATGCATACAAACTTTTTATGATGACTGGACTGCTTACCCTATGGCTCAGAGACTCACACACCTTGAGATCACATTGTGTGATATTAGTATGAATGCTTAGCATGTTCTTCTGAAATTCTTTTGTCAAGGACTCAGTGGCTGTCTTAATCTATTTATCCAGCTGCCTCTGATAAAATAGTAGGCAGAAGAATTCCCCATGAATCACTGAATAGGATTTCAAGAGCAAAGCCTGTTATCAGTATGATTTCATACTTTCTACTTGAATGCCCTATTGTAGAAAAAACAAGCAAGTGTTTACAATGTGAATTGTTTCTGCAAGTTTCAAAAATTATATCACACTTGAGTGCCAACAGGAACTCCGCATAGAAAATATCAAAACATCAGTGTTTAATTTTATTGATATTTTCCAAGAAAGCCCACTAAGCATGAAACCTGGTTTACAGTGGGTTGCTGCCTTATTCTCACTGACATACGAAGAAAGATCAATGGCATGGATGGCTGTGATTAGTCAGGACTATTGATTCAGTGCTGGGGCTGGATTGTCAATGAATAGGTAAACATTTGATTGGCTGATGACAGCTGTGGTGTTTGTGTCTGGTATTTGACATTTGAGTATTTGCATAAAGCTACCATGATGCTCAGATCTTTTAAAAAGTAAAAAAAAATATGCTAAACCAATCATCTGCTGCTTCTTCCCTCGAAGAATAATGGATTGATGAACTAGAGCAAAAACAAATCATTAGCCACTTTTGCTTGTTCATTCCGTAACTGCGCAGCCAGATTGAAAGTAAATAAATTCCAGGTCAGATCTGGCGTTGGTGAGTTTAAAGAACAAAGGCCTAGAAATTGGTTATGGCCCGATTTCAGGCTTCACTTGTTAACCTCTGGAGGAAAAAATTTAGTATCAGAAGTTTTGCTTAAGATCATATGCCTCATTCAGCAAGAAAGAAAGACTTGCATTTATACAATGCCTTTCATGACCTCAGAACACCCCAATGTACTTTACAGCCAATGAGGTACTCTTGAAGTTTATTCACTGTTATAATGTAGGAAACACGGCAGCCAATATGCGTACAGAATGCTCCCACAACAGCAATGCAATAATGACCAGATAATTTGTTTTAAGTGTTGGTTGAGAGATAAATATTGGCCAGGATACCGGGGAGAACTCCTCTGCTCTTTTTCCAAATCGTTCCATGGGATCTTTTACATTTACCTGAGAGCGCAAACGGGGCCTCGGTTTAACGTTTCATCCAAAAGACGGCACCTCTGGCAGTGCAGCACTGCATCGGTACTGCACTGGAGTGTCACACTAGATTTTGTGCTCAAGTCCCTGGAGTGGGACTTGAACCCCTGACCTTCTGACTCAGGTGAGAATGCTACCAACTGAGCTACAGCTAACACCTAGATTAAGGGGTTTAATTTTTTTTTTTGCCCCCGGGATGAGCACTGGCCAGATGCAATGCAGCTGAAGTATGTTGTGCCTGACTAGACTATGCTGCGCCAAGAATTGGTGCCAGACTATTCACATTACCGGCACAGATCCACCTGGCAGAACATTGCAACGACAACAACTTGTATTTATATAGTGCATTTAATGTAGTGAAACATCCCAAGGCGCTTCACAGGAGTATTATGCAATAAAAATTTGACACCAAGCCGCACAAGTAGAAATTAGCGCAGGTGACCCAAAAGCTTGGTCAAAGAGGCATGTTTTAAGGAGCATCTTGAAGGAGGAAAGAGAGGTAGAGAGGCGGCGAGGTTTAGGCACGGAGTTCCAGAGCTTTGGGCCGAGGCAACAAAACGGCCACCAACGGTTGAGTGATTATAATCAGGGATGCTCAGGAGGACAGAATTAGAGGAGTGCAGACATCTTGGGGGGTTGTGGGGCTGGAGGAGATTACAGAGATAGGGAGAAGCGAGGCCATGGAGGGATTTGAAAATAACGAGGAGAATTGTGAAATCAAGGCGTTGCCTAACCGGAAGCCAATGTAGGTCAGCAAGCACAAGGGTGATGGGTAAGCGGGTCTTGGTGCGAGTTAGGAAGCAGGAAGAAAAGAGTTCCACAGCTTAGGGGCCTCTCTGCCTTCCTTGGAACCTTCTGACTGCTGTTGATGAACAGGAGCAAGAGAGCCTCGGGGGCTGAACATTAACGTGCTGTTGCTTAAAAAATGGAGGCCACTTAACTTCCAACCTTTATTCACCTTGCTGCCTGGACACCTCCAATTCTCCGATCTGAGGGATCCAGGTAGAGGGCCCACCACCAGATTTCTGCTTTTCCACTAGAAATGGGCTCCTTGCAGCCCTTTGGGAGAGCCCCAGAAATTCTAAAGGAAGCAGAGATACAGCATAATGGGTCTCTGGACCTTTTCCCTTGACCTCTGGGCCTGGGGAATAGGTGCTCGTTGGGGGAAATTAGGTTATCCACTTTGGTGGTAAAAACGGCAGGGCTGATTATTATCTGAATGGTGACAGATTGGTAAAGGGGGAGGTGCAACGAGACCTGGGTGTCATGGTACATCAGTCATTGAAGGTTGGCATACAGGTGCAGCAGGCGGTGAAGAAGGCAAACGGCATGTTGGCCTTCATAGCGAGAGGATTTGAGTATAGGAGCAGGGAGGTCTTACTACAGTTGTACAGGGCCTTGGTGAGGACACACTTTGAATATTGTCTACAGTTTTGGTCTCCTAATCTGAGGAAGGACATTCTTGCTATTGAGGGAGTGCAGCGAAGGTTCACCAGACTGATTCCTGGGATGACAGGACTGACATATGAAGAAAGACTGGATCGACAGGCTTGTATTCAATGGAATTTAGAAGAATGAGAAGGGTTCTCATAGAAACATATAAAATTCTGACGGGATTGGACAGGTTAGATGCCAGAAGAGTGTTCCCGATGTTGGGGAAGTCCAGAACCAGGGGTCACAGTTTAAGGATAAGGGGTAGGACATTTAGGACTGAGATGAAGAGAAACTTCTTCACTCAGAGAGATGTGGGCATGTGGAGTTCTCTACCACAGAAAGTTGTTGGGGCCAGTTCATTAGATGTGGCCCTCACGGCTACAGGGATCAAGGGATATGGAGAGAAAGCAGGAATGGGGTACTGAAATGCATGATCAGCCATGATCATATTGAATGGCGATGCAGGCTCGAAGGGCCGCATGGCCTACTCCTGCACCTATTTTCTATGTTTCTATGAAAAGAGTCAAGAAAATTATCCCCTAAATAAATTGGTGCGAGTTAAATATCTCTGCCTGTCGGTACCTCGGATGAGAAGCACAGCCACTGCCTCAACCTAAGGCGATCGTTGTCACATTAATCAGGTAGCAGCTCACCACTGCATAAGGTTTATGATAACTCACTGAGGCAGAAACTTCTCGGTTCATTATCTTGTCAATGGAAGCTGCAAAACAAAGAATACAAGCAGTCCAATTCTATAGACTGACAGGGTTCCTGGAGGTATAGGGAACAATTGATGGAATCCATGTGGCTTTGAAAGTCACATAAGACAATCTCCTTAATTTTATTAATAGGAAAGGGCTTCATTCTATCTATATCCAAATAGACTGTGATGCCAATTATCATATCTAGCACATTAATAACCCAGTACCCAGGAAACTGCTACAATGCTTTTATCATGCAACAATATCAGTCCTGTTGACTCAAAACCATGCACCAGAAAGGTTGCTTGGTGATCAGGGATAGTCTCTGCAGTAATGGCTAATGACTCCAGTATATCATCCACTGAGGTGGAGAACAAATATAATGATTTCTCTGCTTTGGGAGACAAGGATGGGGCCAATGGTGGGAAATGTAATCATCCCAAAAACATGCAGGCTGGAGAACCTGGCAGCTATGCCAGGACTGTGCCTGCTGAATATCTCTGCCACTGACTTCCACTGGAGCCTGCGGATTCCAGAGAAGTCACCCAAATGAAATACAAATGTTGAGTGCCTGTGCCACTGAAGGTGCATGTCAGGCTTACCCACCTGTCCAAAGAGGCTAGAAAATGTGGCCTTGGTGATTGGGCTAGGGGAGTGTGGAAGGAACTGAACAATTGCAGCCAAGTGGCTCCCTTTGTATCAAAACATTAAAATAAAATTTATTGATCCTCTTCGGGGCACTAGGTTACAGTCCTTGGCCTGGACCCCCCTGCTGAACCCTACAACTGACATGCAAGAGGCTGGTATGCCTTGGTCTGCCTGGTGCACTGAAGATGTGCTAGACTTCTGAGAATCTGGAGATGCAGAAACTCTCTATTATGTCTGCAATTACCATCGAATACTCCTCGAGGCCTTGTACTATGAGTAAGAGCTGTGTGACTTCAGTCCATTTAATACGACTGCAAAGTGAGGGGCAGCATGGCTGGCTGCCTTTTATATGCCCCTGCACACCAGGGCAGGAAACCCCTGGGGCCTCCAACAGCAGCACCCTCAGGTGGTACACCGTACATAGTTACATAGTGAATACAAAGAGTTTGCATACATGACACTCTCAGCATATGGAGCTCCTGCCCTGCCCAGGTCCCACCTCTTCTGTAATGTATTTGCTTCATGGGATCTTTGCTTAAGAAGTCACATCAACATATTGCTATTAAGAACTGGTTGGTTTATTAGCGAAAGTTTTACAGTCACACTACACATTACCAGTTCATCCACCAGGCTCACAGCCACCTGCCTCATCGTGGATCTCCTGAACTGAACTGGCTGGGGTTTTATTGAGTCTTGTGAACTTCACATGACTGGCTAAGCAACTCACAACTCAACAGCTCTACAAACCTGCGAGCATACTCATAGGTGCACACATTACATCTTCCACAGCAGTGACCTTGTTTGGAGCAGTCAGACACTCTGCCCCAAAACGAAGGCCCCAAGAATCGAGGACGGAAGGCTGGGACTGGTGTAGCTGGATCCCAGCCTGATTTACGGCCATTCCGCTCCACTCCCGTTGGAGAAATTACAGACATGCACTGGAAGAGCCAAAGAATTTTGGACCAGGTTGTAATTTTTTCCATTCGTGATTGGTGAAGTAGGAATCCATTCTAGATAGTTGGAGGAGGTGGGAGAACTCTTCACAAAGACCAAGTTTTATTGCATGCCCAAATTCGTCCAATGCATTGTTCTGCTCCATATAAAATACTGTAATAAGGAATTTATTTAAGGATATAAATTTAAATTCCACACCACCATTTGCACTATACAAATTGTTTAATTGTTTGTCGTCTGGCTAGTGTAATAATCTAATTTCCAATTTCGTTAAACCGTTCCAACATATACTGATACCGTAAATGTAAAACAGTCTTCCCAATAAATTATTTCTGTCCTGCAACTTACCATAACTACCTTGAAGATGCCTGTTTTTTACTGATGATGCCATGTGTTTAGATAATTAAGTTTTCAAAAGCACTTAACAAGGCAGCAATGTTATGTCTGGAAGACAAACAGATAATGAATTGTTTTTGAGTATCAGAGTCTCAAATCATAGCTTTTTCCAATAAAAAAATTCCCATATGGCTGCAAGACTGATTGTTCAGATATATTGAAACTACAGTTCTGTATGCCAGCTGTATAATGTCAGACCTAAGAATGCTTTTATGCTATAATTGTAACTTGTCTTTTGGTAAATACGCAAGCATGTTTGCACAGAAGATCGTCATTTGTTATTTATACTTTCATACTGGGTGCAGTCATCTTTGTGTGACATCTTTTCAATTTGTTTTCTATACATTTCTCTAGTTCTGGTTTCACCTTCTAATTTTCCTCATTCTTTTCCTCCAGTACCTCACCCAGATGGCCATTCTTTACATGCCTCGGCAATGATTGTCAACAGACTATTTTGGCCACAGGAGGCATCACAGTCTAGCCTAATCAAAGTATATGTTCCAGGCTCACGACCCATCCTAGCAACTATATTTTCATTGAGCTGAGAATGGCATACCAACACATTACAAAAACATCTCGGTTTATTTTTACAATACTGTTCTTGAGAATATCCTTAGTGAAATATATCTAACATAGCTATCTATTTTCTTGACATGCGGAATGGTGAAGATTTATAACAGTGAAATACAAATGTATCAGCTATGTAATGTCCTTCAGCACCATTCTAGGACAGTCTGAGCATTAAACAATGCCTACAAAATGCTCACAATGCTGTGCCAGGCTTGCTGATTTACTGTTGTTCTTGCAGTTAGGATATACAATCTTATGACAGCAGTCACAGTCATTTACAGATTTCCAGTCTCTCCTGGCCAGCCTTTCACCCTCCGTAAAATTCAACTCATCCAAAACTCTGCTGCCCATATTCTAGCTCCTGTTCACGTAGAAACATAGAAACATAAAAAATAGGTACAGGAGTAGGCTATTCGGCCCTTCGAGCCTGCACCACCATTCAATAAGATCATGGCTGATCATTCACCTCAGTACCCCTTTCCTGCTTTATCTCCATACCCCTTGATCCCTTTATCAGTAAGGGCCATATCTAATTCCCTCTTGAATATATCCAATGAACTGGCATCAACAACTCTCTGCGGTAGGGAATTCCACAGGTTCACAACTCTCTGAGTGAAGAAGTTTCTCCTCATCTCAGTCCTAAATGGCTTACCCCTTATCCTTAGAAAGGTTCACCCCTGCACTTGCTGACCTACATTGACTCCCTTCAGTCATCTAGACCCCAAGGTCTGGAATTCTCTCCCTAAACCTCTTCGCCTCTCTTTCCTCCTTAAAACCTACCTCTTTGACCAAGCTTTTTGTCCTCTGTGGCTCGGTGTCAAATTATGTTTGATTACGCTTCCGTGAAGCGGCTTGGGATGTTTTACTATAAAGGCACTATATGAATACGAGTTGTTGTTCGCAAACTCTTGAAAAGCACGTGCTGAGAAACATGCCATTATTACCGATGCATCACTCTATGGGGTCAAAATTCAGGCCCACCAGAAAGCTGGCGCACCAACATTTTTTTTTAGATGTTTTTACCCTTGAGTCCGACGAGGTGGGCTCTCAATTGATTTTCTTCTCTTTGCCGTTTTTTCGGATCGGACAGGAAGCCGGTCATAATGGGGGCAGGAGTGCGGCGGTAACTACTGGTGAGGGATGGAAGTGGAGGCAGGATGGAGTCTCCTCCGCTGTCAGTCAGCGGTGGAGCGGTGGTGATGTCAGTGCGCGTGTGCGGCACCACGTCTCTACCCCTCTTTTAAAGGGGAGAGAAGCATCGTTTTTTTAGGTTCGGCCACTGGGCCACCAGGGAGGGCTTTGGCCGGGCTTGCGGCCTGGTACCCAAGAGGGGGTGCCAGGCTGCCTGTTGGCGGCCCGGCCCAACCCGGGGCAATAATTGTCCGGCCGATCGGGAAGTCGGCTGGCTAAAAAACCCAACATGGCGGTCGCGGCAGTGCGCCCTCCCCTAGAAGGGCCGCCATGCTGCCGTGGCTCACTCACAGAAAACAAGGTGCACCAAACGAAAAAGCTGTCGGGGGCACCGCGCGGCTACGGCTCGTGGAGGTTTTTAAGTCAATTTCGCGCGGAGTAGGATGGAGATGCGGGAGAGTGGTGGTGCGCGCTTTGATGACGCGCTTGGGGCGGTCGGCAGCAGCGGGGCGGAAGTGGGGAGCGCCCGAAGAATCCCTGAGTTGAATTTGGGCTGTGGCGGCCAAAGTACTGTAATGCAAAACTGCGGTAACGGGCCTTATCAGGACCCTGGATTTCGACCCCTATCCAGACCCTGAATTTCAGCCCCTATGAATTTTCTTAAATTATGGTTAGCTGTTAAGTGTAACGTGTATACTGTTGGTTCCCACTCTGCGCAGACAGGTAGTCATAACAAACATTTCATGTGCAATCCTGTATATGTAGACACATTAACACTTTTATTGATTACATGTGTCCATTAAGATAAATCATGATCCTTTGGCACCACAGACACAGTTAGATCCCAACTGTAACTATTTGATCAAATGCTCACTATCCTCCACATGCTGTCACTTCTTATTTTTTCCATCTGAAATCGAACTGATAATTTGCCTGTGCTTCACCCCCTCCCCTCGATCAGTTCCACAGATCTGACAAAGCAATCGCAAAGAAATCTCAAAGGGCATATTTATACAAAGGTACAATAAGAATTCCCAGACAAGTGGCTCAATGAACTAAATAATTTCACATGGGCCAATGTATACAATCGACAGTTTTAATGTTCGAGCATTAACTCACCTATTAAAGCTAGAAACCACTGCCAAACTCCCACCACAAATAGCCTGGTGGGATAGAAGAACATTTTATAACAAAATACTGCAGATGCTGGAATCTGAAATAAAAACAAAAAATGCTGGAAATACTCAGCAGCTCAGACAGCCTCTGTGAAGAGAGAAGCAGAGTTAATGGGCAGAATTTTGCGGGGGGGTCAGCGGGTGCGATCTGTGGCGGGCCGGGTGGGAAAATGTATTTTTTTGACAGCGGGTCGGCAACCCCGCTGTCAACCCACCACCACGCGCCTTTCCCAAATGTCGGGTCTGTCAGCAGACCGACAGGCAGTGGCAGGGGAGGCAATTCAGGTCAATATGATTTTGTTAACAGAGGAAAAATAACTTTTTTCAGCTCACCTTCAGAGTTTACCAGGTTGCCCACAGTGTCCATGCTGCTCGGGGAACACATTCAGTAAGCAGGGCCTTGGAATCATCTCATTACTTAACAGCTGGAAATGTGCTATAAAAGCTTCCATCTCACAGCTGTTCACTTTCCAAGCTCAGAAGCTGTTGCTTACTGCATTTGGAAGACAGACTGAGCTTTATGCACTGTTGCAAGTGTTTGCAACACACTCTCTATCCAGTGTCACCTCACTGGAACAACCTCTTTCACCATTGACAGATTGCTTCTGTCATCGCAAGTTCACCTGCCATCTATTACATCAGAATAGGCACGGTTTATACTGTCTCACCTTGGTCCTCAGAATCCCACCACGATCATCCCAACACCAGCAGCACCAACAACAACACCAACCTTCTCCGCAATCACTTGATGCCGTACAGGGCATCAGCACCCGGCCAGGGATGGCCTCACAATGGCCAGATTTACTTCATTTGATACCCTGGCTGCCACATGATGTGCCAGATTGGCACCACACCAACACCATAAAGCATCCCTACAGTGCCCAAGCCATTCCTTTCACACTCATCGGTATTGCGGTGGATAGCATTATGTCTCACCATTCACTGCATAAGCCACTTCCAAAGGTTCACACAAATCTGTCCAAGAATGAAAAGTGTTGTAAATAAAGATTTCAATGTTTGACACCACGTTAACAGAAACTTCACATGAACATTGGCTAAAACACACAAGTGCTTACCCTTGTGTGTTGTTAGTTGATATGATTGCACTAGGGTCATTTTCAGGTTGGCAGGCTGTAACTGGTCGGGTGCTGCAAGGATCAGTGCTGGGGCCTCAGCTATTTAGAATCTATATTAATGACCTAGATGAAGGGACCAACTGTAATGTATCCAAGTTTGTTGATGATACAAAGCTAGGTGGGACAGTAAGATATGAGGAGAACACAAAGAGGCCAAAATTGCCCCACGCTGGGTTTGGAGCATACAGTTCGAATTGAAAGAAAATTACGTGCCCGGCGACACAGGCCGCTAAATGTTCCGGAATTGCGCTCTGAGAGCCAAAAAATGTTGTGTGCCGGTGACGTGGCGTTAACGAGGCATTCACGGGGCACGACACTTAGCGCCCCGCTCAGCACATCAGCGTAACATGATTGTGGTGCCAATGTGGCACATCACTCTAATGCGTCACAACGTCCCTCCTCTTCTTTTAAAGGGGAGGGCCGCTACGAACTCTGTAGCTGCTTTAGTGGCGCCCACTGAGCAACCAGGGAGGGTATTGGCCGAGTCAGCAACCCGGCACCCAAGAGGAGATGCCGGGCCGCATGTTGGCGGCTCAGCCGCACCAATGGCTGCCACTGTCGGGCCAACTGATATCTCCCCTTTAAGGGCGGCTCCGGCACCCCAGCCACCATAACTTCTCACCCCACGAAGCTGTTGGTGGCATTGCCCCTTGCCCACCTCACGTCAGGCTGGGCAATTTCCCCCGCGGGGCGCAAAGGGGTCAGTGCAGGGCAATAAGTGGTCGGTGTGCACAGTGTGCCATGCCGGTGTGCTAATCACGGGGCGCGGCGCAAAGCACTATTCACGCTCTGAGCCCCGGAGGCAATTTCAGCGGTGAGCGCTCTGGCTGCCGCGCCAGGGCAAAAACTCTTTAGCGCCCCGTTAATGCCACCCAGAGGCATTCTGGGAAGGATGTCACCACTTTTATGTCAGATGTCAATGGTTTGCAACCTTAGTGTCACATTTGACCCCAAAATAAGATGCAATGTGGAACAAAGAAAGAGAGGATAAATAACATTTTAGTCAGACAACATATTCTACAATACACCAGAATATGGCAGTAACTACACATTTCTGTTCAATTTGTGAGTAGAGCTGAAAAGTTTATCTTGAAACTGAATAGAAATTCCCATCAAAATGCTGAATTTAATTTCCTGTGAAATCTAACTATTCATTAAGACCGGCATCACTAAGACCACCTATTTTCACCTGCATAGCATTGCCCGACTTTGCCCCTATCTCAGCTTCAGCAGCAGATGCACTTTGTTAACTCTAGACTTGACTATTCCAATGCACTCGTGGCTGGCCTCCCACATTCTACCCTCAGTAAATTTGCAGTTATCCAAAACTCTACTGCCTGTGTCCTAACTCATACCAAGTCCCGTTCACCCATCACCCTGTGTTCGCTAAGCTACATTTTTTCCCAGTTAAGCAACGCCTTGATTTTAAAATTCTCATCCTCGTGTTCAAATCACTCCATGGCCTCGCCCCTGCCTATCTCTGTAATCTCTTCCCGCCCTGCAATCCTCTGCAATATTTGCGCTCCTCCAATTCTGGCCCCTTGAGCATCCCAGATTTTAAATCATTCCACTATTGGCTGCCAAGGCCCTAAGCTTTGGATTGGGAATGGAATCTGTTCAATCTCTGCCGCCTCCAGGCCAGATCCAAGGTTGTCCCATCCTTTGTCATTGAACTACATTACGCGGATGACGCTTGCGTCATGCACATACTCGGAGGCCGAACTCCAAGCCATCTTCAACACCTTTACCGAGGGGTACGAGAGCATAGGCCTTACACTAAACATCTGTAAGACAAAGGCCTTCCACCAACCTGATCCCGCCATACAGTACTGCCTCCCAGTTATCAAAATCCATGGCGCGACCTTGAACAATGTGCACCATTTTCCATACTTCAGGAGCCTACTGTCAGCAAGAGCAGACATTGATGACGAGGTCCAACACCGCCTTCAGTGTGCCAGCGCAGCCTTCGGAAGAGAGTGTTTGAAGACCAGGACCTCAAATCCAGCACCAAGCTTATGGTCGACAGGACAGTAGTGATACCCACCCTCCTATATGGCTCAGAGACGTGGACTATTTATAGCAGACACCTCAAAACACTGGAGAAGTACCACCATTGCTGTCGCCACAAGATCCTGAAAATTCATTGGCAGGAGAGACGCACCAACGTCAGTGTTCTCGCTCAGGCAACATCCCCAGCATCGAAGCATTGACCACGCTTGATCAGCTCCATTGGGCGGACCACATCGTCCGCATACCTGACACGAGACTCCCAAAGAAAGCGCTCTGTGCGGAGCTTTGACACGGCAAGCAAGCCCCAGGTGGCAGAGGAAACGTTTCAAGGACACCCTCAAAGCATCTTTGATCAAGTGCAACATCCCCAACGACTCCTGGGAATCCCTGGCCCACGACCGCACAAAGTGGAGGAAGAGCATCTGGGAGGGCACTGAGCACCTCGAGTCCCATCGCTGAGAACAAGCTGAAAACAAGCGTAGACAGCAGAAGCAGCGTGCATCAACCTATGCTCCCCACCTACCCTTTCCTTTAACGACTGTCTGCCCCACCTGTGACAGAGACTGTAGGTCTCACGCTTCAGTCACTCACTTTTAGAGTGGAAGCAAGTCATCCTCGACTCCAAGGGACCGCCTATGATGATGAAGCTCTGGAATTCTCTTCCTAAACCTCTCCACCTCTCTACCTCTCTTTTCTCTTTTAAAATGTTCTTTAAAACCTATCACTTTGACCAAGCTTCTATCCTAATATATCCTTATGTGGCTCGGTGTCAAATTTTATTTGCTAATACTCCTGTGAAGCACCTTGGGATGTTTTATTACATTAAAGACATTATAAAAATACATGTTAATCATAATTTTTCTGTTGCCACTTTTCTGCACTCTGATGCCTCACCCAAGTGACGATTATTCACGTGTGACGCATGACAGTGAGTATCAATCACAGGGGGACATTGGGCCAGCTCATGTTCTCACCCAATATCCTACATGTGCACTTCGAGCCGGGGTCATGGAATAGCAATCAGGAGTGGGAATCCTGATAAATTTTTCCATCCCGAACCTGGGGGCCGAGCCAGATTGCAATGGCCTTACTGCCACATTCGCTGAGATCAGCTAACTCAACACAGACTGGCGATCGAGCTTCTGCAGCCTTGCTGATCTGCTTGTCCCAGCTATTCACTGAATGAACTTAAGGGCCCATAATTTGTGGTCAGCGGCAGTGCGACGGCGATTGCCGTTGACCTCGAAGAAAGCTGTGATGAAAATGTTAGGTTTCTCGACGTGTAATTGATTGTCATGCTGTCAATAGAGTGTTCCTAACGTAATACAGCAGTGACTTCATCAAGCTGTCTAAGCAGCCAATCACACTGAAGAATTTTCACAGACAGCAAACCAGGAAATAAAATGCACTGATTAGCTGCACTTTTTCAAAGTGTTACAGAGAGCAAAATAAAGATTGGGACATATACATGCGGTTAAGGTAGAAGCTGAAATATCATGAACAAACTTAAAAACATTGTTTTTAATTGTAATTTTTGTCAATATGGAGAAATTTGACATTCAACATATATAAAAAAATAGTTTTTCAGAGCCAGAACGGGTTGTTTAACCATCAATATGCTGTTAAAACCCCAATTACATCTATTCCACCAAGGCTTAAAATTTGATGAGGTATTTAGCAACAATATTACTCTGGAAAAGCTCAAGTTTTCAGGTTCCACTGAATTCAGTGAGTACCGGCTCTGGAGGGGGATCCACAAGCAACCTGTGTCGGAGCAGGGAATGATTGCCTGCAACGTCAGGATTTCCGTGTTTAGATGCACTTGCGCTACATCCTGAAGTTACGGTCAGTATCAGTGGGGTATGGACAGCAACCACTGAAAGTTCACCGTCATTACCCACTGCGAAATCAGGGCCATCCTGAGAGGCTATTTATTCTATTTGTCTGACATCACTGGCCAAATTGCATTCTGTAGCTTTGCTTGTTACATTCTCCCCCATAATTGTGGCTCAAGTACAAAAAAAACATAAACATTTCTTTTAATTCTTCATGAATTTCTATGCTTGTCAAAATGAGAGGCCTTAACAATGATAAATAGAACACTGCCCATTCTGGGCACTTAGTGTTAGGCATAGCACGGTTAGGTGCAGTGCCCCATATTTCTGTACCAACAATCTGTTTCAAACCCAGAACAACAGGTGATTTAAAAAATATTTAATAACACCGTTCTTTGACCGCTCTAAGTGACATTTAAGGGTTTGTTTTGTGTTGTCATTCAATAACCAATAGGAACTGGGTGAGAATGCTCACACTCATTTCACATAAGAACATAAGAAATAGGAGCAGGAGTAGGCCATTCGGCCCCTCAGTAAGATCACAGATGATCTTCCACTTCAACTCCACTTTCCTGTACTATCCCCATATCCCTTGATTCCCCTAGAGTCCAAAAATCTATCATAGAAACATAGAAACATAGAAAATAGGTGCAGGAGCAGGCCATTCAGCCCTTCTAGCCTGCACCGCCATTCAATGAGTTCATGGCTGAACATGAAACTTCAGTACCCCCTTCCTGCTTTCTCGCCATAACCCTTGATCCCCCGAGTAGTAAGGACTTCATCTAACTCCCTTTTGAATATATTTAGTGAATTGGCCTCAACTACTTTCTGTGGTAGAGAATTCCACAGGTTCACCACTCTCTGGGTGAAGAAGTTTCTCCTCATCTCGGTCCTAAATGGCTTACCCCTTATCCTCAGACTGTGACCCCTGGTTCTGGACTTCCCCAACATTGGGAACATTCTTTCTGCATCTAACCTGTCTAAACCCGTCAGAATTTTAAACGTTTCTATGAGGTCCCCTCTCATTCTTCTGAACTCCAGTGAATACAATCCCAATTGATCCAATCTTTCTTGATAGGTCAGTCCCGCCATCCCGGGAATCAGTCTGGTGAACCTTCGCTGCACTCCCTCAATAGCAAGAATGTCCTTCCTCAAGTTAGGAGACCAAAACTGTACACAATACTCCAGGTGTGGCCTCACCAAGGCCCTGTACAACTGTAGCAACACCTCCCTGCCCCTGTATTCAAATCCCCTCGCTATGAAGGCCAACATGCCATTTGCTTTCTTAACCGCCTGCTGTACCTGCATGCCAACCTTCAATGACTGATGTACCATGACACCCAGGTCTCGTTGCACCTTCCCTTTTCCTAATCTGTCACCATTCAGATAATAGTCTGTCTCTCTGTTTTTACCACCAAAGTGGATAACCTCACATTTATCCACATTATACTTCATCTGCCATGCATTTGCCCACTCACCTAACCTATCCAAGTCACTCTGCAGCCTAATAGCATCCTCCTCGCAGCTCACACTGCCACCCAACTTAGTATCATCCGCAAATTTGGAGATACTGCAATTAATCCCCTCGTCTAAATCATTAATGTACAATGTAAACAGCTGGGGCCCCAGCACAGAACCTTGCGGCACTCCACTAGTCACTGCCTGCCATTCTGAAAAGTACCCGTTTACTCCTACTCTTTGCTTCCTGTCTGACAACCAGTTCTCAATCCACGTCAGCACACTACCCCCAATCCCATGTGCTTTAACTTTGCACATTAATCTCTTGTGTGGGACCTTGTCGAAAGCCTTCTGAAAGTCCAAATATACCACATCAACTGGTTCTCCCTTGTCCACTTTACTGGAAACATCCTCAAAAAATTCCAGAAGATTTGTCAAGCATGATTTCCCTTTCACAAATCCATGCTGACTTGGACCTATCATGTCACCATTTTCCAGATGCACTGCTATGACATCCTTAATAATTGATTCCATCACTTTACCCACTACTGAGGTCAGGCTGACCGGTCTATAATTCCCTGTTTTCTCTCTCCCTCCTTTTTTAAAAAGTGGGGTTACATTGGCTACCCTCCACTCCATAGGAACTGATCCAGAGTCAATGGAATGTTGGAAAATGACTGTCAATGCATCCGCTATTTCCAAGGCCACCTCCTTAAGTACTCTAGGATGCAGTCCATCAGGCCCTGGGGATTTATCGGCCTTCAATCCCATCAATTTCCCCAACACAATTTCCCGACTAATAAAGATTTCCCTCAGTTCCTCTTCCTTACTAGACCCTCTGACCCCTTTTATATCCGGAAGGTTGTTTGTATCCTCCTTAGTGAATACCGAACCAAAGTACTTGTTCAATTGATCCGCCATTTCTTTGCTCCCCGTTATGACTTCCCCTGATTCTGACTGCAGGGGACCTACGTTTGTCTTCACCAACCTTTTTCTCTTTACATACCTATAGAAACTTTTGCAATCCGCCTTAATGTTCCCTGCAAGCTTCTTCTCGTACTCCATTTTCCCTGTCCTAAGCAAACCCTTTGTCCTCCTCTGCTGAGTTCTAAATTTCTCCCAGTCCCCAGGTTCGCTGCTATTTCTGGCCAATTTGTATGCCACTTCCTTGGCTTTAATACTATCCCTGATTTCCCTAGATAGCCACGGTTGAGCCACCTTCCCCTTTTTATTTTTACGCCAGACAGGAATGTACAATTGTTGTACTTCATCCATGCGGTCTCTAAATGTCTGCCATTGCCCATCCACAGTCAACCCCCTAAGTATCATTCGCCAATCTATCCTAGCCAATTCACGCCTCATACCTTCAAAGTTACCCTTCTTTAAGTTCTGGACCATGGTCTCTGAAATTACTGTTTCATTCTCCATCCTAATGCAGAATTCCACCATATTATGGTCACTCTTCCCCAAGGGGCCTCGCACAATGAGATTGCTAATTAATCCTCTCTCATTACACAACACCCAGTCTAAGATGGCCTCCCCCCTAGTTGGTTCCTCAACATATTGGTCTAGAAAACCATCCCTTATGCACTCCAGGAAATCCTCCTCCACCGTATTGCTTCCAGTTTGGCTAGCCCAATCTATGTGCATATTAAAGTCACCCATTATAACTGCTGCACCTTTATTGCATGCACCCCTAATTTCCTGTTTGATGCCCTCCCCAACATCCCTATTACTGTTTGGAGGTCTGTACACAACTCCTACTAACGTTTTTTGCCCTTTGGTGTTCTGCAGCTCTACCCATATAGATTCCACATCATCCAAGCTAATGTCTTTCCTAACTATTGCATTAATCTCCTCTTTAACCAGCAATGCTACCCCACCTCCTTTTCCTTTTATTCTATCCTTCCTGAATGTTGAATACCCCTGAATGTTGAGTTCCCAGCCCTGATCATCCTGGAGCCACGTCTCCGTAATCCCAATCACATCATATTTGTTAACATCTATTTGCACAATTAATTCATCCACCTTATTGCGGATACTCCTTGCATTAAGACACAAAGCCTTCAGGCTTGTTTTATTAACACCCTTTGTCCTTTTAGAATTTTGCTGTACAGTGGCCCTTTTTGTTCTTTGCCTTGGGTTTCTCTGCCCTCCACTTTTCCTCATCTCCTTTCTGTCTTTTGCTTTTGGCTCCTTTTTGTTTCCCTCTGTCTCCCTGCATTGGTTCCCATCCCCCTGCCATATTAGTTTAAATCCTCCCCAACAGCACTAGCAAACACTCCCCCTAGGACATTGGTTCCAGTCCTGCCCAGGTGCAGACCGTCCGGTTTGTACTGGTCCCACCTCCCCCAGAACCGGTCCCAATGCCCCAGGAATTTGAATCCCTCCCTGCTGCACCACTGCTCAAGCCACGTATTCATCTGCGCTATCCTGCGATTCCTACTCTGACTATCACGTGGCACTGGTAGCAATCCCGAGATTACTACTTTTGAGGTCCTACTTTTTAATTTAGCTCCTAGCTCCTTAAATTCGTTTCGTAGGACCTCATCCCTTTTTTTGCCTATGTCGTTGGTACCAATGTGCACCACGACAACTGGCTGTTCTCCCTCCCATTTCAGAATGTCCTGCACCCGCTCCGAGACATCCTTGACCCTTGCACCAGGGAGGCAACATACCATCCTGGAGTCTCGGTTGCGGCCGCAGAAACGCCTATCTATTCCCCTCACAATTGAATCCCCTATCACTATCGCTCTCCCACTCTTTTTCTTGCCCTCCTGTGCAGCAGAGCCAGCCACGGTGCCATGAACTTGGCTGCTGCTGCCCTCCCCTGATGAGTCATTCCCCTCAACAGTACCCAAAGCGGTGTATCTGTTTTGCAGGGGGATGACCGCAGGGGACCCCTGCACTACCTTCCTTGCACTACTCTATCTTGAATATACTCAACAATTGAGCATCCACAGCCTACTGCAGTAGAGACGTCCAAAGATTCCCACCCTCTGAGTGAACATCGGACCCTTCAAGTTGGCAGACAGGCGACTGTCATCCCCAACAGTTACAGGTTCAGTGGGTCAAATAGCTTCCTTCTGAAATTTCTATGATTTCACGATTACTTTAGGTAATGGTATATTCTTCACTTTGCAACATTATTTTCTTTTTTAAGTGCAGTATAAATTGCCTTATTCATCTCAAAGTATCACCTTCCGTTCATCTGCTCAATTGCTATGTCTCTGCATATCTTTTTGAATTTAAGTCTCTTGAAGCAAATTGGTCCTGTAAATGACAATTCCAATCCATCAATTCTATTTTTGCCTCAAGCTATTTACACTTCGGCAACTCACAACATTCTACGGGATTGAATTTCCACAGGGATTCACCCAATTATCCACTGTAACTTTGACGGAAGATTGGTAGAAACCTTGGCGAAATTAGGTTATCTCTGTTTATGCTGTTGCTGTTTCTCTGGGTTTTCAGCAGATGTTACCACAAACATATGGAAGATGATTGAACAAGCCCCTCTGGAAATGAATGCCACAAGCTTTTTTCTTTTACAATAGGACTAGGACGTCCTTGGCCTAGATTCTTCTCCTGTTGTCAAGTTCATAATTCGGAGACAAGGGCTATTCGCTCTCCACCTGGCTCATGACTCCCCTCCGCAACCCCAACACTCCTGCCCAGCACTCGTATAATGAGAGCCGTATCACTACCAGGGACATCATTGAGCAGACCATCGGAATGCTGAAGCAATGATTCCGCTGCCTTGACCGCTCGGGAGGAGTCCTGCAGTACTCGCCTGAGCGGGTGTCCCTATTCGTTGTCGTCTGCGGCATGCTGCACAACCTGGCCATCATGAGGGCACAGCCATTGCCAGCAAGCATAGACGCACCACCTGAGGAGAAAGTGGGGGGCGGGCGGGGGGGGGGGGGGGGTGGTGGTGGTGAGGATGAGGAGGAGCAGGAGGAGGAGGACGAGGAGGAGGAGAATGAAGAGCAGGAGCAGCGACAACAGTGATGGAGGAGGCAGCAAGTCAATCGCAATTCTGCAAGGGAGGTCAATTACCGTCTCATAGAGCTCGATTCCAGTGAATTCCATAGCACTTCTCGGTTCCTCTGGGCGTCCCCATCACCACATTTAGTTTCCCTTCCATACCAAAGCCCCAAAACTGAAATGACAGACAACAGCAAAGATTAAACATTCCAACCAAAATTTATATCACACCAATAAGCGCTTTCATAATGTATTGACTAATGACCCTTGTGCATTTCCTTATATTGCCTCTTTGCAGTAACTAATCTAGTGCTCCTCCACAGTGTGTCCCCTGTGATTCCAGCAGGGCTGGTGGAAGGCTGCTATGTGTCAGGGCCAGAGACTACAGATGGCGTAGCAGGATGACCTCGACCAGCTCTGGACCTGGAAGGTCCAGCTGTAGACTGCATCACCTCAGGCTGGGCGGTGGCAGTCTGGGCTGGCAGGGTGACAACCAGTGACAAGTGCAATGGCGGGGTGGTAGTGGCGGGCTCAGGAATGTTGTCATCCTGAGAGAGGACATCAGATTCCTGCTCCACTGACCCAGTGCCACTCCCCCGGGGCAGCACCTCAGCATTCCCACCAATCTACTGAAGCACAGTTTGATGTGATGGACCCAGCGGCAATGGCAGCAGTCAGAGCACATGTGGCATTCAGCTGAGACTGCGTGAGAGCAGTCTGAGACTGGATGCCAGCAGTCATTGACTGCATGACACCAGTCAGACCATGTGTGACATCAAACTGAGACTGCGTGAGAGCAGTCAGAGCTTCCATGACACCAACCATTGGCTGCATTACAGCAATAAGATGTTGAATTGCTTCCACCTATGCTGCAATGGAAGCTGCCACATCGCCCATGACACGCGCCATGAGGTCTGGATCTGCACGGTCTCTCTGGGAGTCCACCATCATCTGCAGGCTGACAATAGTGGGCTCCATGGTGTGTGTAGAGCTCTTGAAATGCTGGAGGCAGACTCCTCCTCACTCCTTACCATTGCCGAGAAGCTCTCAGGCACCCTTGCCATTGCACCCATGATGTTAAAGTACATGGCCATCACCCTTTGTGTGAATTCCTCCTCATTGAGGTCCTCATCGGAGTCCCGTGGTGCAGAACTCATGCACAAACTCGCCCTCTGGGAAGATGGCTCTGAAGTTCCATTTCCCCTTGGCCTTGCTGCAGCCCACTAGGACCTGCATCACCAAGTGCAGACCCCCCTACTGAGCCAACCTCTAATGAACATGGAGTGCCAGTATCTGAGCTGGTGTCTGCGACTGAGAGAAGCAATGATGCAGTGCCTGGCTCCTCCTCCTCCTTTTCCTCTTCCTCCAAAATCTCTTGGCGGGGGTGGGGGGGGGGCTCGGGTACAAGCTCCACAGCTTCTGCCAGTTTATCTGAAAGCATAAATGGCACAAGGCTCGCATTAAGGTGAGGGCAGTGGAGCAGGAATGGAGCAAGGAATGCAGACAGTATCAGGAGCTGGAAAGTGTTAAAGCTTTCTGGTGTGGGGGGGGGGGGGGATGTGGTATGAAAGAAGGAGAGGGGATAAAGTTACCGTTGTTGCCCCCAGTGGGTTCGACATCTATGCCAGCCACGGCGCCCACCATCTGCGGGCCAATGAGCCACAGCATTCTCTCCTCAAGTTCAGACAGCAGCTGCAGTTCAGGTTCCCCTCATCCAGTTTTCTTGCTCCCGTCTGTTACATGCTATTTTGGTCTGCAAAAGAAAGGGACTCGCGTGAGTAAGAGTCCAGCTATGTATGTGGAAGATATGCCTGCTGTGGTTGAATAGCTGTGAATGTAGGCAAGGCATGAAGTGATGATGTGAGTGTGAGTATCTGCAGATGTTTGGTGGTTGTGAAAGTGGTGGTTTGCTCACTGTGTGCAGACAGAGGTTGAGAGGTTGATATGGAGAAGGTGTGGAAGCTTGTACTCACCTTCATCATCCAATAGAGATCATTGAATTTTTTCCTGCACTGGGTGAGATTTCTCTGCACCGACACCTCCCGGGCCACCTCTTGCCACATGGCCCGAAAAACCTGTGGAGATGACCTCCTTCCCGATGCAGGGAACAGCAACTCTCTTCTTGTCTCCAGTGCCCCCACCAATGCCTCCAGAGCCACATTGTTAAATCATGTGGTCCTTTCCCTTGAAGGGTGATTAATATGAACATAAGAACATAAGAAATAGGAGCAGGAGTAAGCCATTTGGCCCCTCGAGCCTGCTCCACCATTCATTCCGCTGACCTGATCTTGGCCTCAACTCCACTTCCCCACCCGCTCCCCATAACCCTTGACTCCCTTATCATTCAAAAATCTGTCTATCTCCATCTTAAATATGTTCAATGACTCAGCCTCCATAGCTCTCTGGGGCAGAGAATTCCAAAGATTCATGACCATCTGAGAGAAGAAATTCCTCCTCATTTCCGTTTTAAATGGGCGACCCCTTATTCTGAAACTATGCCCCCTAGTTCTAGATTCACCAGCGAGAGGAAACATCCTCTCAGGATCTACCCTATCAAGCCCCCTCAGAATCTTATATGTTTCAATAAGATCACCTCTCATTCTTCTAAACTCCAATGAGTATAGGCCAAACCTGCTCAACCTTTTTTCATAAGTCAACTCCTTCATCTCAGGAATCAACCTCGGGGACCTTCTCTGAACTGCCTCCAATGTACGTACATCCCTCCTGAAATAAGGGGACCAAAACTGTAATCAGTACTCCAGGTGTAGATTCACCAACGCCCTGTACAGTTGTAGCAAGACTTCCCTACTTTTATACTCCATCCCACTGCAATAAAGGCCAACATTCCATTTGCCTTCCTAATTACTTGCTGTAGCTGCATGCTAACTTTTTTGTGTTTCACAAGGACCCCCAGATCCATCTGTACTGCAGCATTTTGTAATCTCTCCACATTTAAATAATAATTTGCTTTTTTATTTCTCCTACCAAAGTGGATAACCTCATATTTTCCCACTTTATAGTTCACCTGCCAAATTTTTGCCCACTCACTCAGCCTATCTATATCACATTGCAGATTCTTTGTGTCCTCCTCACAACTTACTTTCCCACCTATCTTTGTATCATCAACAAATTTGGCTACATTACACTGGATCCCTTCATCCAAGTCATTAATATAGATTGTAAATAGTTGAGGCCCCAGCACTAAACCCTTAACTATTCTTAAATAGGGGCGTTACATTTGCGGTTTTCCAATCTGCTGTGACCGCCCCAGAATCCAGGGAATTTTGGTAGATTACAACCAATGCATCCATTGTATCTGCAGCCACTTCTTTTAAGACCCAAAGATGCAGGCCTTCAGGTCCAGGGGACTTGTTCACCTTTAGTCCCATTAATTTACCCAGTACTTTTTCTTTAGTGACAGTGATTGTTTCAAGTCATCCCCTCCCCCAATAGCCCCTTGATTATAAATTATTGGGATGCTTTAAGTGTCTTCTACCGGGAAGACCGCTACAAAATATTTGTTCAAAGTCTCTGCCATTTCCCTGTTTCCCATTATTAATTCCCCAGTTTCATCCTCTAAGGGACCAACGTTTAATTTAGCTACTCTCTTCCTTTTTATATACCTGTAGAAGTTTTACTGTCAGTGTTAATATTTCTTGCTCGTTTACTCTCATAATCTATCTTCTCTCTCTTTATTATTTTTTTTAGTTTTCCTTTGCTGGTTTCTGAAAATTTCCCAATTCTCTGGCCTTCCACTATTTTTTGCAAGATTGCATGCCATTGTTTTCAATTTGATATCATCCTTTAATGGCTTAGTTAGTCACGGATGGTTCATCTTTCTCTTAGAGTCTTTCTTTCTCACTAGAATCTATTTTTGCTGAGAGTTATGAAATATTTCTTGAAATGTTTGCCACTGCTCATCTACCCCCTTACCCTTTAATCTATTTTCCCAGTCGACATTAGCCAACTCTGCCTTCTTACCTTTGTAATTGCCTTTATTTAAGTTCAGGACATTAGTTTGAGACCTAGCTTTCTCACTCTCAAAATGAATTTGAAATTCTAACAGGCAATGATCACTCTTCCCAAGAGGATTCTTTAATATGAGATCATTAAATAATCCAATCTCAATACACATTACCAGATCTAAAATAGTCTGCTCCCTGGTTGTTCCACAATGTATTGTTCTAAGAAACCATCCCGAATACACTCTATGACCTCTTCCTCAAGGCTACCTTTGCCAATTTGGTTTGTCCAATCAAAATGAAGATTAAAATTACCCATGATTATTGCCGTACCTTTCTTACAAGTCTCTATTAGTTCTTGATTTATACTCTGACCTACAGTGTAGTTAATGTTAGGGGGCCTATAGTCTACTCCCATCAGTGACTTATTTCCCTTATTATTTCTTATCTCCACCCAAACTGATTCTACACCTTGATCTTCTGAGACAGTATTTTCTCACTACAGCACTGACCTCATCCTTTAATTAAGAGAGCTACACCACCTCCTTTTCCTTTCTGCCTATCCTTCTGAAATGCTTGAATATTTAGTTCACAGCCTTAGTCACCTTGCAACCACATCTCTGTAATAGCTATCAGATAATACCCACTTATATCTATTTGTGCTGTCAACTCATCTATCTTGTTAGAATGCTGCATGCATTCAGATAAAGAGCTTTTAATTTTGTCTTTTTACCATTTTTCTCTGCTCTGACCCCACTTTTTGATGCACTCTTATGTTTATATGCTCAGTCTCTTCCTGTCACACTCTGGTTATCATTACCCCTATCACTACCCTGCGCTATTGCCTTATTCTTTCTCTTTGATTTTTTAAATTTCCACTCACCTGATCCCTCCCTCCCACTAATTTCGCTTAAAGCCCCATCTATAGCCCGAGTTATTCGATTCGCCAGGACACTGGTCCCAGCCTGGTTCAAGTGAAGCCCATCCCGATGGAACAGCTCCCTCTTATCCCAGTACTGGTGCCAGTGCTCCATGAATCGAAACCCATTTCTCCCACACCAATCTTTGAGCCACACATTCATCTCTCTGATCTTATTTACCCTATGCAAATTTGCTTGTTGCTCAGGGAGTCATCCAGAGATTATTACCTTTGTGGTTCTGCTTTTTAGTTTAGCCCATGGCTGCTCATACTCCCTCATCATTGTCATGTATGTAGACCATGTATACTAACTGTATAGTCACATAAGGTGTGCCACCAGAGGACACTGTGGTGGGAGACATGAGGGTCACCTGCATAGGTGTGCAGGGCCCAATATAAAAGGCTGCCCACCATGCTTGTGCCTCACTCTGGAGTTACAATAAATGGGACTAAGGTCACAACAGCTCAAGTACAATATTAGACCTCGTGGAGTCATTCATAAGAGTATTAAAGACATAACAACTGGCGACGTGATTACGAACTTTCACGCAAAAATGACTAACATTGGTGCATTAGAAAAGTTCTCAGAGGGTGAAGATTGGGAACCTTTACGGAGCAGATCAACCAATATTTCATAGCAAATGACCTGGTAGGCGATAATCCGGCCACGCTAGCAGATAAGCACAGAGCTATCCTGTTGACCGGTTGTGGGCCCATGGTCTACGGTCTCATCAGGGACTTGCTTGCACCAGAGAAAACAATGACCAAGTCAAACGAGGAGCTGAAAGTGCTAATTCGGGACCAACTCAAACCGAAGGAGAGCATCCTCATGGCCAGGCATCGATTTTATACACACCGCTGCCCCGAGGGCCAGGAAATCGCAAAGTACACTGCCGACCTCAGGCGGCTGGCAGGAACGTGTGAATTCGGCGTATCCCTCGCCGATGCATTGCGGGATGTCTTCATAATTGGCATCGGTCATAAGGCCCTTCTTCACAGGCTACTCTCTGCCGAAACCACCGTCACTCTGCAGAAAGCCATCAGCATCAGCCAGGCGTTCATGACCTCAAGCTGCAGCTAGAAGCAGATGATGACTCACTCTCAGGACTCAAACCCGGCAAGTGCTGTAAGTAGAATGGCGCCTTTCACAGGCAGACCTGTTGAACGTGAATCTGCCCAGGGCAGAGCGTACAGGCCTCTGAGTCCTTTAACTCAGAGTGCACCGAGGGGTGCAAACGTAAGTCGAGTAGTACCATGCTGGTGTTGCAGAGATAATCACAGTGCTCATCAGTGTTGGTTCAGAGACTATGTGTGCAAAGGCTGCAGCACAAAGGGCCACCTTCAGCGAATGTGCAAATGAGTTGTGACTCACCACGTGGAAGAGGAGTTAGCAAGTGGCTGTGAATCCAGCACGGATTATGAGGAGCTGGCTAGAGAGGCAGCTCAGTCCCAGGATGAAGTGTATGGAGTATATACCTGCACCACAGATTGTCCTCCAGTCATAATGGAAGTCGAGATAAATGGCGTTCCAGTCTTCATGGAAGTGGACACGGGGGCGAGTCAGTCAGTAATGAGCCAGGAAGCCTTTGAGAGGCTATGGAACGATCAAGCTTTAATGACCCAAGCTGGTCCCGGTTCAGGCAAAGCTCCGCACCTACATCAGTTGTTGGTAGTGCGGATGTAAGTGTATCCCATGATGGCGCGGTGCACAATTTACCATTGTGGATTGTTTCAGGTGATAGACCAAAGCTACTTGGAAAAAGATGGATGGAGAAGATTCATTGGAACTGGGAAGACTTCATCCCTCCAGCGATCGACATCCCCCATGCTCAGAGGCAGAGCAAGCCCCCATCTTCGGTTGGACAAGGCACCGGAGAGTAGATCTGCGAAGCCCCCGAAGCACAGACCGCTCATCACGACTGCATGGCGATGATCCGGCTGAGATGACCCAAACGCACCTTCCTGGTTTCAGTGGCAGGATTCCTGGGGAGGAAGATTGGATCTGAGGGCGCCTTCCCAGCTTCAGTGGCAGAATTCCCGGGAAAGAAGATCGCGGCAGTCGACACCATGGACAGGGAAAAGGTGGCGTCCAAACCATGAGGTGCATCGCTAATGGAGCAACGACATGTGGTTCCACGCAAGGAAGACGATTGGAGTAAAAGTAGTAAGGCCATTTTAAAGGAGGCCAGCAACCCGGCATTTTTGAATCAACTGCTTGAAATTGGTAACCAATGTAAAAGTCCAGCTGTAACTAGCAAAATGTTGTTGAGCGATGTCGGGTGCAAATTGCAATCAGACAATGTAGCGGGCAAACACCTAATTGTCGTATACAGGTCCAGCAGGCTACCCAATGCAGTAGCCTGCATCCCTGGGACCAGAACGATGTATCATAAAGTGTCCCCACAGCTGACAGCAGTAGACAAGCCGCAGAGTAAACGATCCCCGGAGAGCAGAGGCACCAGTAGCGATACCCTGCCTCAGATCGGTTTAACATTGCAGGCACCCGATGGCATGAACCGCCACAGGCCAGAAACAGTAAACTGTGCCTATGCTTGCAGTCGGCTACCGTCGCCCACCACCCGGGTGGAAAAGGCACAGCCCACAAACCCACTCGCCACCACGGTAATGCCCAAAAGCGAAGGGTCACCTGCAATGGCTCCTCCGAATGGGACCTGGACCAGCCAGGATCCCAAACTAGAGAGTGCTCACAGCAGTGCCCTCAAGGAAAGCGAGTTAGCAGTCCCCTGCGAACAGCTAGACAAGACGAGGCAGCCCCACCTTCGCTTAAATTAAACGCTCACTCGCTCAGACTGCTTCCCAGGGAGCAGCAGCGACATTGTGCAAATGAAAAGGACAGGGATGTCACAGACACATCAGCTGTCTTTGGGCCTGCCCGACACTAGGAGTAACAGCAAGAGCCCTGAGCTCCGGCAACTCGAGCAAAATGAGCTCACCTCGCCCACAGACCCACGAGCATGGGGCGCTGCGCCGCCACCAGATGGCCCGGATCTCATCGGACAGTGCTGGAACTAGACTGTCCTTGTGTACCTGTACTGATATACCTGTACTGATCATGTAAATGTACCACACAAAAAGAAACACAACTGTAATCCACCCAACAAATGTATCAGGATGTAAATGTAAAACCCATGTGATGAACTTGAATGCAACTTGCATGTAACGGGCCATTAGCCTGATCTCTGTGTGGGGGGTGGAGAATGGTGTAGTCATGGACTCACAACCAGAAACCATGGGGACCTCCACTGGCAACAAATCTCACTACCAACCCACCCAAGCTAGAAGCGACCCTCCAATGGTCAACCAGGAAGAGAAAAGCCCAGGTCACCGTCAATGTACGAATCAATTTGCATAACAACTTGGGGGGAAGTGATGTCATGTATGTAGACCATGTATACTAACTGTATAGTCACATAATATTTGCCATCAGAGGGCACTGTGGTGGGAGACCTGAGGGTCATCTGCGTAGGTGTGCAGGGCCCAGTATAAAAGGCTGCCCACCATGCTTGTGCCTCACTCTGGAGTTACAATAAATGGGACTAATGTCACAACAGCTCAAGTACAATACTAGACCTTGTGGAGTCATTCATAAGAGTATTAAAGATATAACAAGCATAACCTCTTTCTTTGTCCTACCTATGTCATTGGTACCTACGTGGACCACGACATCTGGATCTTTCCCCTCCCACTCCACAAGTTTCCTCTCCAGCCCAGAAGAGATGTCCTTAACCGTGGCACCAGGCAGGCAACACAGCCTTCGGGACTTACGCTCTCGGCTGCAGAGAATAGTATCTATCCCCTATCACTACCACATTTCTTTTTACTCCCCCAACTTGAATGGCCTCCTGTACCATGGTGCTGTAAGGGTTGGTCTTGGGGGTCAGGTTCACCTCTGACCTTCTGAACGGTTCGAATCACTCCCACTCCCTGGGTTCTAGATTCTGGATTTATTTGGGGGACGTGATAAAGTGCAAGAGACAACTGGTTTGGTGGAAAAGAACTTTAAATTTATTAAAGACAAGAAAATACAATGTCAAACTTATAATTACTCTAATAGAACAGTACATCACACATTCAAAGGGGTTACAGTGAATAATACACCTCCCACCTCCCAATACCCACACTGATGAGATTGGACTCCAGGGCAAACAGTGACTGTGCTTACCAATCCTTTACTGGTAGTTGGCGGTAGTTCGCGATTTCGGGGTTCGCTGGATTCTGTAGGTTCTGCTTACCGTACCCTGAATGTCGGAGAAGACTTCTTACTGCGCAATCTTCAGTTGGGTGGTGTCCGCTGATGCGGTAGGGCGGGTTTTAGACTTATGGGGTAAGTACCCATTTTCTTTCGTTAGAAATAGGTTTCAAAGTCTTTTTAGATAATGTTTTCACCTGTTGGTAGTCAGGCCTAGGTTATATAGTGGAAACTTTCGATTCTTCGGTTTCTTCCTTGTGGAGTTTTGTTTCGAAGTTGGTGGATCGCGGTGGTTTTGGTGGTACCACGTTGGCTGTGGTCGGTTATGCCGCGATGGTGATGTTCTTCCTTCCTTTTCGATTTCAGGATGTCGGGGCTGGAGAAGTTAGTTACAACTGCTGCGGTGGTCTCTGTCCCTTCTTGATGCTCTATGATGCTAGGCTGCTGTGTGCATACCTTCTGCTAAACGTCCCTAGCAGTGTCTCCTGAAGCAGTAGCATGCATAAGGCATCCCGTTTATTAAAGCAGGGCCCAGTTATACCTTTTGAGCTGTTCTAATTTTCGCGCCAAATCAGCCCGGATTCTTTGTGTAATTTTTGGCAAGCTTGATATTTCTTTGTCATATTTTGGCGGGCTCATTAAAATGTTAACCTGTCTTGGGTGTGTCGATCTTCTAAATCTGTTTCTTGATGCAAATATTAGCTTGGTATTTGCAATATCTGTCTGTGTTTGGGTTTTTTCATGCGGGCTGGATGGGCCTTTGTTGATAAGCATATGCTGGATGGTGGTTAGCTATCTCTGCGTTAATTGTTGTTAATGTCTCTTGTGGAGAAGGATTTTTGAGTATCCATAATTCTCCAGACAATTTACTTTAGTTTCAATACCTCAGACAGCTTCAATACTCAAACTGGTTTCTTTGCAGGATAGTTATCCTTTAGTTCTTTAGCCCTGCCCACACAGGGCTAAATTTGTCTCGTAAAATCCCAAATTTGATGAAAATTCGTAGTTTCTTCCATGTGTACTTTAGGATTTCAAACTTTCTGGTAGATAGTTCCAAATTAAATTTCCTTTCCAATGAGTCCAAACACCGGGGGGGGGGTTCCCACGAATTTTGCACCCTTCATTGTTGTGGTCAGTTTGCTCATCCTCCCTGTGATCCCTGCTCTCGTCCACACAGGGAATAAGAGCCACAAACCTGTTGGACAAAAGCAAGGGCTGAATCTTCTCCATCACTGCATCCTGGGTCCCTATACCTGCCTCACTCGTAGTCACACCCTCCTGTCCCTGACCACGGACCAAATTTGAATTATTTAAGGTGTGCGACTGCCTCCTGGAATGCAGTGTCCAGATAACTCTCCCCCCTCCCTGATGTATCGCAACGGCAGAAGTTTGGACTCCAGCTTATCAACTCGGAGCCAAAGTTCCTCGAGCTGCCTACACTTACTGCAGATGTGGTCACCGTGGATCACACTGGTGTCTACCAGCTCCCACAGCAACCATTTCGGAATGTTCCTCAGGTCCACAGATCAGTGACTGAAGTTCAGCAATGCTGAAAATGAGCAGCGGCAGGTTCAAATGATTTCCTCTTTAAGAGCCAGATCGAGCTGGAGTCAAGGGTTGAAAACCGATTGCTGAATGGATCTCAGCTAAAATTGGGTAACTGGCTGTGAATAGCACTCCTGCAGCCCCCAGCTGAGGTCATTAGCACCTCACTTACCGCCTCCTGTCACTCCTTGGGCAAAAACGTCAAATTTCACACAATTTGGCAAGGCACCTCGTCGGGCGCTAAATTTTCTAAAAGTGAAAAGTTACCGTCCCAAACGGGCAGCTATCGCATTTCACCCCCTTCAGATTCATGAAAATATATACTTTTCCTAAGCCACGGGATATTTTCTTACATATATTTTATAAATATAATATACTATTTCATAAAAGCATCTGGTTTTTATGACCTACTTAGAGAAGCCTACTTATTGAAAAGGAGATCTTTTCACCTTTTATTACAACAAGTGAAAAGCCTGCCATAACTATTCCATACTTAGGGTTTTTCTATAAACCATCTGGTTACAGCTACATTTCACAACATTAACCCTGTTAATTCCACATTATATTATCCAGTTATGGTGTAATTGTTTAGTCCCCGTCTGTCTGTTTGAGTTGTTTAAAGATATCACGGCACTATTTTGATAAAGTTCTCCTGGTGTTGTGGCCAACGTTTCTCCCTCAGCCAACACCTTAACTGGCTAATCATTGAATTGATATTTGTGAGACTATGCTGTGAGCAAAATGCCTGTCACATTTGTCTACAGAACTCACTACATTTCATCATAATTCATTGTATGTGAAACATTTGATATGTATCTAAGAAGCTTTATAAGGCTTAATATCACTGCAAGTCTCTCTTTTATTTAATGACTTTTTGATTAAGTGGATACAAACTATTGAATATAAATTTGTTGTCTAATGGCCATTTGCATAATATATTCAGGTGTGGTGAATGAACTTTATTCCTACTTCTCTCAGTCTCGAAAACTGCCTAAGCTAATACTCCGCAAACAGCTCATTATAATTTATAAAAAGTCCAGATTATAATACATTTGCAACAATATTCAACTTTCTTCCATTACCATATCTTTTTCCTGACGATTTTCTTCCCTCTTCTGCTGAAGATACTCTTCAACCTCCTACCCCTCGCCCAAATGATCATTTGTCATATGCGAGCCTAGAAAGTGTAGTTCAGCAAGTTATTTTACTATGGGGGCCATCACACCACACCCTGATTCTGCCCTCAGCTGACATCCAGATATACATGCTTCCGGTTGGGGTGATTGTATAGTGATCAGGAATGGCTGATTTCCTGATCCCTAATCCCAAAGCACTGAAGCCTCTATTGTGATGCCTCTATTGTTGTCTGGCTCAGAACAGCTAACTCAACACTGATTAGAGTTGAAACCTGCGACCTTCCTGGTATGTATGGCTCAGCTATTTACTGTAAATTTTCTTCAATAGATTATTGGGAAGACCAAAGCCATTGTTCCCTGACACTGACTCCATTCCACTCTCCAACTCGTGTCTGAGGCTGAACCAGACTGTTCTTTGCTGTAATATTTGACCCTGAAGTAAGCTTTTGACCACATATCTGCAGCATAACTAAGACCACCTATTTCCACCTCTGTAACATCGCCCATCTCTGCTCTTGCCTCAGCTCATCCACTGCTAAAACCCTCATCCATGCCTTTGTTACCTCTAGGCTTGACTATTCCAATGCACTCTTGGCTGGCCTCCCACATTCTACCCGACGTAAACTAGAGGTGGTCCAAAACTCAGCTGCCTGTGTCCTAATTCGCACCAAGTCCCACTCACCCATCACCCCAGTGCTCACTGACCTACATTGGCTTCTGGTTCAGCAACGCCGCGATTTCAAACTTCTCATCCATATTTTCAAATCCCTCCATGGCATCACCCCTCCCTTTCTTTGTAAATCTCCTCCAGTCCCACAACCCCATGAGATGTCTGCGCCCCTCTAATTCTGCCCTCCTGAGCATCCCTGATTATAATCACTCAACCATTGGTGGCCGTGCCTTCTGTTGCCTAGGCCCCAAGCTCTGGAACTCCCTGCCTATACCTCTCCACCTCTCTTTCCTCTGTCAAGACGCTCCTTAAAACATACCTCTTTGGCCAAGCTTTTGGTCACCTGCGCTAATTTCTACTTATGTGGCTCGGTGTCAAATTTTTATCGCATAATACTCCTGTGAAGCGCCTTGGGACATTTCACTATGTTAAAACATTATATAAATACAAGTTTTTGTTGTTGTTTGATAAGCTGAGCAATCAGGGAAGCTCAATTTCATGCGTTAATGATGGGGTAAGCCCAATATTCAATGATAAACAAGAATGTGAAATTTATTGCACTTATGAGCAAAATCTATGCCAACTCCCTCATGGGGAATTATATTCAGCTTACCTATATTCAGCTTTTAAGTTCCACTATCAAATGTTTTTGCTTCATGATGTAATGAATATCAGATGGCTCAGAGTGAGTTAATGCTGAATACAAAGGATGTGAATGGCAGTCTACGTCCTTATTGGAAACATGAATCTCTGGAACCCCAAGAAAGGAAAAAGATAGGAAATTGGCCATAGTTTGCTGACAGGGCACCTAACAGTGTTTGCTATTAATTAGACTTGCCCTTGCACGTTTAGATTTTTTAATTTTTTTGCGAGGCGAGTTGCTGAAAGTGGGAGCTGATAACATTGCAGCGAGGGAAACAAGGCATCTGGGGCCGGAGTGAAAGGACAAGCAACTGTGTATCTCCTTAACCAATCAGATTGAAGAATTGTGGAGTTAACACGGCAAAGACTCAGATGGAAGTATAACTTAGAGTGGATGAATTCATTAAAGAAAGAGAGAGAGAGCGGGAGAGTGAAAGACATATAGGGAAGGTAAAGACAAAGATTAAATTTGGCATTTTTAATATCACTAACAATTACAACCTGAAGAAATGAGACTCCACAGTTGTCATAGTTAATTTTCAGTGCCAGAGAAGTTGTTTGGCAGTGATTACCACTTATCATGTTGTTTACAGGGCATTTAGAATGAATTGGACAAGACTTATCTTTCTGTGGTTAGAGTTTAGAAACATAGGGGTCAAGTTTCGGGCCGCGCCTAGAACGGCGCAGCCCCGCGAGCCACGCCTGATTTCCACGCTCAAAACCGCGCCGAAAACTTATCTCAGTATTCTCCACTCCCTCAGGTCAATCCAGGCCCTCGGCGCAGCGCAGCACAAGCTGTGGGGGCGGAGCCAGGTCCCGGCGCTGAAAACAGTGCCGGGACTTCCTCACATGCGCGCTACAGTGTGCGCGCATGTGCAGTAGCTCCAGGCGCCCAAGGCTGTGTGGGGGGGTGGGGCCCGAAGCACGCCACCCCTAGCCCTGGCCGAATGGGCTCACTGGGGTGGCAAAGATCAGACTGCACCTCCCTCCTCGAGCTCCTGCTCTGGCTCTGGCTCTGGCTCCGGCTCCCCCACCCCCCTGTTCAGCTCCCGCTCCCTCTGGCTCTATCCCTCCCCAATCCCCCCCCAGCTCCCGCTCCCGCTCTCCCCCACCCCGAGCTCCAGCTCCGCTGCCTGCTGCTCCCCCCCCCAGCTCCAGCTCCGCTGCCTGCCGCTCCCCCCCCAGCTCCAGCCGCTACCCCCGGCCCCAGCTCCTGCTCCTGCTCTCCCCCACCCCCTGCCAGCTCCAGCTCCGCTGCCTGCCGCTCCCCCCCACCCCCAGCTCCCGCTCCACCCCCCACCTATAGGTCCAGTCCGCTCCTTTTTCACGTCTTTGGCGGGGTCTGCCCGCCCGCCCGGGATCTTGCTGGGGATGGGCCCCGCCCGAAGTCTTCGGCCCGTTCAGCCTCCCCCCTCTCCTCCCTCCCTCCCTCTCCTCTCCCCCTCCCTCTCCTCTCCCCCCTCTCCTCTACCCCTCCCTCTCCTCTCCCTCCCTCTCCTCTCCTCTCCCTCCCTCCTCCCTCTCTCCCTCCTCCCTCTCTCTCCTCTTCCCCCCTCCCCTCCCTCCCTCCTTTCCCTTCTCCCTCCCCCCCTCTCCCCCCTCTCTCCCCCATCTCCCTCTCCTCCCCCGTCTACTCTCCCCCCTCGCTGTCAGAAACACATAGATACTGACAGACAGAGAGAGAGACACACACACTGACAGACAGACAGAGACACTGACAACGACAGAGACACACACACTGGGGACCCCCGTCCCAGCACGCTGTTGGAGGGCTCCCGTTGCTGCAGTCGGTGAGTAGAAACGTAATTTTTTAATTATTGATTTTTAAATTTTAAATTTTTTTTATTTTGTAATTTTTTTTGATTGATTTATTGGTTGATTTATTGATTTATTTATCATTTATTATTGATGATAGCTCTTTATTTGTAAAAGTGATGTGTTTCATGTTTGTAAACTTCCCTTCCCCCCGCTCCTCCATCTCTCTTCCATACGCCTGATTTTCCAAGTGTAGGCAAGGTTTTTCTGAGCGTACAAAAATCTACACTTACTCCATTCTAAGTTAGTTTAGAGTAAGTTTTCACTGCCTAAACTTTCAAAACAGGCGTAAGTGGCCGGACACGCCCCCTTTTGAAAAAAAAAATCTCTTCTAAAATGAAACTGTTCTAACTCACTAGAACTGGAGCAAACTAAATGCCGAGAATTGCAATTTCTAAAATACTCCATTCGAAACTAGTTGCTCCAAAAAAATAGGAGCAACTCAGGCCGAAACTTGACCCCTTTGAAACATAGAAAATAGATGCAGGTGTAGGCGTTTCGGCCCTTCGAGCCTGTACCACCATTCAATATGATCATGGCTGATCATGCAACTTCAGTACCCCATTCCTGCTTTCTCTTCATACCCTTTGATCCCTTTAGCTGTAAGGGCTACATCTAACTCCCTTTTGAATTTATCTAACGAACTGGCCTCAACAACTTTCTGTGGTAGAGAATTCCACAGGTTCACAAATCTCTGAGTGAAAAAGTTTCTCCTCATCTTGGTCCGAAATGGCTTACTCCTTATCCTTAGACTGTAACCCCTGGTTCTGGACTTCCCCAACATCGGGAACATTATTTCTGCATCTAACCTGTCCAATCCCGTCAGAATTTTATATATTTCTATGAGATCCCCTCTCATTCTTCTAAATTCCAATGAATATAAACCTAGTCGATCCAGTCTTTCTTCATGTGTCAGTCCTGCCATCCCGGGAATCAGTCTGGTGAACCTTTGCTACACTCCCTCAATAGCATGAATGTCCTTCCTCAGATTAGGAGACCAAAACTGTACACAATATTCAAGGTGTGGCCTCACCAAGGCCCTGTACAACTGCAGTAAGACCTCCCTGCTTCTATACTCAAATCCTCTCGCTATGAAGGCCAACATGATATTTGCCTTCTTCACCGCCTGCTGTACTTGCAAGCCAACTTTCAATGACTGATGTACCATGACATCCAGGTCTCGATGCACCTCCCCTTTTCCTAATCTGTCACCATTCAGATAATATTTTGCCTTCCTGTTTTTACCACCAAAGTGGATAACCTCACATTTATCTACAATAGATTGCATCTGCCATGCATTTGCCCATTCACCTAACCTGTCCAAGTCACTCTGCAGCCTCTGAGCATCCTCCTCACAGCTCACACTGCCACCCAGCTTAGTGTCATCTGCAGACTTGGAGATATTACACTCAATTCCTTCGTCCAAATCATTAATGTATATTGTAAATAGCTGGGGTCCCAGCACTGAACCCTGCAGTACCCCACTAGTCACTGCCTGCCATTCTGAAAAGGACCTGTTTTTTCCTACTCTTTGCTTCCCGTCTGCCAACCAGTTCTCTATCCACGTCAGTACATTACCCCCAATACCATGCACTTTAATTTTGTACACCAATCTCTTGTGTGGGACCTTGTCAAAAGCCTTTTGAAAGTCCAAATACACCACATCCACTGGTTCTCCCTTGTCCACTCTACTAGTTAGATCCTCAAAAAATTCTAGAAGATTTGTCAAGCATGATTTCCCTTTCATAAATCCATGCTGACTTGGACCGATCCTGTCACTGCTTTACAAATGTATTGCTATTGCTTTTGTGTCCTTAGATGCTCTAACAATGACTCAACGAGGCAGTGTGTTGTACGTGAACTGTCGTGACATTAGTCCTTTATTAGTTAACTCCAGAGTGAGGATCACACCTGGTGGCCTGCCTTTTATACTAGGCCAGGCACACCTGTACAGGTAACCTATGAATCTCCCACAGCTGTGCCCTCTGGTGGCATACTATTACCAACAGTTACCATGTAAGATACATGACAACTACACCTTTAATAATTGATTCCAACATTTTCCCCTCTACCAATGTCAGACTAACCGGTCTATAATTCACTGCTTTCTCTCTCCCTCCTTTTTTAAAAAGTGGGCTTACATTAGCTATTCTCCAATCCATAGGAACTATTCCAGAGTCTATAGAATGTTATAAAATGACCACCAATGCATCCGCTATTTCTAGGGCCACTTCCTGATCTGGGATGCAGACTATCAGGCACTGGGGATCTATTGGCCTTCAATCCCATCAATTTCCCTAACACAATTTCCTGACTAATAAGAATTTCCTTCAGTTCCTCCTCGCTAGACCTTCGGTCCCATAGTATTTCCGGAAGGTTATTTGTGTCTTCCTTAGTGAAGACAGAACCAAAGTATTTGTTCAATTGGTCTGCCATTTCTGTTCCCCATTATGAATTCACCTGATTCTGACTGCCAGGGATCTACATTTGTCCTCACTAATCTTTTTCTCTTCACATATCTATAGAAGCTTTTGCAGTCAGTTTTTATGTTCCCTGCAAGCTTACTCTCCTACTCTATTTCCCCCCTCCTAATTAAACCCTTTGTCCTCCTCTGCTGAATTCTAAATTTCTCCCAGTCCTCAGATTTGCTGCTTTTTCTGGCCAATTTATATGCATCTTCCTTGGATTTAACACTATCCCTAAATTCCCTTGTTAGCCACGGTTGAGCCACCTTCCCAGTTTTACTTTTACGCCAGACAGGGATGTACAATTGTTGAAGTTCATCCATCTGATCTTTAAATGTCTGCCATTGCCTATCCACCGTCAACCCTTAAGTATCATTCGCCAGTCTATCCTCGCCAATTCATGTCTCATACCATCGAAGTTACCTTTCTTTAAGTTCAGGACCCTAGTCTTTGAATTAACTGTGTCACTCTCCAGTTTAATGAAGAATTCTACCATATTATGGTCACTCTTCCCCAAGGGCCTCGCACAACAAGATTGCTAATTAATCCTCTCTCATTACACAAGACCCAGTCTAGGATAGCCAGCTCTCTAGTTGGTTCCTCAACATATTGGTCAAGAAAACCATCCCTTATACACTCCAGGAAATCCTCCTCCACCGTATTGCTACCAGTTTGGTTAGCCCAATCTATATGTAGATTAAAGTCACCCATGATAACTGCTGTACCTTTATTGCATGCATCCCTAATTTCCTGTTTGATGCCATCCCCAACCTCACTACTACTGTTTGGTGGTCTGTGCACAACTCCCACTAGCGTTTTCTGCCCTTTGGTGTTACGCTGCACTACCCATACAGATTCTAAATCATCCAAGCTAATGTCCTTCCTTACTATTGCTTTAATCTCCTCTTTAACCAGCAACGCTCCCCACCTGCTTTTCCTTTCTGTCTATCCTTCCTGAATATTGAATACCCCTGGATGTTGAGTTCCCAGCCTTAGTAATGATTCCATAATCCCAATTACATCATATCCGTTAACAGCTAACTGTGCAGTTAATTCATCCACCTTATTACGAATGCTCCTCGTATCGAGACACTGAGCCTTCAGGCTTGTTTTTTTTAACACTCTTTGTCCTTTTAGAATTATGTTGTACTGTGGCGCTTTTTTGATTTTTGCCATTGATTTTTCTGCCCTCCACTTTTCCTTATCTCCTTTCTACCTTTTATTTCTGCCCCCATTTTACTTCCCTCTGTCTCCCTGCATAGATTCCCATCCCCCTGCCATATTAGTTTAAACCCTCCCTGTTGTTGTGTTCCAAACACAGATGAGACTGCACACAGGGAGGTTAAAGTAACAGTGACAGTCTTTATTAAGACACTCCAGAGTGAGTAACAGGCCTTAGTGGCCGGCTTATATACAGTGCTCCCAAGGGATGCTGGGATCCCCTGGGACTTCAGGGGATGCGCTCCCTGGTGGTGGAACATGGGAGTGCATGCTTTAGAGATACACAACATCACTCCCCCCCGCAAAGTCAAAGTGAAAACTATTTACAAGGTGACGTGGTCGGGAGCCTTTCTTTCCCTGGTGGACTGCCTTGGTACAAATGTATTTTCTGGTGTGTTGGCTATGCCCTCGCTGGGCTGGCATGTTGTTGGCCCTGCAGGGCTGCTGGGTGAGCCTGGCATTGCTGGACTGTTGGGCGTGATGAGTTCGATTTCCTGGTCCAGTGTGGTGTCGTTGATCCTTTGGGTGTGTGTTGTGGGCTCAAAAAAGGTGGTGTCTACTATGGGTTGTTCAGGGCAGTCTGTGAACCGCAGCCTCGTTTGGTCCAGGTGCTTTCTGCAAATTTGTCCTTTGTCTAGTTTGACTACAAACACCCTACTCCCTTCTTTAGCTATCACCGTGCCCGCGATCCACTTGGGACCATGTCCATAGTTTAACACATACACAGGGTCATTCAGGTCAATTTCCCATGACACAGTGGCGTGACCATCGTTTACATTTTGTTGCTGCTGTCTGCTTTCTACTTGATCATGCAGATTGGGGTGAACCAGCGAGAGTCTGTGTCATGTATTCAACTGTCATTGTAACCCATGTATAAACTGACCTAAGTTGTACACCGTGAGAACATTGAGCACTAGGTGGTGAACCTGTGGGAGACACTCCTAACCTGGACTTTCAGGCATAAAAGGGGAAGCTGCACCCACCTTCATCACTTCAGTGCTGGCGAATAAAGGTTACTGGTCACAGAATGACCTTCTCTCAAGTATGGGCCTCGTGTGCATTTATACTGTATAGTAAGGACATATTATTGGCGATGAGAAACTGGGATTTAAACCACGCGAGCATGGCCACTAGCAGTACAGATGAGAGGTACTGTGTTGGTGATGATTGGGATGATTTTATTGAGAGACGACAGCAAAGTTTCGTCGCCAAGGAATGATTGGGACAGGATTCGGCCGACAAACGCAGGGCTCATCTCCTGACGGTTTGTGGGTCCAGGACATACTCCCTGATGAAGGACCTTCTAGCGCCAGAGAAGCCCGCGGACAAAACGTTTGAACAGCTTAGTAAGTTGATCATGGAACACATTAAACCGGCGAGCAGCATGCACAGGGCGAGACACCGATTTTACATGCACCGGCGGCGAGAAGGACAAAGCGTTCCAGACTTCGTGGCAGACCTACGGCGACTGGCGAGCCTATGTAAGTTCCCAGATGCATGCAGAGCGCAGATGCTGCGAGACTTTTTTATTGAGGGCATCGGGCACACTGGGGTTTTCAGGAAACTGATTGAGACCAAAGACTTGACCTTGGAAGTGGCAGCTCTGATAGCCCAGACATTTATCTCACGGGAGGAAGAGACCAGAATGATGTTTGACAAAAATCTTGGTTAAATGCAGCAAATGGACAGGAAGTCAACATTGTTAATGCAAGACACAGTTCTCCAGGCAGGCAGGGGCAATCGGACATGCCCGAGCATGTAGGCGAACCCAAAGGGGGAATTCAACAGAGACAATGGCTAGCTGAACGGTGATTTGTGCCATCGCAAGGGACAATGCGGCCAGTAATGGGGCCATCAACATCTGTCAATGGTGTGCTTAAGGACAATTACAGAGACAGTCAGAGACGATCGACTGGTAATGGACCTTTTGTTTCCAATAACGGCTCATGTTGGAGGTGTGGAGGCAAACACCCAGCCAGAGCTTGCAGGTATCAGCAATATACCTGCAGAAACTGCAACGTTAGCGGTCACTTGCTGCGTATGTGCAGGAAGCCTGCAGCCAGGTTGATGTACAAGGAGGACGAGCCTGATGTAAGCCCTACGAGGCCAAATGAACACTGGGGGAAATCGCTGGAAGCTGAAGTTCAGCGAGTTCACGTGGAGCACATATACAGTTCATATACCAGGACGCCACCGATAATGCAGAAAGTGCTCCTCAATGGCATCCCAGTATCAATGGAGCTGGACACAGGGGCCAGCCAGTCCCTGATGAGTATCAAACAGTTCGACAAGTTGTGGGTGTCCAAGGCCAGGAGGCCAAAATTATTGCCAATTGACGCACAGCTACGGACATATACAAAGGAGATAATTCCGGTGCTTGGCAGCGCCACAGTAGTCGTAACCCACAAAGGTTCGGAGAACAGATTGCCACTCTGGATTGTCCCGGGGGATGGTCCCGCACTACTGGGGAGGAGTTGGCTCGCTCTCCTGAACTGGAAATGGGGCGATGTCAATGCAATTTCTTCTGTGGAGCGAATATCATGCTCACAGGTCCTGGACAAATTTGACTCATTATTTCAACCCGGCATTGGCACTTTCATGGGGACCAAGGTTATGATTCAAGTAAACCCGGACGCCAGGCCAGTACACTACAAGGTCAGAGCGGTGCCGTACATGATGCGGGAAAAGATAGAAGGTGAATTGGACCGCCTGCTGAGGGAAGGCATCATCTCGCCAGTCGAATTCAGTGACTGGGCGAGCCCGATTGTGCCGGTGCTCAAGGCGGATGGGTCGGTCAGGATATGTGGTGATTACAAGGCCACCATCATTCGTTTGTCACTCCAAGACCAGTACCCACTACCGAGAGCGGAGGACCTCTTTGCGACGCTATCCGGTGGCAAACTTTTTTCAAAATTGGATCTGATCTCAGCTTACATTACCCAGGAGCTGGCGAGTGAGTCGAAGAAGCTGACCACCATCATGACACACAAGGGGTTGTTTGAGTACAACAGATGTCCGTTCAAGATTCGCTCGGCAGCTGCGATTTTTCAACGAAATATGGAAAGCCTGCTCAAGTCGATTCCAAGGATGGTGGTTTTTCAAGATGACATCCTCATCACGGGTTGCGACACTGAAGAACACCTCCACAACCTGGAGGAAGTGCTTCGCAGACTGGATCGGGTAGGGTTGCGACTGAAAAAGCTAAGTGTGTCTTCCTAGCTCCAGAGGTAGAATTCCTGTGGATGAGGGTAGCAGCAGACGGGATCAGACCATTCGCTGCGTCCAAAATGGAAGTGATCCAGAGAGCACCCAGACCCCACAACACGACGGAGCTGCGTTCGTTCCTGGGGCTCCTGAACTATTTTGGCAACTTTCTTCCCAAATTGAGCATGCTGTTAGAGCCGCTACACGTGCTCCTATGCAAAGGTCGCGATTGGGTCTGAGGGGACAGCCAGGAATGGGCTTTTGATAGAGCATGCAATTTCTTATGCTCCAACAATCTATATGAACTATGTAAGAAACTTGTTTTAATGTGCGATGCGTCGTCCTATGGGGTCGGGTGTGTGTTGCAGCATGTTAATGCCAAGGGTCAGTTACAGCCGTTAGGTTATGCCTCCAGAAGTCTGTCCCAGGCAGAAAGGGGCTATGTGATGGTAGAAAAGGAAGCGCTTGCATGTGTATATACAGTAAAAAAAATGTACCAGTACCTGTTTGGCAGGAAATTTGAGCGTGAAACAAATCACAAACCCCAAACGTTCCTTTTGGCCGACAACAAGGCCATAAATGCTAATGCATCGGCCTGCATACAGAGGTGGGCACTCACGTTAGCCGCCTATGACTATACAATTCGGCACAGCCCCGACACTGAAAACTGCGCCAATGCACTCAGCAGGCTCCCACTAGCCACCACCGAGGGGGCAACCGAGCATGCTGCTGAGATGGTCATGGCTGTTGAAGCTTTCGAAAGCGAAGGCTCACCCGTGACAGCCCGTCAGATCAAAGTCTGGACAAATAGAGACACGCTACTGTCTTTAGTCAAGAAATGTGTCCTGAATGGGGACTGGGCAGCCACGTACGGGACATGCCCTGAGGAATTTAAACCATTTCACAGGCGCAAGGATGAACTCTCGATTCAGGCCGATTACCTACTATGGGGAAACCGAGTAGTCATGCCCCAGATGGGCAGAGAGGTGTTCATCAGAGAACTCCACAATGAGCACCCGGGCATTCTCATGATGAAGGCAATTGCCAGGTCACACGTTTGGTGCAGACCTGGAACTTTGTGTTCGCAGGTGCACCACATGTGCTCAGCTGGGCAATGCGTCCAGGGAAGCCCCCCTTAGCCCCTGGTCCTAGCCCGCCAAGCCATGGTCACGCATCCATGTGGACTACGCAGGTCCTTTCATGGGAAAAATGTTTTTGGTTGTAGTCGACGCCTACTCCAAATGGATCGAGTGTGACATTCTTAATTCAAGCACATCCTCTGCCATGGTAGAAAGTCTACGGGCAATGTTCGCCGTCCATGGTCTACCGGATGTCTTGATCAGTGACAATGGCCCGTGCTTTACAAGCATTGAATTCCAGGACTTCATGGCAGGAAATGGTATCAACCATGTCAGAACGGCACCGTTCAAGCCGGCCTCAAACGGCCAGGCGGAACGAGCAGTGAGATAATCAAACAGGGGATGTTCAGAATCCAAGGGGTTCCCTACAAAGCCGCTTGTCACGCCTCCTGTTGGCCAACAGATCCGGACCACACTCGCTCACAGGGGTTCCACTCGCAGAGCTGTTAATGAAAAGGACACTCAAAAAACAGATTATCCCTTATACACCCCACCATGAAAGAAATTGTTGAGAGCAAGCGCCAGTCACAATGTGACTACCATGACAGGAATGCGAGGGCGAGATGTATTGATGTCAATGACCCTGTCTTTGTCCTCAACTATGCTGCAGGGCCCAAATGGCTCGCAGGCACCGTGATTGCCAAAGAGGGGAATAGGATTCCAGTAGTTAAACTTACCAATGGAGAAATCTGCCGCAAACACGTGGATCAAACAAAAAGGAGATTCAGCAACTCCATAGAAGAAGCAGAGGAAGAACACGATGTAGAGTTCACTCCACCACCGGTGACCGAACACTGGAACCAAGTTGAGGAGAGCCCAATCACTGTGGGCAGTCCGGACAGGCCTGAGGTACCGCAAACAGCAGACACTCAGGCCAGCGCCCAACAACTGGAGCCCCAACTCAGGCGCTCTACAAGAGAGCGTAAACCACCAGAGAGACTTAACCTGTGATCCCAATAAGACTTTGGGGGGGAGGTGTTGTCATGTATTCAACTGTCATTGTAACCCATATATAAACTGACCTAAATTGTACATTGTGAGAACATTGCCACTAGGTGGTGAATCTGTGGGAGACACTCCTAACCTGGACTTTCAGGTAAAAAAGGGGAAGCTCCACCCACCTTCATCTCTTCAGTGCTGGCGAATAAAGGTTACTGGTCACAGAGTGACCTCCTCTCAAGTATGGGCCTCATGTGCATTTATACTATATAGTAAGGGCATATTAGTCTGGTTTTAAGTGTCCTTTTCATGAGTAACTCAGCCGGGGGCACCCCTGTGAGCGAGTGGGGTCTCGTGCAGTAGCTGAGCAGTACTCGGGACAGGCGGGTTTGGAGAGAGCCTTCTGTGACTTGTTTAAGGCTCTGTTTGATTGTTTGTACTGCCCGCTCAGCCTGCCCATTGGAGGCTGATTTAAACGGGGCCGAGGTGACATGTTTGATCCCATTGTGGGTCATGAATTCTTTAAATTCGGCACTGGGGAAACATGGCTCGTTGTCACTAACCAGGATGTCAGGCAGGCCGTGGGTGGCAAACATGGCCCTCAGGCTTTCAATGGTGGCGGTGGCGGTGCTTCCCGACATTATTTCACATTCAATCCTTTTTGAAAAAGCATCCACCACCACCAGGAACATTTTACCGAGAAATGGGCTCGCATAGTCGACATTGATCCTCAACCATGGTCTGGAGGGCCGGTACCACAAACTGAGTGGTGCCTCTCTGGGCGCGTTGCTCAGCTGAGCACACACACTGCATTGCCGTACACAGGACTCTAAGTCAGAGTCGATACTGGGCCACCACACGCGGGATTTGGCTATCGCTTTCAGCATTACTATACCCGGGTGTGTGCTGTGGAGATCTGAGATGAATGTCTCCTTGCCCTTTTTGGGTAGCACTACACGGTTACCTGACAAAGGCAGTCTGCCTGAATGGACAGCTCGTCCTTTCGCCGCTGGAACAGCTTGATTAGCTCTTGTATTTCAACGGGGATGCTGGCCCAGCTCCCATGCAGTACACAGTTTTTTACTAGGGACAGCAGAGGATCTTGGCTCGTCCAAGTCCTAATCTGGCAGGCCGTGACAGGTGATTTATCATTTTCAAACGCTTCCATGACCATCAACAAGTCTGCGGGCTGTGCCACCATCAACAAGTTTGCAGGCTGCGCCATCTCCACCCCCGTGGTGGGCAATGGTAGCCGACTGAGAGCATCTGCACAGTTCTCGGTGCCTGGCCTGTGGCGGATGGTATCGTTATAAGCTGATAGCGCGAGTGCCCTCCTTTGTATGTGGGATGAGGCATTAGTATTTATCCCCTTGTTTTCAGTGAACAAGGACGCAAGGGGCTTGTGATCAGTTTCCAGCTCAATTTTGAGGCCAAACAGGTACTGATGCATTTTCTTTACCCAGAACACACACGCTAATGCCTCTTTCTCAATCATGCTGTAGGCCCTCTCGGCCTGAGACAAGCTCCTGGAAGCATAGGCGACAGGTTGCAACTTCCCCGCAACATTAGCTTGTTGTAATACACACCCGACTCCGTATGACGACGCATCACATGCCAGCACAAGTCTTTTACACGGGTTATACAATACAAACAGCTTGTTGGAGCATAAAATGTTTCTGGCTTTCTCAAAAGCAATTACTTGTTTTTTTTCCCCATTCCCAGTTCTCATCTTTACACAATAACACATGTAGGGGCTCTAAGAGGATGCTTAACCCCGGTAGGAAGTTACCAAAATAGTCAGGAACGACCGCAGCTTCGTGATGTTCTGTGACCTGGGCACGTTCCTGATAGCCTCTGTCTTGGCGTCTGTGGGCCGAATGCCGTCCGCCGCAATCTTTCTCCCCAAAAACACCACTTCTGTTGCCATGAAGACACATTTCGACCTCTTCAGCCGCAGCTCTACGCGATCCAGTCGCTGGAGGGCCTCCTCCAGGTTTTGTAGGTGCTCGATGGTGTCCCGACCCATGACCAATATGTTATCCTGAAAAACCTGCATGCTTGGTACCGACTTGAGTAGGCTCTCTGATAGATCTGGAAGATTGCTACAGCTGACCGAATTCCAAACGGGCATCTGTTGTAATTGAACAGTCCCTTGTGCGTGTTGATGCAGGTGAGGCCCTTTGAAGACTCCTCCAGCTCCTACGTCATGTAGGCCGAAGTCAGGTCGAGTTTCGTGAACGTCTTGCCTCCTGCCAGCATCGCAAATATGTCGTCTGCCTTAGGTAGCGGGTATTGGTCCTGTAGCGAGAAACGATTAATAGTTACTTTATAATCGCCGCAAATCCTGACCGTGCCATCACTTTTGAGTACTGGTACAATCGGGCTGGCCCACTCGCTGAATTCCACTGGGGAGATGATGCCCTTGTGTTGCAGCCTGTCCAGCTCGATTTCCACTCTCTCCCTCATCATATGAGGTACCACTCGCGCCTTGTGGGGAATGGGTCATGCCTCTGGGACCAAGTGGATCCACACCTTCGCCCCGGAAAAGTTTCCAATGCCTGGCTCAAAAAGGGAAGGAAGTTTGTTAAAAACCTGGGTACATGAGGCCTCATTGACATGCGATAGCGCTCGGAGATCATCCCAGTTCCAGCGGCTTTTGCCCAGCCAGCTCCTTCCAAGCAATGTGGGGCCATCGCCCGGGACAATCCAGAGTGGCAGTTCATGCACCGTGCCCTCGTAGGTGACCTTGACCATGGCACTGCCCAGGATAGTAATAAGCTCTTTGGTGTACGTTTTCAGTTTCGTGTGGATGGGGCTCAGGACTGGTCTGAGTACCTTGTTGTACCACAGTCTCTCAAACATCTTTTTACTCATGATGGATTGGCTAGCGCCAGTGTCCAGTTCCATGGCTATGGGTAAGCAATTCAATTTTACGTTTAGCATTATAGGTGGACATTTCATCGAAAATGTGCGTACCCCGTGTACTTCAGCATCTGCCTTCTCTCTCTGAGGCTCAAAATTGCTTTGGTTCACCATGGACCGATCTTCCTCTGCCACGTGGTGGTTAGCAGGTTTTGCAGAGCTTGCAGCTCGTCTGCAAGCTCGTTGGAGGTGCCCCATTGTTCCACAGCTCTTGCAAACTTACTCTTTGGAGTGGCATGAATGGGCTGAATGGAACGCCAACAAGGTGTGAATTGCCTTGCATTCATCCTTTGTTGGGGACTCGGAGTCATTTGGGTCACCTGAGGCCTGCTGGCAGTTGCAGACTCATGGGTTCTGCCCTGTAAATTTCTGCTCGCAAACACAAGTCCAGGTAATTTATGAACATTGCTAGCACTTGTGTGCTGAGAGATTTGTTTGGTGTTATCACTGGTGGACATAAAGGCCTTTGCTATCACAATGGCCTTACTGAGAGTCGGTGTCTCTACAGTCAAAAGTTTTCTTCGGATGGTCTTGTGGCCAATGCCCAGTACAAAAAAATCTCTGAGCATTTGCTCCAGGTAGCCATCAAACTCACATTATCCTGCAAGTCGCCTTAGCTCGGCGATGTAGCTCGCCACTTCCTGACCTTCAGAACTCTGGTACGTATTGATCCGATACCTCGCCATCAGCACACTCTCCCTCGGGTTAAGATGCTCCCGAATCAGTGTACACAGCTCCTCATACGACTTATCTGTGGGTTTCACCGGAGCCAGAAGATTCTTCATGAGTCTGTAGGTCGGTGCCCCGCAGACCGTGAGGAGGACCGCTCTCCTTTTTGCAGCGCTTCCTTCTCCGTCCAGCTCGTTGGCTACAAAGTACTGGTCTAACCGTTTGACATAGGCTTCCCAGTCCTCACCCTCTGAGAACCTCTCCAGGATGCCCACATTTTGCTGCATGTTTGCGTTGGATTCGTGTATTCGTCGGCAGTTGTTGTGTTCCTATCACAGATGAGACTGCACACAAGGAGGTTAAAGTAACAGTGACCTCAGTCTTTTTTAAGACACTCCAGAGTGAGGAACAAGCCTTAGGGGCCGGCTTATATACAGTGCTACCAAGGGATGCTGGGACTTCAGGGGATGTGCTCCCTGGTGGCAGAACATGGGAGTGCATGCTGTACAGATACACAACTTCCCCCAACAGTATTAGCGAACACTCCCCCTCGGACATCAGTTCCAGTCCTGCCCAGGTGCAGACTGTCCGGTTTGTACTGGTCTCACCTCTCCCAGAACTGGTTCCAATGTCCCAGGAATTTGAATCCCTCCCTCTTGCACCATTCCTCAAGCCACGTATTCATCTTTACTATCCTGCTATTTCTACTCTGACTAGCACGTGGCACTGGTAGCAATCCAGAGATTACTACCTTTGAGGTCCTACTTTTTAATTTAACTCCGAGCTCCCTAAATTCAGCTTGTAGGACCTCATCCCATTTTTTACCTAGATCATTGGTACCTATATGCACCACAACAACTGGCTGTTCACCATCCCCCTCCAGAATGCCCTGCAGCTGCTCCGAGACATCCGTGACCCTTGTACCAAGGAGGCAACATACTATCCTGGAGTCTCGATTGCGGCCGCAGAAACGCCTATCTATTCCCCTTACAATAGAATCCCCTACCACTATAGCTCTCCCACTCTTTTTCCTGCCCTCCTGTGCAGCAGAGCCACCCATGGTGCCACGAACTTGGCTGCTGCTCCCTTCCCCTGATGAGCCATCGCCACCATCAGTATCCAAAGTGGTATATCTGTTTTGGAGGGAGATGACCGCAAGGGACCCCTGCACTACCTTCCTACTCCTACTCTGCCTGATGGTCACCCATTCCCTATCTGCCTTTCTAACCTTTACTTGCGGTGTGACCAACTCATTAAACGTGTTATACATGACATCTTCACCAGAGTGAATCCATGCGCATCTCCTATGCTGCAATGAGGTCTGACAGGAGCTGTAGCTGGATACACTTCCTGCGCACATAGTAGTCAGGGACACTAGAAGCATCCCTGATTTCCCACATAGCACAGGAGGAGCATAACATGGGTCTGGGCTCTCCTGCCATGACTTAACCCTTAAATTAACTTAAGTTTTGTTCGTATCGAACATACAAATACAGCAACTTCACACAGTGAGCCATAATTATAATTTTAGTCAAGGATTGTGATAATGTTAAATGAGAGGGATAAATTTATTAGCCTTATAAGGCTAGAAATTACACTCTAGCTATAAACACTTAACCTATTCCTATACATTCCAATGTCCACAATTTGAACATAAGTCATTTATTTGAACTAAGTTAACACCTCAGAGCAGACAGAGGGAAGTCCTGCAAATATGTTGTGTTCATATTGCAATTACAAATTGTAATTTCTAGACAAGACATTATCTTCCATATATACACATAAGAATATTTAATCTGTGAACTTTAGTTTAAATCTGAGGACTGAATGAATCTTTAGTTTTAGAGTGTTACCTTGATTCAGTTGGTAGCTCTCTTGCCCCTGAGTCACAAAGTTGTCGGCTCACATAATCTAAGAGATAATCTGAGCACATAATCTGAGGTGACTCTCCAGTGCAGTACTCGGGTTGTGCTACATACTTGGAAGTGTCACCTTTCAGGTGAGATGTTAAATCGAGGACACATTTGCCTGTTCCAGTGGCTCAGGCAGGCATTCAGGATCCAGGGCACCATTTGAAGAAAAGCAGGGAGATCTCATCGTATCCTGCCCAACTCATCTGTATCATCCAACAGACAAAAAACAGATATGTTATCATTCATTTTATTGCTGTTTGTGAGGTCATACTGTGTGCAAAATGGCTGCCTAGTTTACCTACATATGAACAGTCACAGCACGTTACATTTATTATATATGAAGCATTTTCATGGTAACATTTATATAGTAACCTGCTATATAAATGCAAGTATTTATTTCTTTGATTACACAATGTAGACTCATATCTGCTTATTAACAAATAACCAGAACAATAGCCAAAATATCACAAGCAGCATTTGGCTACTTTTTCTGTCTATTTTTAATTACGATTACACATTTCCTCTATTTAATTTTCCTGGTTCTCCTCGAGTTTTATAAAACATGACTAGTTAATTAAAAATTGTAATATATCAATGCAATAATTTCTCCAAAGCATCAATTTCTCTAATCCAATCCAATTCCATATTTGACTAGTCTAGAATTTTGGCTGGAATTTCCATATACCTGCTGAGCAGAGTAAAATATTGATTGACACACAACGTTAGCCAAAGGTCAACACTAATTACAACGCTTAATTTGCATGTGTTTTTTTGAAGGCCAGATCCTAAACCGACTGTGGCACTTTCAGCTGGCAAATTACCTGGGCACAGGCTTGAACGACAATCGAATGTCACTGTTCATCAAGAGTGATGCATTGCAAGTCTGTCTCTGGTGCAATTAACAAGAAACATGCCCAGCCTTCGGGGTATATGTTTTTATGAGTAATTAGATGTCACTGTAGCAGAGAGAAGTGCTCACCATTCAACTTCATGTTTATGAAGGATAAGTCAATGCTAATTATCGCAGAATTGCTACTTGAACTCTATTGCCTATGAATCTTAGACAGTTAAGCAGGAAGAAGCACCGAGATGTATCTGCTAGCTCAGCGAAAAATGGATTGGCATGATTGATGAAGCAGTGACATCTTCGGATCACCGACTGCATTTGCTCTGTTTTTTTTTTGCATGTGTCAATTTATTGGTTCACGTACGTGTTGGAGAATGGAACACCTCTGTGTTTGAACATGTACGATCAACAATACGCACTCCTAAATCAGGTACAGCACTACCAACTGCAACATGAACTTACCTTCGATAACATATCACCATGGGAGAACATCCTGCTCTACATTTATATTTTGTTATGGGGACATTTAACATCCACCTGAACCACTGGAATAAGCAGATGGGCTCTCAGCTTAATGCATCAGCTAAAGGACAGGAC